>NC_138102.1:32727112-33927112 GCF_964146895.1 Miniopterus schreibersii
ACACAGAAACTGAGGCACAGGGGGAAAGGAGCTCTCCTGTAAACCCCCATTCCCATATGATGCAATGTGAACTTTCACTCCTTTAGTCACCCGCTCTTAAAACATCACCTCTAGTAGCTCCTATCCCACCTGGCTCTGTCACATTCAGTGTGCAGCACTGTAGCTAAATTTTCTTTAAGACTTTGACTGTCATCTATAATTTTAATGCAGTATTTTGTAAGTACGTATTCATAGATTAACTTTTATCTTATTACAGCTATAGTTTCTTTCCTCCACTACTTCAGTGGTTCAAACTAATTTGGAACATAGAACTGTTGGTGCACAACTCTGTGTGAATGGTGTTCCCTGGAACTGTTCAATGCACAGTTTGTACTATATTACATGGAGCCCTCTTTTTACTTTTTCTCAATTTTTGCCCTCAAGCTTACAATTTCAGTTTTATTGGTTTATATATATATTCGGTCTAATTTAAATCTGTAGACTGTTTTTATAGGTAATATATTAATCTCAGAAGAAAGACTGGATTTCTAATGGAAATGCATAGCCATAATGGCATAAATGGTGTCACTATAATTACCATTTAAAGAGGGGGAACAGAGAATGAGGCAGAGTGGTGGACTCATTAATTTTCCTGCCTCTAACACCAAGATTCAGATCCATCTCAGAGAGAGAGGCCAAAAGCCATATCAATCTAGGCTGTGAATGTTTAGCACAGTGAAATGGAATGTCACAAAGCAGAGGAAGGAACTGGCTGCTCTGCCATCATGTTGACCTCGAAGCAACTAAATAGAAATGTTAATTACCATTTGGATTATCATTTTGTAATAATGTCTTTATTATGGTAATCAGTAAGTTTTCAGTAAAGTTAGATACATTAAATCAGATCCTTAGCAGATGCTACTCCTTGGGTTTATAAAGATACCTACTCCAAATGTGTCTTTGAGAGTAAAATGTATATAGTAATTTATTTTGCATTTGCTTATGAATAATATTTTGCATAAAGAAGTCTAGGCTATAATATATAGAAGTTATAGTCTTAGTGCTTTTATAAAAATTGTTTTTAAATTCTATGTTACATAGTCTATTTTCAATAAATATAATTTACAACTTTGATATGAAAATAAAAATGAGTATATATAGAATCTATGGGGAACTGGATTTTAAATAAGAAAAACCTATTCACTCTATTTATTATTTCCACCAAGTGATGCACAGTAATTAGGAAATGGGAACTATAATAAATAATTGAATGAAACACTTCAATAATTTTTATAAAAGACTTGAATGAGGTTATAATAAAACTCATGCTAATATTTTAAATAGCATTTGATGACAGAATTGGAAACCAATTGAATAAGATCCCTTGAATTTTATTATTTTAATTTTACCAACAAAGAAATAAGCAAGAGAATTATCTTCTTTGGTTATTTTGCCTATGTATTTTCATATTGTGTATTTTTCCTTATACAATAAATGTAATCAAAATGTACACACACACATGCACCCACAATCATTTAAGATATAGTTTAAGATTATGAGTACTGTAATAAAAAAGATCATGATTTGAATATGTATTCTGCAAATTACTAACTATATGATATTGAGAAAGTTTTTAATCTCAGTTTCCTTAGTTGTAAAATGTAAATAATGAAATCTACCTTCTGAGAGCAAGCTGAATAGTTGGAAAGCTCTGAGTGCTTAGCAAAATCTTATTTCTTTCAGTATGTGGTCTTGGCCTAGTCTGGAGGGTGGAGGTCTGGGTAATGTAGGCAAACAACCCCTTTTTACACCAATTTCCCACAGATTTTCAATTTGTATTTCCCTCTCACTCGCTTTCTGGATTTATTTCCTCTGGTGCTGAAGGACATGCATAATTCAATCTTCCCTTAAAATCTCAAACTTGGGTTTGGGCTACCAAGAGTAAAATAGGGCAATCCCTTCCACTTGCTTTGATCCAAAGATATATTGGCCTAGTTAATTTAGCAGAAAAAGAAAAAAATACTTGTTAAGAGTTTTCTGTATGACTGAACCAAAAAGCCACTTTAACTAGGTCCATCTTGCTTGTGATGGGCTGACTATGAGCCTCACTGGGAGGGAAGCTCAGATACATACAGGATTCAGCTACAACCAGGTTCTCTGTGTTATTGCAAGAACTTTTAACACTGTGCCAATATTTAAGAACTTTTGTGTAGTATATTGACATTCTTTTTTAAACTTTTAATTGTGGGAAAATATACTGTACATAAAACATAAAATATGCCATCTTAACCATTCTTAAGTATACATTTCAGTAGTATTAAGTACGTTGAAACTGCCATGTAACCATGCTCTTTCTCTGTGTCTTTGCATGGTCTGCTTCCTCTGCCAACTGAGTCCTTCTATTTACTTCTACAAACCCCTCACCCTATAAAGTCCAGCTGCTACGTCCTACTAGAAACCTTCCTGTCCGTGCATAAAAATCAAGGTCTTCCCTGTGTGCACCCAAGTAGGTGCCCTCTGCTTATCACCATTAAATCAGTACTGACCTGCCTCCCCACAAGGATTGTGGCTATTTGAGATCAGGACCTCTGTCATAGTCTTCTATGCTCCCCCAATATCGAGTTCCTAATAGGAATGAATCATCAGTAAGTTGGATGAATAAATGAATGCTAATACCTAATTCACTTTTCTGTCTACCTTGGCATGGATATGTCTATATTTCACTGGAGTTTCCCTGATACTATTTAGCTTTTAATATTTTAATCATGAATTGATAAAATGTTTTAAGTTGAGAGACCCAAGTCTCTTTTGCTCTACAAAATGAATTATTTTTTAAAAAATACATCTTTATTGATTTCAGAGAGAGGAAGGGAGAGGGAGGGAGAGAGAGATAGAAACATCAATGATGAGAGAGTCATTGATCGGCTGCCTCCTGCATACCCCCCACTGGAGATTGAGCCCTCAACTTGGGCATGTGCACAGCAATCTCCTGGATCGTACATAGGTCGATGCTCAACTGCTGAGCCATGCTGGCCAGGAAAATGAATTAATTTTAAATGTGACATATTTTTCTTATTTTTAAAGTTATTTTATTACAGTAGGCATCTAGTTAGGTATTAACAAAAGGGAAGGGAGAAAGCAGGCTAAGATGCAGAAGATAGTCTCATTGACCTGCAAGGAAACCAACATCCTTTCATCCTCCAGAGTAGGCAGGAAAGGATGGCTTTCCAATCTTTCTCAGGGGACAACTGGCCCATTAGCCAGGATTACTGGGGGATGGATAAAACAGTAGGGAAAATTCCTTTGCTGAGCACATTTATAGTAGGAGCCAAGATGGCACAGAGGGATCCTACTACTGTGAGGCATGTGTAGTAGAAGCCAAATGGCCACCATGGCGGGGAGGAGTCTAACCTGAGAAAAGGAGCAGATTGGATAAGGGACCAGAACCCCAGAAGAGCCAGGAAATGGACTGGATAGAGGGAGGGCCCAGCACAAGCCCACAAAGAATTAGGAAGAAGAGTTGTTAGTTTGAAAGACAGTTTATTCCTTCCCAAACCCAAGGAAATATAGGAAAAGCTTAACAAAGGCTCGAGGTTTATTCGTTTGTTAGCTCCTTTGCTCGCATGCTCCCTCTCTGTAGCAGCCACGCAGGCCCGAGTGCAGGCTGAAGCACCCAAGTGCAGCTGGGAGCAGACACTATCCTGGACTACCACCCCCCAGGGTGGTGGCATTGCAGTTCTGGATCCTGACCTCCGGGTGGGTGCTTGTGCTCACCAGGCCCAGGACTTCCACAGCGAGATGGAGCTGGGCGGCTTGGTCAAGGATGAGACAGTGGGCACCTGGGGGCAGTCCTTTGTTTTTGCCCCAATAAATCTTGCCACAATTGCTCACATCCTATGTGTGGGTCCCGGAAATGATTTTCCCAGGGTTCTGTGGAAGAATACCATCTCCACCGGCAATAATTTTATATAAAATAACCCTGAAGAATACTTCATATAAAATTGCCCTGGAGTGAGTTTGTGTTTATAGGCAATACGACACTATTTTGGTAGAACAAGCAGTAAATAATAATGGAAGGAGCAACACAGAAATATTTATACAATGAAGAAAACCAACATCTTTGAATTGTCTTTGATATTTGAATTTATAACATTTCTGGGGTAATCCATGAAATTGTTTTTGCCTCATTTTATTTTGGTACTAATGTGGCTTTTGACACTGAAATATTCTTTTTTTAAAAAAAATTTTTTATTGATTTCAGAGAGAGGAAGGGAGAGGGGAAGAGAGAGATAGAAACATCAATGATAAAAGGGTCATTGATTGGCTGCCTCCTGGAGGCCCCCCACTAGGGATCGAGCCCACAATCTGGGCATGTGCCCCAACCAGGGATCGAACCGCGATCTCCTGGATCATAGGTCAATGCTCAGCCGCTGAGCCACGCCAGCAAAGCTGAAATATTCTTTAGTATACTCTATATTACTCCATGGCAATAAATAACATATACCAAGCTGTATCACCCTAAAATAACACACACAGATGGTTAATCAAGCTCAAGGCACTTTCTTAATGAGCTTTCCTATAGATCTCTATGGGTCAATCATTTTTGTTATTGTATCTTTTCAAAATTTAGGAAAGATACCCCTTCGCCAAAGAATTTTGTCCCATTGAGAACTAAATATGAATTATTATCTGTAGCTCATTCAGGTCAGAGGTAGAAAGCCAAGGCTCACCTGGGCTCCCATATTATATTTAGATGTCAAATGGAAATAATCCAATAGCTTATCTCAATATATCTTTCATTGTTATCCTAACAAGTCTATTGAAGTAATAAGAAATACTGACCCAGATTTTTCCTGAAGAATCCTGATTTCTAATATGGTGTCCAATGGCCCCATATGTATGTACACCCATGCTTGTCAAATCAGGTATCTTGTTCTTTGTACAGGAAAAAAAGAGGATATGATTATAATCAATGCTGATCTCTTCTAAAGTTCTATTTTTTATTGTTTGAATTTTTTTAAATTTTTTTTTTTTTAATCCTCACTGGAGGATATTTTTTCCATTGTTTTTCAGAGGGAGGGGGAGAGAGATTGAGAGAGGGAGAGAGAGAGGAACATCAATGTGAGAGAGACACATCAATTGGTTGCCTCCCACACCCACCCTGACAGGGGCCAGGAATGGAGCCTGCCCTTGGTACATGACCGGCACCCTTCAGTTCATGGGCCGACACTCTAACCATTGAACAAACTGGCCAAGGCTATTGTTTGAATTTTTTAAATCTGTTTTAGAATATCAACTTTTCTCCCTTCTGCTTTGTATCTTCCTTATATATTGATTCTCAGAGTGAGCAGAAAAGAAGGAAATATTATAGCAATAAAACATTTTCAACGCCACCCACTTCAACCACCTTATTTTAAAGATAGGACAGTGACAACAACGAAAAGCCTAAATTAACCAAGGTCATAACCAAAGCATCCTAACATGTAATATCCCCTTTTACATGTTCTCCTTTCTCACCCTTCACTGAAGGGAAGTCTCAGGCCTAACATGAAAGAGGGGTGCTTATAGAGTCAGCCAAGGTCCTTCGTACTTTATCCAAATGATCTCATCGAATCCTTACAACTGCCCATAGCAGATGTGGCAGCTGGACTGCAAGATATAAATAATTCACCTAGAGTTAATAAATTTAAAATTGATTAAAATTAATTAATTAAACTAAAATTAATGCCAATTAATTAATTAAAATTAAAATTAATACCATTTAAAGGTCAGAGTCCCTCCAGGTCTGTTGATCTCCATAGTCTTCTAACCATACAATGGTCTTTTCGTGATGTCCTCTAAAATAACAAAAAATCTTGACTAAGGGAGACATCACTCTGTTTTTTATAAAGACCTGAAGAAATAACTGTATTTATGATCTATTCAAACATTCTACTTTATAGTACAATAACCTAGTATAAATTAGTGTTCATAAAAATTCTATAACATGTTGCTTCTGCCCTGGCAGACAAGACTGTTTCAAAGTTAAACTCCATTCTCAGTTTAGGGTCACAGAAGGCTCCCTCTTTGTCCCGATTATTGCTGCAGACAAGTGCTCAGGCCAACTGCCTTCCCGCCGTGCCCAGGACAGGTAGCAATCTCTTCAAATGCTTATTGTCAAGTGCCTACCTACTCCCCCTTACCCCACTTCCCTTCTTATTTATTTTGTAACTGGGACACATTTTAAATTGCAAACATAATTGTACTTTATAGCTTAGTGTGCTCGTTCCAGAGTCACAGCCAAACTTTTCATTTCTTAGTGAATTGTGACTGGTTCAGGAATATGGACATACCTACTGGAGAGCCAGTGACCCATCTGTGCACTTAACAATATGTTTGGCAGTAAATGCAATTGTAAACGTAGCTGTGCAGGTTAGTGCGTGAGGGCAGGAAATGCAGTATTGAGACAAGCAGTTATGTTCACTCTACAGCTACAACAGTTACTCCAGTCTCTGTATATCCGGAGCTGAATCACTGAATTGTTAAACATGCATAAGAATTCAGAGAGGGTTTAGAAATTTTAAGTTTTCCTTCCCTTTTCATGAAATGGACTCATACGTGATTCTTAAATGTTTTTCATACCCAGTTTGAAATGGAGAGTCTGTTTAGGGTCAAGTTTAGTTTGGTATTTCATGGTCCTGAGAAAGAAAATGAACTTTTAAAAACAGAATAGGATTTCAGTCTCCGTTAATGGCATGCAAAGTACCAGCATGCATGGGTTTTATATAAAATCTAAAAGATAAACTTAACTGATGTGTTTTCCAGTTAAACATTAGCTTTAACATGGATTGTGAGACTCTAATGTTTCACAGGGCAAGTTTGTAATTGAGACACACAGTATTTAAAACAGGTGGAGACCATGCATAACTTCCCTTGGAAGTTTAATGCCGTAGCAAATAACTTAAATAGAATTTATTGGGCAAATAAGGAAAAGCCACTCCAAATTAAATCTTATAATTTTTACTGTGTAAGGCATTTTTATAGTGTTTCTTGTTTCCATAATAACTACTATCACAGTTATACTGTTTCACGAATATCTTTTTCTCCACTGTTAACAGTCTCATTTCATGGAAATATATCCAAGATCAGAGAGTAAATCTAGATATCAAGCACACAAAAGGACAGTGCCAAAATCTTGTGCACATAATTTACACAAGAGACACTTTAAAATAGTTTCAATCCAAACAAATATTTCATAGGTACAGTGGAAACTGCTTCCTTAAAAGACCTGTATCCATGACACTGAACACAATGGTGTCTGTTATTTACTCTCTTCAGCAGAGAAGCCTGAGTCATGGGAACACATGATAGGAATCTTAAGGTTAAAGAATCAGCAAGTTGTAGTAAGAACGATTAAAAATATGCTTGAAGCATTCACCCAGCCAGTGGTTCCTGAGTTTGCACAATACTGTGATTCACAATACTTAATTTTCAAAGCAATTGTTTTTTATCACCAATGACATCAGAACACCATCCCACATTCAAAGAACTTACAGTTTAAAAGGTCATTAAGTCAAAATAAGCATTTATTCAACAGAACTGTGTTCTCTTTTTCTTCTTCTGCAAGTATCAGGTCCTTGGTGAAGTTGTGATAAATGGAAAAGTGAATATAATATTGTAGAAATCTTACTGTAGAATGGAAAATCAGGATGAGCTTTTTGGAGGCGAAGGAGATCAAATGAATGATGGACTGTAGTTCAGTAGGGAAAGGGTAAGTGCAGGAACTAGCTAAGGACCCTCTGTAAAATTCCTGTCAACATCTGTTTCCAAATGTGATGTCCTAAGTCACAGAGACTGGCTCTTTAATACAGCTGCAACTACCCGTTTAGAAAGACATTGCCAAGAAAACATTTTGAGTGTCTATAAATAAAGGAGATTTCATCCTTTCAAAAAAATACCTATAAGACAATATAAGCTGAAGGAGCAAATACAGTTGCCTCCTGAGCGACATGGGTTAAACTGCGCAGGTCCACTTATATGTGGGTTTTTTCGATAAATATACAGCTGGCCCTCTGTATCCCCAGGCTTCTGCTCCATGGATTCAACCTACTGAGATCAATCTGGAATCAATCCCTTGCCAATACCAAGGGACAACTGTAGTTAAGTTTGGGGGGAGTCAAAAGTTATAGGTGAATTTTCTACTATAAGTGGGCGTCAGTGCCCCTCACTCCAACATTGTTTAAGGGTTAACTATATTACTAGTGAGAAAAACTTGGGTGGACTCTATTCACTAGCCAAATACCTAGAGCCTAGTGATACCACTTCTAGGAATATATCCTAAGAATCCTGAAGCACTAATCAGAAAGAATATATGCACCCCTATGTTTGTATCAGCATGATTTACAATAGCTAAGATCTAGAAACAGCCTGGCTGAGTAGATAAAAAAGCTGTGGGACATTCACATCATGGAATACTATGTAGCTGTAATGAAGAAGGATCTCGTACCCTTTGGGACAGTGTGGATGGACCTGGAGGCTATTATGCTAAGTGAAATAAGCCAGGCAGAGAAAGACAAATATCACATGATCTCACTTATATGTGGAATCTAAAGAACATAATAAACTGGTCACCAAAATAGATTCAGTGACATAGGAGCATGGAACAGACTGATGAATCTCAGAGGGAAGGTGGGGGTGGGTGGGTGAGCAGAGATTAACCAAAAAATTTATATGCATATATGCATAACCCATAGACACAGACAATAGTGTGATGATGGCCTGGGGTGAGGAGTGGGTGTGGGATGGAAGAGGTCAATGGGGAAAAAGGGAACTTCTGTAATATTGCCAACAATAAAGATAAAGTTAATTAAAAAAATAAAGGCGTGGTCTCAGCAACTGATTAATTATGGTAAACACAATGTATACCCCATGTTCAGGTAACTTCAATGCTTCTTTTCTGAATCATGAAGTACAATTCCTATTTTACTGAGTGCTTTCTCATTACACATTATATTCCTTAAATTAATCTAGTGGGTAGCCCCTATATTAACTCTCAGTTCTACAGATGGCTCGAAGGCCTATTAACAATTACAGAAGTTGAGTCCTCTAGCACTGAATACATGGATTAATGTTTCAGCAAACTAATTAAGGTAAAAGATTTGAGTCAAATGTTACCCTAGAGGTTTTTGAAGAAGTCAGAAAAACTCATCACAATCTTTGCTTATAAACTTATAATCAAAAGCATTTTCAGGGTAGAAAATAAAGACTGAGTTAACTTCCCCGAAGTAAATTTATCACTGATGATAATCTTCATTACTCAAAAGATAACTGAGGGTCCAGGCTACTCCAGGGCTCTCCATTTGATATGCTAGGAAGACAGACCACTAAAGCTTTGAATCACCAAATGGTAGACTACTAGACTGGAAGAAATGAAATATGCAAAGGTATGACCAGGAAAATGATCATTAAAGTAAACAAAAGGACTTGATAAAAATATGAAACCTGAAATGACACCAGACCTTTCATCATTGGAAACCTCAATCAATTCAGGTTTATGCTGCATAAAATACTCTGCCCTCCAAACATTTCAAGGGGATCTAAGGGTCTTGAAAAAGAGAACCTCAAATTGTAGAAGAAATCACCATGCCCAGGGCTAGTACCAATGAGGTTAATAACAATTAGAACCACTGCTATTTGAGAAAAGTTAGAGGGTTATTCTATAAAAGCAAATGCAAAAATGTCATTTAGAATATCAAAATGACATAATTATGCTCATGCCTTTGCTGTTGTGTTTAGATTAACATTCCTTGAAAAAATATACTGCATTGCTAATATACATGTGCAATTTTTTAAAGTGTCCTTTTTTTGTAACTAATATGACAACTTCACTTTAATATCAAATTCAGTTTAGAAACAACACCCTCATTCTCTCTGCTGAGGTCTCTTGGTAATTCACCTACACATATTTGAACCATTACTTTCTCTTGACTTTATCAGTCTTAATGGCATCATGCCTACAGTGACCAATGGCAATGCCTCTATCTTTTTTTAATGTTTTAATTTATATTTAATGTTGAAAGTATTACTAATGTCCCCCTTTTTCCCCCATTGATCCCTTCCACCCTACACACACCCCTCCAGGCCTTCACCACACTACTATCTGTGTCCATGGGTTATGCATCTCTACATATAAGTTCTTTGGTTAATCTCCCCCCAACCCCCCCACACACACCTTCCCTATGAGATCCATTAGTCTGTTCCATGCTTCTATGTCTCTGGATCTATTTTGTTCATTGGTTTATGTTGTTCATTAGATTCCACATATGAGTGAGATCATGTGATATTTGTCTTTCTCTGACTGGCTTATTTTGCTTAGCATAATACTATCCAGTTATCTTTGATTACCATGGAGACACACCACAACTGATGGCTTCAATCAAACTTATGATTAAAATATTTCTAGAGTAGATCCAAGTGTCCTGTGTAGGCAAACATCATGAATGAGTGTGCACAAAGTACTGTGTAATGTTTCATCTTGTTGAATGAACTCAGCCAGCCTAACTAAATGGTATCCCATAAGAACCTGTGAACCTTGTCCCTCCATGGGTGGTGGCCTCCTGTTCTCTTACTAGACTCCAGTGCTACATGATTCTTGACACGATCTACTCCATGTTCATCAACTAAACTGCAGCAGATGTGGCCCTAATCTCTTCCATGTGGAGGGAAAAATCATTTATAAGTGTATTGGGGACTTCTGCATCTTTTGCTTTAGCAGCTGGAAACTTTAATTTTCTCCACACAAAATGCATGCAATATGGGTGTGAAATTACAGAAGGTTATATTAAGTCTCCAGTTCTGGCACCTCATTAAACACTTTGCAACACATTCTCCCATTTGAAAAAAGCAGGCCACATGCATGAACTTAAATGTTTGTGCACATGATTTTAAAATATTCTGATAGGTATTTGTATACAATTTCTCCTAATTTTATTGTCTTCAGTTAGAGGCTGCATTAGATGAGAGAAAATATGAATTGTGAGGTTAAGATGAAAGATTTTAGAGCACAATAAATATCCCTAATGCTAAATGTCTCAGCAAAAAGGATGTCCCTTGTTTTCAGTCTTGAATTCCAAAAGTAGTCACTGTTTCTGACAAAAGGTCACAATTTCCCTTTAAGGTACATGTTCTCAAGTAGCAGAGGCCAGCTCAACAGACTTTCACAGAACAGACAAGGGCTCAATATATTGTCAAATTAATACATATTGTTTTTTAATGGAGCTCAGACTGTGAAAATAGCACATTGGGAGTGAAAGCAAATATGCATGTAATGTTTGATGACTCTGCTCTATGTGCTTGGTCAGAGAGGGAACTATGCTGGTGATCTTCTGCGCCATTCCGCTCAGTAAGTCCCTGTTTTGAGTGAAGGTGGGGCCAGAGATGGAACCTGATGTCCCAGTGGATCCTTTCTCTTTGCCTTTAAATTATGATCAGCTTGTCACCCAAAGGTCCCTAAACACAAGGCAACCACTCAACTGAAGAATGGAGATTTGATGTAATTTGGGGGGGATAAAACAACAACTGGTAAGACCTTCTCCTATATGACACCTTCCTAAGTGATCTTTGATTAGTAATTTCATCTATATGCAATTTTTCTTAAAGTGTTAGTTTTAAAACCCAGTCATCCTGGAAGATGAGATCCGTTATGGAAAGAGTCAATACTGTCATATGGCTGCTTTAGTATGATCTGGGCTGAAATTGAATTCCTAGTTCAACAATAAGGAGGCTGAATATACAGCTCCTTAAAGCAATATATTTTCTGAATAATCTAAAAGGACTGATTAATGTGCTTTTTAAAATTTATTTTTAAATCACAGAAACAATATCTGCTCATCTTTGAAAGCTCAGAAATCACAAAAAGCTTACCCAGACTTGGAATAAAAACCGTTAACATTTTTGTACATCTATTTCCCATAGTATAATGTATTAATATATTACTTTATATATTGACATTTTTCAGACAATATAACTTGAAAATTTTCTATTAGTAATATTCATATTCAAAGTGATTTTAACAACTCTTAATTACTACATCTTAAGAACACAGAAAATTTTAACAACCTCCTATTTTACTTTTAGGGTGTTAATATTTTATAAGTTTATTAAAAATTATGAAAATCATACAACAATGCATCTTCTTTAAAATTTCTGGGTATTTCTTTAGGATAAATTTCTAGAAATAAAGTTGGTGGTTCACAGGAAATGGACAGTACTTAGCCTGTTGATGTTTGGATTCCAATGCCTCCCAAAAAGGTTACACAATTTACTCACAACAGCAATTTATTAGTGTCCCTTTTCAATATCTCCACCAACTATGGGCATCTTAATTATTTTAAACCATAGCCAATAGGATAATCTGCCATAACTAAGAGGATCCTGACCACGTGACTTCAGAAAGCAATCAGTTGTATTCTTGCTTTAGTCAAATACATTAACTGCTAAAACAAAAATACCAAAATCTCACTGACTTCACATAAGAAAAGTTTATCTCTTGTTAGCACACCAGTTCAGTGCACATTTTGGGTGGACAGCCAGCCCACAATCGTCCAGAGGTCTCAGGCTCTGTCCATCTTTCAGTCTTGCAACGCCTCCATCCAGCAGGGCCTTCACAGCCTTGGGTGGGTCTTCCACATGTGTCCAGCCCTCCCAGGGGGAGAATCATACATGGGAGATTTTAATAGTCACGGCAAGAGATGGCTGACCATGCTTGCTCACATACTCCATTAGGAGGAACTAGGTCTCAGGGGCACACTCAGCTCCAAAGGGGCTTCAGACATGATCTAGTCATATGCACAGGGAGAAATGCAACAGGTTTGGCTACTATCCATCTCTAAAACAAATGTTAATATTTGTTTGTCTTTTAATGTAACTGAAAAGTTTTTATCTTTTGAAAGTAGAATTTTAGCCCATTCACTGTGAAACAGTGTAATCACTAATATGCATGTGATCTTACACTACCATTCTATGCTTTTATTTCATTACTTTGTTGGGTGCTTTTTCCCCCTTTACTTTAATTGGTTGGGTGAGACTAATATTTATTCCATTTTTTCCTCATTAATATGAAACTACTACAACACTTTTCAATTCCACTAATGGTGGTTGTACCACGCATCGCTCTCAATGAGATTGATTGTGAACGAGATAACCTGTATTTCCCCACAAAGGCTTTATAAATTATTAACTTTCCCACCACCCCTCCCGGATGTCATATTTCATGTGATAAGAACTTTTGAAATATTTGCTTTCTCTTCCTCCCATTCTCCTTTCCTTTTCCCTTTAGGAGATCTCTGAAATGCCTTTATCTCCTCCTAATCACAGCTTCATCTGACTCTCAGATTCTGATGAAAAATTTTCAGAAATTATCAGCATTTTTATGAAAGAATTATTATGTTTAAAATATGAGTCTTAACATTAGCTTGTATGTTGTAACTGTATCATAGATTGGTAGATGAATAAGTGAAGAGACTACCCTGAAGTCTCTGTTTCATCAATTTGTTATATATATTAATCTCTCTTTTTTTTTTTTTTTTGGTATTTTTCTCAAATTAGATACTAGGGTGACAAATCTTGGCTAGAAATAAAGTTTTTCCTTTGTAGTCTTTTGCTCTTAACTTATGGATTCTATATCACTTCTTGCATCTTCTAGTCTGTTTAGTGAAGAATCTAATGCCAGTCTGAAACACTTTTTTACCCCTTTTGTGAGAACTCGTTCTTTTGTGAAACACAGGGTCTTTCAATCTTGTCAGTATTGATGTATTGGGTTGGACAATGTTTTGTTGTGGGAGTTGTCCTGTGCACTGTAGCAGCATCCCTGCCCTCCACTCTCTAGATGCCAGTTCCACCATCCACTCTCCCTGAGCTGTAACAACCAAAAATCTCTGGACATTGCCAAATGTCCTCTGGGGGACAAAAATGTTCCCCACTTGAGAGCCATTAGTCTAGAAATTTGTAAAACCTGTTTTTATCTGAGAAGGATGTACACAATTATGTGGGTTTTAAAAATAAATTTATATATACATTCTTCAACTTAGGTGAAACCTTTTAAAATGATCTCTGCTCCTATAGAGTGGGCATAAGATACACTCTGAGGCTCAGGTTGAAGCCCTTGAAGGCCTTCTGTTGCTCTCTCCTACAGTGTCCCAAACACAGACACGGAAAGCTCAGCCTTCAAATTCAGTCCCTCTTGGCCTTGGCCTTTGTGAGATTGGACAACGCAGAAAATTCCTGTGAGGTCAACACTGACCTTCTCCCTGGACAAGCAGAGCCCTGCCAAGCTAAAAACAGTGTTTTCTTTCATCTCCTAAAGATTTCACCAACCCAGTAGTAAACCCTTCCCACAGCAGCCACTTGTCCCATGAAAGGCAAATGGTTCCGGAATTAATAACAGGAAGTAGAAAGTTTATATCCATGTTGCCATGTTCCCAGAGTCAACTTCAGAATTTACTTTTTTTTTTTTAAATATTACAGATGTCCCTTTTTCTCCCCAATGACCCGTTCCACCCCATCCCTTCCCCCTCCCCAGTCCCTCTCCCCACCATTGTCCCTGTCCTTGGGTTGTGCATATATGCCCATAAATTCTTTGGTTACTCTCTCCCCCTCCATCCACCCACCCTCCTCCATCCCTCTGACATTTGTCAGTCTCATCTATCCTTCCATGTCATTGAATCTATTCTGTTCATCAGAATTTACTTTTAAAAATTTCCTGTTGAACCTGGAGAATATTATGCTAAGTGAAATAAGCCTGGCAGCAAAAGACAAACATCACATGATTTCGCTTATATGTGGAATCTAAAGAACTTAATAAACTGATGAACAGAATAGATTCAATGACATGGAAGCATAGACGAGACTGACGAATGTCAGAGGGATGGAGGAGGATGGGTGGGGGGAGGGGGAGAGAGTAACCAAAGAATTTATATGCATATATGCACAACCCAAGGACATGGACAATGGTGGGGAGAGGGACTGGGGAGGGGGAAGGGACGGGGTGGAACGGGTCATTGGGGAGAAAAAGGGACATCTGTAATATTTTAAACAAAAAAAAAAAATTTTTTTTTAAATTTCCTGTTGAAAATATAAGAGTTGGCAAAACTTGGGAAAGACTTAAAAAAGAGAGCATTCCTTGTATGAAACTTTCTCCAATTTAAATAACTACAACAAAATTAAGCACAAAGAAAAATGTATTAAGATTCGCTTGCAAGTGACACAAATGATTTTAAAATTTCATAGAAATCAATAGTATCTTTTAAACCAGTATGAAAACCATAAAGATTTTAATATTAGGAATAAGATCTCTAGTATTGAAAGTGCCTCCAAAGGTGTCTGTATGTGTATACATATATGTATATATATCCACTGAAACTGTATACCATGAAAAAATATAGAACTAGAGATAAAGAGCATGTGCTATTATAAAATAAGATGTTAAAAAGAACCCAAAGGAACCACCAATGTAAAAAGATCTCTTCCTAAGAAATGACTTTCTGCGATGATAAGTTAAATATATTCAAATAAGTGCTAAATGAAACCAGAATGATTTTATGAATATGAAATACAAGTCTAAGCACAAGGGACAGAATTTCTCATTTATCAGTGACAGAAGCAAATAAAAAGTCCGACCTGAATCATATCCGATATGCCCTTAGCAGAGTAAGCAAAGAACAACTACATATATCAAAAGCAGAAACAACAATTAAACAAAAACAAAACAAAACAAAAAAAGCTTGGTGCCTTTATTGGATAATCAGATCAGCCTCACAAGATTATTCCTAGTGATTTCATTTCAAAGGAATTTAATAAGTTACACTATATCCTTACCCTTTTAGCAATAATTGTGGTGAGTTTTCAAGTGAGCAAGAAAATATCTGCATCAAAACTCAGACTAGATTTTTTGTAAATAGTTTGCAACCATTGCTCTCTTCCAACAACAATGAAATAAACTGTGGATGAGTAGAACTTATACAATGGCAGAAACAATAGAGCATGCGGCTACCACAGGCGCATGTCACAGCTGGAAGGGAATGAAACCATGGACATCTACATAGAGAAAATGCCATCTCCTCATCTCCTCCAGAAATAAAATCTGATTGCAGAATCATTAGAACCCACACACGAAGTCAAGTTCATATTTAAATGAAAAGGGTTGAATTTTTTGTCAAGTTATTCAGTCAGCCTCTCCCCATGAACAGTGAGCGTCCCCACTAACAATTCAGAACCACAAGTGATGGGTCTCAAATGGGAGAGAAAGAAGAATCCACTAGGGAGTCTTACTAAAAGACACTCTGGGGTTCGGCTGATGTAGCTCAGTGGTTGAGGGTCAGCCCATGCACCAGGAAGTCATAGGTTAGATTCCTGGTCAGGGCATATGCCTGGGTTGTGGGCTTGACTCCAGCAGGGCCCATGCAGGGGGTAGCCAATGGATGTGATGTTTTTCATCGATGTTTCTCTCTCTCTCTTCCTCTCTCTTCCCTCTCTCTTTAAAAATCAATAAAAAAAACAAGTTAAAAAAAAAAAAAGAAGGCAGCCCTAGGGCCTCTGGGGATTTTACTAGAATAGGTTTCTAGGGACTCTAGAATCTGTTTTGAAAATATTCTTTGCCAAACCTAGGACAGGCAGTCACTAGATTTCTTTGAAAGCACTGTTGAAATTGCAGAGACTCAAAAAGCCTGGCGCTGCCTTAACTAGACTGTGGGGATTAGGAAATGGACTCCTTCCCTGTTGTGTTTCCTTTGGTCTGTCACAAATAAATCCCAGGACTACACAGTACTCTTGGAAATAAATCTTTGAATAACACTGATTCTTTACTCTGCTCCATAGGACTAGAAGTGATATGAGAGATAAAAACTTTGACGGCAGGAGCCATAGGTACATTATTTTCTAATGGGGGAAAAACACGAAGAGGGCCATAAAATACAAAATTAAATTATTTCTCCAGCAATCTTGGATGAAATTCAGAAAACGGGGGGAGAAAAGGCTGACTCCAGAAACCTGGTCATGATCTTTCCCTCCCTCCTCCAGAGAATTACATACTCTCTTGCTTGTTTTAGCCATTTCAACAAACACTGTGAGCCAGACTCTGTGCACAGCGCTTCCACAAATGTGATCTCATGAAGTACAGACATCAGTGCCCATAGTGAGGCTGTACAATAGTTGTGAGGTCTTGAGCATGTTATTGAGCCTTAGTTGTGTGTAAAATGGCAATATTATCCCACAGGTGGGTCTGAGGATTAGAAGTAATGCCCAAAAAGTGTCTAGCAGAGCGGTCAACAGATTTTATAATTTATGTTTATGTTTGTTGTGGTAACTATTATTATTACTATTATTAACACATCCACCATATGAATAAATAGGGCACCAAATGACCTGCCATGACCCAACACCAGTAGATGATAGGGCCTTAAGTTAGGTGAGACTTTCCCAACTCCAGCACCTGTGCTCTGTTCACAATTCTTTATGGACTGTAACTTAATTTTGAAAGAACCATATACATTAATTTAATCAGTATCCAGAGTCTAGCATTACTCCCATGATATTTAGTTGGAGTACAATGCACATTACAAGAAAAGTGTCTTATTCAGTTCTCACTGCTATAACAGGATACAGTAGACTGAGTGGTTTAAATGACATTTTTCCTCACAGTTCTGGAAAATGGAAAGTCCAAGATGATCTAGTACCTGGTGAGGGCCTTCTTTCTGGTTTGTAGATGGTTGTCTTCTCAATGCATCATCAAATGGCCAAAACTAGCTAGGTCTCTGACCTTGGTCTTATAAGAGCATTATGAAGGCTCCACCCTCACGACCTAGTTACCTCCCAAAGGCCCCACTTCCAAACACCATCACATTGAGTTTAGGGTTTCAGTACATGGATTTTGGCGGGACACAAACATTCAGTCCACTGTAGAAAGTAAGGAATCAAAATAATTTGGCTGCTTGGAGGTTTCCCAGGACAGAGTGGGTGTGGAAACATTAAAAACTGCCTTGCAGTTTGACACAAAGATCAAGAGTAAAGTTGGGTCTTGTTGGTAGGTGCCCATCAACACTAGTTATTTTGCAGTTTCTTATTTACTTCTGCTGCCTATTTTCTTCTAGAGTTTTCGGTTGTGTAAGGTAATCTTCTGTGCAGCAGCCCGAATTTCTTAGTAGACAGAAATATAATATTACAGTTATAAAAAGTGCAGGATTTGGCCAGAAAGAAGATAAAGGGGTTAGTTATGTACTTTGTTTCCAGCACACTCCAGCCTCATAAAAATGCTGGGCCATGGTAGGGCTCCAGGATGCCCAGTCCCCATTAGTCAATGAAATAAGCTTGGAGATGGGTTGACCTTTCTTCAAACATGCACCATAGGGACATTACTGGTGGCAGGCAAGGAGAAAAACGGGCATTTTCCTCAAAATCAGTTGCTTCTCTCTTAAGGATCTTCCTAGAGAATAATGTCTGGGCATTCCCTGCTATTTTTATCTCCAAAGGCTTAACTTAGTAAAATGAATTAGAGCCATCAATTAAAAGGGGGTTGGGGGAAACCTTTTAACATTCATAGACACAAAATTGCAGAAATTATGAAGATGAGCAACCTTAAAAAAGCATTCAGTACTTTTATGCAACCCACACGCATTCTTCAAATTATGCAAATGCATTTAATAAAATCAAAATTCATTTAAAATGTACATACTTCCACCGCCCGATCTCTCCAGGCACACGGCTCATTTACTCATTTCTCTGTTAATCAGTGAAGGTAAACTTTTCACCTCCCAGGACTTGGAAAGCAGAGAGGCCTAAACCAGAACAACAAATGTTTTCCGCTGAGCTACGTTGGAAAACCAAAACTAGTTGCCCTTTCATGTGAAAGTTTATAGTAAAAGAAATAAGTGAAGATACTTTATCTCAAATAGAGAAGATCTTTTCATGAAGATATACGTCCACATTGCCCTGTCATCTAGTTTGAAAGCTTTGAAAAAGGAAATCACCTTCTATATTAGATATATTTAGTTTGTAATGCCTTTTACAAAAAGGGAAAAGAGGGAAAAAGAACCAAAAAGGAATGAAAGAAGGAACAGGAAAAAGAGAGAAAGAATATGTATGCTCTCACTAACTTGCACTAAATCATAGCAAAGTGAGTTTAAATTAGTGTTTTCATAAGAGGTCACTGACAAAGAAATAAATTCTAATGGCTTTCATGTGTTATAAATACTGTGACTTTGGAATTCAAATTCAAACTGATGTTTTTTGTTTTGTTTTAAAAAATATATGCAGTCATTAGCATGAGTCTACACCAGTACAGTCCACTTATATGAAACTGCCGAAAGAAGTGAAACATGACTCTATGCCTTTGTTTACATCAATGTCTTGGCTATAAATGTCCTCATTTGTACAGAGGGCAGAGGGAATTGTTATCCTGCTCTCCCTAATTATCACCAAACCCCAATTAGGAGGCTTCAAACCGGTCGCCTAATGTTGTATGATATATTCACAGTATTGTCAATACAGGCCGTGAGTTATGTCTGTTCTAGGTATGATTTATAACAGTGGTCAAAGCTTTCATTACAGAGGTCCGTAAAATATTAGCTTATAGTCCCTGGAATGCACTTTTCGTCGATTTCTTCCTACAACCGTAGATCAGTTATGCGAGCGCAGCATCATGCTGGAGAAAATAAAATGCAGTTAAGTAAAAATGGCACAGTTGATGCCCTTTGGGAGCTCATATTTAAAATGGAAATATAAGCTTACCCCTGAGAAAGGACAAGAGGAAATGGGCTTAAATTTACAGAAAGAGGGGACCAAGCATTTTTCCTCCTGCTCTTGTTTCCTCCACCCACCCCACGAGGTTGCTCACTGCCAAGTGAACCGGAGGCCAGAGTGAAGAAATTCTCGGGCTGGCCATGATCTTATCCTGAGATGAAAAAACAAAGGGCTGCAGGTGTGACTCATCCTTCCTCCTTCATTTAGGCTTTGTTTTTATATCATTGGGGCTGCACCAGGAGGAGTTTAAATGAAATTATCCAGTATCCACTGCTCTGAAGCAGAGCTAGGAAATTAATCGTTAATAGCACTTGGAAGACTAGCTGGAGGCCACGACCATAGATCCCGAGGTGCTGGAAAAATGAAGACAGTCCTTTGCTCGTTTGGAATAGCGCTCCCACAGTTTCGCCACCACCTCGTTATTGGCTTCTGGGTCCAGGTGTGTCCTCTGTCCCTTCAAGTGAAGTCATCACCCTAAACCAAACCAAACTGCTTCCGATGTAACTTGTTGGGAATACCCTGTTAGTGTCAGCAAGCCAGGCAAAACAATTAGGATAAAGATGTTTTTTAAACACCAAGGTGGTGATGAAGAAGCATCACAGGTTAGGCCGACTCTCAGCTCCACCAGTTTTAACCCTAACTGTGCGAACGTAAGGACGCTTCTTAATTATTTTGTAAAAGTTCCTCCTCCCCTAAAGAAAGAAAAAGAGGTTTTATTTATTTATTTAGGATTAAGGAAAATAGATGCAACTACTTAGGAATAGGAACATAGCAAAGAAAAGAGTGACGAGGAAGAGAACCTGTCTCAGAATAAAGCTTCTGGAGAACTAATCGGAAGAGCGGAGAATTAAAAACAGTCAAGGTAAGTAATCAGAAGGGAGGGAATGAGGTCTGAGGAGTAAATAAAGAGCGAAAAGGTGAGAAGAAACCCATAACTCAATAAAGCAGAGAATTTATGGGGAAGTGAAAACTGAGAAAATAACTTTATTTCGGATTAGAAGTGAATTGCCAAACATCTTACAGCAAATATTCCTTTATGTAGTTAGTTTATATTTTATGTGAAGTTCTTGTCTCCCCAGCCAGAGTTGAAGAAAAGTATTTTGCATTACTTTAAATATCCATTCACACCCAATACTACTTCATCACCAAAAAGATCTCTAATAATTATTCAATGAAGAGAGTAGGTGAAAAGGCCCACAAATGCATGTGAAACCATAACGCAGCCTTCAGTGGGGTGTTTTAGAGAAAAGCGAAGGAAACCATGAACAGAGGGACACAGACTTCTCCAGACAAAGGAAATAGATGTAGAAATCAGGTAGCCGAGGGGCAGGTTCCTAGTTCAGAGTGTTTATTAAGGAGTTTAAGGAGAAAGTTGAAGTGGGAAATGAAGAAATGTAGCACATGAGCCTGGAATTAGACAGACATAGGTTCTGAATTCGGCCTCATGGGCAAGTTTAGAATAACACTTTTCTAAGCCACAGTTTCCTTAACTCTAAATCGAGCCCAGTAATATCTACCTTAGTGGGAGTTTGTGAGATTAAAAGAATTTTCTGAATGTCGGTAATTCATCACATTGCCCAGGACACAGTATGCACTCAATAGGTAATAGAAATAGCTGCCATAGTTATTACTAGCATCATCGTAATCATTCCTCCTCAGTCAGCAATACAGGAAAACAATAGAAAATAGACATATGAATGGAAAGGAGGCCACAGAGAAAAGCTCTGAATCTTCAGAGAGTAAAACACTCTTGCTGCAGTGAGCAGAGGGGGATTTAAAGACATATGAAAAGGTCTGGCCCAGCTGGGCCTCGCTCAGTGATGGAGTGTTGACCTAGGATCCAGGAGATCGCGGTTCGATCCCTGGTCAGGACCCATGCCCAGGTTGCGGGCTCCATCCCAAGCTAGGGGCGCGCAGGAGGCAGCGGATCAATGACTCTCATCATTGATGTTTCTATCTATCTCTCTCCCTGTCCCTTCCTCTCTCTGAAATCAATAAAGATATATTTACCAACAAAAAAGAGAGATGAAAAGGTCTGGAGGAAGATGAACTCTGGAGCAGAGGAGAGGACAGCTTGCTGCTCACCAAGCTTTGCATGTCCCTGATCACATGCTGCGGAAGGACTGGTTCAAGGCAGAGCTGGAGAGGGAAACTGCAAAGGGGCGCATCTGAGTCCCGAGAGGTCAGAGATGGACTGAGGGTGTGGCGCAGACACAAGACGCAAAGAATGGAGAAAACATGTTTTCTCTCTGGCTTCATTGCCCCCCCCTATTTTTTAAATTTGTGCAAAATTGAGGATTTTCTCTTTGACTGTAGAACACTTGAACAGAGAGAAATCAAAATGTGAAGTCAGTTTTTTAGGTATTAAAACTTTAATCATGAATGTAAAAAGAATAATAAAATATTTCAAGGTGAAATTGAAAATAAGTATGAAATCTCTAATATTCCAGTAAAGGAAAAAAAGAGAAGATAATGTATAAGTCTGAGAAAAAAGTAAGAAGTTAGAATTAGATAATATCCTCAAATATTTAATTTCTGAAAAAACTCTCAGTTTTAATAAGTAAATAGGCAAATACAAAAGAGGCACTGTTTTGAATATACCTTCACTGACCTCTTACGTTTTCTCTATTTTTTTCCATTAGCAACAAAATTTTAATTAGCCGATAAAGTCATAATCACTTACATCAAATTTGAAAAAATCTAAATTTTTATTTGTTGTTCTAAAACTCAAGGTGTGAGGAATCATGGGAAGTTTGAAAATACCAAGCTGTTGTGTCAAGGTACTTTTTGTTTTGCCACAAATTGAATTATTTCAAAGCATCCATGTTATTCATTTTCTTGAGAGTTGATTTGATCTATCAACACATCCTCTTTTGCTGCGACTATTTACTGTAAATAAAAGAACAAATGTGCCCACCAACTTGAGCCCTATTTGCATAATATTTGAAATTTGCACACATCTTGTTATCTAGGGAAAGAGCTTTATTTGGACTCAGTGGCTTATGCACCCTTGTAATCTTCAACATGCAACTATTATAGTTGAACAAGAGAGGATACAAAGCAACATTTCATGCACAATATAACCTAGAGACTTTTAATGAAACAGGAAAGGCTTCATGGAAAGAAGAAACATTTTTTATTTTAATAGACAAATTGTCTTAAATGAACAAATTGTCTTAAATGAAATCTCAAAGCCTAATCTAGCTCAGAAAGCAGAGCTGTGCTGACCAAGAATCTGGGGAAAGGACCAAAGGCGGTTATTTTTCTGTCCCAAAACAATTCTTTCCACCACTAATTCTTCCATGCTAAGGAGCCTTGAATAGGACAAACTTCAGGTGTGTGTGCATGAAACATCTTGTGTATGAAACATCTTTATATTTATTGTTACTTTTCTTTTTTAAAAAAATATATCTATATTGATTTCAGAGAGAGGAAAGGAGAGGGAGATATAGACAGAAACATCAATGATGAGAGAGAGTCATTGATCACTGCCTCCTGCATGCCCCCTGCTGGGGATCGAACCCACAACCCAGGTATGTGCCCTGACCAGGAATTGAACTGTGACCTCCTGGCTCATAGGTCAATGCTCAACCACTGAATCACGCCATCTGGGTTATTGTTACTTTTCTTAAAGAGAACAATGAGAGAAAGTAGATAAGAGTGTCTATTTATCTAGACTGTGTGCTAGACATTCAATAAGCACCCAGCACATGTGTTGTTGCTAAAAAGATGGCAATATAACACAGTATAACAGTGTAACAGTATAACAGTGGAACAGTTAGCACAACAAAGGAGTCTTGGAACTTTTACTGTAAAGGGCCAACCGGTATATACTGTATTTTATACTTCGTGGGTCATGTAGTCTCTGTTGTAACTACTTGACTCTGCTTTTATAGTGTGAAAGAAGCCTCAGACAATATGTAAATTAATGAGTGTAGCTGTGTTTCAGTAAAACTTTATTTGCATAAGTAGGCTGAGGGCCAAATTTGGCATATGGACTATGGTTTGATGACCTCTGGTTTCACATACACAGTGGCCCAGTCAGTCTAAAATCAAAAGACCAGTTCATAGGTGGTTTAGGATAGACAGCTTCAAATTCAAGGTCAGGACTGAAATCAAAGGGCTAACGCAACAGCACCCTGTGGAACCTGAAGAGCACTCCTGGCAAAGGTTTCTCTAACATTTCCTCTAGTAGCTCCACATTCACGACTGCTGGCATCTCTTGTCAAGGGCTGACAGAGGTTTTCAGTAGAATAACTTGCGCAGGGTTCAGTGAGTCTTTTCAGAACCTTCTTCCATGACCCAGATGGCCAACTTTCCAGTTAATTTTTAGATAATAAGCAATGCAGAATGAGACAAACTCTTGATATTAGCCACAATCTGTGTGACATCTAACATATTAAAAAGTGTGTAAGTTCCTGGGGCGGGGGGGCAGGCAGGGAGAGTAGGAATGAAGGTCATGGAAAAAGAATTCTATTTTATAAGCAATTATGATGTGTTAAGATCTGAGCCATGTTATATGCTATTCATATATGCTTTCACTTAGTGCTCATTCTAAGTGCGAAATAATTCATTTCCCTGTTTCAGGTGAGAAAACTAAGATTCAGAAATATTCAGAAACTAGCTACATTGGTGTAAAAAAATAAAAATAAAAAAGCAATATCAGCTTCAAGCCCAGATTTGTGATCCTATCCACTGTTCTCCATGCTTCCCAAACACTGAAAACAGTCCATCCTCCATCCTCTCATGGTACACAGAGTTACAAAGTAGCACGACCCAGTGATGAGAGAGGCCAAAATGGTGCTTCAGGAAAGCTTTCAGAGAAGACATACCCTAAGGAGGTCTTATTTGGGCTGAAATTAGAACGATGAGAGGAAAGCAGTTGTGCAAAACTCTGAAAGATGAGGGAGAAGAACTAGCAAGTTGAAGGCTATAGGGCGGCAAAGAGCTTTGCCTGCTTGAGGGACGCACAGAACACCACTCACCACGGAACAGAATGAAGCTAACGAACAAGAGAACAGACACTGAATGATGTTAGATCTTGTGGCACCTTACATATCATGGTAAGGAGCTTGGATTTCATGCTAAGAGCAGTGAAAGTTATTAGCGTTCAGGTTGGGTAGTGATATGATCTCAGTTAATTTTTTTTTTAAATATCATTCAGATAGCTTGTAAAAATAGCTTGCAGGAAAGTGAGCATAGAAGAGTGGGGGAGCATCTAAGTGATAGTTAATGGGGTCTTGGAAGAGCTAAATATTTAGACTCAGAATATACTGTTAAGAATTAGCTGATGTTTTCATGTTGGAGGGGAGAGTAGGAGAAAAGATTATTGCCATTTTATTTTATTTTATTTTTTTACTTACTCAGATGGCACAACTTGGGAATAAATAAGTTTGGAGATTGGAGACATTCATAGTTGATTTGTCTGCTGCAGAGCCAAGGGGAGAGTACAAGCAGATTGCTGGATACAAATTTTAAAGCTCAGAATGATAGAAACATAGGTAGATAGGTAGGTAGATAGATGATATAGATTAGATTGATAGATGATGATGATGATAGATAGATATAGATAGATAGATGATAGATAGATGATGATAGATAGATAGATAGATAGATAGATAGATAGATAGATAGATAGATAGATGATAGATAGATAGATAGATAGATGATAGATAGATAGATGATAGATAGATATAGATAGATAGATAGATAGATAGATAGATAGATAGATAGATAGATAGATGATAGATAGATGATAGATAGATAGATGATAGATGATGATAGATGATAGATAGATAATAGATGATAGATGATAGATAGATAGATAGATAGATAGATAGATAGATAGATAGATAGATGATAGATAAATAGATATAGATTGATAGATGATAGATAGATATAGATAGATAGATAGATAGATAGATAGATAGATAGATAGATAGATGATAGATAGATGATAGATAGATGATAGATAGATAGATAGATAGATAGATAGATAGATAGATAGATAGATAGATAGATAGATAGATAGATAGATAGATAGAGATAGATGATAGATAGATAGATAGATAGATAGATAGATAGATAGATAGATAGATAGATAGATAGATAGATAGATAGATAGATATAGATAGATGATAGATGATAGAGAGATGATAGATGATAGATGATAGATAGACATAGATACAGGCGGAATGCTTGGAAGTCAGCAACACATATATTGCCATGAGAAAGAAAGTTAATAAAAGAAGGAAGGATAAGGCTGATTCCTAGGACACACAAAAATGAGAATCAGGTAAAAGGGAGGGAGAGACATGCTTCTGTTAGGAGAATCTACCATTGCAAATATGCAATGTATCCTGCTTTAATTGTGTTTTCAAACATTTACATGGCAGAACATGTGACATTAGTAGAAGACCACAAGTTAAACTTTAGTGAGAAAGGCATAAATGTCCACTAAACACACTGGATTAGGAAGGAGAGGAACAATTTAGGCTTAAAATAGTCACAACAGAGATGGAAGTGGATTTGAGGACACCAGTACTGGAAACAAAATAACGTAGGAGCCTGCTGCAGTAATTCAGGCAAGACAAAGCAGTGTCTTCGGTGGCCACCAACAATACCCTGCTCTCCAAGATCTCCTTATCTCTCTGGCCTTCATCGCTCTCTTTTGGAGCTCTCCCAGCTGCCCCCTGAAGTCTTGCTGTCCCCTGGGAGGCCATCTTTGGCTTTCTTCTAACTCCTACACTCTCCTTGTAGAAATCTCAAACCAGCCCAAAGCCACGAGAACCACAGGCATGCCAGTGGTGACCAAACTCCCATCACAGCCCAGTTCCTCCCGCTAAACCTCAGTCTCATGTTTCAGATTATCTACTCCATTGCAGCTGTTGCCTTTCAAATGGATATACCCAAAGCCAATCTCACTGTTTTCTACCCACAGCCTGCTCTGTCTCTAACAGTCTCCCTAGTAACCAGTGGTATTCCCTACTACCCAGGCAACCATGATAGAAATATGAGAACCATCTTTGAATTTTCAATTTCCCTTACCTCCCACATTCAATCTGAGACCCAGTCAATTATACTCCTCTCGCTCTCAAATCTGTCTTTTCCTCCCTATTCCCATGGCTGCTACAAATTCTTCATCTTTTGTCTAGACTGTTTCAAGTTTTCTAACTCTTCACAGAGTGAGCTTTCCAAAATAAAATCCATCCACATTTCTCCTTGCTTGTGACCCTTCAGTGGACCCTTCCCTCTCTCTGGCTGTATTTCATAAAGATATTTTTATGTCTGGGGTCTCAGGAGTCCTAGACTTCTTTATGAATTTACAAGTTGTGCATTTTCCAATGATAATCCAAAACATAAATATAAGAATATTCCAGATGATAAAAATGACATAATTGTTCCATAAGATTTCTGCGCCTGCATTGCTGTCAGTGTTAACAGGCTCATTAGCAACCAGAGACACTACATTTACTGTTGTGGCCAAGGAAATAAAAAAGGACATATGCTAACTTATCTTAAACCCAAATGGCATCCCAGTATGGTATATAAAAAAAACAAAGTTTCCCTATGGTTTATAGAGAGACATTGTGAGCGAACTGAGCTAAAGCACAGGCATGCCAAAGTCAAAACACCTGCACCAAAGCATTCAAAACCATGTTTACATCAGAGCAGTGTTTTAAATAAAAAAGAAAAGTAAAACCCCTCCGACCTTGAACTGTAATAGTCTTATAATTCCATTTATTTTTAACTTATAATTATGTTTTGGTTATGTAAAATCATTATGTACAAGGAGCTTGTACTTTGTTTTATATGTGTGCATATGCAAGTAAGATTATGATAAAAATAATTGTTGTCAACAATGGAAGTATTAAGAGCTATTTTGCTTTAAATGGCATCCATATGTTACTCAGCTTTAAGAAATGCTGGTGTACAAGCTCAAATGCCTCAGTATATTCACAAGTTCTACAAGATCCAGCCACCCTCATCTCCCACTGCTAAACGTACCTTGTAGTTCCAACCATTTCAAACAGCCTACATTTTCAAAATTATCCTTGCTCTTTCATGTTTTGCATTTTGGATTTATCTGATCCTATAGTCCCTCATCCTCTATAGTCATCAGTTTCATTCAAATTCTATTTAATATATGAACTACATTGTGATTCTTTCTTATTTCTTCCATCTTCAACCCTAATCAGCAAGAGAAATGTAGGTACTCTTTCCAAAGTCTTTCTCAAGGACAGTACTTTCCATATTATTGTTATAATGATTGATTTACATATCTGCCTTTTTATATGAGGACTTAAGCAATTTGAAATTAGGAATTTTATTTTATTCCTCTTTGCTTTACAAGTCCCTGGTTCATTTCCCAACATACAGTAGCCACTCAATAGATAATTGCCATATAAATGGAGGAATAAAAATATGGGTGGGTGGATGGATGGATGGATGGATGGATGGATGGATGGATGGATGAATAGATAGATGACTAAATTCATATATGGGAGGGTATTGCAACTTCAGAGTACAATATCTTTTAGATTAAAAACAACTGAGATATCAATGTTCTTTCCAATAACAGTAAGTTTCTTCAGACTACAAATAATGTAACAGTATTCTTGTTACCACGATGGCTCCATATGTAGTGTATGATCTATAATCTGCCTTGGAGATATTTGTACATTTGACACAACTGGAAAGCTGTGGCATTTTAACCTGAGTAGATCTCTGTTGCTTATAATACAGAAAAGAAAAATTTTGATTGTCAATTTAAATCTTAAAGAGTGTTTCATTAAAAGTTTTATATTGTCTTCAGATCATAATACTATTAACAATTTACATTGTATTTTCTATTTTTTTTTCCTTCTGATGAAATTATAAGGGGAAGAATTAGCTATATACTTGATATAGCACTTTAAACAGAATTCATGAAAGCTAATGCATTTAAAATGGCAACCCAAGGAGAAATGTAGTTCAATTTGAACAAGATATCCTACAGTTAACTGATTTTCCTTCTCAGGCTCATAAACACACATAGATGAGCTGTTAATTATGAATGGAGTCCAAATGCATACTAATTGTTCTTTGTTAAATTTGTGCTTTAAAACTGCTCATGAGATTTGCAACTTTTAATATGGTTTTGGCTTCTTATTTGTATTTGTTGTTTGAGAACTTTGGGCTTATAGACTCTAGGTTCACATTTAAAAATGATATTTCTAGTCATAGTTTCTAATATTCCTCTTCCTTTTGCAGTTTAGCCATAATACAGAAGATACATATTATACATAATACATGATATATAAAATAGTGTAATTAAAAAATAATTATTTAATATGTTTAGTGATCACCCTTTATTTAATATATACGCCTCCCTTGACATGTTATTCAGAAAACTTTAAGTATAGAAAGTAAATAAAGGTAGGAAAGAACAAAGACTACTGTAGTAGAACCCAGTATAATTTCTCTAAGCATAAAGAATGATGTAATGTGGAATATGAATTATACTAAGATGTATTGTTAGCAATATGAGATTGTTAGTAAATAGGAAAATTATATATAAATACAAAGTTTTTTTATTTCCATTTACTCACTCATAGGCATTGCTTCCTAAAGAAATAAACTCAATGATTTTGAGTCTGGGGAGCAATACAATGTATTCAGGATCAATCCTAGTTAATCCCTTTGGGTTTTCTGATAAATTGTGAAATTGACAGAGTAGGACTTAACTCTACATTTATTCTGAACAGTAACTGAATTAATTCACTGACTGCAATTTTTCAGAGCAAGAAGCCTACATAAACACTGGCTCAAGTAAATTGAAGGAAAGGGCAACCTAGTGTCATAGGGAAGGAAATCATGCTGCTATTTTTAGTTTGCCAAGGAAAAATGGAATGGAAGTAGCACAAATGTGTCTATTATGGCAAATTGTGAAAGTCACACAATTAGTAATTTATTGAACTTAGATTTGAACTGAGAGCTTCCTGACTCCCATACTTAGGCAATTTCCACTATACTATCCTGTGAATTCTACTCTCATTAACAAGCAATGCAGGGATGCAACTCTTGTGTTAAAAATGATCTTGTCATGAAGAACCCTGTTTAATTTTATTTGCAGTAGAGGTGACAGGGAATGATGTCAGAATCCTGTTTCTCCTGTGTCTCTCAGTTCCCAACTAAGAATCCTTGGTAAAATTTATTTTTGTGGGCTATCCTAGAAAGAGTATTTTAGGAAAAAGTTTAAAGATTGGAAAATTAATCAGAAAACTTTTGATATTCAATATGAATTTAAAGGCAGAGACTCCTACCATTGGTATGTGTTCCACAAATATTACTCCAATTATTTAAAAAAACAAAACAAACAAAAACAAAGCAGGGAATTCTCTAATTCCTAAGCTCATTTTGCCTCTGAATGTACCTTGGCCAAGCTCTCTACTTTCAAATGTCCTCTGACTTAGGATCTTTAGACACCTATTCCCTGAGGTGTCCCTCATTAGTCATTTACTAGCTCTTCCATTCTTAGCTTCCCTACATCTGTTCCCTGAGGTAACCCTGATCTTGAAAGCCTATCCATTTCTTCCTGGCAATGTCCTATCCTTTAGAAATCATATTATCTTTCCATAAAATTGGAGGAAAAATTAAATCTTCATTCTTTCTAAGTTTGCTGTTGAGCTTCTTTTCTGTTTCAGGCACAATCAATTGCCCTGGATTAAACTGTTATTCAACAGAGTTTGCAAACTTAGATGCCCTATTTGAGAGATGGAGCTAGATAGAGGTTACCACATCTTCCTACATGGAAAAGCTTTTGTTTCTTCTGGAATTCTCTCTTAACAGGTGACCATTTTTCAAATCAAAGAAAGACCATAGAGACACTGAGAGTCCCAACAGTCATCATGGATTACTTGTGCACAGGATTTTTCTTTAGAATGAATGTTCTGTTCCTGTAAACTAAAGGATACTTAAACCTGATTTACTTAATAGGGCATAATATGGGGTTTTGAAATAATAAATCTAGTGGTTGTCTTTCCTAGCTAAAAGCCTTTTTGAAGATGAATTTGCTATCTTATGCACCTTTGTTTTCCCAATAGTTAAAAAGTTCCTGGAATATAGAAAGTGCAAAATAAATATGAATTAAATGAAACCTGGATTGATATGTGGCTATTCGTTCTTTAACTAAATGATATTTTAACAAAGGAGGGAGGAAAACAAGGTTCTATTCTAGGGATGACATAGGTTTGCTATTTGTTGTATTTAAAAATTCTTCAAAATAGTCTTTCTGGTTTTAAATAATTAACAAAGCTGTCTCAGGGTTTACTATCTAGCATTATGGAGTCTAATGAGGCAGGAAAAAATTTTTACAGGTTCCAAATGAAAGTCCAGAAGATTGGTCTTGATGCTTTGAAGGCAGATATGGTCCTTTTCTCTTACGCTCTTCTATTTTTTTTTCCTTTTTCTAAATATACCTTTATTGATTTCAGAGAGAGAAAGGGAGAGGGAGAGAGACAGAAACATCAATGATGAGACAGTTGTCACTGATCAGTTGCCTCCTGCACGCCCCCAACTGAGGATTGAGCCTGCAACCCAGGCATGTGCCCTGACTGGGAATCAAACTGCAATCTTATGGATCCTAGGTCAATGCACAACCACTGAGCCACTCTCAGTTGGGCAACTATTTTCATTTTTAAATCATTTGAACTGAAACCTTATACCATCATCATAGTATAAGTCTAAAGTGTGTGTGGTGCATTGCGTCCACCCACCTAGAGAGCATAATTTGAAAGAGGCGAACAAGCCCTATTTAATGCCATCTTCCAACTAGTCCTGATTGAACAATCGTTGTGCTGATCTCCCTTCCTTATTTAATTGAAGCTCTTACTGTTAGAGATCCTTATTTATTAATCAGAAATGTTTCTAGAACGCCAAATAAGTGTTGAACCATTTTTTTAAAAAAGCTGTCTTCTTACTTCCTCTCCATGGACACATCAAGAGCATTCATTCACCAAGCCGAGTCCAGGAGGCGTAAAGGTGGAAGAGCTGGGTTTCAGCAAGGTTCTTGAGCAAGACAGTGCGAGTAAGGAAATAAGCACAGAGCCTCAGGGGAAGCCTGCCTGCCTTTGTCTGAGGCTGCTATCAGCTCCCATGAGGCCAGCAGTTTGAAGGATGAAGCAAAAACATCAGGATAGATGGCAACAAAGGGGAGACCCAGACCTCTCTGACAAGGGTTTTTAAGGGCAGCTATCTCACCTGAGATTTATATCCAAAAAACAAAAGTTAAGTTACTGTGTATATATTTTAATAATATATTTTGAAAGGAAACAGAATGGCTTATGAGACAAGTCCAATGATAAGGGATGGTCTCTTAGACTCCTCAATGCTAAATAGTAAACCATGGGACAACTTTGTTCATTATTTAAAACCAGAAAGGCTATTCTGAAGAATTTTTCAGTACAACAAACAGCAAGCCTACATCTTCCCTAGAATAGAACCTTGTTCTTCAGCCCAGAGCAAATGTTCCAGCTGAATTACTTTCAGGACTTTATAAGGTGTTGACACGACTTCTACTTTCACATCGTAAATGTGCCACCCTAATAATCCCTGTTTAATTACTGTTTATTATAAATGAATTCCCTCAGCATTCCAGTGTGGCACTCTTCATTTTTCTGTCAGTGATTTTTCCTCTGGCGGAACCTTTGCCCCAAGCTACCAATGATATGATCCCAAGCATGCACTGATCTGAAGACTGTGGGGAATAGCACCTGGAATCCTGGAGGCAACATCTCTGCCAATACTCAAATGTATAAATACTAAATAGACCCTAAAAATAATAGAAGTCACTGTATACCTTCAAAGCCAAATTTTTCTAAAGACTGCATTCATGAGTTAGCATCAACCCCATTCTGACCAACTATCCCCCCCTTGGAAGACTGAAAGCTTATGAGAATTAACAGAAATAATAATTTCCCCTGTCCAGTTGCTCACTTCTAACGTACACTAGATTGACAACCGGAAACACAAGAAAAGGAAATGAGACAATCTGTTTGTTCCTTCTGAGTAGCAAAATATTCTAGAGGTCAGCCCAAAATTGAGCCAATTTTTATAATCATTCTATAAAATAACAGCTGGCCTTAATGGAATGTCAACGGCTAAACATTAGGGTAACACAATATGTAGGAATTAAGGGGAAAAATCAAGTCAATTAATAATGTTTTTCCTGCAAGGGTCAGATGTACCAAATTCTCTGAAATAAATACTTGCGATAAGCAAAGCTCAAGGTAAGACAATGGGGCTATTCATTATCACCAGAGAAGGGCATTACAACCAATATAAGCAGCTGAGATTTTAAAACTTTGGGTAATTAATTTCAATCAGAGCTGGATTCAAGGTCAGTTGTGTAATACCAGCCATTATTTTCCCTTTGCTACCTTTGGCAGGCATTTCACATGGCTCATCCATAAATAATTAAGACCAACTTATCTGCTGCATCAGCTTAACTACTGCAGGGGAATGCAGAGGTCCAAGATTTTATTTCATTTGTAACTTCTAATAGAAAGAGAAACAACCTTCTTTGTGTATTAAGAAATGAGTCTTACTTCTTGCATAAACAACACAAACATTTCTTTTTAAGTGTTCAATATGTTCATTTCCATCTGGACCTTTCTAAACTGCTTGAGTAAATTGAGAAAAATTACGAAAGCAAAAGCCTCATGCACATACTGCCAGCATGAAATAATTTAAATCTGAGGTAACCTCCAACTGACAATAGTGAGTCATCAGGATAACGTAATATAGTGTGAGACACATGATGAAAAAACAATTTGAAATTTAGCAACATGAATCATGCTTCTAAAGTATGAGAAGGGTGTCCAAAGGGACCCTTGGGGCTTCCCTATTTACAACTGGTTTGGGAAAGAGACAATCTCTAGGGTGTCCATAAAATGAGAAGTAGAATTAATGGGGTTAAGGTTGGTTTATGAGTAGGTCGAAAAGTTCAGTTGGTGATATTTTAATTTCTTCGGGGGAAATGATTTGATTTTTCTTCATTCTTATAAATGTTTCATTTAATTTACAACAGATGCACATTTGAAATGTATATATGAAAGTGAAGAGATTAATTTACAACCAAAAAAACTTATCTCAATTTAATGAGTGTTCGTATATGCATATGCAAAACTCTAGACTAATACCATTATGCAGGAAAAAGAACAACAAATTAGGTATTAGAGATTTTAAGGTAGCCACCTAAACAAATGTGAAACCAGACCTAAACAAATGTGAAATATGCTGCTTCTCCAATTCAAGGTTGAGGAGTCTGCTATGGTAAAGTGGAAAGAATTATGGCTTTGAATTACAGTTTGATTTTTTTAATCCTCACCTAAGGATGTGGTGGTGTTTTTTAATTGGTTTTAGAAAGAAGAAGGGGGAAGACAGACATCGATTTGTCACCTCTCATATGCACCTCAACTAAGGATCAAACCCCCAACCTGCCTATGTGAACTTGGCCAAAATACTGAGATTGGCTGAGATCATATGAGATTATATACTAAAGTTACTTTAAAATCACTGTAAAAATTTAGGAAAATTAAAAAAGACAAAGATAGAGGAACAAGGATATGAGGACGAAATGAGGAACATCGCCTTGCATGTTACTAAGAATCGCCATGATTTAGGGACAACCACCACTTTGACCGCAGAGGGAGTGACTTCCCCGTCTCTTAAGGGCTGTGGTGCTAAACACGGATGCTGTCAGTGGGAGGGTCCTCAGATACACCTGCTCGCATAGCTTAAGCAGGTTTCCTTTCATGCATTTTTTGTCAGTCGCAAGACCCAAAACAATTACTTGGGGGTCCACTGTGAAATTGAAATACCTTCACAGTCCTCAGCATTCTCATCATCATCATCATTATCTTTATCACTATTATCATCTACTTAGCTTTGATACTGGAATAATGTTTTTATATTAAATAAGGTCATTAGTCATAGTGACAAAGGGAGATATAACTTCCCTGAAGCCAGGTACTGTCACAGAAGTAACCCTATATAAGATTGAGAAACAATATGACAACAAGACATGTTGACAGCTAAGAGGAAGAACGTCAAGGCTTTCAAAAAATTAAAGGTCCTTGATTGTTATCTTAATTAGACAAACATTGTGATCTCTTTCACATGTACATCAGCCCCAATATTTGCTAACTTCAGACAACAAAAGCCCTCCCTCCTTCACTGTTGCATATCCAAAGATCTCTCTCTGCCTGAGTATCCAGAGTCCTCCTCTGTTCTGCTGACTAAAGGAAGTTCTCAGAGGGCCTTCAACTGAAAGTAAGCATAAAGAGATTTTGTTATCTCAAGGCTAGACTTATGTATAAAAGGAAGCCCAACATGTCAATATGTTTAGGTTGGTGCGGTCATCCCCAAGCCACCTTCCTTCCTTCTCGTAGTAAAGTTCATAGTGAACAACAAATTCCTTTTTTCTTCTTTTATAAAGCTGAATTATATCTCAGTGTGTGTATGTACCCCATTTTGTGATTTATATATATATATATTTCACATTTTGTCTATCTACTCATCCATAAATGAACATTTAGGCTATTTTCATGTCTTAGTTATTGTGAATAATGTTCCAATGAACATGGTACTGCAAATATATCTTCAATATCTTGATTTCAATTATTTTGAATATATACCCAGACATGAGGTTGCTGGATCATACAGTAGTTACATTTTTAATTGTCTGAAGACCACTCTTACTGTTTTCCATAGCAACTAAACAATTTCACTCTCCTAGCAATAGTGTAGAGGATTTCAATTTCCCCACATTCTCACCAGCACCTGGTTTTTATATATAAAAGCCATCCTAACAGGTGTGAGGCGATATCTCATATGGTTTTGATTGCATTCCCCTGATGATTAGTGATGTTGAGCATCTTTTCATATACTTGTTGTCTATTTGTATATCTTCTTGAAGAAATATCTATTTAAGATCTTTGTCCATTTTTAATCAGGTTAACTTTAACTTCATTGTTAAGTTGTAGGAGGTTTTAATAGATTTGGATATTAACCCCTTATGAGATATATACGATTCGCAAATATTTTCTCCCAGTCTGTAGGTTGTCTTTTCATTCTTTTGTTTCCCTTGCTGTGTAGAAGAAGCCTTTTAGTTTGATGTATTCCACTTGTCTATTTTTATGTTTGTTGCTCATGCTTTTGTTGGCATATCCAAGAAATCACTGCAAAAACCAACATCCTAAAGATTTCTCTATGTTTTCTTTTAGGAGTTTTAAGTTTCAGGTCTTATGTTCAAGTTCTTACTCTATTTTGAGTTGATTTTTGTGTATGGAGTAATATAAGGGTAAAACAAATTATTATTACACATTCTGATTTGGGGTTTTAATTTTCTGAAACAATAGAAAATGATACTCAGATTATCTGGAAGAGAAGAAATATGTAGAGCACTAAAATTAATTCATACAAAATCATTTGTATTTTTATGTCAATGTCTGTTGTGATCTACTCTGAGCACTTAGAATTATTTAGGCATAAAGGAATGCTGAGATGTGTGTGTCGCTTGAGGACTATTTGACTTACAGGTCAATCAAACGTGGCATTCTGTACTTACCCCCAAAAATAAAAGTATCGCTTCAACAAAGATGTATAAAAAACACCTGCTAGCAGCTAGAAATGAAACACAATAAATCAATGGGCTGAAATTATAGAAATAAAAGGGAGGCCTTTGACTTAGTATTTCTCAAAAAGAGAAAAAAAAAGTTTAAACTAAAAGCTTTCAAAAATATAGCATTACTTTAATTGAACTGCATGATTTGTTTGCATTAGCTCATTCTTTAAGTAACGCTCAGAAAAAAATTAGTAAGGGAAACAGAATGTAGAGATAGAAGGCAAAGACAATTTGCCCTCTTGAGGCTTAGTGCCTGAAGGGCTGTTTTCTACTCCAGAGTGGGTAATAAACTTTCACAGTGTAGCATATTTGTCACACCCCCAAGAGCATGCATGCTGCATCACTTCCTCTAAGCGGGCTCCCAGAGGTAGCAGATTTATAATAAAAATAATTCTGCATTTTCACATGTTCCAGTCTTAAAATCTAGTGGAGCAGATTATTATTTTTTTACAAAGAATTTGTTATTGCACCTGGTTGTTTCCAACCACCTTTCATCATTGAAATCCTAAATTTTTCCTTCTTTTATTTTTATTGTTCCTCTCTGTATACTCTCTAGGCTATTAGCAACCTGCTCTCCAATACACCAATGAAAAGAACCTCATTTTGCTCTTGGCTTCTTCTCTTAGAGATTTTAGAGCATGTGGATTGACCAGCACCTGCAGACACTAGATCCATGGTTTTGGGCAGCAAGACAAATGAGCCTATAGTTTCATCTGATAGGAGTTCTTCTACTTGGCTTCACTCTAGCACTCAATAGATCTGTGCACCATCAGGCAAGGTTCTTAATGTGTTCATGATCCAGATGTCTCATCTCAAAAATGGGCATCAGATTTTACCGAAACCTATAGGGTTGTATTAATATAGTCAACCCTCCCAGGATTATGTCTGCAGTAGGTCTGAACAAGTCCATTACTAATGTGCACTTTTCAGTCTATTATAGTGCTAGTTGTCTGATTTTCTATTCAGTCTCCAGATTCAGGACTAAGCTGGAATTAATCTGAGGCACTTATGCCCCAGCGGCAAGTCAGCCATAAGGAACCTCTAGTTCCATATCAGCTGAAGAGAGGAAAGATTCTAGCCCAATTTTGTGGGAAACAAATTAAATGAAAAGGTTGAAAGCATGTTTATGAAAGTTTAAAAAGCTCCATTCTGATATAAGCATGAGCATGACCACATTGGTGCCATGCATTATATTAAGAGTTTGAACTTGGAGAACAGAAACATTACTGAGTGAATCATCTGGGCAACTTCACTGAGGTGTTCACAATGACTCTCCTGGTTCTGAAATGCATCCCCAATACATAAGTAGAACCCAGGGTAAGAAGTGATACTATTGTAAAGTTACAGAGCTAAAGGGCTTCCATGTAGCCACAGAGAACTTCTCAGAGTAATACTACTGGGGGGAGCCATTGTTGGGATAGTTTATGGGTGTGTGAGTCATAAAAACATTTATGACCCCTCTAAATAGGGGTTATACTTTGTTTTCTAAATGGGTAGTTAGGTTGTTAAGATTCTTTTCCTACTACCAATGTTATTGATTTATTGGTTTTATTAGGGCACCAGATACTAACCTATAACCATAAGGGGTAATTCAGTTTTGATATCTATATACTACTTGAAGGGGATCTTTGATTTAAGAATGTACAAAGTGTTCTGAAAGAATAACCACACATACCAATGAAATGAGAATTCTGTTGAGCTTGATAGGTTAGTTAAGCTTAATCACACAGATATGCATTCGAACTGCAAATAAGTTACAGTTTGGCTCCTGTGTTCACTTCCAGTATTTTCTTACTGGGAACAAACAAATGCTATAGCCTATTGTGAACAAGCCAGAAGATGAAGAATCACCATTCCAAACTACGTAAACATTGTTGCTTACTCATCAGGGCTGTGTAATTCATGTCTACAAGCTCACCTTGAGGCCCTCTCACTTCTGTCCTAGAATCAAAATGTCCTCACAGCTGGACTTTTAATCCAAATTAGAAATTTTCTGATTCTCCACCAGAATTTTTTCAGTTTAGAAATTATGTGAAATCTAGCTCTTTAATTCCAAAATTTGCTTTCTTCCTATGCATATGTTCTGATAGTTCTGACTGCCTTCACCCTGAAAATCTCCTCTGTGACTATGTGACATGTACACCCTCTATTTCTGTGATATCACCACAGAGGAAGGGAACTTACTGCCACTGGTTTTTGAAGAGAGGAAAACAGATCCCAGATGATCAGTTCATCCTGAAATTTCACGAACTGAGCAATATCTTCCTATTCCCACTTCCATGCCCCTTTTATCTGACCCACACTTGAAACCAAATTAATCTACTGTTTAAAGATGCTTCTATCATATGTGCATCCCATGCTTTAGATTTCTTAGATATAGAAATGGGTGATAGCATAAAAGTAAATACATGAACACTTTCTGAATACATCTAAGTCAAGATATTACTGTAAACAAGTAGAACTAACATCAGAGGTTATAGTAGTGTAAGCAGAGGCATATAAAGGAGCCAGTCCTTGTTAGAGCTTTGGAACACAATGAAGTTCAAAGTCCCTGAGATGAGACCTAGCTTTGGGATTAAAATGAAGGCTGGTGTGGCATCATTGCATGAGGGCAAGGGTGAAATGAGTCAAGAAGAGGTGATTGTATTAGTTTCCTAGGGCTGCTGTAACAAATTACCATAAACTGGGTGGCTTAAAATAAGATAAATGTATTCTCTCTCAGTTCAGAAGGCCATAAACTCATTTCAAGGTGTCAGCAGGATTTTTTTCTTTCTGTAGGCTTTTGAGGGAGAATCTGTTCCATGCCTTTCTCCTAGCTGCCCATGGTTGGCTGCCATCCTTGGTGTTCCTTGGCTTATAAAGGCACCACTCCAATCTCTGCCTCCATCTCACATGATCTTCATCCCTATGTGTCTCCTTAATGTCTCTTCTCTTCTTATGAAGATACCAAGCTTAGTGTTAGGACCCAAGCTTTTTAAGAATGACCTCCTCCTAACATATATATCTGCAAAGATGTTTCCAAATAAAGTCACATTCTGAGGTTCTAAGTGGATGTGAATTTTGAAGAGAGACTATTCAACCCATATAGTGGGTAATTGCCACATCATACTGGGTCTTGTTACCCATGACATGAAATGTGGTGCTGTTGTTATATTCTAAATATAGTATTAAATCTTAAGAAGGTTTTGAGCAGAGAAAAACACATAAAACTTAATTTATACATTCTAAGTACTTTGTGAAGAAAGAGTGTTTGGTAGAAGAAAAAAAAGAATATAAAAGCCAATTAGTTGACTACCGCAGTAATCAAGGTGAGTGGTAATAGTGACTTGAGTTAATGTTGTCATTTACAGCTGAGGGATGTGGACATTTTTGAAAACTATCTGAGATGCAAATAACATGTGTTACTGATGGATTTGACTTGGGAGTGAGGGAAAGGGAGGGACCCAAGATTTCTGCTTTGAGTAACTGGGTGGAGGATGGTACCATTTACTACAACAGGGAAGATTGCCAGCCAGGGTGGAGATGGATAGTAATCAGAAGTTCCATTTTGGGTGTATTACATTTGAGATGTGCATTAGAATTCCAAGTGGAGATAACATAAGGCAGTTAGAGTCTGGAGAGAGGTCAAGACTTGAAAGATAAATTAGAGAGTTATCAGAAAGTTGAGGGTAATTAAAGCCATGCAGGATGAGGTCATCTGGAGTTTGAGTGTAGAGAGGAGAGGAGAGCCTGGAAAGCATCCTAGGATATACACTCATGTTTAGAGGCTAGTTAGAGGAAGAGGAAGAGTCAACCAGAGATAATGGCATAGAAGAGTCATCAAGGTAGGAGAAAGTCCAAGAAGGCATGGTATCAAAATTCCTACTGTTCCTCTTGTGTGTATGGTAACACATAAGTCACATGTGGAAGACTGCATTGTTCAAATATTTACTGCATTTTCTACCAGTCACTGCTCTAGAGTGTCTCTATGAAAGGAATATTCTTCATACAACATTGACATAAGGCTTGGCCATGTGACTAGCTGTGGCCAATGGGCTGTGAGCAGAAATGATGCATTATACAGCAAAACAGTTTTCTGAGTTGTTGTACTTTTCTACCAGTGTTCTTTACATTCAGTGACAAGAAAAGGCACATCCCAGATAGGGCTTCTCCTTCATCATAAACCCAAAATGAAGAAGACATGAAGAGTAGATCTATAACCAACATTTATTGGGATGAGGAGTCAACCTTTGTTTCTGTAAGCCCCTGAGACTTTGGGATTTCCCATTAACCACAGCAAAACCTAGAAAAAGTTGAGGAAAATGTCATATTTTACATAGCACAGCTGTAAAGTGAAATGTTATGGAAAGAGTAAGAGCCGTCAAATCAAACTTATCTAAGATCAGACCCCAAATCTGCCGCTTACTAGCTTTGTGAACTTCAACAAATTAATTGGCTTCTCTGATCCTCAGTTCTTCCCATTTAGAAAAATAAGATGCCTATCTTATAGAACTGTTGTGAGGATTACATGTAACAATATTTGCAGTGCATTCAGTACAGTTCCAGCCTCCCTCCCCACAAAAGTCTTCCAAAAGATATATTCATTTCTTCCTTTTTTCTTTCATTATCTCTTAATGAATGTGTAGAGTACAAGGCACAATCAGATTGCTCAAATCATTACTATGTCATTAGAATAGGGGTTGGTGTAAACAAAGACTATACAGAGTCCAGGTCTGGGAAATGTCCCCTGCACCTGAGCTGGCTCCAGGGGCACAGCTGGTACCTGAGAAATGGAGACCACACCACTATTAGGATTAGCCTACAGTCACACAATGGTGGGCCCCAGAAATTCAATTCAGAAAACTCAGACCATTCTCAAAAAATGGAGGTCAACTAAGGGTGTTTCAAATGGGTAGTATAATTTCTATGATAAAGCAAATGGTAGGACCCCCAGTCTCTTAAGCAAAAGTAAGCCTCCAAGTGCACTAAACGTGCTGGGAATGCCCATAGCCTTCAACTCCTGGGAGTTATGTCAGGATCTTCTTCTATCTTGAGAATCCTCAAGGAAAGAAGGAAAATATTGAGTGAGGGAGAACAGCCTCATCTCCGAGGGGGCAGGGAAATCTCACTGCAAATGGCACCCATTATATCTCACAGTTTCTCCAGTTTGGAATTTTTAAAAAATCATTGCATCTTTATAATCACAAACTGATGGAGGGGTTATGAGGTTTTTTTTTTTGTGAAGCAAATTCCCCAGAGATAGAACTACTCAAGAAAAGTCAAAACGGCACTGGTCCCTGGATCCGTTTCTAACCCTGGGATCATACCAGTAAATTCCAGAAGCCCAGTCATTCTCTCCAACTACAAGCATGGAAATTATTGGGAGTCTAAGGAAAAGTAACAGATGATAAAGCCCCCTAGTCTGGGTGGTGGTAATTGGCTGAGAAGAGTAAACGGGAGGAGCTGGGGCCTGCCCTCCAGGCTTGGTTACCCATTGCCTCCTTGGCCATGGAACCTCTCCATGCTGTGAGTTCCTCAGGTGGAAACTGGAAATGCTAAAAACTTCACTCTCCTTCATCCTGAAATGGGCCCCAAAAGTGCCCTGACTTGTGGCAGGGGAAGGCATCCTTTCTCCTGGAAAATCATTCTCTATGTGGTCCCTTGAGGAAAAAAAGGTGCTCACAGGAAGTCAGATGAAGACTGGCAACAATGTGCTATTTTAATTCTTAAATAAAGAAATCAGGTAGTGATGGTCACTGAACACCCAAGAAAACTTATGGTATTTAATCTTGGCCACCACCACTTACAAGAAAAAAACAAAAAGTAAATACCATGCTACCTCCACAAGACACAAACCTATTCCCTGTTACCATTGTGCAACATTTTGTAAAATCTTTAAATATTTGCCCTGGCCAGTGTGGCTCATTTGATTGAAGCACCTTCCTGTACACCAAAAGGCGATGGGTTCAATTCCCAGTCAGGGCACATACCCAGATACCCAGGTTGTGAGTTTTATCTCTCTCTCTTTTCCTCTCTCTAAAATCACTTTTAATCACCTTTTTAAAATATTTGAATTCTGATGGTTTCAATAATTTGGGTTTCTGACCGATTGTTTTTCATCCCAGTTTTCCCTAAATAGGCATTACAGCTTTAGATATCCAAAGTTCTTAAAATTCAGTGATTTTTTTAACCCCTGTGGAAAATTGCTACTGTAATTTCACACTGATGACTACCATGAGCCATTAATAGTGCCTGAATCTCCACAAAAATTGAGTGCCCAGAGGTGAGGAGAAAAATTTTCTTTAAATTTGATCCTTTCTCTTTTCTTAACAAAAAACAAATTAGCTTCTAAGTGAAATTGCACAATGGCCCTGTCCAGATGCAATGAATTCTTTTTGTCAATGACTCGATATCTTTTAGATTACTGTGCATTAAAATGTACCCAGAGAGCCTAAGGGGGAAAAAATAAATATGCCATTTGTCCTGAACTCATAAAAGAGGTCAACAAAAAAGAAATTTAATAAAAATTATTACCACCTAAAAGGAATGCCAAAATTTAATTATACATTTTTAACCCCCAAAGTAAATGCTCTAACATCTAAACCCACTGAAAAGCTGCCTGGTTTTATTATTGCCATACATGCAGTATTTTATTTTTCTTAAAGCAGTCTCATTTAATTCTTGAATGCATGACCACCTAGAGCTGTAGGTAGAAAAAAAAAAATCTCTTTTGTTAAAATAGCCTCCATTCTCAAAGGCTCGGGGCAATCCATCAATGTGATCCTCTGGGGTAATTAGGCCCCTTCCGCCTTCCAGGCAGACGTTCTGGAGGATGCTGCTGGCTGAATTACAGCAATGTCCAGGGCTGTGTTCTCAGCCGTAGGGTTGTCCTCGGTCTCTTTGTGCCATGGCAATTTTTCAGAAGGGAAATTAGTCCCCCTGCCAACTCTTATATTTTGTATAAGCCCAGATGTCACACTCTGCTAATGTCATACTAGACTGTAATATTTTTATAACGTAGTGTAGAAAACCAAAGCGGAGCCAAATAGACACATTGCTGCCAGATGGTTGACCTTTATTTACTGATAAAAGATTTTTAAATCATAAAACTTGAACTTATTAGAAATGGGCTGAGTTTTCAAGTTTACGAGTGAGCCCAATCTTCTCCCCCATTGAGAGCAGGAGGGAAGATGAGCTCATAGAAATGCAGGGTGTGTAGAAATCCAGAAGTCGTCATGGAGCAGGGACAAGGGGTGAGGCTTGCTTCTTGGCACATAGGTTTTCTGTGCACAGGAACTACTGGAATCGTCCTTCATGAAAGGAACTATGCAAGGCTCTGAGTTTAGCATACAGCCACCTACTTTCAAAGCATGAAAGACTGCTCATTGTCCATCCACGGCTTATCCCTCCCACGTCTCTAGCCTGAACAGGGGTATTAAGTAGATGGTGTGGTTCCTCAGCCATGCTTCAGTTTACTCCCCAAAGCCATTCTCTTACAGTTATAGAATTCCTAATTTAACGTAATCATGTTATTTTTACTTCAAAGAGAGAGCAATTATCCTTCCTTCATATTTCCTTGCATATTTTTTAAAAAATGCTTTCTGTCCAGACTCTTGTATTATTCTTTCTCTGTGATCAGCTCTAAATGTGCCTAGGATTTTAATGAGTCTTTTTCCCGTTCTAATATTTTCTTCTTTAAACAAATTATTCTCCCTGCATAGTTATTGATATTGAACTCTAAATGCTCTATGTTTCATCATGACCTTGAAAACAGAAATTTGCCTCATTCTCTATCATTACTAGTCCAATTATTGGTTATTTTAACAACAATGAATGGCTTTGCCAATACATTTATTCTTATTATAACTTCCTCTCAGATTTATTACTTTTGTATTGTTAATTTTTTGTCACCTCACTTGTATGAACTACACATTTTTATTTTACTGTTTCAGTTAAATAATAATCACATTTGCCCATACTTCACAGATTCATCATGCAACTTAACTTTTTATCAAATAAAATTGGGATACATTTAAAAACCAAATATTCCACCCTGTCCAAAGATTTCCTGATTCAGGTCATTTTTACCATGTTTTTATTTATTTCAGAGAGAGGAAGGAAGAGGGAGAGAGAGATAGAAACATCGATGAGAGAGAGACATCAATTGGTTGCCTCCTGCACGCCCCCTACTGGGGATCGAGCCCTCAACCCGGGCATGTGCCCTGACCGGGAATAACCGAGGCCCTTTTGGTGCACAGGACGATGCTCAACCAACTGGCCACACCAGCCGGGCTCATTCAGATATTTTAAGAACTCTATCCACCATCTTATTTTCCCTCCTCATCTCCCTCCCAAAATTTAGGGTCTTATAAACTCAGTTTTCATTATCGGTAGTACTACTCTACCACAAAACGATAACCCCAGCTAGTTAGCTTGAAATCTCCATTCAGGATGAATGTCTAAGTGGTTAAGCAAGATAAGATTTTTCATATGAAGCATCACTGGGAGGCTTAAGATACGTGGACTTGGACTCAAATAACTTGGGTTCAACTCCAAACTTTACCTCTTTCTGTGCATGTAGTTGATGTTAAACATCTCACTTCCACGATCTACCCCTCTACAAAATAAGGATGGCAGTAACTGCCTGGAATTATCCAGATTTTCATGAACACCAAAGAACATATGTACAAATATGATTTGCAAACTAGATGCCATAAAACATACTATCAGCATCGATATGTACCATCCTTGGCTTCCCAGTTTATTCTGTTAGAGAAGAGAGAGCACAGATAATAAGATACAACTCTGGAAAGGTGGACTGGAACAGAAGGAGAGAGGTGGAAGGTAATCATGGAAGAGGCGCTACAGAAGAGCACTCCCCTGAGAGGTCACACACAAGGGGGTATGAGCAACAAGGGGCAGCGTGGGAGAATCTAGCCCAACTGCCCAGAAAAGAAAGCCACACAAAAGAGAGGTGGGGGCACCAAACATCAGCTTCCCTTTTGGGATTTTTCAGTTTAGTCAGGCCCTCCCTCCATTTTTGCCTGCTCACACTTCTGTCTGCAGTCTTCACCAAAAGACGATCACAGGTTTTATGGTCTGTTGACAGGTTAAAGGCCTTTAATGTCTCAATCCATTTTTCTCCCATTATATGCAACAACTAGGTCAGGCTCAGTGAAAGGTGCTCACGGTTGAGCTTTGAATAAAATGAGAGTGCAATCGTTGTTGTGGAACTGATGGATGAGAGAAAAGGAAATCTGAATTTTGGATGGAAATCTGAATTTTGGATGAATGTCAAGGTAAATGTAGTTACATCACTGCCCATGTGCTGGTTCCCTCAACACAAAAAAAAATGAAGATAAGAAAAGATATTTCCTCTATTGTGGGTGTGCAGCATATAGCTCACACATCTTTCCTTTCTCTTTTCATTATGTTTTCATGATGTTATTGAAGGTAGAATTATAAATCTCCTGCCAGTCTGTTAGTGGGAGAAGAACTTTCTAAGCAGTCACCATGTGCCAGACAGGACTTGGGTGTGAAGAGATGAGTAAACTGAGGCTCCAAAATTGAGATATACATCATCCTACTGAGATCTCACCTGAGCTCCCTTGATTTTTTTGATTTTTTGTTTTTTTGGGTTTTGGGGTTTTTTTCCCTTGCAAAAAACACATTTGTTTAAACACATATATTTTAATTAAAAAACAACAACCTAGCAGTAATTGATTTAGCAAATCCCTTTCATCAAAAGCCTACCTGTTTTCTCCAATCAAGTATCCTGTAAAATCAGTTGGCCACATACCCCCTTGCAAATTACAATACAAAACATTCCTAGTGACTTCTTTTAAATGTGTGTGTGTGTGTGTGTGTGTGTGTGTGTGTGTGTGTGAGAGAGAGAGAGAGAGAGAGAGAGAGAGAGAGAGAGAGAGAGAGAGAAAGAGAGAGAGAGAGAGAGAGAGAGAGAGAGAGAGAGAGAGAGAGAGAGAGAGAGAGCAGGCAGGCCAGCAGCAGTGCAACCTGAGGCACCTCTCTGGGCACCAGCCATTCCTCAGGTTTATCTTCAGCTTCTTTTCCCATTACCTTAGTGCTCTAAAGCAGGTTTTTCTCATTTGTTTTTAAATCTGTTATTCAAGTAATTTCTCTTTCCCTTGTGTGTCTATAAAGATACTTCCCCAGTACTAAGGACTGATTTCTTTTCTAAATTGCCATGCTTTGTTTTCCTCCCTTACTGCCTTTCCTCTACCTTTTAAAAATATTTCTCCCAGGGAGTGCTCTTCTCACCATTTAATCATCCACCCCGCCCTTGAGTTTCTTTATCTATCTCCAGATTTTCTCCTTTCCAAGGCAAAATGCCACAGCTATGAAACTCTTTAATTCCCACACCATGATATCAACAATTTTTCTTTGGTTAGGAATAATATTTCCCCAATTCAGTTTGCTGTATATTTTCACCTATAAGTGAATGCTCGTGGCATATGGTATGGATATTATCTCTCCCTTTCTACCGAGAGACTCCAAATACTTTGTGTCATATGTAATTTTTGTTTTGGCAATCCCTGCTGGGGCAGTATTTCCTATAATGCAGTAAATGTCCCTTCTGAACATTAATCGTGTGGTGCCCAGAAATGGAGATAACGCTGAGACATATTTTCTCATGTGCACGTATATGTGCGGTGCACCGCAGACTTCACAGAGCTCACTATCTTCTTCTTTTCATGATAATCTTTAAGGGGAAACATAAGTCATACACCAGCCTAGTGGTGGGAGGAAAGATTGTAGGTTCAAGTTCTGGCTGTAGCCAGAGATGCCTGTGGTCTCTCTGTTACGGTGGGGTGGGAAAAGGAGTGGAAAAAATACACATCAATGTGACTTAGCCTTGCAGCCCAAAGAAGTGAAGCCAACTCAGAGCCTTACTGCCCTTGATAACTCCCACTGACATCATTTCTATACTAAGGCAGTCATACAACTGGTAAACCTCCACCATGTATAGGCCTAATCCATGACAAAAACAGTGAATATCTCTTTATTTGTGCATTCACTCTAATTTACCCTTCTATGTGGTTCCCATAAAAGTTACACAGATTTTATTTTCAACTCATCTTTCTTAAGACTCAGAGTTCTTTGCATATATGCAGTGTCTCCTTGGTGGTCTTTTACTCTGGGTCTGTTAGCAAGTGAATGGAAATCTCCCTCTGATTACTAATCATCTTCAATCCCTTACCCTGGACTTTCTTTAGTTGACCATATGTTTTAACAAGTTATGTAAATCTTGGTGATTTTCTGATTTTTTTCCTCTGCTTATTTCACATGTCTAGTTTTTATTTTTCATTAGTTTCAACCGTTTTTCTTTATTCCCTTTTCCCAGCCCCTCTCATAAAATTTATTTATCCATTTTCAATTCTTACAGGCAAAGAAGCAGCACTGTCTTCATGCCCCAAGGGTTTTTATTGTATCTGAGGATATAAGATATTACCATACGGAATTAAACATGGTTGGCCCTCTTTTGTAAATACCAAACTTTCAAGATGATAAGCTCTGTGGAGATAAGGAAAGGCTTCATTGCAAGTTGGTGTAGCGGTGCTCGGGAAAATATGTGGGGTATGGACAGGTGTTCAGGGAAAGGTGTGTCTAAAAACTTTAATGGGATTGCTCAAGCCTTGTTCAGGGGTCAGTTAACACACTGACAGGCTGGGTCAGCAGGATCGGGAATTTTTGTGGAGGTCTTCTAAGAAATATGGTGGGAAAAGCAAATTAAGTCCTGTTTGGGACAAGCCAATTTGTATATTTGGGACTTTATTTTAGCAGCATTAGAAAGACTTGGAGAATTTTTAGGGGGAAAATGGCAGAATCAGAGCAGCATTTCAGATGTAAATCAAAGACCAGTGAGTGGTGTCTACAGGAGGAGGCAGACATCTGCTGTAGAAGTCAGGGATAAAGCTATCAGGAAAGAATTTGAGGGAGTGGCCATCTGAGGGACCAATGTAATTTCCATTAAATCGCCCAAGCCTGTCTGTTAGCAAGAGATAATTGCAGAGGTATACTCTATTTTCTATCTTTAACTTGCTTTTCCTCTCTTCAACCTTGAAAAGTAGGATAGTAACAGTATTTACTCATTAAATTCCCTTCAGCACTTTGTAGTCTCTGATAAACTTTATTTCCTTAAGTATAATAGGCATTTATTGAACATTTAATGCCTATTATTAGTATGCAAAATTCTGGACAAATCTATTTTTTTTACATTCTTTCCATACTTCCCTCTCTTCCAGGTGGCTTCCTGAATGTCCTCTAAATCCTAGTCCGAGTAAACCTGCCTCCCCTTGCTAGCACAAAGTTCACAAATTGTTATACAAATTGTACTATGCTTCTGTGCCCCCTTGCCTCCCACCTCCAGCACTGAGGTAAGAGAGGAACCTCACCCTTGAAACGCACATGGGTCTGCATTTATGGCCAATGCATGGCTGCCCAGTACGTTTTCAGGCACTACAGAGATAAGTTGAGAGCAGGTCTTTTATTCCAGTGCCCCTACGCCAAAAATGTTCCCTCATTCTTATAGACCTTTTTCTACACCTAAGGACTATTCAGTTTCCCACTCAGTAGACATAATCTTCTGATGCCTTTTCATTATAGGTACATGACTTCTCCAGCAAGCATTTCACTTGTAAATAATATGTAAAGAGTCTTATCTTGCTCCTGCTTCCTGGCATTTTGGTGATGTTCCACCAGCAGCTTTCATTTCATTTTCTTCTCTAGAAATTTCCTTCACAAATAAATCCCAGTTTGCCCACTCCTATAACTGACGTCGCATGCTTTCATGCCTGACACCTCTGACTGCGGAGGTGTCCTGTAGCATCTTCATCGGCTCTCTAATCAAGATTTTCCTGAGAAAAATGGATGGCCCCTTGCACACATCTGTTCGAAATCTTCCTAAAGATCAATGTTTCTTTAGAAAGAAAAAAAAAGAGTCGTGCTTTAATCTGAGAATCTGAGTGTCGTTCATTCTTTCTGCAGAGAATTAATGATGTCCTACTTTCCTTATCAAGTTCGCAGTTTCCTTTCTTCAAAATTCAAAACCTTTACTATTTTTGCTCCTTTTCTCAATGCTGTCTTTTCTCATTCTGCCCTCTTTCTGAGTTTAAAATATTTTTAAATTTTGATGATAGTTTTCTTTTTCTTTCCTTTGTCACCGCTGCTGATCTCCCTCAGGCCTCAGACTCATCTTAAGCTCCCCTCCTTCTCTCCTGCAGCAGGAGGATTTACACAGTTATGAGAAAGCCCCCTTGCTTTCTCCTTTTGTAGTGCCGTACGTTAGTCATGTCTTCCTTCCAGCAGTCATTTTTAGTCAGGAAGAGAACTGCTTTTCAGACTACTTTACAGATAATCAAAGTAAAATACAGAACAGTTAATTAATTTTTCTAGATTAAAATCAAATTAAATGTGGAGCATAATTCTCTGAGGCTCAAACTCCTTGTCGCTGGCTGACTCTGCGCTGCCTTGATCACGAGTAGAAAAGGAAGAAATCATCACGGCAGCATTCTGCGCTGTCATATCCCACCTTGACTTAAATGGACATCTGCAATAATATTTTTCAATAAGACTCTAAAATTTTCTTTCAGTGTAACAGTTATTAATTTATATTTCAAGTAACATGTGGAAGACTCAAGGTAAACCTAATGTTGCCAGATCTGCTCTCAACCACATTCAGTTCTGGGCCTGTTTGCACTATGAACTGGCTGGATGGCCCTAGAAAGTCATTTAACTCTGATAGGTCTCAATTTCCTAATTCATAAAATAGATGGGCTATATTTTCCCCAAGGTCTCTTCCAGGTCTAACTGTTTTTAATCTATGCTGTAAGATAGAAATAGTCACTGCCAACTTTCTCCGTATTCTAGCTGTGTCCCCTGAGATTTCACATGCTGGGAGAATTTTATCTGCAAAATCCTAGACATAAAAGTGTATAAGTGAAATATGAAAGGCTTATTAAACAAGCCATACCATTTAAACTGAGGTATGACAAGTGTGCCTTCACTAATAAAGTGATGCAGCTTCCTAATCCAGGGAGAATACAAACCAAGACTGGATGTCAGGTATGTTCTGTACTATATCAATACATTTATATGTCACTTTTTCAGTTAAAATTACAAGTTTTTGACAACCTACATCCTTCTTGCTACAATCAGTGGGAATAATCCCACAGTCTTCTGTCTCTCTCTTTTTTTATTTTTTTAACAGTTTTTGTAGCGCTGTAAGCTCAAATCATGATAACTCTGAGTAGTTCAATGTCTCTTCTTTGGAGTGTGACAACTTTCTTTAGGAGAAGTGAATTTCTGGAGACAAGTAAATCAGAATTTTAATCCACATGAACTCTGTGTACTACTAGGTCAGTTGTGCTGCTGTCAATGTTAAGAATGAAAGCTAGTTCCAGGATTTAGTTTCTTTAGAAATATTTTTAGAAAATATTCATTAAACGAATGAAATTTTAAAACTCAATGCTTCCCACATACTATGGGCATCTTAGTGACACGGGGATATTTAAAACACAGATTCTGAATCATTGGTTCAGGGGCAGGGACTCAGATTAGGATTACAAACCATCTGGGTTTTCCCAAAGCTAAAAGGTTTCTTGAGACAAGAGAGTTGCACAGCTAAAACTGGGAAAGTGCTGAGCAAACCACTGTGAATCGCTCACTCCACCTGAGATTCTGCGCCTCCGTCTGGCACCAGGTGCTACTGCTGATGTTAGTTCTGGAATCACGTCTGAGGAGGAAGGGTTGAGTACTCATTCCAGAACATGTGGTCTGGACAGCTGGTTTAAATTTTTCCTCTCTCCCTTATTACTTGTATGATCCTGTGCCAGTTTCTTAACTTACCAAGCCTCAAATCCTAACTGAAAATTAAGGTAGTAACAAATGCCCACTTCACAGGGCCGTAAGCTTTAAAAGAGATGAACAGCAAGAAGTCCTTGATCAGTTTGGAATTCTTAACACTTGTTAGCTTTTAATATAATCTATAATCATTATTGTCATTTTTCTCCTATAAAATATCAGCTAAATGAATATCATTATAATACACATTGATTAGAAATGGTCTTGATACTTGGTTGTATTGAAACAAGATTTTACTTAACTTATATTCAGAGCAAATATGTCTTTAGAAAGATAAATACATATGGCAAAAAAAACTACTATGCACACAATCCCATGCTTTAAAAATGAATGTGCAAATGGTGACAATGCTGCATCTGCCTCAAGTTCAGTATATCATAATAACTGACCCACCGTTCAATACTGAGTCCATCCAAGGAAGGGAAATTCCAATTTAACTGCGTCAATTCAGAAGCATAATAATTGAAGGAGAATCTAATTTAAATCCTATTTAGTCAATGACTAAATCAAGCAACACAGTAAACTTCCTTGAAATTCATTTTCAAAAAGCAGCTTTCAGGAGGTAATTTCTCCATTTAAATGTTAAAATCACTTGTCACCTAAGACCATATGGTCCTGATAAAATAACATAACATGCTGTTTGAGCCTAAGAAGAGAAAGGATTTAAGTAGGAGACAATAGACGGAAGAGAAAAGGGCAAAAGATAAGTAAATAAATCATGGGATCTGAAACATGACATGATACATAAGAGATTGGGTAAGAGTGAAAGGCAACCCCAGAGTTATAAGTTTTGTATTCTAAGTAGTGAAAAAACTATAAAGAAGAACTCTAAAACTTCATAAAGAAGATGGTTTCAATCTGAATCGACCTTTAATTAATATCATTAGTCATATTTTAAATTTCCTATTATAATTCACCATCTCTCTAACCTTTAGAAAAGATTTATTTCATTTTGTATATAGAAATAAATTGGAAGCTGGTGACCATTAAGAGGGTCTCTTTTTCTCCTTCTGACTACTTCTAGGGAAGGTTTTTCTACCAGATAGTCTACTCTTTGAACTTTATAGCTAGAAATCAAATTGTGAACATACTGGACAGGTTTATGTTTATGAAGCCATGGGACATGACCTGAGCCACTGTTTCCTCCCCCACTCCCTGGGCCTATAAGAGCCGTGGCTTTGATTCATGATTTGGACACTGCCTACCATCTAACCAATCAGCAAGACAATTGACAGAATAATTTATTTTATGTTAGTGTCATTCACCAGAATGAGGATAGTTTAACTTTTCAGTAATGTTTAAGATATCATTTTTATAATAAAAATGTTAAATCATGTATTTCAATTTTCATATGACAGGAGAGAAAAATAAGGAAACCAAGACACTTAGAAGAGGGATGGCGAATATTAGAACTTAGTTTGTCTGACTTCTGATCTTAGGCTCTGTCTCTTGCACCAATATCAATAGAAAATAAAGCAGAAAAATTGCATCAGTGCTTGATCATTGATCATCTACTTTGTTGTCTGTCAGTGCTTTTAAAGGGAGAAAATGCTTCATCCTTGCCAAGCCCTTTTGTAGATACTCTTTTTTTTTTTCTCCTCTATTGATTAGGTTCATATTTTCCCAAACTTCTTAACTTCCTGTGAACTTTGTTTAATGATTACATATTCAAAGACATTCATTAATGTAGTGCAGAATTGTCATGAAGGTAACACATAGCTTGGGGCCCAGAAGAAGAATTAATACATCACATCACATCACATAAAGCCCATTCATGAGGCAAGCGCAATATGTAAACACCCTACATCATATTCAAGCAACTTGAATGTGGCCATAAATTAGTTGCTGATTTGAATATTTAATTTTCTAGGTTCCTGCCTGTTCAGGTTTTTGCAATCCATGGTACACTTATTCTCTAAGCAGTGCACTGCTTGAATAAATAGCGCAAGTTTATGTAAGTGTGCCCTCCTTCGGTGTCCTATAATCTTCAGTAAGCCCTGGGGCACCTACAGGAAGAAACCTCCTGTCTTACAGAACTACTTTTAAACATCTCTAAGGCTTCCAAAACAATTTCATCTGACTTTTATTTGAAAGCCCACCATCCTCCCTCCTACCCCCTACTATCTGATTTTCAACTATCTCCCACGTGGCTAAGTGAGACAAGTTGCACATGTGCACATATAAAATTATACATCTTTTATCAAAAGTTGGCTGGGGAAGGGAAAACTCTGTGACTGTTATCTGCAGATGTTTTATTTGAGCAGATATTATAAATGGATTTTAATTGTGTTTTCTGATGTAAAAAAACCCACCACGGCATAGCCCTAATAGACCTGTAGAAGCTCAATAAAATAAATCAATAGCATGTGTCCTGGAAGACTATTGCACTTTCTAACATTTTGCTCAATATTGACACTTGACCTACAAAATTTGTCATCTACCGACTTTTTAAAAAAGAATTTGCTGATACAGGTGCAACTATGTACAATAAAACATATTAAGGAGAGCTTTATTCTCCAAGGCTCTTGCCAACGTATTTCTGACACGTCACCATGTTATCACCTCTGTCTTGCTAATGCAGCTCTTGTTGCAGAAAATAATAATCATTCTTTGTGTCAGATTGGCATCCTCCTCTGAATTTCAAATACCCACATTGTTCAGTCACCTGCAGGCCAGTATATTAGCTCATTGCATGCAAGTCTATGTACAAGAGGTGCAGAAGACAGATCCAAATCCAAGTTTGCTATAAAACGCCACACAATAAGAAGTAGCCTAAGAGTTCCATAGGTCAAGTTTGCAGCAGCCTGGAGACCATGGTGAGTGGCCAGAGGTAGGACAGGTCTCTTATAAGCCCTTGGTCCCAGGAGAATCATCTGATGTTGACACTTTTGTCCTTCCTGATTCTATGTTTGCCTGCCTTTCACTGAAATATATAGACTCTAAACATTGTTGTTGTCAGTTAATTATGACGTAAGAGAAAACTGAAATGTTTTGAGAAACAGCCAAAAAATGCCAAAAAGACTAAGCTAAGATGCAAGGTCACAGAGTAACCTAAAAATCTAAGATTCAGGGTGAAATTTTGCTTAAAAAGAAAGGATTGGATAAAATTACAATACTGTGGTCTGTCAGTGCAAATAGTCAAACATGACAAATTCAAGATGAAGATCATAGTATATTCACAAAAACAGATGGGAAAAGAAAGAGGCAATGATTGCAATTTTGTGCTTAAGCAATGTTATACAGAGGAAAGAAGCTAACCTTTCTTGAAGCCTCACTAGGTGCCAAGTCTTCACAACCTGCAAGAGTCCTTCCCCACCCATTTCACACTGAGGAAGCAGAGGTTTAGAAAGGCCAACTGACTTCTCAGGCCATCAGCTCCTAAATGAAAAAGCTGAGATTCAAACTCAGGCTGCCTCATTCTGGAGCTTTCACCATTTTCCACCATACTATTCCGGTTATCTCTTTTATTGCCTTAAGGGCCAAATCTCTGAAATACTAAAGTTCATGTTCTCTTGTCTCTTATGTTTTTCAACTTTTACATTGTTCTATATTCTACGTTCACTTGGAATGCTGATCTGGCTCTCACAGTTCCCTTCTCCTAAACCATGCTGCCCCCTCATTTAAGACTCGGCTTCTGTCTTCTGAAAGTTCCCTGAGTGGCAGTGTGATAAGTTTTCAGGGAATAAAGCAAGCTGCAGGAGAATCCCATAAAAGCAGAGTGCTGAGCAAGATTTGGGGGGGAACCCTACGTAGTGATAAACATCTCAAGCAAGAGATGGCTAAAATCAAAATTCAGCAGTGTTGTTACCATTGGGAAAAGGCAGGAAGGTGTGATCAGAAAGCTTAGGTAGATCCAACATTTTGTACTGTTTCAGGGCAGCGATTTTTCGGCCTGTGTGCCACAAGAATGTTTAGTCGGGGGCACAGACCTCTTTACACTTAGATTGTCAAATTAAAAAATGACAACAGCCAACACAACAATAGCTGTCTGGTGTGAATGAATCAAAATCATGCCTATTTTTTTATCGTATCAGCAAAAAAATGTATTTTGGTGTGCCAAAGAATTTTAGTAATTAGCTTATCTGTGCCATGAGGTGCAAAAAATGGAAAATAACTGTTCCAGTGGGTATATTGGTAGAGAGCTTAAAGGCATATAATCTATTGTTAATCTTTGTAAATAATATATATATATATATATATATATATATATGTTTATGTGCTACTTTTTGTTTCATATATTACATTAAAGATAAAAAATTTTTAAAAAAGGAGTTGGTCTAAACCCAGAGCACCAGGGCAAGCTGGACACTCTCCACACAACTAAGGTACTCAAAAAGGCCCCGGGGCTCCTCCTCCCTCTGAACCAAATCAAGGCACAGATGATTCCAGTGTTGGTCCAAAGACATGCTCCTGAGCTGATTACTAGGAATAGAAGTTGTGCTTCTCGCAAAGGAACAGCACACCATTAAGTAACTGACTTTCTCATCAATAATTGCAGTTCTGGTACTCCCACCTGGATAAATGGTAAAATGCCTCCCCTGCCCTTCGTCCACCTGGGCTCTGCTCTACTCTCCCGGCATAAAAATAAAATCTTTGCAATGTCAGTCAAGGGAGAAATGACAACATATTTGACTGGACCTTTGTCAATGCAATGCTGAAAAAAGAAAATTGTTGTTTTACTGTACCAACATTTAAAAAATAAAGTAAAAGAACACTCACTCCCTTAATGTCAGAATGCGTCATAGTCGTTTCTGCATGCTTTTCCTTCTCAGCACTTACAACAGTTGTAATTTTGCATCTACTTGTCTGAATGTAAGTTTTATGAGGCCAGGGTCTCTCAGTTCATCATGGGTCTCCAACATAAAGACTGGGACAATTTAGACACTTAGGAATGAGTGACATAACAGATATGAACAAAGAATTCAAGATAATAAATCTGTATCATATTAGTCCACTGTTGTCACTTTATAAGGAAAAGATAAGAAATGTTACTAAGCACAATTATCAATATACAGAAAGTTCCATCATCAAATCAGTGCATCAGCTAAATAACATGTCTTCTCCTAGTAATGTCCCAGACGCTGGGGTATCACCAAAATGATATGACCTCATAGTCAGTTTATACAACCCTAAATGTTATGTATAGCAGTAATACAGGAGGAATCCAGGGAATCCCCCTGTTGTTTTCATCTTTACATAACTCTTTCATGCATTTAAGCCATAGGATGTGCATCAATATCCCAGATGCATCACAAATGCCATTGTTTATTCTGTCTCCTCCCTTACATGTGTGCAAAGGAGAATATCTAATATAATAATTTCACAAGGTCAATATTCATTAATTCACCTTATTATTTTCATTGGTCAAGAGGTACTTGGGCCAGGATAAGAATCCTACTCACCAATTTCTTGAAATTATGGGATTTGTAGTCATTAAGAATCTATGACACCTTCAGGAATAAAAGAGAGTTTATTTTTGTTAGGCAATCCCATGCAAATTTTGTTTCTCAAAGCCATGAGTAAAGCAAAACTGAAAGAAAAAAACAAACAAACTTTAAGCAGTAGAACCAAGACATCATCTAGTATCAAGCAAAGCAAGGAGATAATTGGAATGGACAAATTCTTAAGAGGAGATAAGAGACAGCTCAGCTGAGAATTTCCATTTTTACCTCTCTGATTTTGTTTTTCTTTTTATAAAAGAAAAGTGGATGGGACTAAGAACTGGGATATTATGAGGAGAGTTACTGATTGAAATCCCTGGAGTGAAGAGGCATTGATTTTCTTCCTCTGTTAACCACACTGCTATTTTTTAGTACTGAGAGGAGGATGCCTATCTCTTGTAATGACAAGTAATGGTCAAGGACAAAGATGATATATAATCACCTTACAGGTTGAAGAAGCTCTTATAGCTTCAGATGTATTCAGTAATGAGTAGGTCCACTTCACCAAAGCAAGAGCCACCCAATTGACACTTACAAAACTGAGCAGTGCGATGAGCTCCCCTATAACAAAATTTCCAATATTCAACAAGTCACCATTTTACTTGTTTCCATAATTTTCTGATCATGGTAATTTAAAACAGGAAAATGTAATTCACTTGAGTTTAAAAGTATAGCCAGAGTTATCCTCAGATGTGACTCATACTATGTGATAATAATAAAAACTAAAATCAAAGCACACAGACCAGTGCTACTGACTCAGCATCCAAGTTAATGTAAGGTTTACAAAGAAATTCTTTTATCAAATCTTTTGTGACATGATGGCAGAAAAAGAGATTGTTATCATCTATAAGCAACCTCAAACAATTATATGTCTTTGCATAATAAAGCATTCCACTTTTCTGTTGCCACATAACAAATCACTCAAAGCAATGACTGAAAAATTAATAATCATGTATTTTGTTTACAAATGTGTGGTTGAGCTCAGCAGGCCATTAGTTCTCCGTAGGAGTCTTTCAAGCAGTTGGAGTCAGATGGTGGCTGGGCTGGGTCCATTTAAAGCCTCCATCACTCACTTGTCTGGAGCCTGAGCTAGGAAGACTCAAACAGCTTAGAGGTGAAACATCTGGGGCTCTGGGCATCATCTCTAGAGCATGTTTGCATGTATATATGCTTGCATGTGTTCATGTGTGTGTAGTCTCCCCATGGGTCCCTCCACATGGTGGCTTCAGGACAGACCACTTATATGCAGCTGAAAGCTCCCACATCCAATTTCCCAAGAGGTACTGAAGAATTCATGGCCTTTGCTGAATGGAGCAGCATCACTTTAGCCACATTCTTAGTCTTTGAAGCAGTGTTAAAGTCCTATGGAGGTTCAAGAGAGGGGTCATATACTCTACTTCCCAGAAGAAATGTCAAACACTTTGTGCAAATGTTTTAAAATTATGACATAAAAGAATGAGAATTTGGCCTTTTGATGTATTATCTAGTATGAGTTCTTGAGGAGAGAAAAAGAAGATGGTAGGAAACATCTTACTTTTGAACATTTAGACAAGAAAGGTTAGGAACTAGACTGTGCCATGAAGGAAGACAAAAAATAAATAAAATATAAAATAAAATTAAAATTAAATTAAATTAAATAAAAACATGTAGTAAGTTTGTTTTTTTCCATTCAGTTCTAGGAAAGATCAAATTCATTATTCTTTTTGTTTTCTTATGTTGTAGTTTCATCTAGTACTCAGATCTTTAGTAAAATGTTGCTGTACTAATATAGCCTAGCATTAATGCACTTTGTAGCAGGGGTAGTGAAGGTTCTGGGGCAAAGTTGAAATGATGCTGAAAAACAGCAGTGACCATAAGAGCCTAGAACAAACATTGAGGAATTAGCATCAGAAAGAAAGAACACTAGTGCATATACTAACTCCGGAGAGCAGGGGAGGCACACTTCTTTCTCCCCAATATACTGGAGGAAGGTGACCCTGAAAGGAAGTGAGGAAAACAGGACTTCCCATTGTTTGATTCCAAACCACTTCATTTGATTCCAAAGGGAAGGATGATGATTAAAGACTATAGGGTGGGAATCTTATGCAACTAGCATGACTTTGGGAAGAAATAAGATAAGTTTCATAAAGATTTAATGTTGGTTGGCACCTTAAAACTGTTATATTCCCCTTTTCAATTTGACTTCTGTTTTTGGTTACTATTTGGCAGCTCTAAGTACAACACAAAATTTTGTTCTGTCATATAAACAATATTTTAAATTGTGACTAGTTATAGCAGAATATGCAATTGGAATTATAATATATATTTTTAAAATATTTTTTTTCTGAATATAAGAGCAGCAAATGAAGACCTGCACTGATAGAAGACTTTACCACTGAGATTGTGTATTTGAAAAATTTAACAAGACACTTCTTTCTTCAGGTCTCTGAAACTCGACAGACTGTGATATTATGATTTAGGAGTTTCTGCTGAAAATATTTCAATGTCATCTGCAAATAAACTTTTATTTTGTAATGTAAGAAATGATTTTTAAATTAGAAATAAATTACAAACCTGCAAGGTTAGTGTTTCCATACAGCTATGCTTTTGTGGCAGACAGAGAAAGGGTTCAGTTAAAAAGGAATGACATCACCACCTCCTTCAAGATGGCTGGCTGAAAAATAGTGTTTTCCGCTTCCCCACAGAAGTGGAAGACACTATTGGACAACGGAAAAAATATATATTTACAAATAAACATAAAAGTAAATTTATGAATGTGTTGAAAGAAACAAGGATTATTCTGCCAACATACCCCAAATGTCAATAGTTTTTGAAAGATGTAAAGCAAATGGGAACAGATTGACAATGAGATACAAGTCCATTGAAGAATCCACAAACTCCTTGGAGAAAACAGAAATGTTGTCCAAAACGAGCATTTTCTAAGTAAGACCTTGGAATAATCCCTAAAACAGGATAATGAAGCTACAAGGAGTGGGTAATATGTAATGAAATTGGTAGTTAATTAAAGGCTGTGACGGATGAGCAAATACCACTACTCTGTACCGATGACTATAATTTTTCCCTAACTAGAATGCTGAATTCAATGTGTAAAGGACCTTACTGCAATTTGCAAGGGTGGAAACAACCCTCTCCAGAAAATAAACCAGGAAAAAACTCCACTTGGTCACAAGTCCCACAAATCCCCTGGTAATCACAAGAAAGAAACTTCTATAATCCAAAGCAGCTTTGACTGTCAGGCAAATGTAATTATCATTTAGTCTGAGAAAATACAGTTACAGTTACTAATTTTGTTTAAAACAGACTCTCTTTAAAATGTGATCAAAATAAGAAAACAAAACATTGAAAAAATCTATATAACAGATCTAAAAATTATAATATAAAAAACAGAAGAAAACTTCAACATGATTATAATTAACATCCTCAGATTTCAAAGCGCATAAAAACCACTGACAACAGCTTGCTATGGAAAGAAAAAATTCAGAGCTATTGGTAATACAAAATACAAATGACAAAATACAAAATTAATAGATGGACAGAATAGCAATGCATGCAGAACTGATGATTAAACACTGAATTAGAAGCAGTATCATAAGATAAAGAGACGCAAAATATATAAAAAAAGAAATATGAGAAAGATATTTTTAATGTCTCACATGTCTAAGGAGAGACCCAGAAAAGAGAATAAAAACCGAGAGAAGTAATACCCTAAGATAGAAAAAAGAGGAAAATGTCTGAGAACTAATGAAATGATCAAGCCTTGCTATGTCCAAGGACACACTGAATAAAAGAGACTTGATTTTAACACACATACACTTGCATACACACACACACACAGAGCGCACATACACACCACATTTAAACTGCTGCAGGTAAATTGCCAAAGCTCTAAAGAAAAAGAAAAATTCCTTTAAAATTTCCCAACTAGTCAGGGCAATTAGATAAAAAAAGAAATAAGAAGAATCCAGATTAAAATAAAATAAATAAAACTATATTTGCAGATGGCATGACCCTATATATAAAAAATCCTAATGAATCCACAAAAATGCTATTAGAGTTAATAAACAAGATCAGTGGTGTTTCATGATACAAAATCAATATACAAAAACCAATAGCATTACACACAATAACAATGAACAAACTTAAAATGAAATTAAGAAAACAATTATATTTACAATAACATTTAAATATGTTGGAGTAAATTCAACAAAACTAAATAAATGGAAATACATCCCATGTTCATGGACTGACTTATTAGTGTTAAAATAGTAATAATCCCCAAATTGATCTGCAAATTCAATGTAATTCCTATCAGAATCACAGCTGCTTTTTTTTGCATAAATTGCCAACCTGATTCTAAAATTCATATGAAAATTCAAGGAACCTAGAATAGCTAAAAGAATCTTGAAAAAAAAAAAAGTATAAAATTAGAGGACTCATACTTCCTGACTTCAAAATTTAACATAAAATTATAGTAATAAGAACTATGGTGTTAGCATAAGGTTAAATGTAATAAAACTTAAAGAGTCCAGAAATAAATTCTGATATTTATGATCAATGGAATTTTCAATAAAGGTGCCAAAACAATGGGGAAGTTGTCTTTTTAACATATGGTGCTTAGAAGACTTGGTAGCCACGTGCAAAATAGTGAATTTAGACCCCTACATCACAGTATATACAAATATTAACCCAAAATAGATAAAAGATCTAAATTTAAGAGCCAAAATTATAAAACTTTTAGAAAAAAATAGAGGTAAATATCTGTGACCTTAGATTCATTAATGATTTCTAAAATATGACACCAAAAACACAAAGAGAGAAAAAACAGATAAGTTGAACTTCATCAAAATAAAAAGTATTCGTGTATCAGAGGATACTGAGACATAGAGCTACCATATGCCCCAACTATTCTACTCCTAGATATATACTCAACAGAACTGAAAATATCTCTACACTAAATTTATACATAAAATTTTATAGTAGTATCTTTATAATAATTAAAAATGTAAACAACCCAAATGTCCCTCAAGTAATGAATGAATAAACAAAATATGGTAAATACATACAATGGAATATTATTTAGGCACCAAAAAAAATGAAGTACTGACACATTGCTACAATATAGATGAGCCTTGAAAACATTATGCTAAGTAAAAGAAGACAGACACAAACAGCCACATAGGATATGTTTTGATTACACAGCATGCACAGTATAGGCAAATCTATAAAGATAAAAAGTACATTAGTGGTTTCCAGGGGCTGGAGGGAGAAAAACAGAGAGTGACTGCTAATGGGTATAGGAGTTTTTTTCATATTGATGGAAATATTCTGACAATAGAGTGGTGCAGATTGTATAACCTTCTGAATATACTAAGTATTCTACTAAATACACTAAAATCACTAAATTGTACACTTTAAAAGGAATTTTATGCAAAGTAAACTATATCTCAATTTTTAAAAATTTTAAACTTCTCAACTTGAAAAAAATAGTACCTACATAAAAAGAGTCAAATTGACATTAAACTTCATATTAGCAACATAAATATTAGAAGAAAATATAATAATATTTTCAAACTTCTGAGGAAAAAATATTTTAAACATAAAAGTTGTATACCCAACCAAAGTAGGATTCAATTTTGACAATATTAAAATACTTTTGTATTTAAAAGGACCATGAAATTTTTCATCCATGACCATTTCTAGAAAACTAACACCCCAGGAAAACAAAACAAAATAAAATAAATCTAAGAAAGAGAAACATAGTGTAAATAAGAAAAGGTTATGAGCGATGTAAGCAGGAATATATATGTCAGCATTTGAATACGTCTTGAAGCTTCAAAAAAAACCTAGAAATACACCCGGCTGGGCATGGCTCAGTGGCTGAGCATCAACCTAGGGTCCAGGAGATCGAGGTTTGATTCCCGGTCAGGGCACATGCCTGGGTTGTGGGCTCCATCCCCAGTCGGGGTTGTGCAGGAAGCAGCCAATCAATGACTCTTTCATCATTGATATTTCTAGCTCTCTCTCCTTCTCCCTTCCTCTCTCTGAAATCAATAAAGACATATTTTTTAAAAAATAAATAAATAAAAAATAAAATGATTAAAAACTTAAAAAAAAGAAACTTAAAAATAAAAATCTTTGGTGGGAAGAGATATAATAGTCAAAAAGAAAGGTAATATTTTAAAACTAAACACTATATTATTTCAGAATATGGCAAGTAGCAGAAGAGTATAAATATCTTAAGGCAAGGGAGTTTATACTAATTAATTCTAGACCCTCATATACACATATATTTAAATGGTAAGCACAAGCTCTCCCTCCAAGGTTTAATGTAGTAGTTCATAAAAGACTGATCCTCTTTCTAAAAACTGGAAAAAACTACACAGAATTGTTTTTTAAACCTCAGTTTGAGAGCATGAGCGAGTTCTAAGGATAGCCAGATGTGAGGGATCAAGATCCAGGAGTACAGAAAGTTCCTGCTGTCAAGCTAAGAATCTAAGAAGAAGTATCAGTTTCCAGGCAATGAGGAAATAAATATTGGAGTTTAAGGCAAACAAAGGTGGAGGAGACCTGGAAAACATTCCAAGAGTTTCAACTAAAATCCCTAACTAAAGTATCAAACCTTAGAAATTAAAGCTAACAAGAAATAGAGCAGATCCTTTAAAAGATTGAAAACCAGCCTTAAAACAGCTCATCCATGATGTAATTAAAAGTTATTTCCTACTTTTGCCTGCCTTCCAGAAGCTAAAGGAAATCATTCATGAAGTAGGATAACATCATCCAGAACTTCGACAACTTTTTAAATACATGATTTACATCAACAATAAAACATTGTTAATCAAGACAGAGAACCAAGAGAAGAATAAGTATTAGAAATACACCCACACCCAGTCTACACTGGACTCCTCAGTGTTACGCCAGATGTCCTGGTCCACATTGGACACCCCAGATCCATGCTGGATGACCCAATTTACACTGGATTAGCAAGAGTCCACACCAGACACTCAATGTTCATGACTGACACCCGAATCTATGCCAGACACCCCGGGTCATGCTGGATGTCCTTAGATCCACACTGGACACTCTGGTGTAGCTTTCTCTTTGTTAGAAAATTATAAAATGTGCAAAAGCACAGACACCCTGGAAAGTCTTTATAAAAATCACACACTTTAAAAAAAAAAAAAAGAAATATGCCCAACAGGTTGTCCAGGTCTTGGAGTTATTAGACATAAACTTTTAAAATAACTGTGATTAATACATTCAATAAGATAAAAGGGAAAATGAAGGCGTTCAACAGGAACTAAAGTTTTTTAAAAAAGATCAATTTAAACTTCTATTACTGAAAGTACAGGAACGGAAACTAAAAACTCAGTATAGAGAGTTCATTAGACACAGCTAAATGGTGGATTTATAATCTGAACTGTAGGTCAAAGGCTGATGACCAAAAAGATAAAAGGATATAAAATTTAGGAAAGAATCTTAAAAACAAATGGGACCTGATTAAAAGGTCTAAAAACAGTAATTGGAATCACAGAAGGAGAAAAGAGACAAATATGGGCCAGAAGCAATACTTGAAGAGATAATGAATGAGAATTTTCCAAAATATATGAAAGACACCAACTTATGGATTGAAGAAAACCAGCAGATCTCCAGCAGAATAAATATAAAGAAAACCACACAGACATTTCATTACAAATATTTAAAAATCAAAGACAAAAAGAAGTGTTAAAGAAATAAGAACAAAAAAAAGGCTATCTTCAAAGGGGGGAAAAATGCTGAACCTGTTTTTCATGAGAAAATGGGGGGGGGTGGTATCCAGAAAAAAAATTTACTTGAAATTTCAGGAAAAAGTAAATGCCTACCTTGGAAAATATTTATCAAAAATGAAGGCTATAAATAAGGTATTTACAAACAAAATTGAGAAAATTCATTCCCAATAGATCACATTAAAATATATACAAAAATACTTCATGTATAAGGAATATGACCTTAGAATGAAGCATACCATTTAGGAAAACAATAAAGATTAATAGAAAATCAAGTGGTAAACATACGGGAAAATTAATATAACTGTTGATTGTATAAAATAGTAATATTTGGGGGTTAAATTTTTAGAAATGAAACACAACAGAAATCACATTTAAAAAAAGATTTAAAATGTTTTAAGTTTCTTTTCATTGTTTTGGAAGTGGCAAATGTACTAATATTAAACATTAATGGTCAAGATTATGATCTAGATTAATGTTGTCAGTGAAAGGTTAAGGTCAGTGGTGCACAGGCAGGCTAAATAGCCATCTCAGATGGTGAATAAAGAAAACTGAATTTATTCAAGGGAAGGGGGATTTGGGATGGAGATATCCAAAGGGAAGGGCTATGAAGCCCTGAGTCAAAGGGTACTGAGCAATGATGGCAGCAAAAATATAGTTGGGACAGTGAAACAAGGAAGAGCATAGAAAAAGTAATAGGAGAACCTAGGCTGGGCTGTTTTAGCTCACTGAGAAGTCAGAGACAGAAGGGGGCCTTGGAGACAGGTTCAGGCGGTAAGCCGGGGATGGGCTGCTGCTGCCCATCGCCCCGATTGCAAGTCTCGTGGGGTCCCCTTGGAGGGACAGAGAGGATGGAGCTCGGGGTCCCTTGTCCTGAGCGTGTTTATCTCTCTCTTGCCAGTGGGAATCTTAGGGGAGGTCTCAGGGGAGGGTCTCAACAGCATATTCATCAGCCTTCCAGCTGTGCTCTTTCAGGGTCATGGTCTCCACTGATTGGCCGGTGCCAGGGCAGGGGGTCATTAGTCAATGCAACTGGTCCTGAGGCAGCCACAGCACTATTTGTCTGGTTTTGCTGCTTTTCTGGGCCTGGAGCTGAAATATAGCTGAGGCCTAGAGGTTATCTTTAGGGAGGAAACACTCAGGATTTAGTGAATCTAAACCACATGACCAGAGATAACCTGGGGAAGATAGGTTACCTTGGGGACAAGGTTCTTGTTATCCCAGTTTTGTCCCTTGCTAAGTATCTGGGGCTTTCTGCCCTGGTGAGTCTCTGTTCCCGGGTTTCTGTATCTGGCCCATCTAACAATTGGCTCTAGGGCAACTACTAAAAATGGTGAAAGAATATATAACTAATTATTTAATTGAAAAATAAAATGAAATGAAAAAGAAATCTTGATTAATATAAAAGGCAAAAATAAGAATATAGAACATGTGAGTAAAACAGAAAATAAATAGTAAAATGGTAAATTTAAATCCAAATATATCAGGAACCACATTAAATTTTTAAAATTAAAAGTATTAAAATATTATCACACTGACACAAAACAAACCTCAAATATATATTGCATACGGGCAAAAACAAGTCTTAAATTTAAGAGTACAAAAACATTTGAAGTAAAAGGATGAGAAAATACATGCCATGCAAATATTAAAAACACTTAATATTCTTTAAAACAGAAGAAAGCCGGTGTCGCTATGTTAACATCAAATTAGACTTTAAGGCAAGAAACATTACTAAAAATAAAGATGAATAAAAATAATAATTAAAATGTGAATCAACCAGAAAGATAAAAGGCCTAGAAAGATCAGTGTAACTAATAACATACTTTTAAACTATTTAAGTAATAGTTGAATGTATAAGAAAAAATAGAGAAATCCTTTATCATTTTGGGATATTTTAACATAATTTTCTGAGTAACAGCTAGCAAACAAAACAAAAGTCAATTTTGTAAGGAAATAAATAATTAAACAACACGATTAATCCAATTGATTCATGTGAGACACCACACATGACAAATGCATTCTACACATAATTTTCAGTTGCAGATGAAACACATATCAAAATTATACATATGCAAGGCAATACAGCTATTCTCAACATTGTAAAAATTGGACCATAGGGGAATTGAGCTAGGAACCAATAACAACAACAGCAAAAAATAGGGGAAAAAAATCACAAATATATTAGAAATCAAGCAATGCATTTCTAAGCAACCTATGAGTTAAAGAGGAAATGTCAATAAAAATTATAAATATTTTTTAAAAGCGTGATAAGATCATAAATTGAAGACAGATCAATAGATTTCCATTCTCAGGATCTGTTGATTTGCATAAGGTGACTAATTTTATAAAAAGGAGAAAACTTTACCCTCAACTCTATCTGGTCCTTTGTTTTCCTCTGGTTGAGGGAGGCAGGGCAAGGTGAGGGAGTGATTGGAAAAGAGAGTATTATTACTTAGGAGACATGTTTTGTTTTGTTTGTTAATCTGAAGAGGGTTTTTGCTATTTTATGCTTTCTCAGTAATTATTTTCATTTTTGTCACTATGACAATTGGGAAGCAGTCTTATCTGTGTGGCCTGTAAGTTTTTGCTGGTCTCTGGGAGTTAGAGTTCTTTACTAACAGGCGGGCTTGTTGAGCCAGTGGATCTGACAATACCCCTTCAATCCTAATTGTTCAAATGACTGCCCATGAAGGTTTCAAACCCTCTCCCCCATTCCCAGGAAGGAATATCCAATGAGGGGCATGCATTTTGCTGTTCTTCACAGTATTTCAGGAGAAAAAAATCCAAACCTTTTCCTTTTAGATGGCTTCTTCTTGCCCGTGGTGTCAGACTTCATCTTTTTCTGGGCGCCAGAAAAGTGTGTCTCTGAGTAGCATGAAGAGAAAGCTCCTTCTGAATGTCAAGGTCAGACAGGGTGCAGCCAGCTCCCAGGGGCCTTTGCCAGCGAAGACCTGATCGGAAGGAGTTTTTTTCTTATCTCAAACTCCCCTTGGCTTTCTGTGGATAGTTGCATCCCCAGTAGCTACACTTGTGGGTGAAAGAAAAAGACATGGGTTTGACCAGGGGGAGCAGAAGGGCAGGAGGCAGGAAGGCTTCCAACCAAACTGTAGCAGAAGTCAACCCACCCCAGTACTGTGTTTAAAATATTTTTAGTCATAAAGAAATTTTGAAAATCTGAAAAATATTATTTTCTCTGTCCCTGGGGGCGGGGGGGGGGGAGGGTCCACACATGCAATTACAAGTTTTGCATATAATTTCAAAGCATTTCCAGGAATGTATAGCGTCTATTTAGGAACATTGGTTTCAGGACCCCTGGTTTTAACAGTCACAAAAAGAAAGAATAAAAATTATTGAAAATTAAAACTATCAAGGGAAAGAATAGAAATACATGTATTTTTTAACATAGCAACCCACTTAGACGCTCAGATTTTTCAGTATCTTCCCAGACTCAGCACTCAACACCTTAATGCCATGTACTGTTCTCTCGCTACTTAAAGAACTGTCATCAACAATGCCTTTTATTTTTCCAGGTAGCACACCCACTGAAGCAGGACAGTGAGAAGAGAAAAGAGAAAAAAAAGAAATTTCAGCACATTTAAGATCAGGCACTTGATAAAACTGTTTTCTTAGCCAGACAAAGTGTGAAATTCTTTTCATGGTTTTTAGTCTAAGTAATTGGATCAGATCACCATTCAGCATGTCACCCAGAGCTGTTCCATTATTCTGAGTGCTTCCCTGAAAATGTTTCCTCCCATCCAACTTCTTCTCCACTGATGAAACAAGAAGATTAACAGGATTAGGTGTCTCTTTTTTTTTTTTCCTTTTATGTTTGGAAAGATTCTATTAGCTCACCTATTGGGGAAAGCTCTGTGTTAGATTTTTTTTAAAAAATATGTTTTATTTTATTCTTCTACTCTTGGTAGGTTCAGGTTTTTTCCTACACACCACCATCCGTTTATAAAAGTCTATATATATTGATAATATAAAACTTATCTTTGAAACTTTCTCCATATCTAACTTGGTTTATGCTCAAAAATGCTATGTGATTACATTTATTAGCATCTACTTCCATTCTCTAACATGATGAAAACTAGAACCCAGGATTATGACCTCTGAAATGTGCATCCTTAATTAAGAAAATAATTTTTCCTCTAGGATTTCCACTTCAAGTCCCGAATTAATACTTTCTGTACTGTTCAGTTAAGCTATTGATTTGGAGAAAAGGGAAGGGGAGGAAATAGAGAGGAAAGAAAAATGCAAAACAAAATGATTAAGTGCCTGTTGTTTCAAGGGACATGTGTGGACATGCATCCTGAAGTCATCTCTGATACAGGATTTTATGATACAAAGTGCCTCTCCCTTGACTAGCCTGTTAGTAAACTAGTTTTCGATGACATTATTGTTCAGATTCAGCTGGCTCAGGGTGAGGGTAAATGTAAATGTAAAGACATCTATGAAGAAAGTTGTAAATATAAAGATATTTATGAAGAAAGTTGTAACTATAAAGATATCTATGAAGAAAAATGTAAATGTAAAGATATCTATGAAGAAAGTTATAAATATAAAGCTATCTATGAAGTTGTAAAATATAAAGATATCTATGAAGAAAGTTGTAAATGTAAAGATATCTATGAAGAAAAATGTAAATATAAAGATATCTATGAAGAAAGTTGTAAATATAAAGATGCTATGTTTATCTTCATCCTGATCAGCTCAGTCTTAATTTTTGGCCTCTAGAAAGATCCCTTATTGTATGTATGTGCTTACATACTTAGTGAATTTGAATATGCACTTATGTCTCTGCATTTTAGTCGATACTTCTAAATATTCAGTATGGAAAGTATATTCAGAACAGGACTCTGAAATACATTTGCCATAGGGTCAGTTCTCTATGTTCTAAAAATTTCCTTTACCCTTCCAGATTTTTTACTGGGGAAATCATCAATATCTAGATGGAAAGACTTTAAAGGCCCTGCCTAGTTGTCATGAGAAGTTACGGTCTCTACTGTTTAGCAGAACTCTTTGGAAACAGGAAGATGACAGACACTGGGTGAGTTAGTAACTTGCCGCCTTTGGGAAGAGAATCAGATACTATCCTGAAGAACAGAGCCTCCAAATTGTGAATCGGTCAAAATGCAGGATTTAGTGCAACTTAAATGAACCCTTGATTCAATTCCTTTCCTCCAGCTCCTTCTCATTCTTACTGCTTTTCTTATAGTTTTGAGTACAACTCCGTGTGGAACTCTTTCTATCCTAAATGAATGTAGTCACCATGAATATTTACCTCACTCGGTGGTTTATCTAGTTTTAGGAAACAAGATTCCCTTGAACCATTGTGAAAGAGTTGGTCCGGACGCTGCTCCCCTTCACACTTCACCTCCCTCCCACTGACTGCCATGGTTCTTATTTCCATAATCAAATAATGTGGGCTGACAAGGACTGGGCCACTTACTTCCAGCGTAAAAGCAAGAAGTAAATGGTGTTTTCTCCCTAGATCCTGAATTCTAAGAATGGTAGGACACACTGTGCTATACTTAAAATGTTATCTATAGTGCTTGCTGGCTCAAAGAATAGAGAGGGAGCTAAAGTCATTTCCAGACTTACTACACCCAATACAATGTAATGCTACCATAATAGGTGTACAAGTGGGATTTTGATAGCTTTGTAATTAACTTGTGTCTGTTTCTAATATTACATTCTGAGAGAGCATCCATTCATTCTTCAACAGCTCCTTTTGGAGTTTTATAAGACTGTTGCAAATTTTGTAGTTCAGTTCTCCCAAAAAATTAGCTTTGCTGAGGGGTAGACAGACCACATAAGTTTAAAAGGCCAGAGAACTGAGATCAGGTACTGAAATGTACCATGCACCTTAGCAAAAGAAGTGCAGGCATTAAGACAAGCCACATCCCACTTGTCAGGAGATGGAATCAAATCTATCAAGAAGTGATTCCTGCCACTTGCACCAGACAGCTCAGGAGAGTCTCCCAAAGGCTAGCAAAGATAAGGGTGAGAAATCTACTTTTACTTCTACTGAAGTAAGAGAGTATGAAAAAAAAGCAAACAATTCTGAATATACACAAATGTTTGTACTAAAATCCTGAATTTTCAAAGGCTAAGCATTTACACTTTTTACAAGGTCATCCAGCATTATGATCCTTAATTTCAGTGCCTCTCAAGCCAGAAAAGGAGACTTTCCAGAATATATTCTAAAAAATCTACCAGCTCTAAAAATAGACACCCATTAACTTTGCTGTTAACCATGTCTTCCAGGAGGGTGGCATGTACCTTGTGTGGCACATTTAGCATCTATCAGGCAGTTTCTTCTAATGCAAAGTGAGACATTCCTAGAACAGCATGTATGTCTACAAACTCTCTAATTCAGGTGACCTAAGATGACTTGGGGCTAACTCCTAAGATAGTCAAGGGTGAATTTGTTAGAACAAGGACAGCAAAGAGGAAGGACAATGAGGAATTTTTTAACTTCTCTAGGGAACTCATTTGGGCTGAGAACTTTTTGAACTGCCCCAGATGCCTCAAGCATGAATTCCCCTCCCTTTTTTCCCAGCAGCAGATTGAGACTAGTTTATAATCAGTTTTAAATTGCAAACACAGACGGAAATTTCCCAACACCTATTCTGACTTGTTGAGTAGTCAGCCAACAAATTCTTAACAAGATTAGTAAGGTGCCATGTAAAACAAAATTTAAAAGTGTCCATCTAAGATCTTTTGAAATTTAAGTTTATTATAAGTTTTTCCAACCCTGAAGGAGAACTTCAGCCAGGCTGGTAGGTTCTATAATGAGTACATTTTGGGGGAAATGGTTACTTGATAAATCAATCTGTTGAATTTAGTGGTGGAGGTCTAGAAACGAGTTCTTCAAATAAAGATCAACAACTACCATTTTTATATGTAGCAATTACTTTATGGGTGGGGCCTAGTTAGAGTCTGCTATAATATAACATGGATTTAAATATTTTAAGCAGAGAAAAAATACTTTGAAAATATGATTGGTTCTTCAGGAAGCTGTATTTGCTCCACAGGCATGTAGGCCCAGGGTTTACTTCATTTCATCTTTAGAAATGTTAGTCATCTTCTACCCCAAGATTATAAACTGTTAATTCATAGGCTAAATAAACCAAATTTTACACCTGAGATTGATTTGATATTTGTCCTGCACTAAAACCACTGCACTCTCAAAATCAAAGCTTTGATTGCCTCACTGGTTTTTATTCTTAAGATTTCTTGTACAAGTCTTCCCAGGAAAACAACTCATAGGTGGGAAGACCTCTAATCCATTTCCACTAATCCATTTCTTCCTTTCTTCTCTTGTCTATGATTTCTTTTCTTCTTTGGGTTGAAATTCATATAAGCACACTCATTCTCTCTCTTTATTCAATCAGTCATTTGGAAAATATAAAGCAGACATTAATTTAATGAGCACCTGACCTCTCTATGTCCACACTCATACAGCTGAGAATTGCTGAATAAAATCACACAAAAGGTGATTCAACACCACCAAATGTCCAAATTCGTTTTTCAATAGCACTAATAAAACGACCTCCCTCCCTCTCCGTGTGTGTGTGTGTGTGTGTGTGTGTGTGTGTGTGTGTGTGTGCGTGCGCGCACGCGCTCTCTTTGACACATGCGGATTTTGTTCCTCCTACTGGTAACATTTTTAACCCTGCTTCAACAATTATTTATCTATGATGAAACTTACTCCACCACTTGGAAAGACTGCCTCATGCCTTTTCCCTCGCTCCTCAAACTCTACACTTCCTTTTTTCTGCTGAGCACATTACCTGGTAGTTCACAGAGACCATCCTTTGACAGTATCTTATCTTATTTCCTGCTTTTTGACCCAGACCTCATTTTCTTCCTCTTGTGAAAATAGAGAAAGTATCTTATTTCCTAGCCAATGAAGAATCTTCCCATCTCAGCCTTTCAAAGGCTGTCCTGGAGTGACCCCTTCTCTCTCCTGAATAGTCAATCTCTGTAGTTACTGGATCTTTTCTTCACACAAACAAGCTCCTGTATCTACCATAAAGAAAAAGAAAAAGAAAGAAACCCTCTGGATTTTTTTGTTGTTTTTGTTCTCTAGATTCTCTCACATTTCTCCACTCCTCCTAAGGGCCATGCTTTTCATGTTGCCTACTTATGATTCTGATCTACAGTTTCCACTTAACTTCTCTACTCATTTCAGTCGGTCTTCTTCCCTTACGCCAACACTGGAACTGATGTGCCAAGGTCATCAGTTACCTACCTGTTGCCAAATCCAATAGGCTTTACTCATTCTGCTACATACAAATAGCAACTGAAACAGTTGACTACTCTTGCTTCCTAAAAAGCTTTCCTCTTAAGGTTTTGCCTATCCAGGGGTGGGGAACCTTTTTTCTGCCAAGGCCATTTGGATATTTATAACATAATTTGTGGGCCATACAAAATTATCAACTTAAAAATTAGCCTGCTATATTTGGTCAAACATTTCATTAACTCATCCCTAATGTGATGGCTGGAGGTCTTGGCAGGGCCAGACCAAATGATTTCAAGGGCCGTATACAGCCCATGAGCTGGGCTATACCATCCATTACGAACCAAATGTTTCTGTCAAACCAAAATTAATATGTTGAAGTCCAAATCCTCTATGTCTGGAGATGGAGTCTCTAAGGAAGTAATTAAGGTTAAATGAGGTCATAAGGGTGGGGCCCTGATTTGATAGGATTAGTGTCTTTATAAGAAGATTACACCAGACTCTCTCTCCCCCTCTCTCTCTTTGTGTGTTGGTGTGTGTGTGTGTGTGTGTGTGTATTTGTGTGTTAGGTGCTGGTCTCTAATGATTAGCAAAATGGGCTACTGCTCTCCTCTTATAGACTTTTACGTTCCAATGAGCTATTGTGTTTTAGCAGCATAACGGCAAAAATGAACTTGCAACTGTGATAATTGTCTCAAATGAGACCTATGTGGTTCCATGATAAAGTCTAACAGGTGAGGATAGTAGGGATTCTGGTTTAGATATGCATGAGGTAGACAATTCTGTAATAGTCAGTGGTAGCCTCTATCCATGGAAAATGTCAAGGGTAATGAGAAAGAATTGCAGCTTCATTTAGAATCTGAAGTTTAAAACTGTGTGAAATATTTCCTTATAATAAACAAAAACAGTTCCCTTTGGCTTCTAAAAATCTCTTTTTTAGAGACACACACACAAACCTTGACTCTCCACATAGTTATCACTTTACCTCAATGCTGAAAAATTAGAACCCACTTAGAGCTGAAACTGCAGTTTATCGGAATAATGTGTAATCTAAAACAAATAAAGAAGACCTCAGGAAAGCTCAGCATTCGGTCCAAAGACACTTTTTTTAATGAAAGCTAGAAACAAGTCCAAATTTATTCTTTTGCTTGTCTGTCCAAATATGGTCCTCTCCACCAAAAATCATAAAAGAGGAGACAGGGAAATAAAATAAAAACATAAAGCATCATTTTAATAACTTCGCTCACTGAAAACAATTTCCCTGTTCATCAGTGGGGTGATAACAGAATTCCTTTTCATTTTTCTTTATAGACATCACCAATGAAGATATACATTCCTAAATGATCATTTTAAATGCCTGTTCTAGAAACAAAGCCAAACACTGCATACAGAAAAATAATCTCTTGCTCCTGAAATCACTTTCATGTTATGACACATTTCAATATCTGGATTTATGGAACTGTCCAAATTCCCATAATAAGCATGGGATAATGAATCCCTTTGGCCAGATAGCCACAGGCTCTAAAGCGGATTGTTTTTAGGAGAAAAAAATGAGTGGACACAGACACAATGTTAATGGATAGCTTAATCCATTCCTTGTTTTCCTTTGCTTTTATTAAAATGTACTGTGATTGTATCAGCAGTACTCATAGTTTTTATACCAAGTGATAAAATTCAAAATAAAATGACACATTTGCATCACTGCCAAGGAATCTTTAGTCATTGAAAAAAAGTATAGCCTTTGTCTTAAAACTGATCACTTTATATCGTATTTTATAAAACTAAAATGCTTTCATCTTACACTGAAATTTGTAAGTGTAATTCATTTTCTTCACCCGTTTACACATAGGGAAGGTTTATATCAATTAAAGCAAGCAAAAAAGGCCCCTATTCAGTCTTCAAAAAAACTCAGTCTTAACAGTAGCCTTATTTATTAGTTTATAAGATTTTAATCTTATCTAGGTTTATTACTTAAACATATGCAGTCATTCCAGCACACAATGAAGCTTCTCACTGTTTTGTTTGCAAACAGCACAAGCTAAAACTCTGTTCTATATAATATTGCTCAGCTTCAGAACAGGATGAAACATTATTAACCCTCTTTGTTTTACATAGAGTAATAATAACAAACAGTTATCTAGTGCTTATGATGTGTGGGGCACATAGGTTAACTCATTTAAACCTCACCAATAAGATGGTATGTTTGGCATACCCATTTTACAGATGGAAGAACTGAATTCTGGAGGCTGTAATAAATTGCTATGCGCACATAGCTGAGCCCTAAAAAATGTACCTCATGGAGGAGTCTCAAGGGAATTATGAGAACTCATTTGATGGTGCCATGAAACCACAGCAAACAAGTAGCTCCTGCCAGCATTTTTGGTCCTATTTTATTTCTTTAATTTTCTGATCCATTCTAACCAAACAGAGATATCCCAAAAACTTCAGAGAGAGAAAATTGCTATGCTTTCCTGCCTTCTCCATCTCTATCCAGGTCTTATTTTTTATCATGTATAATAATGGAAAATTATAATTTTGAGAATTAGCTCAGGACTCCCAATGTCTCTAAGGAACTATGGTACTTTGAATCATGCTTTAATTGCAACTTAGTTAAAGAAATTCTTTACATACTACAAACAAAATTTGTCAGAGAACTTGAACATTTCAAAAATAGTGACTTAAATAGATGTAACTCTATTGTGACGTTAATAGAGACAAGGTCAAGAAGAAATATGTTTCGTCCTGAGGTTTACACACAATCAGCCCAGTTGTGACTATACTTTTTTATTTCTTTTACTCACAGCCACCTCCCTATTGCCCCATCTCTGATCGCTGTACCTAAGGTTGATCTGTTCCCCTCATTTGTTTCATAGCCAAAGGCTGTGCTGCATTGCAGGCAATTGGCTTCCACATGTCCTTAGAGAATTTCTTCCCTGCCCTATTTGTAGTCACCCTGTTCATCCCATAATAGAGCTCTGCCATCTATCCTGTGCACATTTCCAGCTCTCCAGAAACTGAATTACATGAGGTATAGCTTCAAAGTTGTACTCATTCAATGCTACAAATGGTTCTTGGCTGACATTGATGAAATTCCTCAAATGTGTGATGGGACATTGGTGACAAAGATAAATCTCGTCGGCATGTGTGCAGGCAGGCGTTTATGTGAGTTGGAAAAAAGCAAGTAAGTTTGAAACTTTAGCATATAAGTCACCTCTAGATGAACATCCATTCAACCGTTATCAACATTTAATTCTTTTCTGTTTAAATAATGACAACTGGCTATGTTATTTGCTTAAGCAAGCTCCAATTGCCATAATGATATAATAATGCTTACTTGTGAAGTGAGATAGTATGCAGAATATTTAAAACATCTGCTATGTAAGAGTAACTTCTCCCAGACCTTTCGGTCCTTAGTAAAAATGCATTGTAATATAAAATACATAGTAATCGTTGATCCACTAATCTGTCTCCTTCCTTAGGTCATAAGTTCTAAAGGACAAAACAAATAAACAGATAAGTAAATGAATAAATGGACAAATGCATTCTCTCATTCATCCCACTTATGCTGAAGCTTAAAGAAAACTACAATTAATATTAGCTACTGTTGTTAGCATTCTTCTTCTGTTACCCAACATCTAGTCAATTACCAAGCTACTGATTTTACCACCTAATTTTTTGAATGAAATATATTACCTCTTCCTTCCCTGTGCTTTTGAAAACTAAGCCTTCTTCACTTGGACCTTAATCCAGTTTTTTCCCTTTAAAATTCAGTTTTCATAAAATGACCAGGAATAATTTTTTTCCAAAATGCAAATTAAATCATGTCATGCTCCTCCATGGACTTCAGCAATGGCTCGCAGATGGCACGCGGGACCTCTCCTGCCTGCCCCACCTGTCGCCCAGCACCATCTAGTACTTCCCTTTCAGGAGGTGAACTCTAGGAATGTCCGCCAGTCCCACGGGCCATGCTTCTGGGCTACATGCCTTTGCCACTGTCTTCTCTTCCCCTGAACCTTAATTTCTCAGCGTCCAGGTGTGGCCCAGGTTTCCTCTTCTAGAGAACACCCCACCCCTCTTTGGATGCTTCCCCTGAAGGTGTCCCTCCTCCTGTCACACCTGGCACCTTCACTCTCATACTGCATGCCTCCATTTTCAGGACACATTGCTGCGTTAGTTTGAATTCTTTGACAAAACGACTCCCTTCTTGAGCATCAATGTTTCCTGTTCATCTTTAACCCCCTCACCTGACAAAGTGCCTGACTACCAGGAAATGCAGACTGAATGGAGACTGAGCTCAGCACTTCACAGAGTTCAACCTTATAACAAAGTGTAACTTTCTGTTTATAAACTAAAAAAGTAGTGAAAATCAAATTAATCTCCCTCATGTAGGATTTGCCTAGTAGTACTAAACAACAAACTAAATGGAGGGCATTTAAACCACCTTCCATTTCATGAGGTCGTTGACTTTTCCTGGAAGTTGTACAGGTAATAATTTCCTAACCAAAGCTGACTATATGATTGGTATGTCTTTGCTTCATTAAAAAAAAAAAAAAGTCAATTAAATTGTTATTTTAAAAGGTTTTCTCACTGTATTCCAGTCCACACATGTTTGAAATTAAACATATTTATTACCTCAGAGCTTAACTTATTAATAGTTAAAAATGTCTCCAAAAGCAAAAAATTGGTAACCAGAGTACCCCTTCCATTTTTGGCCAGCAAGTTGATCCCCATAGTCAGAAGGAAAATTCATGTGCACTCTGCCTATTGAGGACCTATCCGCTTCATCTTACATCTTGACTTAGTCACAAAGGTTGACTTGAAATAAAAATCACGTGGCACTTTGATCAGAATTATAATGGTAAATTATTGGCTAGAACTTATGCCAAAAGCAGGCTTTCCCAACAGATAAGGGATAAAGCCAAATTCAAACCTTCTAGGCTTTTGTGTCTCACATGCAATAGGTATGTATTGTTAGAAATCACCAGCATAACAATGGACTATACTCTCTTTGTTACATAAGTCCCTAAACGGACCCTAAGATTCTGTATTAAAGGGAATAACTGAATATCAAAGAAGTGTTGAGGCTCTAAAACAAAAAATAAGAAAATGACTTGAAGTGTCATTTATTAAATGTGAGCTAGGCAAATACGGGGACAGCGTCATAATCATTGAGTGATGACTGCAATCAGGCCTTTGTGACAGCCCATCAAGGTATAAAATGAAAAACTGAATTACATTACTAATAAAAGGATCTGCTTTCATTGTTGAATTTGTTCACATATTTGAGACAAATTAATTATATTTGGGGTTATATCTGAAGGTCATAGAATAAAATTGAAGCATTTTGTGTATTGCAAGGGCCCCCGTTGGCTCTGGGGAGCAGGTATCTCCTGGACTTAGAGGAAGATGAGCTCTCTTGTTCATGCTGGTATGAACATAGACATTCCAAGGAAGTACAGAAAGCCAGAGGACATGCCTTGGAAAACAAGTGCACCGCACAGCAAGCCCACGCTGCAAACATCTCTAATGCATTACATTCTTCCCCTCAGTGTTTGCCCTGGGTATTAGTCAAGTTCTCTAGAAGTTATGTTTTTATATGTAAAAGTAGGGAACTGGCTAATAATTATGGAAGCTGAGAAGTCCCGTGATATGCCACCTATAAGTTGCAGACCCAGGAAATCCAATGGTTTAGCTCTAGTCCAAGTCTGAAGGCTTGAGGACCAAGAGCACCAATATGTAAGTCCTATTCCAAAGGCAGGCGAAGACTGATGTCAGCTCCATAGTCAAGCAGAGGGCAAGTTCTCTTCTATCCCATCTTTGTTCTATGCAGGCCTCAAAAGGATTAGGTGAGAGCCGACCACACCGGAAAGGGTAATCAGCTCTACTTAGTCTACAGATTCAAATGTTAATCTCATCCAGAGACACCATCACAGACACACCCTGAATAATGCTTAACCAAATAGCTGGATACCCTGTGGCTCTGTCAAGTTGACAGGTGAAATTAACCTTCATGCCCTGTGAGCTCTGCTATGTTGTCCCTGGATTGCCTTGAGGATCCCACAGGTGAGCCCTTGCCTCCAAACACCGTCATTACTGCTTCATTTCTCTCTCTTCAACCAAGCTCTTTTATATTTTCTTGTTCACCAACTCTATAAATAAACTATTATCTTTTCTTGTGAAAGAGAAAAATAATACAACACATATATCTAATATCTAAACTTTTACCAGCCAGAGCAGTTTGTTCTGAGCCTCTCTTCCATGTGGAGACAGCCCATAGACGGGAAGAATCGCATCCCATAATTTTTTTCATTTTAACAAACAACACACAATGCTCTGCTCTTATGCATAATATAGCTCCATATATAATGTTGCACAGGGCATGCAATATTCCCACAACAACCACCAACTTGCTCTATTTATGTTATACATTCTTTTTTTTCTGCTTAGTTATTTTACGTTTATTCACACATTTTATGCTTATATCAATATAGTATACATTAATACAAATTAAATTACTAATAAATTTTAAAGAAAAAGTATTTAAAAAAATAAAACATTGGTGATCCCATTGCCATCATTATCTACACACAGTTTGAAGTTGGAACATTCTGAATGAATGTGTAGTTCTGTGTGGCCATTGAAGAACTGACAGTGCATCCAAGAATGGTCCTAGGTCTTCAAGAGATAGTTTTTTCTAAGGACTTCCTTTTTCCCATTGTCCAAAAAATTTATTAGAGGCCTGAAAAGGCCTTATCTTTTCACCAGCTTTCATTCAGTTTTTCTATATTATCATAGTGTAAATATGATTATAAATGCCTATTCACAGGCTGCTCTCCTTTCCTAAATGAAAGATTAATAAAGAAGAAAAGATTGACAAAGTAATTTCTAGATGTATGCTTATCAATGGTGTCAAATATTTCTGATTAAAGTAATTTTCCTTTTCACCTTTACCTTTAATTAGAAAGAAATATTTTCCAAATAAATAAATCTTGAAAGTTACTTGATATGTTTTCAACACTGGCCAGATAACCTAAGGAACATCTCTGTTACAGCTTCACCTCTTTGACCACAAATGGCTCTTTGGAAACATTTTTGAGATATATTTTTTCTGATATACTTCCTCAGGCAAGGGAAACAAAAGAAAAAAATAAACAAATGGGCTACATTAAACTAAAAAATTTTGCACGGCAAAGGAAACCATCAACAAAATGAAAAGACAACCCACTGAATGGGAGAACATATTCACCAAGACATATGATAAGGGGTTAATATCCAAATTTTATAAAAAGCTTATAGTACACAACACCAAAAACACCCCAAAAAATCCGATTAAAAAATGAACACTTCTTCAAAGAGGACATAGAGATGGCCAATAGACATATGAAAAGATGTTTAATGTCACTAATCATCAGGGAGATGCAAATTAAAACCACAATTAGATATCACCTCACACCTGTCAGAATGGCTACCATCAACAAATCAACAAACAAGTGCTGGCAAGGGTGTGGAGAAAAGGGAACCCTCATGCACTATAGGTAGGAATGCAGACTGGTGCGGTCACTGTGAAAAACAGTATGGAGTTTCCTCAAAAAATAAAAAGTGGAGCTGCCTTATGACCCAGTGATCCCACTTCTAGAATATATCCAAAGAAACCCGAAACACTGATTTGAAAAAATATATGCACCCCTATGTTCATAGCAGTGCTATTCACAACAGCCAAGATTTGGAAGCAGCCCAAGTGCCCATCAGCAGATGAGTGGATAAAAAAGCTGTGGTACGTTTACCCAATGGAATTCTGCTACGCCGTGGAAGGGAAGGAAATCTTGCCTTTTGAAGAGGCTTGGATGGACCTGGAGAATATTGTGCTGGGTGTGGTGGGGCAGTCAGATGGGAACAGGTGCCATGTGATTTCAGTTATAGAAGTGATTTCACATATGTGAACCGAATAAACTAATAAACAAATTAGAAACCAGCTCATAGCTTTCAGAAGGGAGGGGCTAGGGGAGCTCGGTGAAAGATGAAAGGATTAAGCAAAACAATAACAACAACAACAAAACCCCCACAGACAGACAACACTACAGTCATCACCAAAGGGAAATGGGGGGGGAGGCTAAATGGTGATGGAAGGAGACTTGACTTGGGGTGGTGAACACACAATACAGATGATGTGTTATAGAATTGTACACATGAAGCCTATATAATTTTATTAACCAATGTAAGCCCAATAAATTCGATAAAAATAATTTTTAACAAAACAAAACAAAAAAACATGTTCCCTTAGAATCCCATAAATTTCGTGACATGCAGCTGCGGGGCCAGACCATATCATGACAGCCAGTATCCTGAGAGGCAGCCAGTATCCTGAGAGGAAGACACTATCAAGAAAGAAAGACACTATCGAGAGAGGCAGCCAATATCTCAAGAGGAAGATGCCATCTCCAGAGAAAGACACTGTCTCAAGAGGAAGATGCTATCTCAAGAGGCATTCAGAATTGGGAGAGGAAGACATTATCATGAGAGGCAGCCAGTATCTCGAGAGGCAGCCACTGTTTGAGAGGAAGACACTACAGCAAGAGGTGGTCACTATTGTGACAGGCAGCTACCCAGTGGAGGTACTATTTCCAGAGGCCAGTAGTATTTCCAGGGACTGGACTCTGTCCCACAGGCATCTACACAGCCATTTGCAGGACTGGCAATAATAAGAGGGAAAATGAAGATGGTCTCAAATGGAAAAAAAACAGCAACTTAAAACCATGAGAAAGCTCTGGATTCATTGACATTATCTGTGGAGTCCCTGTGCTAGAAATACTCTCTCTCTGAAACTATTAAATATCTAATTAAGCTTTGGGCAGAGTGACAATTCACTTTCCAAGAACAAGGGGAAAAAATTTTAAACCTTGAGGAATGTAAAACTTTAAAAGTTATCTAAATTGCTAAGTTCTGTTCTTTTCCTGGCTAACACTCAATGAGATTTCCACTTGATTACATTACTGAAGTTCTATTGAATTGCAGTTTTGACCAGTGTTCAAATTCCCCCACCATTTTTAATATCTTGAGTTGGGGGTATGCATCTCTTTAAATACTGAAGGGCTCAAAAGCCTTCAGTGGTTATTGTTTTGCTCTCTTTTCTGTATCCACAGCACATTCTATAAGCATCTCAGCGCTTGGCCTGCTGTACCACAGTCCTGCATGCATGCGCCCGCCATTGACATAGAAGCTCCTTCATGTCAGGGAATCCTTTCTGCTTTCAGCATTAGCCCAGTGCCTGGCACTTGTAGGTGTCTGATAAATATCTGTTGAATAAGGAAATATACATCCAAGATGGAAATATGTTCTCCTGCTGAGAATTCTTCCATTTCTCTCTGACCCGTTGACTTAGATAAGACCCCTCGATTGGAGAACTGTACCTGCACTGAAACATCAGCATGCTTGACTTTTGTGAGCATACCATATTCTGTGAAGTATTTAACCCATACATCTAGTGAAAAAAACAAGAATCCATTTTAAAAGGTACTTATTTTGGCCCTACCTGGTTTGGCTCGGTGGTTAGAGTGTCAGCCCGAGGACTGAATGGTCTTGGGGCTTCATTCCAGTAAAGGGCATGCACCTTGGTTGCAGGCTTGATCCCCGGCCCCAGTCAGGCAATCGATGTGTCTCTTTTACATCAATGTTTCTCTCTCTCTCTCTCAATTCCACTCTCTCTGAAAAGCAATGGAAAACAAAATCCTTGGGTGAGAATTTAAAAATAAACAAAAATAAACAAATAATAGGTCTTTATTTACATCAAAACATCAACAAGACTTCTGTTAAAATGTCTTGATTTTTAATTTAAAGTCCACACTTAACAATATTGAAAGGACTTTATTCTCTATTAAAGAACATAATTATGAATGTTCTTGATTAAGTTGGGAGCATGTTCTACTTCAAAAACATTTCAACAATCAACTTCAACTTTTCCTTCTACAGGGAAGTTATAGATAACATCATTCTGAGATTTTTTTAAAAGCTGCCCCACATTTTTTACTCCAAAACAGCCATTACTATTCACTCTTGGTCATCTGCCTTGAAACAGTTCTCAGTGTATCAGTATCAGAGCAGTGAGATAAAAGCTGAGAGCTCCAAACCACCTGTAAATATCAGCTGTCTCACGCCTATAAGTCACTCAGTATCCTGAAGCTCCCCTGGGTAAAGGAAGTCCAGATCAAATAGATATTGTGAGATGAGAAAGTCTAACTTTTTGTTTGGCTATTTTGTGTCTTATAATCAGTTTATATTCATTAATAGTTTCTTGCTTTAGTTTTGAGACTATAGTATGGCCTTTTCTCAATTCTTTCCTTTGCTTAGGTTCTTTGTTTTTAAAATATATATATTACCACTTAACAATATTCTTCCAGAAGAAAAAGCTTTGCATTTAGGGGTGATAAAGCTGGAATTAAAATTAAGTCTATTCATCTCAAAAAACATGCTCAGCTAACTGCAAGTAGTAAATGTCTACTATGTAAATTTCTCTGCTCAGAACAGCACTCCCTTCTTCTGGGCCATCTATTTTCCCCCTTCTTTAACCAGGTGTTTTGGGTGGGAGTTGCATTACTCAAACCTCTTTCTCACCCTAGCCGGTTTGGCTCAGAGGTTAGTGTGTCGGCCTGCGGACTGAAGGGTCCCAGGTTAGATTTCGGCCAAGGGCATGTACCTCAGCTGCAGGCTTGATCGCCAGCCCCAGTTGGGGCTCATGCAGGAGGCAACCAATTGATGTTTCTCTCTTTCTCCCTTCCACTCTCTCTGAAAAGCAGTGGAAGAAATAACCTTGGGTGATGATTAAACAAAAGAAATAATAAAATAAAACCTTTCCCTGGCCACAGCAGTTGATTTAAGGGTGGGTCACTGGCGCCTCTGGGCTTATAATAGACCCCTGGCAAGAACGGTTTGATTGGTTCAGGGATGTGCACTTGACCTAATGTCAAAAAATCAACCCTCCCCTATGAGCTATGAACTTAGAGATAAAAACTAGGATCCCCATTCTGCCTGGTGATAGAGTTGGGAAATGTCCAGTAGCCATGTTTCTGCTTAGCACAGAGGAGGCCAGTCTGGAAAGAGGCCAACATGCAGAAAGCAGCCAAAGGAGAGAAGATGGAAAGTAAACCCTCCTGATGTTCCTGACCCTGGTGTCATGTGTCACGTTTCAATTATCAGACAACACTTCCCCATTTTCCGTTAGGCTAATTCAAGTTTGATTTGCAACCCATTTACTGAATATTTAATAATGACAGTGATGCACATTAAATAAAGACATGTATTAGACAGCTTCTCTCATTTCGTTGATCATCTATAACTTCACATTTGTCTGACATCTATGTTTAACTTAGTTGCAAAGCTATTTAAATTTCTATCCATCATTAAAAACAACAGAAAGCTACTTCCCCTTTCTTGAATGAAATTCCAATTTCAAAACAAAAAGTGGGGGTATGAAAAGGTGTATGTATTATCTCTCTTGGGTTTTTTCCATTATGGACCTATAAGCAGTTTCTTCAGTTTTTTCTTCTTGTCAGACTTCCACAAAAAATATTCACTTAAGTAACACATTTTTTAACAAATATTTACAATCTTAGTCTTTTCTAGTTCTTTTATTTTCTACTGGAAGAATAAGTTTTCAAGCAATGACCTCAACATCTTCCAGAAACTTATCTCCAACACCAATGGCTCCAACAGTAACTCCATATTTGTGCAATACTAATTTATTCTACTTTCCCTAAAAAATGTCATCCTCTGAAAAGCAAGCATTTTTTCCTAAGTCAGAAGTTATCCAAAAGAGAAATTGTGTTTTGTCATTAGGAAATTGAAAGGTGATTGATCACAGCAAGGTAAGATCTTATCCCTTTCTAGGTATATTTTCCCAGAGAGCATTCATTTAAAGTCCTGCAGCCATGTTTTCTAATTTCCGATGATTCAAAATGAGTACTAACAGCATTGAGAGCGTTTGGCAAATCTTACTTGATATTTTGCTGTCACTTTGCCTATTAATCTAGTTCTGGAGAAAGTAGGGAGAAGACACTACTGCACTTGGCCTCCTTCCTAAGCAAGCATCTCTGCTAGGCAACATAACATCCAGATCTTTGATATTTATCCCTGCCCAGGAAAACAGAGAAAGATAAGGCAAGAGACAGTTCCCAGAGGAACCTAAAGCCCTCCTTCCTTAAGTTACTTATCCTTGGTACACTGCAAGATTGAAACAGTATGCAATGGAAATTTTGTCTCATAGCTGCAAAAACCGTGCAATTAAAGTATGAAAACAAAAGTGCAAACTATAGGCTATTAGAGTTTTCAAGATAATGGCACCTGAGCATGTAAGCAACAATTTTTCAAATATGCATGGCACCTTCTTGGCAGTTACGCACCTTAGAACACATTTTCACTTTCTTCCCATTGGTATTTTTTAAAGAATATGCCAGTAACTCACGGCTGCCGGAAAAATTTCCAGCTCAAAACCCATGTCTCTTCAAATTTCTCATCTCAGTGTTACTGTGCACATCAGACCAAAGTCTACATGATAGTTCAGTTGAATTCCAAATAGAATTGAAAATAGATTTTAATGGCCAACTGTCATATGTGTGTGTGGGTATCTCAACCGGAAAAAAAATTCTATTAAATATTTATAAAAATATTTTTTTCTTTTTTTTGGTTCCCAAACAGCACAGTTCAAATGAAACAGCTCTCCCAAGAAAAACAGTGTCATCACAGGTATCTTCCTACTACTGCTGGGGCTCCCAGACTCTTTTCAAATGTACCTTGAACAGATGGAAATGGTTACAGGCCTTTCAGACTAGCCTTTATGGCAAACTTTCCAGCAATCCGTAATGATTTTGGTATTTTCAATGACCTTTTAAGTCCTTACAAAGGAACTTGCTAAATGATGTTTACCAACTTATGGTTTCTAATTTGTAAATACAGTTTTTTAAAATATACATGTTTCAACAGTTAAAAAATCATAACATCAGTTGCATAATATTGTGCCATTTTGATGTTGTTCTTTTATTTTGACTTGCTCTCTTTTAATGATGACCTCTCTTCGTGTGAGAAGGACCAATAACATAACTGCATATGACATTTCTGGAGAAAAACCATAGTTTTCCTTCCAATTAATGCTTGGACTTGTTAAATTCTACCCAGAATAACATGCAAAATTTCAAGTCCTCCCCCTGCTGCTTAATGGAGGAGAACATCCCCTGCACCAGCTGAGACCTGCATTACTTCCAAATTGTACGGGCTGGGTGGTGGCTGGGGGGGGGGGGCGCGGGGGGGGAGCAGGGGCTGGAGTGGGCAGTGCTGGAAGGTTGTCTCCTAATTACCAATGGCTGCAATTTGCCTCTGCTAAGTTTTCATGCAGAGTTACAGGAAAGGTCCCCATTTTTGTTTAATAAGAAAATGAGCTTGATTGTCTTTTTTGTGGCAAAAAAGCAAGAAAACAATTATGTACTCTGTACTTAAACTTTGAAATGGTCCTGCCCTATTCTCAGGTAGGTAAAAAGAAAGTGACTTAGTGATGGGATGTTGAGGTTTGACTTGGAGAGAAGTGCCTGAATCAAGTTACCTGTTCAATTATTTTTCTTTTGTGCAATGCGACTATAAAAAATGACAGGATACGGTTTCCAAAGGCTGTTTCACCGAGTGGCTTCAGAAATGTTTCAGGACTGTTCACCTATGACCTGCAGTTGAGCTGATGTGTCAAAACCCTTTCTCCTCGTGGCACACTAGGCAGAGGCCAGGACTTATGCTCAATTGTGCTGTCATGAGAAGCTGCAGCTGAGAGGCTCGGTCATAAGTTACAGGACCGAGAATAGATGTGGTTCTGCTGCCTAAACAGAAGCCATCTAAGTACATTTTCAGAAATCATTTCCAAAGGTCATAGCAGTCATTAACAAGAGTATATTTTTCTCTTATACAGTCACATTTGAAAATCTTTTCCTTGATAATATTCCATAATGCATTAAAGGAAAGTTTGTTTTATTGCTTTCATCGAAGGCTTGGGAGGAGAAGATTCATACTGACCTGATAATTATTATATTTTGACCCATGTTCTTAGAGGAAAGGAAAACTAATTGCAAGTATAAAAAGAAATATTAATTCTATTCACTCCCAATGGCCAGGGTGATAAGAATTAGCTCAGGTTCTAAGCCAAAACAAAAAAATGTGTAGGAGAAGAGGGTTAGGGGGTTTTGATTTACTTATTATTAAACATAATTGATTATTAGGAAAACATAAAATAAATTTATTCCAGTTATTTACTTCAACTTAGTCTAATATCCAGGATGATTTTAATTAGGATAGATACATTTTGACAGTACAAAGTCAAAGCTGCTCCATTTAACATCCCAAACATGTGGTGAATATTACATTTTCTCACCTCTTCCTTGGAGCCCTGGGTGTTATAATGAGTGATCAAGTGTCACCCAGCAGACTCTTTTTTCTTCACCCATGGCACATCCCCTGTGTTAACCATGCGTGCAGCAGAAACCACGGTAACAGCTTGTGTGGTCTGGTTGGGCTTTCAACTCCCTGCACTCCCACAAAGCCAAGTGACCTACAACCTTGGTCTTTGAAGTTCTCTGCTACATCGAAGGAAGTGAATCTCACTTCAAGCCCCGGAATCTCACCGCTGGTTACAGGTGGAAGTTACAGATAAATGATGAAAGTGGTATGCAAGCTAAGAAACCGTGAACATAAGCCAGCAAGCCTCAAAAGCTAGCCCTGCCTTTCCCCATGATCTGTAGTTATTAATAAAATTGGAAATATATGAAAAACTAATGGGCTTCTCCTTAAAAGGCTTACCTGTCCTCAAGAAGGAAAGGTAATGTAACCATAAAATGATGAAAAGCCTTAGAAAGCTGAAAGTGGTTTGGTGAGCATACTGGACCCAGAACAGAAAGGTCATCTGGAAGAGACAATTGGGGAAATGGGAGCTTCCTGCTTCCTCCTTCAACCAGACACCTAATGGGCACCAGAGGCACAGGAGGGCAGGGTGGATACAAAGGTGCAAAGGACAATCCCAAAGCTAGGAGTAGGAACAGCGACGTGGGTATTGAGCATGGGTTGGCAGTCAGAAAACATCAAGACCGTGATCTGAGACAGTAAGAACATGGCACCAGGGACTAACCATGAGCACTGAGTTAATGAACACATGGGCAACCTCCAAATGCTCCAGTGCCCGGCCACACGCAAATCTGTGGGCTCTGGCCACGGGGCACTTCTCGAACCTCATCTCTTCCCATTTTTTCCCCCAAGTGACTCCACTTTACCCCTCTATTTCTAGAAAGGTCCATCTCATGTTCATTTTAGGCCATATGTACTCACCATTCATTCTGATTGGAATGCTCTTTCCTCAGTTAGACATATGATTTGGTCCCTCAGTTAATGCTTCTGCTCATTCATCAGATCTTCAGAAGGGCTTCCCCTGGTCAATATGCTTAAAAGCTTCCCAGGCCCCACCACTCTCTACCTTCCCATTGTAGTGGGTGACGCCCCTCCCCACCAAAAATATGTATATATATAAATATGCTGGGACCTCTGAATGAAGACTTATTTGGGAAAAAGGCCTTTGCAGATGTAATGAAGAAGGCCATGTGAGGACAGAGGCAGATTAGAGTTATGCTGCCACAAACCAAGAATTGCCTGGAGCTACAGACCCTGAAAGAAGCAAGGGATGAGTCCTTCCCTAGAGACTGGAGAGAGCATGGCCTTGCCCTCAGCTTGATTTTGGACTTTTGGCCTCCAGTACTGTGAGAGAATACATTTGTGATGTTTTAAGCCTCCAAGTTTGTGGTAACTTGTTACAGCAGCTCTGGGAAACTGATAGGCTTCCTTTTCTTACTTTCCCCCACAGCAATTAGCACTGCACATCATGAATTGTTCACTTGCTCATTAGTCTCCCCTTTGCGAATATGAGTGCAGGGAGTTTATCTGTTTTGGGCACTGATGTTTCCCAGGGCCCAGAAGAATGTTCAACAGTCAATGAAAAAGAATATATTGAATTATGAATGAATATGAGCTGCACAAGTCACCTGTGTGTTTCTATTTGGGAGCAATTCTTTGGGTGGGCTCTGGATTTTGTTACTATTATTCTTACTCTACAGTATGCCCGGGTTGGCCAAAAATATGCTGCTGCTAACACATTTACCTACATCTCCCTATGACTAGGTTATTACAGGAAACAGGAGTTCTTCAGAAATCATTTAGAATTTCACCTATTTTGAGATGTTGCATTCATGAAATACAACTGTGATTCACTATTTCAACTTAGTTGAATTCAGCATGAAAAATTCTACAGGGAAAACAACTTCCCAAAAGGGTAGCTTTCACTGTATATTGTTAAAATAAATCCACTGTTTCACATTTTCTAGTTTAATTTTGCCATGTTGATTTGGATATAGGCGTGTTTAATTTCTGGGCAGAGCCAGCTTTGCTGATGCTGAAGGATGCTCTCACAATGGCTAATATTGTGAGAGACACTGTCAAGGTTACCGCGTGCCTGCTCACTAGAGCTGGAAAGACAGGAAGAGTGATGGGACAGCTGAGGCTGTCAGGTGATAAGCAGAGAGATGGTGCAAAGTGTACAGAAACACTCATTCATGTCGCCACAGGCTGCCAGGTGTGAGAGAACATGCAGACCTGTCTCAGATAAGAGTTGGAGGAGAGGAGGAGGGGAGCCAGCTCAGATTTTTTGTGGGCTGTGCAGGCTCAATTCAGGCATTACCAAGTATTAAAGTATAGAATAAATAATCAGGGGAGAAGCAGCTAGAACTATTTCAACTACACAGGTAACTGGACAGGAGAAGGGGAAATAATTAAAAGCAGGAGAGCTCAAGGTGGAACTTAATGTGAGTGTGGGAGAAATAGACATTTACTTTTGGAAGACAAGAACCAGTCACTAAGGGAGGTAGGGTGGCTCATAGGCAAGGAGGGCGCAACACTCATGGAATGTCCATTAGTGACAGGCATTTGATAGCCACGCTCTAGGGCAATTTGCATACCTACCTTACATTCCTGTCTTGGAGGTCAGGACATTGAAGTTCAGAGACACAAAGTGGTTTCCTCAAAGCCAAGGATGAGCTCTAAGTATCTCAAGGGTATGAATTTCCAGTGCCTCAGACTGCATGCCTACATAAAAGTGCAAGCATGAATTGCTTGGTCTTTGTAACATGAATTGGCTTTATTTTCTAAAATAATTCTAACCTTGTGACTGAGACATAAAATCCACAAATATCTTGCCCTTCTTCATGCACATAACGGTCAACACAAAGAAATAAGCAATTATCCATATACACGGACCCTTGACTACACCCAGAAAGGGAGCTATGATGTATGAGAGAAAACACTTGACCCAGAGGCAGGATTCCTGTATTCTAATTTTAGCCCTGCCTCTGATCATTATGTGCCTTTGAGTAAAACGGCCTTAGAGAGATTCCATTTCTTTATTGGATTGATCCGATTAAAAATATGTAATAGTTATTACACATAAATAAAGTAATTAGCACCTACTAGGTATTCAATATTGTCTATAGCTATTACTACTATTACCCTATTGTATATGAAAAGAAACCATCCTCCTGCTGTCATGTAGTAAATGTGTGTTGCAGGCTCATCAATCTGTATAGTTATGACACATAGAGACAACAGGAAGCTCTCAAGATACAAGATCAGGACAATCAATGGGAATGGTAGGCAGAGCTCAAGTAACTAAAAGCAAAGAACCGAAGACAGTTGAAGACAGGGGTTCATTCCTGGCTCCTTAGGTCAACATACTCAAGCCATGTTGTGTGAGACAATTAAATGAAGACATCTCAGAGTCTGATTTGATAGTTGTTAAATATATACATCCTTTATGTCTTACCAAAGCTTTTGTACAATAAAGTGAGAAGTCATTTTTAGATTAAAATATTTTTGATGTTAATCTTCATCCAAAGATATTTTTCCATTGATTTTTCTTAGAGAGAGTGCAGGGGAGGTTGGAAGGGTTGCAAGAGAGAGAGAAACAGAGAGAGAGAAAGGGAGAGAGAGAGAAACATCAGTGTGAGAGAAACAAAAGGACTCATTGCCTCCCTACTGGGGCCGGGGATTGAACCTGCAGTCAAGGTACGTGCCCTTGACAGGGAATCAACCCCTCTACCCTTTTGTCTATGGGTTGACACTCTAACCACTGAACCAAACCAACTAAGGCAGATTACAACATTTTAAACACAGGGTCCTGTATACCCACTGAAAAGACGATACCTTTGAGTTTATTAGAACTTGGAATATTTTTAGCGACATGTACAAAAATTAAACCATTAGCCTGGTCTAAAGCACATGAATTAAAAATTTAAGGTTTTTTTCTTCTCTTTATGAAAACTTCTTGCTTTTGTTCATTTATCACTACATTGATTGGCATATCTTCTACAATACTCAAATATCATGATCCATGTCATTTTAATTAACTAAATTATCCTTCTTGCTCATCTCCACTCTTGAGAGCCCATCACTTTTAATGGGTTGTGTGTGTGTGTGTGTGTGTGTGTGTGTGTGTGTTCTTGGTATTATCTTTAACATTTAAAAGTGTAAATAGCACACCATTATTTCTATTTTGGCATTATCTACTGACTGCAGACCATGGAGGCTGTGGATTTAGGTTAACTGATAAACCATCTCACAATCATTTTTTTCTCTCAAGATTTTGAAAGCTGTATTAATAAAAACCAAAGAAGAATGGAGGAAGAGTCATTTCAGTAGAGTCTTGTCTGCTCTGTCACTGAGTATTTCCCCCACTAAGACCCCAATAACTTTTCCAAAGAAGATAAAGGGATTTTTACCTCCATACACTTGGATTTCTACAGCTAAGCAGAAAGTGATACACTGTAGCAGTCAGTAAAGAAAGCATGGTCTCAACAAAAATGGTTCCACCCATGGGTTAGCAAAGGCTCTGCAGCATTGGGGTTTATGAATGCCCTACTCATCCTCATGGGGACAGTTCATTACGATGACATCAGACAAGTTAATTCTGCAGGGTTGCCTGACATAAGCCTCAGGGCACATTTTTATGAAGGGATTTTCATCAGTCTAAACAGGCAAGCTGGAAAAACTTAGTCCCACTCCCACCAAAACCATTTTCTTCACAGAATGTTATTTCTGTCAAATGATGACCTCAGTTTCCTTCGTTGATTTACCAATGAAAGCACAGGCTTGCCATTTCTGTTCTCACTTCAAGGCACAAGTGAAAAGCGACCAAACTAGGATGAACTTCTGACACCGGCTGAGACTTGCAGTTTATCAGGTCAGCCAACTTGGGAGTGAGATTTGCAAGCTCCCCTCACAGCTGCATCCTTAGGTAGCACTCATCTGTCCTCAGGTTGTGGATAACAGTGTGGAACCCCACCTTTTCCAGAAGTCAGAAAATGGGGTGAGAAAAGGCAATGGAATCTGCCACACCTGGGTAGAAACTGGCTACCACACAGAATTTGACTATGCTATGTAATTTCTCTGCATTTTGGTTCCCTGCCTATAAGAGCAGCTCATAAAGGCTCCCTCTTAGAGTCATTTCGGGGATTAAATAAAGCAACAAATATGAAGATCCTACAACAATTGACATGCAGAAGGCACTTGGTGAATCTTAGTTGTTTTTTTATTCTTTAGCAAATATCTTTACAAAATAATTAGAGTAAATAGAAAATTTTTATGTATATGTATTGTATATATATTACATAATACATATATGAAATAATGTGTCTATTTCTACATATGATATGTATGTTTGAACAAAGCTAAATGAAATAAATTTTTATTGATGCACACCTATGTGATTTCTAAAACTATATATACTGACTTCAGTCACACTTGTATCTCTTAGCATATATTCTAGAAATTCCTTTTTTTTTCTCTCTCTTTTTCAAATCCCAGCACCATGCAAAGTTGGGCACTCAGTAAATGTTTCTGATGCTGATAATAGGTTTGCCATTTCAAAGTATGGATAATCTGAGTCATAGAAAGGTTAAATAGCTTGCTTGAAACTACCCAATTCTTCCTTTTCAGCCCCTGAGCCAGGACTCTAAGGGCATTCATCTTTCCTTGTGTCTTATGATTTGATCCCTCATAGATAATTGATAAACAAAGTCACTTCTTTTTTTAACAAAAGATGTGTCTTCCTGGCTAAATTAAAGTTTTGGTAACCCAACTTATTCTCTTAACCCAAAGAATAAGCGATTGATTTCTTTTTCTTTTTTAATCATGAAAATGTTGTCACATTTCACTCTTGCTCTCTGAATTATTAGATTTCAGTTCTTGTTTCCACATGCTTTATATGCACAAGTCAAGTGTAACCGGAGAGATATTAAAGTGGATATGCAGTGAAACAGCCCATATCTGGGAAATTTGTCTTATTGCCTCTTAACTCGTCTTTTGTTTAATGTGCTTATTGGTATTTTCCCAGGATCACGCTGGTGCTGCGTGAGGACATATTTCTGCTGACAGCCCTGAACTTTCAGACAGAATCTCTGTGAATAGGTGAGAGGGAGGCTTTAATTAATGCCCTAAGACTGGGAATGAAAACAAAGAACAGGAAGGTTGTAAGATGGATCTGGCTGTCAAAACAAAATGAAATAAAAATCCCCAAGTGCTCTGCCCCAACCAGTAGCACCGCCTCATACTGCTGGGCTCCTACACTCTCTCACACTAAATCAGGGCCTGGGCCAGAACCTGGGGACCACAGAGCAATGATGCTTCATTTGGAAGGATCAATAAAACAACTTTCCACAGAAATTCTCTATCCAGAGCACCTTAGTGCCCCACTCCTATCTCCACCATTAGAGCCATTTTCAAATCCCCACTGATCTTAAATTCCCTAGAAAGGGCTTGAAAACTTCCCCAGTAATTACGGCTTTGTGAGAAGCAATCAAGCTGGAAAAAAAAGAACTGAAATAAAATCCCTAAAGTCAGCCTCAGAATTGTGTCTGTTTTTAGAGTTATATGAGAAATTCATGTTAGACTTCAGGAAAACCTCTTTGGTAAAGTAGCTTGAACGTCACAGCCCAAGGCTAAAATTCTCTTTCTTTGGGAAGTGATATATTTCAGAATCAGAATATGACTTTGAACACAGTCAAATCTAACATCACGCAACAGAGAAATGTTAGCACCAAAGTCCAAGGGCATCTGAAGATTTAGTACTTTTCCTCACATCACTCTGTCTAGAGTGCTTGCTGCCCTTCCCTCTGATAAAGTTGTGTTTTTTCTGCATATGCAAACTAGCCTAAAACTTTATCTATCTAAAAAAATATATTTCTGGAGCACTTAAAATCAGGCATTATTGTAGGAGCTGGAGATCTAGAGGTAACTTTAAAAAGCAAAATCCTGGTCTTCACAGAAAAAGATTCACCATTTTAATCTCTCAACAAAGTACATCCATATATTTACACAAAGGGGATACACACTCGGCTTTGATCTTCCGTCTCTGCTCATTTCAGGTGTGCTGTCCTGTCTCACCCTGACTGAATTCCTCAAGTACAGGACCACAACCTCCTTGGATCTCTCTCAATGCCAAATGTGGAGCCAGATCACCATGACTACTCAAAACCCATTATAAACATCCCAGGCTTTCGGATATTATCCAATCATCCTGACTTTCTTCTGACGTGGAGAGAATGTTATTGGGCTTGTTACTTAAATTCTTGAAACTTGAGTCAGTGTTCTTAAATAGATTAACCAAGGAAAAGCAAGTGGTCAAGCTGAGACAAGAATTTTTGGTTTTCCATCCAAATTTCTGATCTAAAGAAAAATAAAGGGGGTCAGGGAGTCCTCTCTCAAGCATGCAGAAGTGCTGGAACTAAGTGTGACCTTATAAGATCTCAAGTAACTTGAAATGTTGTTGGTGATAATAACACCTACACATGGTTAACATTTTGCACTTTTTATTTAGTCATTCATTCAATAGCAAATACCACCAGCCAGACTCCCAAGAATAGTAATGGTAAGCAAGATCCATACCATGCCTGCCTTCAGGGATCCGCTCTGTTTTTCTTTTTGATCTTCTAAGATCTTTCCAAGACAGTTTGGCAGCCACTGTGAGCCTCAGGCAGTATAGCCTAATGTTTCAACCTCCAGGCTATGGAGTTTAACTGCAAGGCACAGGGTAATGTGATTAACTCTTCAAGCTTCATTATATTCATGATAGTGTTGAAAATATTATTCATCTAGGAGGGTATAGCAGTCATGGTTCAAACTAAAGGGATTTATTACAGGAATTGGCTTATACCACTGTGGAGGTGGCTAAATCAGTCCAAGTCCCCTAGGATAGCCGTGAGGAAGGAATCGACTAGGCTGTGATGCCACAGGCAATGGCTGAAGCTCTTGGGTGGAGAGGAGAGCAATTACTGACCCAGCAGCTGTTTGCAATCTTTGAGCTCAAGAAAGGCCTAACCCCTCTTTTATTAAAGGTTTCCAGCTGATGAAGCCAGGCCTAACTGGATAGTCTCCCCTTTGATTAGGATGAAGTCAACTGATTGGGCACTTTAATCACAAAATCCTTTTACTATACTACCAAGATTGGTCTTTGAGTAACTATGGAAAGTGTGTGTGCAACAAAATGGTCCCTGTCTTCTTTGCCCTGCAACTCTGGAGAAAATATCACTCATAGCCCTAACCAGAACACACTGGAATTAAATCCTAGTCAAGGTGACTCATCAAAAACGCATCACAGAGGGTTATTGATTGTAAAGATTAAGGAGATGATGCACATAGTAAACTGGAATTACCATTTAACAGATCAGGCTCAGAAAAAAGAAGTGTTGGTAAGGATGTGGAGAAAAGGGAATCCTCATGTACTGTTGGTGGGAATGCAGATTGGTGCAGCCACTGTGGAAAACAGTATGGAGTTTCCTCAAAAAATTAAAAATAGAACTGCCTTACGCCCCAGCAATTCTACTTCTGGAAATATATAAGAAGAAACCCAAAAACATTGATTCAAAAGAATATATGCACCCCTATGTTCATTGCTGGGCTATTTACAATAGCCAAGATTTGGAAGCAGCCCAAATGCCTATCAATAGATGAGTAGATAAGACAGCTATGGTACACTTACACAATGGAATACTACTCAGCCATAGAAAAGAAGGAAATCTTTTGTGACACCATGGATGGACCTAGAAGGTAAAATGCTAAGTGAAATAAACCAGTCAGAGAAAGACAAATACCATATGAATTTACTTATATGTGGAATCTAATGAACAAAACAAACAAAGTAGAAACAGACTCACAGATACAGAAAACAGACTGACAGCTGTCAGGGTGGGGCGGTGGCTGGGTGAAATAGGTGAAGGGATTAAGCAAAATATAAACAAAAACCAAAAAACTCAGACACAGACAACAGTACAAAGATTATCAGAGGGAAGGGGAAGTGGGAGGGGAGAGGGTAACGGGGGATAAATGGTGATGGAAGGAGACCAGACTTTGGGTGGTGAACACACAATACAATATACAGGTGATGTGTTATGGAATTGTACTTAAGGAAAAACACGATGGCGGCCTAGGTCACAGCTGCACCCGCCGCCTCCCCAACCACATCAAAATTACAACTAAAATACAGAACCGCCATCACTCAGAGCCTCCTGAGATCTGGCTGCACAGAAGCCCCACAACCAGGGAGCTGAAGAAGCACCGAGACCGGGAGGAGGGGCGGAGACGCGGGCGGATCGGGGCTGAATCGGAGACTCACTGTGGGCCCACACCCAGTGCCGCGGTTGAAACCCGGGAGGGAATCTTGGCGGCGGGGGTTTCCTAGAGGAGGGAGGGGTCCCAGCCCCACAGCAGGCCCCCAGCCCAGGGCCAAGAAGAGAAGTCCCCACGACTCTGGGCTGTGAAACCAGCAGGGACTGTCCCTGAGGGTCGCGGAGGCTGCGGGAGCCCCAGCAGCTCCTCCTAAAGGGCCCGGCACGGACTCACTCGGACGCTCTCTCTGAGCCCAGCGCCGGGCAGCAGCCTGAAAGGACCCGGGACACTCGGGGAGGAACTAACCTGCCTGAGATCCGGGCGAGAGCTGCAGGGGCGGCTTCCTCCCAGGCAGAAGGGCTGGCAGAGGCCGTTGCTCCTGTGGCGAGTCCTCCCCGCACACAGCCGGCAGGCAGGCGCCATGTTTGAATCGCCAGCACCTGACTCACGCCTTTGGCCCCGCCCTGTGATTCCCAGAGGCCCCGCCCCTCCCCACCTGCAGCTCATCCAGGCCATTTCCAGGGGCTTTTCTATGCAAGTGGCCTCTCGAGCCTCAGACTTAGGACTTTCCTAAAATCTCTCAAACAAGCAGCAGCGGACCTCATACAGCTTGACAAGCAGCCCCAGGCCTGGCACTAGTGGCAGCTGCATTGGCTCATAGCTGGGCCTCTCCTGGACAATGCCAAGCCCAGCACAAGGAGCAGCCAACTACAGTTTGCTATGTAGCTCATGCTGGGTGGCCCTGGGCAAGGCACTGGCACAGGCTGACTTTGCACCTCCTGGGAGGCCCCAGAGACAGTGCACCTGGAGGTCAGACTCGACCACACTGGATTACAGCCCTACCACAGCCACGAGTGACACACTCAAGGGGCGCACTTGGTGAACACCAAAGCCCCACTGAAGTAAATCCTGCTCCATAGGGGTGTCTCCAGCACAGCAGCTCTCTGGCTGTAGTTGCAGCTGGTCCTCACAGCTGATTGGTCTGGGATCAGTTCCCCCCAGTGATGCCAACAGCAACCAAGGCTCAACTACAACAGGACAGTGCACACAGCCCACACACGGGAGCACCTAGAGGGCCCAGCTCAGGTGACTGGGGAGGCTGAGCCACTGGACCCACAGGACACCTACTACACAAAGCCACTCTACAAATCCCAGGAGACATAGCAGCTCTACCTAATACATAGAAACAAACACCAGGAAGCAGCCAAAATGTGGAGGCAAAGAAACATGTCACAAAGGAAAGAACAGAAGAAATCTCTAGAAGAGGAACTAACTGAAATAGATCCAAGCAAGCTAACAGATACAGAGTTCAGAATAATGGTTATAAGGATGCTCAAGGATATTAGTAAGAGTATGATGAAAATAATTGAGAAAATCGATGACATAATAAAGGAGCAATTTGAAATGAAGGCTACAGGAACTGAAATGAAGAATAATTTACAGGGAATCAACAGCAGAGTAGAGGACGCTAAGAATCAAATCAGCAATTTGGAACATGAAGAAGCAAAAAACACCCAACCAGAAGAGCAAAAAGAAAAAAGAATCCAGAAATATGAAGATAGCATAAGGAGATTCTGGGACAACTTCAAGAGGCCCAACATTCGTATTATTGGGGTGCCAGAAAAGAGAGCAAGAAATTGAAAACCTATTTGAAAAAATAATTACAGAAAAATTCCCCTACCTGGGGAAAGAAATAGACTTACAAGTCCAGGAAGCACAGAGGGTCCCAAACAAGAGGAACCCACAGAGGCTCACAGCAAGACACATCATCATTAAAATGCCAAAGGTTAAAGACAAAGACAGAATCTTAAAAGCAGCAAGAGAAAAGCAATTAATTACCTACAAGGGAGCACCCATATGACTGTCAGCTGATTTCTCAACAGAAACCTTGCAGGCCAGAAGGGAGTGGCAAGAAATATTCAAAGTGATGAAAAACATGGAACTGCAACCAAGATTACTCTACCCAGCAAAGCTATCATTTAGAATTGAAGGTCAGATAAAGAGCTTCTCAGACAAGAAAAAGCTAAAAGAGTTCATCACCACCAGACCAGCACTACAGGAAATGTTGAAGGGTCTTCTTTAAGAAGAAGCTAATGAACAAAAGAATCTGACAAACTAAATAGATCCAGAGACATTGACGCATATAACAGACGATCATATTTCAGAGGGAAGAGGGAAAGGGAGTGGAGAGTGGGAAGAGATTAACCAAAGAAGTTATATGCATATATGCATAACCCATGGACACAGACAATGGTGAAGGCCTGGGGAGGGGGTGGGAGCGAGGTGGACAGGGTCAATTGAGGGGAAAAAATGGGACACCTGTAATACTTTCAACAATAAAGATAAATTTTTAAAAATTTAAGATTCTATCACATGTAATAAAGAGTATTTTTATTTGTGAATATTTGTTACAGCTATGAATTTATAGATACATGTGCAATGGATCATAATGTAAAATGTTTCTTATTCTGAGTCACCATCAAAGACATCTGAAAACCACTGACCTGATAGAATTTAAAATAGTGACTTTTGCTCTGGAATAAAAACACTTCTCAAGTGATGTGAAATTTGCTTAGAAATGTTCTTCAAGAAATAGTTCTGTTATATTCAATTATACTGTTTTAGATATATGTGTCTTTAAATTACTAGCAGAATTTAATTGTACATAAATATCTTTCAAGAGGCCTTTAATAAAAAAAAGAATTGTAGTTAAAACCTATATAATTAACCAGTGTAACCCCAATAAATTGTGTGTGTGTGTGTGTGTGTGTGTGTGAGACAATGTAACAAACAATTGGTCTATAATGTTAAAATCACAATCTGGACTTTCTCAACCAGAAAATTTTGCTCTGGTGTAGTCACTACTCCACAGTTTGTGCTTCTGTTCCCAGCTGAGTCAGAACACAGGTGCACAAGATAAAGAGTGAGCTAAAGCTGTGTGGGAAGATTTGAGTTGAGGCAGTTAGCAACTTCCAAGGCTTCCAGACAAATAAGATAAGGCAGAGGGACCCTCGTCCCCAGACCTCAGCCTGGGACTGTTACAGGCCTGAAGCCCCGGATGCTCTTGCGCTGCAGGTGGCATGCTCCACACCTCTCCCTCAGCCCACCCCTTCCGTGTGAGCTGCCAGAAAGCTGACTGCATTGTAAATTGTTTCGGTTTTCTCTCTCCATCTTCTTTGTAAACAGGATTTCACTTTGGAAATTCTTCATTCCCTTTCAGTTGACTATTTTTAGGCTACAAATTCAAAATTTGTGAAAAGCCTTTCCAAGGTTCGAGATGAAATTTTGTTTGGGTAGATTGGAGTAATACTCGGGTGGTTAAAAATGAGCAACAAACGCTATTTCTCCACCCACAATTCTAATTGTGAAGTAAATAATAATAGACATAAAAGCATACAGACCTTAATGTCAACACAAATTAATTCTCCTGCTATAACTTTGGCAGGGAAACACAAGCACTAATTTACCTAGACTGGGTTCAGCCACCTCCCAAGACATCCCAGAATGATCTGCTAAAACAACACTGACATTAGCCAGGTATCCACTTACCTGATCGTATCACATGTTCTCCTGCATTCTCGCCCGGCTGGTGTGGCTCAGCAGTTGAGCATCAACCTATGATCCAGGAGATTGCGGTTCAATTCCCGGTCAGGGCACATGCCCGGGTTGCAGGCTTGATTCCCAGTGGAGGGCGTGCAGGAGGCAGCCGATCAATGACTCTCTCTCATCACTGATGCCTGTCTCTCTCTCTCTCTCCCCTCCCTTCCTCTCTCTGAAATCAGTAAAAACATATTTTAAAAATATATATCTGCATTCTAAGACGTCAGTCAAAATGGTACCCCAAGGTTATAAGTTATTCAGTGATGCATTTATATCGACTTCCAATCTTTAAAACTAAATTCAACCATCTTCAAGTTACCAAACAAGCATTTGTTAAGTTCCTCTTATAGGTCAGAAATCCTTTTTGATGCTGAGATTATAGCTAAGACCAGACAAACAGGGTTCCTGCTCTCACGAGGCTTACATTCTAAGGAAGCTCCAGAGATACTAAACCAGTAAACAGATTCCAAACAATTTACATTGTAGTGAGTGCTGCTAAGGAAAAGGGTCTACATTCAAGGGGGATTGTGACTCTAGGTTATAACTTAAAAACACTGAGAAAACATATTATTTAAATAAGCACTGTTGTATATTCTTTGATATAGCAGATTAATTTGTCAGTAATGTCAACAATTCTACACATTTGGTGCATTTTGTCCAGAAGTTGCATCTAAATATAATGCCATACATTTTTTTCTCCCAAAGAATATAGTGTAAAAGAAATGTTAGCATTTAAAACAATTATTTAACAAAACACTTCTCATACTAGAAGGAAATGTTTAAAAGATAGGTGTCTATTTAAAAATCTTTGAAGGAAGACTAAATATCTGAAAATGAGGAGTGAACCCCAGAAGAGCCAAAAGTAGAGATGTGTGTAGAGAAAATAGAAAAGGACATGCCTGTGGGTCCTGGTTGATGGATTTCAGTACGACTCACAAAAAATTATTCAGATTATGAAATCTGTGATTTTTTGCACAGGACTGAGGACACTCTATTTTCTAGTTAGAAAAGAAAGCATTTGCATTGCTTCAGTGGTTGATGGGAAAGTGGCAGCTTTGCTGGAGATAAAGGAGCTCAGTTTTGCTTTTTACTCAAATCTACACAATTCTGACTTATTTTTTGTAGTCTATGTCCCTAGAAATTGTCCTGTCATTGGCTAAAGAATATTAACAGTCAAACCATTTTATAAATGAAAAACTTTTGACTTAATTTTTTTCTACTCAGTGTATTAGCCCATTCATCAAAAATATACATAAAAGGCAGCCTTCCTGGGCTATATGGAAGACATACAGCAGTGTGGTTGCTGCGAAAAGTCAAGCTCAGCCAAAACTAAAAAAATTAATTCTCAGTTTTCTTTGCCACAATTACTCACACATTTCTCATCTTTTAAAAATATGTATATACTAACCCCTTTACCTCATGTAAAAAAAATTAGAAAAATAGTCCCCACAGGATTTTCCTCTAGACCCATAAATTTCTTTTGCTGTGGTAAGATTCTTTTTGGGACAGTGGAATGAGCCTGATCTGTAGTAAATGTTTTGCACATCCTATCTCATTTAATATTTTCAACAACTCTGTGAAAAAAATTATTGTCATCATCATCATAATCACCACCACCATCGCTCCTATTCTATAAATTAGAAAGGTCAAGTAATTTGTCCAAGTTCAAAGAGCAAATGTAAAGCAGAACAGCAATGTTGCCTATTGTCTCTTGTCTCAAAAGTCCTAGTAAAACTCTGACTCACCCACCTAGATCTCTTGAATACTTCATCTACCTCTCTAAAAGACTTGCTTTCTACTTTGTATTAGAAATCCTTATATACATATATTTCCCCTATTAGTTCCCTGTAAGTAGAATATGTGCCTGCTGTTTCTTGCAGACAGAGATTTATAACAGCAACTAAATAACTGCCATAATCTTCTACCACTGTTTAATCATCATAGACACTGTTTGATCTTGCTTTATACTTTGCAACATGCTAAGTATTTTAATTCCTTTTAAAATTTAATTCTTAAATTAATCCCAGGTAATATAGATACCACAAGTATTCCCATTCTGTTAAATGAGAGGACTGAGGCTTGGGGGGGTTTCTTTCCAAGATTACAGGGTGAGCATGTGAATAAGTAAATTAATAGTAAATGCACCAAACAGAGTTATTTAAAATATATTTATCGAGCTTCTGAAATATGCCAGGTGCTCTTCTAGCCAGTGAGCAATGGAGCAGACCTTAGCTCTAGTGGTAGGGAGACAGAAATGAAGACTTCACACTGATGATACCTGCCATAGCAGGAAAAAGCCAAGAAGGAGGAAACAAAGCTATTCATTTTTGTGAAGATTTGATATGTTACAATTTTATACAGAGTGGTTCCAAAGGGAACAACGAAAAGATAACTTTGAGGAAAGACCTGAAGGTTTGGGCTGTTCCAGACTTATAGAAGAGCAGATGCAAAGGAGAGGCTTGTCTTATTTAAGGAGATTAAAGAGGCCACTCTATCTTTGCCATGAGGGAGCAAGGAGGACAGTTATAAGGGATGAAATCAGAGATGAACTACGGGGTTCTCTGGCTTCAGGGGACTCTGTAAGGACTTCAGCTTTTACTGAGAGGAATATTGAAGCCATTGGAAAGTTCTGAGCAGAGGATTGTCACAGTGAGACTTGTGTTTTTAAATGAATGGATCTTGAGATTATCATGCTGAGTGAAATGAGTGAGACAGAAAAAGTCAAGCACCATATCAATACACAGATGATGGATTGTAGAATTGAACACTTGAAACCTATGTAATTTTATTAACCAATGTCACCCCAATAAATTTAATAAAACAAATAAATAAACAAATCAGTCTGGAAATATGTTCAAGATAGCCAATAAGATAGATTGTATTGAATTACATTGTTATAATCTCACCTGGGAAGAAGGGTAGCATAGACCAGGTACTAGGAGTAAGTTTTTAAAAGTAGTTAGACTGTGCATATATTTCTAAAGTAAAGTAGATAGAATTTGATGACAAATTAAGTGCAAACAAAAGGGAGTATCTAAGGATAACACTGAGTTTCTGGTCTCAGCAACTGGGTAGAGTATGGTAGGAAAGGAAGGTCAAAAGTTTAATTAATTTAGTGTAGAACCAAAGTTTGAAACCCCTGTTAGATAAGTGCAGGTGGTACATGGGCAGTGAGTTATTTTAGTCAGAAATCCCCAGACTGGACAGAAAACTCAAGGAGCCTTCACACCTGGGTTATTTAAATCCAGGAGACATGAGCACACCTGAATGAGTGTACACGGTGAAGAGAATAGTGAGACGCGCCCAGTTTAGAGACAAGAAAGATCTGGAAGCTTCAGCAAAGGAGACAAAGAGAGAGAAGCCAGTCATAGAGGAGGAAAACCAGGAGAGGAGATGCTCCTGGAAGAAGGAGTTCCAAAAGGGGGAAATGATGGACAGGGTCAGATGCTCCGGATGGGGTGAGACCTGAGCTGAGAGCTGACACTGGATTTAGCTCTGATGCAGCCGCCGGAAACCTACATGCCCAGCCTCAGTGGAGTGAGAAGGCCCGTGAGTATTTGATGGCCATTTGGGTAACGTGTCCCATATCACTGGGCCTTGGATTTTATCCCAGTTTTCAATATCACAAAAATAGCTGACTTGGGGAAAGCTCAGCCTTTCTAACTGCAGATTTTTGTTCTCTATTAAACACGTTCCTTTGGTTTTAATTATTGGGCCTTTAAAAAAATAAATTAGATGCTTGTTTTTGTGTTTATGTGAGTGTGTGTACGTGTGTGTGTTTTTAGTTCCCAAACCAGAGCTGCTTTGATCCTAGGGAAGCAAATACTCAGGATTCCATCCAGATGAGCACTGCAGCTAAGCCCGTATTTGCCCTTCTCCTTCCCCGCTGGCTTAAATTCTACAGAGGCCAATTAAACCGCCCACGCCAGCATCAAACACAACATACACTATCTCCACATGTAGGTGATTACAAACACCCAGCTACGCTTTAGCGTAAGTACTAAGCAGTGCATGGGGTGTTTTCACTTACACGAACTGTCTTTTGAGTAGAAACACATTGTAACTTGCAGAGCACCCAGGTTCTCAGGAGTATTGCCCTTAACTACAGGAAGACACCTGCACTGAGCTTCCTCCTCATAATTAGGGAGGTCAAGTCACTCCTGTCGTATGTGTTTTTCAGTTCTTGTCCATGTTCTGAGACCCGATTATTAAGTTTGATGTATGACTCACTCACCGAAGTCATTATAAAAAAGTAAATAAAACATTTTAGCAAAGTCTGAAAACTCAGAGGAGAATAATTCCTGCTAAGGGGAAAAAAAAAAATGAAGCCAGAAAGTTCTTAAGAGTATGAAAATATAAAAGTTTGTATACCTCACAGGAATACTTGTCTCAATCTACCCTGAACAAACATATTGGAAAATTATGTTTTCATTGAAAAATTGCTTCTATTTAAAATGCGGGAGAAGGCTAGTGTGTTAAATAAGGAAATCATATTATTCCCAAGTTACATCTGAATCTACATTACTTTTCTCCTTTGTGATTTAGAAAAAACACATTTATGTTAATTTTATAGATATGCAAATATTGGCGTGAAGAAATTCTAAACGCACTTTAAGCTACTAATCATTAGACAATATAAATAACAAACTGGGGTGATGTTGCTTATTGTTTTCACCAGGTAATGAATGGGCCATGGTAATGGTGTGCTGGTGGTCCTAAGGAAAGCCCAGTGAAAATAAGATGATTTCATAAATTAATAAGAGGAGTTATTGAGTGCTAACGTGTGCTTGGAAGAGGCTACATCCAACCTCAGACACTCACGGTACTTCCAGGCTACTGAGTGCATTCAAACAGCACTTTCTGGAAGAATACTCATTCATTCATTCATTCATTCATTCATTCATTCATTCATTCATTTACTTTCTCACTCATCCTCACTGAACACTGCCATGTGCTTGGAGCTCTATTTGTTCACCTCCAACAGAGGGAATTCAATGGAGAAAATTTTAGAGCAGATGGGATGGTAGGTTGATTCCAGGAGAGGCCAGGAGAGGGGGACATTTTATTCCCCCTACTACTTGCCTCACACACTCTGTGGGCACCTACTAAGTACCAGGATGCTTGCACAAAATCCGAAGCTTGCCTATTCTTATCTCAAATGTCATTTCTTCCCTAACCCATCCAAATCTAAATTGTTTGCCCCATCATGTCTTCTTAGTTCTCTATTATGACCCTTTTATAGCATTATCACAAATTGCAATTTTTATAAAACATTTGTGTGTGAATTAGTTAATCATGTCTTTCCTACTACAGGCAACATCCCTGAGGACAGAGAGTTCTTGGGACTTGGTCACCACTATATACTTATGCAAAGCACAGCGTCTAAAACACACAGGTAATTCATTGGACATTCTTAAAAATTATTAATAACAAATACAGCAGAGTTCCTTTCCAGGCATCACCTATTGTTTGCTAGAAATTTTTTAGTATTTTTATTCTTACAGCTCCAATGATATATGTTCTATTCCTTTGGCTTTTATTCCAGATAATTTACATTGGTATATATTATTTTCTCCCATTCTCCATTCAAATTTCCAAAGGTTTCCTGAATTCAAATGTCTAGAATTTTTTTTATATTTCTTGTATCTTATTATAGTTTCAGATACAAATCATGTAAATGCTTGTGGAAAACTGGGGAGATGATATACCTTTATTGAAACTACCCAGAACTGACACTCAGAACTTCACACCACTGGACGTCAGCACGGAGTGAAGGTCTCAGCCCTAGTCATGTCGGTGGCTCCTATGCATCTGTTGAGTTTCTCCCTCCTCCCAGTAGCCCAGGGCCCAGATTTACTTTGCCTTGGTACCCTGTATCTTTTTGATTATCCAAGGTTGCACTGCAACATCCCCCACTTTTACACCACTCTCTGTTTAACTTTCTTCTGAAATACACAGAACCCAGTTTCCTCATTTTCACATTATTTTCATCGGCATATCTCATCTTAAAATTCATGCATACTAACGTTAAAAATTCTTGTGACTGAAGAGAAAGTATAGGGACCTAAATCTCTGTATATCTGAGTTCTATTAATGGAGAAATTGAATTTTCTAACAGTTGATGAGATGTCCATGCTGTATGTTAGCAACCTGTGAGTTTATTCGGTGTTCCTTCAAAACTGGAAGTTTCTTCCTATCGCTTACTGGAACTATTACACTTATTATCATACTACTAATAGGATATTAACTGGGTGCCAAGCACTACAGCACACACTTTAGAGTTGATTTATTGACAGACATTGACCTGCAATTTTCATGATACCACAGTGTCCTGGTTTTCTCCTTCCCACTTGCTGCTGTTCATTTATTTTAACTGACTTTTAAATGTTCAGTAGTTTGGGATCTGTCCTGGGCCCTCTTCCCTATTCTTCTCTTGCCATAGATGATTTCCATCTAGACCCATAACTTTACTATGACATAGCCCCCAAATATATATCTCCCCCCTCTTAAATCAGACTCTTAAATATAACTTCCTAAAATGTTACCTCCAACTGAGCATCCAGTGGGCATCTCAAAATTGTCATGAACAAAACTGTTCTTTCCTTTATATTTGTCATGTCCCCAAGATATGACCAATCAGCCAGTTGCTAGAACCCCAAAACTCCAACCCACCTTCAATCCCTCCCTTTTCATTTCTGATCATTATTAAGGTTTATTGCTTTTATTTCAAATCCTATCTTGATTCTGTCCACTTTCTCTTCTCTAAGTTACATCCATACCCTGTACTTCATCAGGCCTACACCCCACCTGCACTATTTTAAGGTCCACCCAACCAGGTTCTTGTTTCCACTACTGACCTCCATTATCTATTCTCCATACAAGTAGCTAGACAGATTTTACTTAAAAAAAGAGGAGCCATGCCATGCCTTTGCTCACGGCCCTTTGACTGCTCTTAAAATTAGATCAAAAATACCTCATTGCATTGAATCATGTGCCCTGAGATCTGCCCTGCCTCCAACCCTCACCTCATCTGCTGCCACTCGCTCCCTGCCCCACGGTCCTACCCAACCAGCTTCCCTCCAGGTCCCTGAATATGTGAAGGTCCATTTCCCTTCAGGCTGGCTGGGCAAGATGAGAAAGGTGAACAATTCTGCTTCACAATAGCAGGATGCCTCCAGTATTAAACACACTTAAACTCGGTGTTGAACTTGAAGTTTCATTTCCTGTCCTGTGTATAATAAGTAATTGTTTCTATGTTTGTCTCTGATACTACTGTTTTCTCAAAGTCAGAATTGGGGTTTTCTTAGTCTCTCATACCCCATGGCATCTCAAAAGTTTGCTAGATGAATGAATAAATGAATACATGAATAAATGAGTGAGTCAATACTGACTATATAAGTGCCCATCCGACTCGACTTTCCCTACTTTTAAAGGAAAGCTAAGCATCATTTGCTTTCCTTTCCCCCAGCACTCTCCCACTTATTTGAGGTACTACTGAAATAAGAATCACTAGGCCTGGACTCCTGGCTATCTATTAAATTTGTAATCTTAAACAAAAAGTACCTCTCCTAAAGCCTTGGATCCTTAATTGTGAAATGAAGGATATGGAATAGATTGGTGGTTTTCCAATATTCTAAATGAAACAAAAATTTTAAAACAAAATTATATAATGAGCTGTAATATGAGAAATCATTTAAAAATGATGCTGCCTTATTGAATGGGCTGGTGTTCTTGGAGTATAGCCTATCAGTGAACTCTTTTGTCCCTGCCTCGGGGGACCCGGAGGCCCCTGCATCGATGCCGAAGGCTCTGCAAAGCCCAGTTCAAAAACCACTGGACTCAAAAGTCTCTGAGGCCCCTGGTAGATCTAACATTTCATGATTCCAACTCTGAAATAAACAACAGATGTTGCCAACTCAAGCCGAATGAAATGTATTCATGCACTCCTTTAAAAATTAAATGGAAGACTTTTCTCCCCTTTAAAAATCAAGCAAAATTCATTGCTTGGAATTCTGACAGAGTATACAAAGAGCCTTTTAAATGCTAAAGAACATTCATAAATGACTTTGTCACAAAGTGTTATAAGATTTTGCAAAATTGAGCTTATGTAAGTTTTTGCTGACTTGAAGTGTTATTGATTAGAAAATACCTTCTACCCTCCGGGCCATGTGTGCCTCAGAAGGTTTCAGATCCAGGAACTCGAGTCGGCTCACCTATGTACTGGAAAGGTCAACCCACCATGGAAACCCATTAAAACACACGCGAACATTCACTCAGCTTGGAGGCTGAGAGTGGCAGATCCAATCTCACCCAGAGCCACATTGCAGCCTCCAGGAGGCTGATGTAATTCTCCTGCGACTCTGTGGTTTAAATGGAATTGATTATTTTAAAATATTAGATATGGCATTGCTTGCTTTTTCACATTGCACTAAGCACTCCCATTCAGGGAGCTAGAAACTAGTCGACAGATACATTGAGTTGTACGTACCATCTCCCTCTCTCATACATATGCATGTGCACACACCTGCGCATGAGCACACGCATACAAACAGGAGATAACAGTATTAATAGCTTACACATGTGTAAGAATTTACCATTGTAAAACATGTCAAAATATAGCAGTTCATTCAATTCCCCTAACAACTCAGTAAGTTATGTATATAGGAGCTTCTATGTACCAAAAAAAAAAAAAAAAAAATGCTCTAAGTGATTTTCATACACTTATCTTGTCTAATTGTCCCCATATTTCAAATGAAAAGAGGGGGCTCTGAGAATTCAAGTGGCTTATTCAATGCCCCACAGCCAAAAGGACAGATTGGTGAATAAAAACCAAGACTATGAACTGTTGAGGGTAAAATTCCTCTGCCGCATAGGTTACAGTAATCCCAAAGCAAGATGTGGGCTGTCTTTTAGATAACAGTCTACTCTGTCACAGCAGCTTTGGGTAAAACAGTTGTTCCTCATGCAAGAGCTAGCCTTTCTCCAGGTGCACACATGGCCGCTATCCAGGCTCTCCCTCGAGGTGGTTGGCAGCATTTTTGACAAGCTGGGTAAAGTCAGATCTGCAAACTGTGTCACCTAAGGTTCATCTCGCTGATCTTGATCTCACTCTTCCCAGGGCTCATCCATGGGAAGATGCTTCTGATTAGAGGAGCGCTGCTGAGGCAATGGTTTGCAGCCTCCTCTGAACATTCCATCTTCCCAATAGAATGGTAACCTCAACCCCCTGCTTTCCATTTCCTCTATTGAAGTTGACATTATATTTTTGTCTTCAGTGTGATAAGATATATGATCTTCCTTGTCTCCTTAATTTACAGCTGGCAAGATTAGCTGACTGGTCTTGTAGGAACAAGAGAAATGTGATTATTAGCTTTAGTGGTTTAGGAACCGTATCCTACTGGGTCTCATTAATAGGACATCAGCCAAGAAATTTCATTCACATATAGCTTAAGCCCGTTGTGCAAAATCTCAAGAGCCTGCCATAGCCTGGAAGTTGTGAAAACGATCCTGGATTAAGCTGTTCTGTGAGGAAGGAATGAGAATCGCCCAAGATAAACTACCACTCCTGTAGCTAAATGGTACAGAGCTTCTTGGAGGAAGAAAGATAAACGATTTCCTTGATTACAAATCCCTCACTCTTGAAGAAAGCCTATTCTGCAACGCTGCGACCATGTTATTGGAGGAGCACCGTCTGCCACTGGCTCAGCCCTGACGCAGAAAGAGTTCAGTCCAGTGGTGATGGATCCTCTCTGTGGCCCCATTCATCCTGGGAAAAGCTGGCTGACCTCTTCCTGCTGCAGAGTGCCTCTCCCCTGCTGCTATTGTTCTCTGTGGAAGGTGATTTTTCCTAGGAAGTAGGACAAAGGAGAGAAGTCAAAGCTGTGGTGCCACAGGCCTGGCTGGTGTGGTTCAGTTGGATGGGAGTCATTCCATGCACCGAAAGGTTGCTGGTTCGATTTCCCATCATGGTACACGCCTGGGTTATGGGCGTGATCCCCAGTAGGGGGCATGCAGGACACAGCTGATTCATGTTCTATTCTCACTATCAATGTTTTTCTCTCTCCCTCTTCCTTTCTCTCTCTCTAAAAATCAATAAATATCTTTAAAAAAAAAAAAAAGATGTGGTGCCAGGGTCCTGCTATTAGTCCCACAACCTACCATGTAGATCTTGGCATATCTGACAATTACTCTAGGACGTACCCAATTTCTGGCCATCACTTCACTAGACATCAGCAAAGTCCCTCTAGTAGAAAAAGTGCAAAGGCAGAGAAAGCGGGGAAGAAGTCAAGGGGAGCAAGATAAAAGATAATAGCAAAATCAGCTTGAGAAATAAAATTATGATTCTTCTTTCTCTATTGGTTTGGAAACATGCACACTTAAATCATGGTTATGGTGAATGTATTTTCTATACCAAAAACTGTTGGGACAAGTAGTCTCACCAGGAATCTATGCACCACTTCTGAGGATGAACTATGGTATTAGAAATATAATTTGAGCCATAGAGTGTTTAGAACAAATCAATAGATTTGGAGTCAACAGCAAAGTAAATTAAAAAATTACACTGTCCAGAAAATTCAAAGATATATGTTCACTGAAGTCATACACTCAGTATAAAATTACTATTTTTTATCAGTGAGTAGAACTGACTGAAAGACCTTGAACACTCAATCTCTTCAGGTATCAGTTTTTGCAACTGTAAATTAAGGGGTTGTATTAGATCATCTCTAAGTGCCCTTCATGAACTACTATTCTATAATTCTCTAATTTATTCTCCATGCTAGAATGATCTTGCCTCAAAAGCAGAGTGTGAGCGTGCATACCCACACACACAATCGCTAACAACTTTGGCATTTGCCATCACTAACTTCTATTATAGCAAATACACACTGCTCTTTTCCTTTATACGTTGGTCTTTTAATCAGAAACACACCTCCAGGCCTTTGCCCAATGAGATAAGAAGATGATGTCTAAATATTCGATAAATAACCAGAATGCACACTTCCTGAGATCTCTGGGATCTTTTGTCATTACAACTCTCCGTCTTACATGTTAGTCCCTAACTCCATAACGAAATCCCAGCAGCCAATCTCAGAGCTCCCAGTGCTCCCAGAAGTTTAGCCAGTGCCTGGTTTCATCACCCTCTCTCTACTTTCTGGCAATGAAAAGAATAACAATATCACATACTTGAACTAGGAAATTAATATTTATCAGCCAAGTTGTCCTGTTTCTTAACTTCTCTAAGTCTCAGTTTTTCAAACTGTAAGTGGGTATAATAGTTATCTACCTCATAAGACTGTTGTGAGGAACAAAGAAAGTAATGAATATAAAACACTGTACCTGGTATACATGTTTTGTTCTCCAAAGCTATTAAAACCAGCTCTGGACTCTGAGGGTAGCCTCTTCTTCAAGAGTGATTGACAACCAGCCTTTGGCTTCCCATTCTAAAATAAGAAAGAAAAAAAAAAGAATACTTGCTCCCTATTTTGTGAGAATGAGTTGTTTTATTTTCTTTATAGTGTTTTTACTCTTTTAATTGTCTAAAATTAATCCATAGTACTTTAAAATTTAAAAAATACATATTTAAATATTAGTCACTCTGAAATCTCTTCTTCACCAGTGTCATAAAACTCAAAATAATTTAAGTAATCTTAAATCATTAACAGCCTCCTTTCAAATGTAATTGCTATATGGTAGCCATTTTATTTACTAACACCTTAGCAAAAGCATAAAGATTCAGTAATGTGAAAGTATATGACAGTCTAGTAAATATAGATGAGTGAGGAAATGGTGAAAGAATATCCTGAGCACAATGACTTTGGGTGGGGAGTAGTTTTAGGAAAGGTACTGTGGAAGAATGCTCAGGAAAGGGGTGTAAGGGCCCACAAGGAAATCCTAGGAGGTTGCTAGGAGAATATAAGAAAGGGTCAGTGCTGGAAGGAAGATAAAGCTTTGAAATGGCATACATTGCATGTGGCTTAGAACCAGCCATGCACTGGTGGCAAATGGAATATGTCCCAGCAACTGATTTCCAGGAAGAAAAGGCAACAGATGCTGGCTTCACTCAAACTCTTTTGGTTTGGTTTCCTAAACAGAACAATCCCCAAGACCAATGTGTGGAAAAGATAAATATTACCTTCAGCAGACCTCTTAAAAGTAAATATTTATTGCTATTTTTGTAAGGCATTGGAGCGTCGTGTCAATAATAGAAAGCATCTGCTTGAATTGCAAGAATACCATAATTTCTCTAAAATGATAAAAGTATTTTGAGGTTTCCCTTCTTAATGAACACTTCTGTTAAAAGCTATGGATGTCTGTTGTATATGATAAGAATTCTAATTCTGGGAGATTATAAAAAAGAATCAAATGATTTGGCTTGAGGAATCCTGTTGTAAGACTACGTAGTCCTTTTTAGCCTCGGGTCAGTGCCTCTTTGCAGGCCCCTTTCTAGTGCATGAGGCCACCCATTGAAGCACCCTTGCTCACTGGCCTTATCCAGTGCAGACCGGCTGCACCCACAGCCTCATGGTGCACGCCTCCCTTCGGCAGTGCTCTGCTGACGCAGGACTTGGCCATGTGACTTGCTTCAGCCAATGGGACAGCAGCAAACTTGATACAAGCAGAGTCATACATGTTGTTGGCTTCTCTTTTGCGTCTTGACCTTCATCTTGACATCATACCTGGGCTGCCCTGTTGAAGAAGACACATGGAGCAGACGCGTGTCTCTGTTGCTCTAGCTGGGGCCCCAGTCTTGTGAAAGAGGCCAGATAAGATCAACAAAGCCATTTAACCGCCAACAGAGAAAAAATAAGTGCTTGTGGTTGATTCCCACTGAATCAACTGTAGTTTTGTTGTTGTTATGCAGCATCACTGTGGCCTGAAAAACTAACAAGGCCCTTATGCTCAGTCTTTCTTTCACTCCTTACTTGTCACCAAAACCAACCAGTCTGAAATCTTAGTCCAATAAAGTCCTGTTTGATGCTGGCTAACTTATATGGTTTTTTAAAGAGTGTTATAAGAGAGGGTAAACTTATGCCATTTTGGGTTGTTTTATTAGGAACTTTAATGGCATCAAGAGAACAGAATTTGCACATTTCCCACTTGTGATGTAGTGATGCGGGACAGACCGCACGAAAATAAAACTTGAAACTTACTCTGCAATGCAGGGCTAGATGTTGGGTAGATAACCCTCAGGCAAAAGCAAGAGCAGTGGTCCAATCAGCCTGTGGGGAGCAGGTATAGTAGAGAGCTGGTGTCAGGGAGGCCACCCTGGAGGGAAGTGCATCCTGAGTTGAGCAGGCACCGCATGGTTAGCAAGATTCTAGGTGCAAATGACATCTGCAGACCCAGAAAGGTTGTTGGCATTACAAAGAATGAAAACAAGTAACAAGACTCTGTTTCCAGGAGCACCTACAGGCAAACCCTGAGCCCTAGAGCCATCGAAGTCAGAGATTTTGGTTTGAAGGCAACAAAAAAAGGAAATTTAGCCTGGGCTGGCAGATCTTATTGGCAACAAAGCAGAAATCAAGTAATTAGAACCACTGGAAAGTCAGAGTCTGGCCAAAAACAAAAAAGAGTGGATTTGATGCTGAGCACCCTGAATGTTGAAGTCACGCAACTTTTTTCTTTAGGATTATGGATTTGGAGCAGAGAAAAATGAGAGAAATTGGGTTTCTTGCCCTGAACTGAAAAAAGTAAATCAGTATCCAGTTCAGTATGATTTGAATAATTTTTTTGCCTTAAAAAAGTATTGATTTTAAATTCCTACCAGATCTTTAAGCACAATACAATCAATAAAGAAATTTTTGGAAAGAATTTTTGAATTGTATGTAACTTGAAGTGTTACTTATACAAAGTCTAAAAAACAGCTAAAATAATTATTCAGAAAATTCAGACTCTTTAAACCTTAATTAATGAAAAAAATCTCTGTTTTAGCCTAAATTATTTTGTTTGATTATTTAAATTGATCAAATTCATCAATCATTGTTCAACTTTATACTTCATTTTTGTACAAACAAAATTCTCCTAATGCTTATTCTAATTGTAGGCAATAAGCTCCAAAAACCAACTCGAGGGCCATGGTAGCCTGACCTTTATAATTTGATACCCACAAGCCTTCCAAAATTGGAGGCAAATTTAAATCTAAAATAAAAGCATAGCTCCCAGGAGGCCTCAAATACTGGGGGGGGGGGGGATATCTGTGTTGCACACTTTACTACAATTTATTACACTAGGGACGTATAGTGTGCCTTGAATAAAAGTTCCCTGAAAGCTGTATATCTGATTCATAATTAGTTTTCCTTTATAAACTGGACTATAGATTAATCTGATTACATTGCACACATTGGAATATTAGCTTTTATTTGCTTGTGTTTGTTTTACTCCAAAGTCTCAAACACATTTGTCAGCTTTATCTGCTGTGGGCAGGTAGAGCTTGAGGCAATCGCTCAGCGGTTTAGAATGCAAGAGAAGCCAAGCAGAAGTAGATGAGAGTAACAAAAATCGGAGAAAGTGCCCTCTGTTCCAGGAGAAGAAATTTATTTGAACTATCTACGTGCTCTTAAAGTCAATATTTTTATCTATGAAATTAAAGGCTGAAGAAAAATCTAATATGGTGTGTTCTAAAATGAATTACATGGAGTCCAGAGAATCATCTCTCCCTCAGTTAAACTTCCAAGTAAAGGATTTTTTTTCTTACCTTTCATGTAAGCAGGCTGATTATATGGTGATCGCATTCCAGAAAATATCAGAGGAGACAAGTAAATTTAATTGTTAATTAAATATAACCTTCCTGATGACTCATAATACTCATATATAGAGACAGACAGAAGTAAGCTCTTCCATGGATGTATTCTTGACTCAAATCTCCCTTTCCTTTTAAGAAGCCGTGCTTTTGATAAAGTCCATGCTGCAGATGATCTTGACTTTCATTATTGCCCACAGGTCCAAAGCCATCCTCAGCCAGCTTCCTCCAGCTAGGACCCTCTCCATTTTTGTATCCAGTGATGCCTGCCTGGACACATACAGAATGAGCCAGACTTTTGTTCTTAACTTTCGATTGCCAGCCTGTCAAAGCCTGTGCTTGGGTTTTGTCGTTTCTGCTTCCCCGGTGCTAGCCCTCCTTTTACTCTCAGCATGTGACGCTGTCAGTATCACTCGGGGCTATTGAAATGCCTCACTGCAATCAAAACTATCAACGTGTGAAAACTTCAACAAAGTTTCAAACAACTCCGCATCACTAAAATATTTACAACTATGAAATCTAGTGTAAGTAGAATGAAGGACAGCAGCAAAGACGTCCCAAATGATAGCATCCTACCCAGGACAGTCAGATATTTCTGTGAAATGGAGTGGGGCGGTACACGCCGTTTCTCTGAGAGCCCACGGCACGTGGTGCTATCCGTGGATGGATCTGAGGACTCCATAGCAGCCACCAAACTGCTCACATCTCTGAACAACTCACCATGCCCGAAGCTCCTTGAAGGCATTATCCTTGCTTCTCAGCATCCCACACAAGGCAACACACAGTAGGAGCTCAGTAACTATTGGTTGAATTAGTTCTTTCCTTTAAAAGATCCATCATAATTAATTGACATGTACACGATTTTCTTAGTTTGATAGATTTTTTTGTCAGTTGTTTGAAAATAAACTCTATTTCTCTTTTTATTAGAAAAGTAAAATGTATTCATTATAGTACATTTGAAAGATATACACTTTGAAAGGTATATCTTGCTATATTACTTACTTTTTCACTAACATATTGTCAACATCTTGCCATGTCATTGCCTACTCTCCTACAGCACTGTTAATGACTGCATAGTATCCCATTACATGAACTACCATTACTTTTTTTATTCAGTTATCATTGGTTAGCAAGTAGAACAGTGAGTGGCTCAGAGCAATGGCTTTAATATGCATTTTGAATGAATAGGTGAATGAAAAAACATTTTTTTCCCCTCTGTTTTTCTCTATTAAAACTGACACTACCATGAACATGTTTGTGGTTAAATCTTTGTGCACATTCATAATTCATCTTTTGGATAAATTCCTAGATGTTAAAATGCTGGTCAAAGAGTACAAATTTGCTGAATTTTTAAAAAAATGTATCTTTATTGTTGGAAGTATTACAGATATCCCCCTTTTTTTTCCCCCATTGGTCCCCTCCACCCTGCATCTGCCAACCCCCCCCCCCAGGCCCTCACCACACTATGGTCTGTGTCCATGGGTTATGCATATAAACATATAAATTCTTTGATTAATCTCTCCCCACCCACCCCCGACTTCCCACTGAGATTCATCAGTCTGTTCCATGCTTCTATGTCTCTGGATCTATTTTGTTCCTCAGTCTGTTTTGTTTATTAGATTCCACATATGAGTGAGATCATGTAAAACTGAATCAGGAAGAATCAGAAAACCTGAATAGACCAATAATAGCTGATGAAACTGAAGCAGCAATAAAAAGACTCTCAGCAAACAAAAGCCCTGGTCCAGACGGCTTCACAGGGGAGCTTTCTAATTCTTTGAGTTGTAGGGTTAGATAGCTTACTAAAGATTTTCCTGCTTTTTGTGGTAGGCCTGCAGTGCTATGAACTTCCCATAGGTTTCGCTGTTTTCGCTGTGTCCCATAGGTTTGGGATTGGTGTGTGTTCATTTTCATTTGTTTCCAGGAAGTTTTTGATTTCTTTCTTGATCTTGTTGGTAACCCATTCATTGTTTAATAACATGCTACTTGGCCTCCATGTGTTTGAATGTTTTTGAGTGTTTTTACTGTAGTTGATTTCTAACTTCATGCCATTATGATCTGAGATGCTTGAAACGATTTCAATCTTCTTGAACTTGCAGAGACTTGTTTTGTGTTCTAACATGTGGTCTGTCTTTGAGAATGACCCACGTGCACTTGAGAGGAATGTATATTCTGCAGCTTTAATTCCATCATTATAAAGTTTTCTAGAGACAGCTAAGGTCTCACACACAGAAACAATTTGCACTACTCGAAGCTGACAACTATTTGTTTCCCTAAGGTTAGCCTTACAACTTTAAAAAAAAAAAAAAAAAGATGTAGTTTTCCCTCTTCTTGCTCCACAAGAAGAACCTAAACCTAAGTAATTAGGGCATGTTTGTTACAAAGATCTATATCTATTAGGTGTGAAATCAAATTGGTTAGGGGGTGTCCTTCAGTTAGATTCACCAGGTACCAAATAGAAATAATTATGGGGTGTGCAGTACATAAATGACTAAAATGGATGCTAATGAATGTTTTGCCTCAGCCTAATTTGGCATATGAGCAGTGGTTTGTTTCAGTAACTGCCACAAAAGATTGACTCTAACTGCAATGTCAATGTCATCCTATGATCCACAGGCTGCCAGGAACTGGAGAACATTATCTACTTCACCAACCTATCTTCCAGCAGGATTGCATTTAAAATTTGCTGAAGAGGACATATCCCCCTGTAAAATGCTTGCCTGCAGGGAACTGTAGGGGACCCCTGCAAGGAATTATAAAATAACATGCGAATCATTTAACACTTAAGTGTCCTAAATACTATTGAGGCATATTTTCGAACACAATATTTAATTGCAAGCTTTTCCTTTGAACAGCACTCACATAATTCAAAAGTAGAATCCTAAAAACCTGGAAATACCATTAGCAAAGTGTTTCTCAATCCCCTGAAAATCCCTGTTACAAACTAACTCGAGCTCAAGTGCATTTCTCCTAATTCTATAAAGTCTTTGAAGTGTATATTAGAGCTGTTCTCCCAAATCATAGCTTTCTAGAGTTCACATGACCACTGAGGTTATCCACTACGATTAGACACAGTTGATAGAATGGGTTCTTTAACACACACATGAAGTGTTCGTTTTCAACTTCTGTTACCGAGACTGTGCATATAGGCCCATAATACCCAGAACTAAGGGTGATTTAACGCATTCTCATTCCTTCCCCACTTTTATCATGTTGCTACTTTGTTTTTTTCATTCCACGACTTGTTGACCTAGAATTTCTTTTTGAGTACAGAAAATCTTAACAACAAAAATAATGAGTCTAAAATTACCAAATGTAATTATAGAAACTATTTGATCTTACCATGGGAGAGACTCATCAAAGGGTGACAGCCCAGGCTTCACAGGGTAGCTCGCGGCTTCTGGGAACAATTACTTCAGTTGTTAAAAAGGGGAGGTATGGAGATTGAAAAAAGATGATCTCTGTTTATCTTTTAATTAGATATCGTACATAACAGAATATATGTATTGAAAGATTTTTTTAAGTGTGCAAAACTTTATTTCTTTGGGACATTCTATCATTTCATTAATAAGTTGGATATAATAAATACAGTTTGATTATTTAAGTATCTACGGCTATACTAAAACACAAGAAGGTGTTATTGAAATGCTACAAGACGGTAATTATAGACTGCACATTTCATCTAAGGAAGAGCCACATTGCCAATGGAAATGTGACCTTTATTTTTCAAATCCTTGAAAATGCCACCTTTTGACCTATAAATATGTCTTTAGACAAACCAGTCAGAAGACAATATAGAGTAAAAGTCAAACAAGACTTATACTAGTTTCAGAATTTTTTAATAACCCCAGTGAGGTAGGTAGTCAATCACATTTTACAGGTGAGGAAACTAAGACATTAAGCAGTCAAATAAATTGCCCAAATTGGTGGAGAAAGATTTAAACCCAGATTAATGTATCTTTAACCACTGGGCCATAAAATAAAAATCTACTTTGTAATATTCAATTGTTTTTCCAGTAGCCAGTTGCTAAATGAAGTCACTCTTACTAGTGTTGCAGAGATTAAAATTACCAGTGTGATCTTGGGCAAGTCGCCATAGCTCCCTAAGCTTTAGTAACTTTATCTTTACATGAGGGTTTTGATATTGATGTGTTAGGACTGCCAGATGATCATAAAGATGTTTCCCAGGTCTGAAGTTCTTTGGTTTTGTAATAGTAAAAGATATCAATTATTTAAATAGTTATTTTATACAGCTGAATCTTTGACTCTATTCTACATATTATTATGTTTCCATTTTTCCCATTATGTTGGCCATGATTTCAAATAATATAAAGCTTTATAGGTTACCATTATCTACTGTCACAACAAGTATTAATATATTATATCATATTATAAAGGTGTCAAATTAAGTCAATAAAATGAATTTGAGTGACAACCAAAGGAATCATTAAATATACATAGTCTAAAATACATCCAAGTGGTTATAGATTTTGCCAGCAAACGATTTGCTTTGGTCTCTATCTATGAAGGCTCTATAATTATAGTCTTGATGTGGAAAAAGGAACTGCAAGTTAACCTTCCTCTTTCCTGACCCTTTGCTTTCTGCCAGTCATCCCCATTGACCAGTTCCAGAGACTTGGAGGGGAGAGGGAAGGAAAAGAAAAGCAGCAGAAAAATAACATTCTTTTTCAGATATGGAATTCATAAAACTAATAGAATTCATAAAACTCTAATCATGCAATATGTACTAGGTGCTTAGTATGTGCTAGACAATATTCTAAGGCTTTACAGGTACTCATCATTTAATCCTTACAACTTGATGAGGTGGTTACTATTATAATCTTCATCTACAGATGAGCCATCTGAGCTGCCTGAACCCAGGCAGTCTGGCTCCAGTCTCTAGACCCTTAAACATTATAGTATCTTGCCTCTAAGAGTCATTTTTCACAGCACTTACACTTTTACTATATCTATTAGGCATCTCAACTTTACAATATCCAAGAAACAAACTTTTTTTATTCCTCTCACCACTTACTTCTCCCATAATTTTTCTCACCTTGGTGAGTAGTATATAAATCTTTCAGTTGCTCAGCTAAAAACTTAAGAGTGATCCTTGAATCCTCTCTTTTTCTCACACTAAACTTCCAGTCTCTTGGCATGTCTGGTCAGCTCAGCCATCTAGATATTTTTAGACTCTCACCACTGCTCCAATTCCATTCAAGCCTCTGTCATTCTCATTCAAGTCCCTACCATCTTCCACCTGGACCAGTGCAGTGGCTTCTTTAAAAGCCTTTCTGCTCAATATCTTCCTGCCCCCAACACATATACCAGCACCCACACTCTAGTGTGAACACTGCAGCAAGAGAGGGCTCTTGAAAACAACACAGATAGTGACCATCCTCAGTTCAGACCCAACAAAGGTTCCACCACATTGTACAGGTGACCAATCTGTGCCCTGACTGAAAGACAACCCTCCCCTGGGTCCCATCTCCCTTCACTCATGCAGAGACCTTGCTTCTGTAATTATCCCCACTCAGAGATCATCAGTTTGTTCTCTCCTAGATCTTCCCCACCAGCATTTTTAAAAAGCTGTTCTAAGTAGATCTTTAGCTACCAACATTCTTCTAGTGTCCAACATGCCTTTAAAATGCTGTGTACACTCATTATATTAAATACTGTCTCCTAGTCACTCCCTAACTTCTGATTCTTCCTTTTATTTGCATGAAACATATCACTACGTGAAATTCAACTACGTAAACTCTATTTATCAGCTTGCTTACTGCTTGTCTCCTCTAGATTCATGAAACAAGATCTGTTGTTCACAGCTATTCTCTGAGTGTCTAGGACTGTGACTTGTGCCCAACAGGTACAGAACAAAGGCCTTGGAATGAATTAATGAGTGAGGGAGTAAATGATACATGCTGCTACTCTTCTTATATTTTTTTATTTGCTATAATGAAAATGAATTATTTGGAATAAGGACCTAACATCAAACACATTTCTTGGACCTTGCATAGAACATTCTTGTTTTAATGTATATTAGTATATTCTGTTAGTTCATTAGACGTCATAATAGCCACTCTATGTGACTACTGCTATTTAATATAAGTGCACCACCAGCCTTAAATTGTATTACTCTACGTATTCCTGTGAAATAGTCGCCCTGTGTCCAAATAGTTAAATCCCCTCTCTCCAATTTCCCCTGCAATCAATGATTAGCACCTAGTTTCCTTGAACTCTCTCCATTACCTTTTGAAATCACTTTAAATTCCAGTTTTATTATCTACATTGTTGCAAACCCTTTTGGCAAAGGTTTGAAGAAAACAAATTTATATAGTTAAATTGATGTACTATCTCTTTTCAAAATTACACTTTTCTTGCCCGCCCTGGTGTGGCTCAGCGGTTGAGCCTCAGTCTAGGATCCAGGTGATCGGGGTTCGACTCCCGGTCAGGACACATGCCTGGGTTGCGGCCAGATCCCCGGTCCGGAGCACACAGGGGGCGGCCGATCAATGACTCTCTCATCATTGATGTTTCTGTCTCTCTTTCTCCCTCTCCCTCTCCTTTTCTCTCTCGAAATCAGTAAAGATATATATATAGTTAAATTGAGGTTAAAAAAAGTGTAATTTTTTTTTTTTAAGGAAGAGATTTTTGTTTTTAGAGATTTGATTCTATCTCTCTATCTATACATATCTATACATATGTATATGTATAGATAGAGATATATATGTATATATGTATATATGTATATATATGTATAGAGAGAGATATATATGTGTGTATATATATATGTATATATATATATGTATAGATAGAGAGATAGAATCAAATCTCTAAAAACAAAAATCTCTTCCTTAAAAAAAAAATTACACTTTTTTTAACCTCCCAAATCTGCTTAAAAATTATATGTATCTCTAAATGTAGCTTAGTGCCCCTTTCTTCCTCAGACTACAAAAGCAATTACACTTGTAAAACTCTACTGCAAAAAACTAATCACAATAAATGGAATGAAATGTCATTCTGAATGACAGGACAGAGCTTTCCAAAACATCAGTATTCACACAAAAAAACCCAATTTGCTGAGCCCACCAACAGGTTGCAAGGTTCTCCCTACAGTGTTGACAAATACAATTGCAGAGGCTGCTGTGAAGTAATAAGGAAAGCTTGAAAAGAGGCCGGGAGAAGGCTCCTAATGATAGTATTTGGAGTTTATTGCCTTCCGATAAAAATAATCACCTGTTCTGCCTGGAAAGTCACAGCTGACAAAGCCATGTTGCCCCAATGGCTTTACTCTGGGAAACCTCATGGAGTGTCATTCAGAGAGTGGAAGGAGAGTTCTGCCTTTCTTTCCTGATCTACAGAGAAATGGTGTCAAGACTTCTAAGGAAAGCTGTGCGTATCTATTACGATCTGTGCAAGAGCCATTGAAAAATATCAGGACCACAATGCCTTTTGTGCTAGACAAAAGCTTCTTGGGTGTTCCTTAGAGGAATAAGTTCTGGAGATTTGTTGTACAATATACTGCCTAGAGGAAACAATACTACATTGCACGAAAACTTTTGTTAAAAGGTAGATCTGATGGTAAGTGTTCTTACCACACAAACACAGAGGGTCACAAGAAAACTTAGCTAAATACATAGATAGATGATTGATGGATGATGATAGATGGTAGATAGATGATGATGATAGATAGATGATAGAGATAGATAGATGATGATGATAGATAGATAGATAGATAGATAGATAGATAGATAGATGATAGATAGATAGATAGATAGATAGATAGATAGATAGATGATAGATAGATAGATAGATAGATAGATAGATAGATAGATAGATGATAGATAGATGATGATAGATAGATAGATAGATAGATAGATAGATAGATAGATAGATAGATAGATAGATGATAGATAGATAGATGATAGATAGATAGATAGATAGATAGATAGATAGATAGATAGATAGATAGATGATAGATAGATGATGATAGATAGATAGATAGATAGATAGATAGATAGATAGATAGATAGATGATAGATAGATAGATGATAGATAGATAGATAGATAGATAGATAGATAGATAGATAGATAGATAGATATAGATATAGATAGATGATAGATATAGATAGATAGATGATAGATAGATAGATAGATAGATAGATAGATAGATAGATAGATGATAGATAGATAGATAGATAGATAGATAGATAGATAGATAGATAGATGATAGATAGATGATGATAGATAGATGATGATAGATAGATAGATAGATAGATAGATAGATAGATAGATAGATAGATGATAGATAGATAGATAGATAGATGATAGATAGATAGATACATAGACAGATAGATGATAGATGATAGATAGATAGATGATAGATAGATAGATAGATAGATGATAGATGATAGATAGATAGATAGATGATAGATAGATAGATAGATAGATAGATAGATAGATAGATAGATAGATAGATATAGATAGATATAGATAGATGATAGATATAGATAGATAGATGATAGATAGATAGATAGATAGATAGATAGATAGATAGATAGATGATAGATAGATAGATGATAGATAGATAGATAGATAGATAGATAGATAGATAGATAATAGATAGATGATGATAGATGATGATAGATAGATAGATAGATGATAGATAGATAGATAGATAGATAGATAGATAGATAGATAGATAGATGATAGATAGATGATAGATAGATAGATAGATAATAGATAGATGATGATAGATGATGATAGATGATAGATAGATAGATGATAGATAGATAGATAGATAGATAGATAGATAGATAGATAGATAGATAGATGATAGATAGATAGATGATAGATAGATGATAGATAGATAGATGATAGATAGATAGATAGATAGATAGGTAGATAGATAGATAGATAGATAGATAGATAGATAGATAGATAGATAGATAGATAGATGATAGATGATAGATAGATAGATAGATGATAGCTAGATAGCTAGATAGATGATAGATAGATGATAGATAGATAGATAGATAGATAGATAGATAGATAGATAGATGATAGATAGATAGATAGATAGATAGATAGATAGATAGATAGATAGATGATAGATAGATAGATAGATAGATGATAGATAGATAGATAGATAGATAGATGATAGATTAGATAGATAGATAGATAGATAGATAGATAGATAGATAGATAGATAGATAGATGATAAAAGAGTTTCCACTTGAGTAGAAATTGTTTCTAAACCAAGTTTCTCTCTCTGAAGCATTAGGGTGTCCATTCATCGAGCTAGCTAATAAGATTAAAACCCCACTCAATGTGCAATGTGGGAAGTCTGCTGGGACACCACCATAGGTGCTCACAGGCAAGCGTGAAGAAGAGCGACTCTCATCTGTCACTCTCTTAAGGGGTTATTGAATCCCTGAAGATGGATTCAGGCTGCCTACAGCGCCAGACCTGCTCCCCTCTCCCTGGAAGTGTTCACACAACTGAAAGTGAGAATTAGTTTACAGAACAATCTCTCTTTAACTCAGACCCTGTATCGGTGCACACTACTACAACTCTGAAGAGGAAGAAGCAAGCTCGCTACTTTTCAGGCTGGCTCTCTGAAGTAATCAGTGGTTACAATGCATATCTTCAGGGTCCAGGGCAGCAAATTTCAAACTATGTTTCCCAGAGATCAAGGGTTCAGAGGCTTCTTTATAGGTTCCTTTGGGACAGGAGATAATCACAGAGATGGGGCTCAGAGCCTACCCCCTGCCTTCCAGCCCCCTCCCACTGGGCAGCCTCACCCATCTGGTTTAACTATTGGGACTTTTGTGAATATATATTTTTTTTAATGTGCAAAACATTATCTAGTGATTTATGTAGGAAAGAGTAAAATCTTAGAACTCCACTTCTTCTGATGGAAGTGGCCTCCCTTAGACACAGAGAACTTTACCACAGGGAGCTCTGTGGGGATGAATCTATTCAGATTTAAAGACAACTCTGAGATCTTAAGTGAAAAAACACTATTAGAAATATTTATGCAAGTTTGTGTTATATAAGATACTGTATTTTGCTAGTGAGACATTATAGTTAGAATTTAATAAATACCAAAAAAGTTATTGGGACAAACTGGGTCATCTTGGACATCAGCTTTGTAGAGAAAGAATCAAGGATGTCTGGACTAAAAGCACGTTGCCTCTCTGCAAGTGGGCTCCCTGATTAGTAAACTAAAAAGACTTGTACACTCATTTTCAAGCTTGTTAAAGTCAGGTCAGCTCTTCACTGCAAACAGAGAGCTTCCAAGGCCACATTTCTTCCTCTCAGTCCTTATTCCAGTCAATGTCCAGGACACAGCTGACCACCCTCTCCTGGTGTCTCGGGGAGAGCCCTCTTCTGTTTCTCACCTCACCTGTCTCTCCACTTTTTCAAGCCTCCCTCACTCTCCTCCCTGCCTGCCTTTACAGGATTGGTGCTGTCCTGTCTGGTAGCAAGTGTAGACAAGGTCCAGTTAGAGGCAGGAGCTCCTTTTATCCGCAGCCACAAATGACTAGGCCCAGAGGAAAAGCAACACAGCCTAAGGGAAAATGCCAAGACCCAAAGCAGAGACATGGGTCGGTCTATATGCGGACATAGGGGTCTGGCTTTGGGGCCAGGGAAGGATGGCCAGCATGATGAAAGCCCTGTCTATGAGAAGAGCCAGGACAGTGGCAACCTACACAGATATATGGGTAGGGTAAAATCAGACCATAACCTGAAAGTTGTTGTCCACAACACACATTACCTATTCCAGGACTCCTACTCCAAATAGTTGGGCTAGAACCATTAAAAGACCTGGGATACACGGTACATGTGTGCCCCAAGATTCTATCCTCATGTCTATTTGTTCCCTTCTCATCTTATGTTTGATTTCTTGCAACTTAATCCACTCTCATATTTTAATCTACAGCCTCATATATCCATCTCGATCTTAGGACATCTAACATTCTTTAAGTCTCAACAGTCATTAATGTACAATTTTATTTATTCTCTTCTTTTAAAATCCTCAGAAGGTAAAATTTACAACACTTATTGACCAGTTATCACGGTATCAGGGAGAAGAGGCATTTAAAAGTTACCCCAGGTTTTAAATATAATAGATTTGGTGAGAAAGATAAGCACTATATCTAAAGTGGTAGGTACACATTTCTAACTTACTGTTACATCCGTATCTTTCCAAATGTTGCTCGAGAACCTAAAATTGTACTGAAATTGGAAACATTTGAAGATCAAGTTTTTTGGAGGAGAGAATGCATGCGAAGACCCTGTGATCCATCGTGGTGGATATATGCAATAGGTAGATGCATATTACAGTGTTTAGACAGAAGAGAGTCATGACTAAAAGCACAATCTTGAGAATTGTAAGCATATAGATGCTAGTTTAAAACCAGGGCTGGGGAACGTCTGGCCCATGGGCCGTACACGGCCCTAGAAATCATTTGGATTGGCCCTGCCAGGGCAACTGCAGGTGGAACTCAAAATTCAATAAAGTCAATTAAATGTTTGACCAAATATAGCAGACTAACATTTAAGTTCATAATTTTGTATGGCCCACGAATGATTTTATAAATATCCAAATGGCCCTTGGCAGGAAAAAGGTTCCCCACCCCTGGAAGCAAGAGAGTGGATAAAAGTATCCAGATGGCGGCATAAGAGGGGAAGGAAGATAAAAGGCATAAGGACATCTTGGCAGAACATGTGCATCCTCTGTTCTTAATCCCACCATCCAAGAGGTCACTTAAACACAGTGACACAGTTTGGGGCAACAGCTTCCTCCCTAAAATTAGGCAATGTTCAACTGGATCATATGTTCCTAGAATATGTTCTAAAAGATGTACTGGGAAAAGGAAAGATAAAGGTAGGGGCAAAACAATCCAACATTTGTTTATCTAACCTCCCCCCCCCCCAGTGTTTAAGAAAGCTGAATGAAGAGAACTACTATTCAGTGTGAGCACCTATTTCAAAAGAGCTTTGGCCCAGCCAGGCGTGGCTCAGCAGTTGAGCATCGACCTAGGATCCAGGCGATCGGGGTTCGATTCCTGGTCAGGGCACATGCCCAGGTTGTGGGCTCAATCAATGACTCTCTCATCATTGATGTTTCTCTCTTTCCCTCTCCTTTCCTCTCTCTGAAATCAATAAAGATATATTTTAAAAAAAAAAAAAAGAGCTTTGGCTTATCTAGATGCAGTGTCGTCGCTGGTTAAAGAAATCCTCTCCCTTTGCAGCTCACACAGTTAGAATCTATCTATAAATAGCTATGCCCATGACATTCATAATAAATGCTCACTGACTAAGAACACTACCCTTTTTCCCCCTGGTACCATGGGAATTGACTCAACTCTTTCTTGCACTGTTTTGCATCTATATAAAAGTGCAACAGGTAGTCTTTGGGGTGATTTCTTTTCCCTCCAAGTGAACAAGTGAACATTCTTCATTATCACCTACTGTTCACGATGAATTGTTAATTAGTTTTGTGATGTTCTCTAGGATTAGGTGTTGACTTTGGGAAGTTAATTGCCACAGTTCAAAACTATAGAATGTGAAGTAAGTTTCAAAGAAACAAGTTTTTAATGACATGTTAAGCTGCTTTTTCTATCGTTGTTAACCCCGTACCTTCTGGACCAACACTGTGCTTTATTTGTTCCTAAAAGAATTTTCAGAGTGATATGAAGGACAACTTAAAAGGTGATTAGATTCCTGTTCATACTCAGCCAAAGCTGACACTTTCAGAATTAAAATATGAATCTGCCTTTGCTTTCAAGTTGGGACCTAATTCCGCATAATTTTGTGGACTAGCTTCTCCCTACCTTTCAAACTACAAAATGGAACATTGGCACGCAAAGGTCATCTCGGCCAGCCACTTTTTCAGAAAACATGGCGCAGTGACATTTGAATTCAACCTTATGTCTACTGAACTACTCACTCGACTTACTTTGACAGATCTGAGTATGATGGATGCAGATTTCCATCCAAAAGGTTTGGCTAGGCCTCAGCAGTAATATAACCTTTCTTAAAGGTTATTTTTAACCACTTGCTAAAAATTCCTGGAGGAAAAAAAATATGACGTGCCCTTTAGTAAAATGAATACAATAATATACCTACAATTGATACCACTGCAGTCAATTTTGGCCAATTGCCTGAGTGAGAACCTACCCCTTAATAGCCCGGGGCTGTCCAGCTCTGGCCCAGCACCCTGAGTAGGGGTCTAAACCAAAGATTATGCAGAAACTGAGCCACACTCTAATTCTGAAACAAAGACAAAGAAAAGGGGAAGGGGGCCTCTAAAGTGGCTCTTGCACACCCCTCATTATATTGTCAGTTAACTCTGATATTATTTTTATAAAGTCAAGTCAGATAAAAGCAATAGATTTATTCATTAGGAATCCCATTGACTCAGTGAAGGTTACTCTAACAGCTAAGCATTGTGTGGTTTTATTTTCAAAAGATTTTAATATGATTCCATCTCTGAGAGATAAAGTAGAATTAAGAAGTTTAGCAATCAGCACATTGGCTGGACCAGCAAAATTAACAGCACTCCATTTGAGATAATAACCTAAAATTATTTCCCAAATAAGAGTCCATGTACTTTTATAATTTGTTAGTGATTAGTTAAGAAAAAAGGTTGTACAAATATAATTAATCTTCTGGCTCACAAAGTTTTGGTAATGCAGATTTCATTATGACAGCATCAAAGTTAATATATTGCCATTTTTAATTCACAACTAAAAAAGTATTATTCTTGTGCTCTCCACTTATTAAGGTAATAAGAGTAATTAGCAGCAGCGCCATGCTGGCTACACATGATTTGGACTGTGTGTTTCTGGGTTTGGGTGACTGGGTGGCACTGATCAAAGCTTTCCTTATAAATCCCTGTTCCTTCACTACTTGGCAGCTATACATACAGGCAATTCCAGGAGACAGCGCTGAGGAAGACGGAAACCTCCTGGGAAGATTTCCCTCACTCCTTCAGAGCAGAATTAGGAACTGAAGACAGGGCCCTGTGGCAATGCTCAGAGTGGGGTGTAAATTAATATGTAAAGAAGAGCTACTGAATGGCATCATCCTTCTCTGAGATCAAGGTAATGCTTTTGTCTAAAAGCCATTTAATATTTTTTTCAATATTTCTACTAAAAAAGTAAACTTTTCTATTTCATTCATTTTTGTGAAATATCAAGTGTACTTTATCTGTTACTTTACAAAAAGGAAAATATTTCTTCACGCCAATTAACTAGTATTACAAGCTAGATAACAAATGTTCATGTTTTGAGAGGCCCATCACTCAAAAAAACCCAAACAAACCCTATTACACCCTTTAGTTTAAGCTAAATATGCAAATATTAATACTGGTTATTTTTTTCTTATAATCCATTTATTGTTGGCTTCTACGAGGACTCTAAGCTTAAGTCTATCTCAGGAAAATTGGCATTGTGAAAGACATGATAAGTGAGAACCTAATTAAAATTCCACTATTAAAATCAGTGTTTCCAGCTTTATTGATTAGACAAGACAACGATACCTAAAAGAAAACTATAAAGTTAGAAAACCCTCGCTGGAGGTTTGTAACTCAGTTTCCTGTCTCATTCTCTAGCTGCATGTATATAGAACCTTTAGAGAGAGAGGGTAAAGTAATCAGGATAGAGTGTCAGATATGTTTTAACATATGGAGATACAATGTGAGTAAACTTCCATTTTATGATTTTTCTAAAAAGCCCAGAGCAGGTCTTTACATGCATTCAACTCTGTCAATATGAACCTGCTGTGACATCCCGGTTGACACTCATACCTTTACTTCTGAAATGCCCATTGTGCACTGAGGGCCCCATGAGAATGCCCATGAGCACAGCCTCGCCAAAGGGCACAAACACCCCAAGTCATTAAGTTCTACATGTACAAGGATTGTGACTACCAGATATGAAAATTATCATAGGTGCACAGGCCCCAGGCAGTAAAGAAATGGAATTGGGTTCAAATAACATTTCTAAAAAGTAACATTTTAGTAAGCATTATATTTAAAATTTTCTGAATATAATTTTGTAGCTTTTGATATAAAATAAAATTTCATACTTTATACATACATTTAAATTTTTCCAGTTGCCATTAAACTATATAGGATTTATGGTAGGTATGGATGGACAGATGAATGGATGGATGGATGGATGGATGGATGGATGGATGGATGGATGGATATGCAAGACAGATTACAAGAAAACTGTATTAAGTAAAAAAAAAACCTGCCAGTCCCCTTTTTTTCAGAGGTGAGTGTTGAAATAACAGAAATATGATGAAGGTAGAAACCTTTTCTCTTGAGGGATAATCTTACACCTTTAGATCTTTGGTAGAAGAGACCCTTCTTGATCAAGGAGTTTAGCCGATGACGAATTCTAGTCAAAAGCACAGGAGACTAGTACTAAAATAAAAAGGAACTGAGGAAAGACAGAAAATTCATTTGGAGGATGAGAATGGGCCTGATTGTTAAGTCCCTTGTATAGCCATGCTAAGCTTTATAATACAGACAATCTGGAGAAAATAGGGGCTTGTGATGGAGGATTGTCTCTGCAATTTAAGGAGATAATTTTAGTGGTGATGCAGAAAAAAATTCCAATAGGAAATACCTGGACATTGTGCAAAGAGGATGATTGTGGGAATGGAGAAGAGAGGCCAGACCTGAGGAACATTTATGTCCAATGAATAGGCCTGGAAGAATAATTGAAAGGGGCTGGGGGAGGGAAAGGAGTCAGCGAAGACTAGTATTTTTGGCTTGGGACACTGGATATAAGTTGAGATCATCGACAGAGAATTCAAGAGAAAGAGCAAGTAATTTAGCTGGGGATGGGACTTAGTATAACTTGTAAATTGCTAATATTGAAATAGCTATGAAACAGTCAAGAAAATAAATGTCTTATAAATTCCTGGAAGCGTAAGGCTGTCATTCCAGAGAGAGGCTGCTGCTGTATATTTATGAAACACCAACAAAGTCAATAGCCTGAAGAACAGGGAAAGAGAGACGGGATCACTAATATTTAAAATATTGGGGAAGTAAAAAGATCCAAAGAAGGAAGGCAAAAAGAATGATCAGGATCATTTAAGAAGAATCAGGATAGCTGGTGTTCTGGAAGCAAACAGAAAAGTGGGTTTTTAAAAATAGGAAGTGATCAACTGGGTCAAATGCTATGGGGGATAAAATTAAGACTAGTGTTGTCCGAAGAGTGGCATACAGTTTGACAGACAGTGATATTAAGTAAGGTAATTTTTTTGTATTTTGGGGTGGGAGGGGGTTAACTGTAACATGCTAGATAGTGAATGAAGGTGGAAGTTAAGAGAATGACACCATTGATTCATTTATTTATTCAGTCATTCCATAGATGTTTATGGATCACCTATTATACTATGCCAAGCACTGTTCAAGACACTGGGGATATTGCAGTGGACAAAGTAAGCCTCTTTTTTTCTTACATTCTGGAGAATATGCTTCCAGAAAATTCATCATGAGAAGCAGAAAAAAGAATAAAGCTATTGCTTGACTAGGGAGGCGTAACAAAGGGGAAGATTATTCACGATGAGAGAAACTTGAGCCTATCTGTGGCCCAAACAAAGAAGATGTGGAAGGTAGAGGAGAGAATACACCTAAAGAATAAAGAATGAACGGGAGCCCAAGTCTGGGTAGCGGCAGGTATCCTCCAAGCCCATAATAAAGGTGCATATGGATCCCAATAATTCCCCACCTGTGGAAACTGTAAATTCCCAAAGCCAAACTCAAGTGGACTGGGAACTCAGGGAGGGCATTATAGCTGTGTGATGAGCCTGATGGAGCTAAGTGTGGGACCAAGCTAGTAAGATATTGTGGATCACGCTGCCACACAAACCTCCAGGAAGGGAGAGTACCTTGCATCCAGGGAGAACTCACAAAGTGTCGCTCTTGTAGACCTTGACCTCCAAGACCCTACACTATCATTGGGCCCAGCATTCACATAGAAGGAAACTGCATCCAAGAAGCACTGATACTTTAATTTTAAAGCCTTTAAGTGGGATTCCTAGCACAGAGTTTAGCACATGGAGACAATGAAATCTTGAACTGATCTGAAAGAACTAGAAAACTCCTAGTAATGATAGCCACAACACAAGCAGGAGATGCGTGCTTTAGCCAGATCATATGTCAATACCTTCCTCAGTACTTGTCATTAACAGCAGACATACTGTGATGATGATGTTCTCAGCTACAATGGTTGAGTTAATTATGCTCCATAGTACACAATGCACAATCATTGGTTGCCAAGATTCATCTCTTGTTTCACTTTGTTTTCTCTCTTGTCTGTGTCCTTGCCCCAATTCCACCCCTTCTCAAGAGACACCTACCTTTTTTAATGTGTTTGAGATAGATCTTCAAATATTCAGGTATTCTTATAAAACTCATAGTGCTCTGTTTGTGTTGTTAATTTACATAAGAAGTCTTGTGCAATAAATTCCCTGCTGTTTCCTACCTTTTCATCTCGGCATTATGTTTTCAAAATCCATTCATGTTGCTGAATGTACAGTCTGTCACTATAATGCAAATTAGCTCATATACAAATGCTAAGGAGGGAAATGATGTCAGGATAACAAAGAAGTTACATTGCTTCATAAGCTCTTTTTCCCAGCTTTTTAATGTTTACGAATAAGAGCTGCTGATCACAAAGTACACAAATCCAGCTGAATGAAGCCAGTATGGAGGAATACAGCAGTGTTCAAAATTTATTGGGATGACATTGGTTGGTAGAATAATGTAGGTTTCAGGTGTGCAATTCTCTAGTGCACCATCTGTGTATTGTATTGTATTGTATTTTATTGTGACCCAGTCAAGTCTCCCTCCAATTCTCCTATGGTGTGGAGGGACAGAGAGGGAGACAGGCTCATCATTCTGATACAAACTTAAAGGCATGAAAACCAAGGGAGATAGGCTGGTAGATGGCAATGAATTAGGAAGCACAACTCTTTATCTAGTGTGCTTTGGCTAAAGCATGTGGGCAGCCGTGATTCCACAGTTGCATACTTATGTGTGATTATTACTGCCAGTTATTAAATTATAATTGAATATAATCCTTATTAGCTATTAAATCACACCATTTTATTGTTACGTGTTTTAACAGATTTTAAGTAATAAACTTTTATTCACAAATCAAAAAAAAAGCCCATTTACCCAACATTCTCTTATCTTGGCTTGACCTCCTATCTGCTTACAAGCCTTTAAATGTGCTTCTCTAAAATCTTTGCACCTTTTGCTCTTCTCTCCAAATTCAGCAGGATAAATACTTTTTTTTACACTCCCATCATTCTACTTTCAAATTATTATGGTAAACCCTTATATGTACTTTAGTATTTTTATGCATTAGAAACCTGATGTTTCTTTTCAACTGTTAGTGCACCTATCAGAATAATTTTTGTTCTTTTCAATATTTTTATAGTGATAGTGCACAACTTTGGAGTAGCTTGCCCCAGCCCTATTTTTCCCCATACATTCTGTTGATTTTAGGATATAATTTTGCTGAACATGAGATTTTCAGCATTTAAATATCATTTTACAGCAGGAAAACAAAAAAATGTGTACATCTAAACTATTGTGTCTAGACTTCATAGTAAATTGAGTTAATTGTATTTCTTCAGTATTTATTTACACATTTCCCTAGTATAAATGTTTAGGCCATCTTCAACTTACTAAATGAATAACTAAATCTAATACCAATAAGAGACAGTCCCTGGTCTCAAAAAACTTATTTATTTGGGGACAGATAATAGATTTATAAAAAGATGAATAATAATATAAAATGACATCTGCCAGCTTCAGGTGAGTGGTACAGCACATCAGCAGAAATAAAGGAAATATTCCATTAATGGTTTCAGGAAATTTGGTTCTTCTGGAAGATTTTATTATTGCTAAGATATTCACTAGCCCTTCCTTAATGAACTCATTTTTACCAGGCCTATCTCTGAGGAAGGATCATACTTCTCACTTATGGTTGTCAGTGTTGGTCATATGATTATGTTGCCCTATAAAATGTGAGTGGAAGTTATTGGGCCACATCCGAGGAGAAGCTTTAATAGTCAAGGTGCAGTTCTACCATCTCTCTTTCTCCTCTGTTGGCATGTCACAGATAAAGACTTATCCTTAACAGCCTAAAATAAAAAAGACAGAGCAGAGCCTTAGTCAACCTGAGAAGTCCCAAGCCACTGAGATCTAAGATTGTTTGTTATTGCTGTTTAAACTAGCCTAAACTGACTGATAAAGATATTCGTTTAGTATAGAAGGGGAAGAAAGGTAAATCTTTACTTTGCACTGTAAATTAGTTAATTGAGGAGTGATACAGAGTATAAAAGCATCAAAAAATAGAATATTTTTAAAAATATATCTAAGTAATGAAAGGCTTTCTAAATAAGTTATAAAATCCAATAGTCATAAAGAAAAAGTTGAATACCTTTGGCTATATAAAAATATAACACATATAGTTATACAGCCCAGAAGAAAATTTATAATCTATATAACAAGAAAATGATCTATAACTATAATGTAAATATGGATTTTAATCCAACTCAATATGAAATATATTAAATTGGAAAAATGGGTTAAAGAAACTACTAAGCAATATGAAAAGAGAAAATAAAAATGTCCATAGAACATGTGAAAACATGCTAAAACTCATTAGCAAGGGAAGGGAAGCAAATTAAAACAATGAGAGTTTTTCAATCTTCAAGTGGTTTTAAACAGTCTGTAAAAGTTCCTGCTTTAATAGTGGTTTTCTCTAGAGAGGAGAGTCAAGAAAGAGACAAATGTGGACCATAATTCCCTTATTCCCTATAGTGCTTTGCTGTTCACCATAAGTGTACATTGTTTAGGCAATTGCATTTTTATATAAATTCAATAGAAAGGTTATCATGGATGAACATATACAATCAAGAAAGGCTTCATAGTGTAAGTTATGTTTGGGCTTGAGGAATAATGACTAGAGCAGACGTTCTCAACTGGGGGCAAATTTGCCCCCTAGGGGACATTTGGTGATGCCTGGAGGCATTGTTGGTTATGACAAGGAGCAGGTTCTACTGGCATCCAGTGAGTAGACACACCAGGGATGCTGCTAAGCATCCTACTGTACACAAGACAGCCTCTGACACCAGACAATCATTCAGTCCAAAGTATCAGCAGTGCCAGGGTTGAGAAACCCTTATTTAGAGAAGGGGATGATGCACATCTCAAAAGGACAATAGCCTGAGCAAAGGCATGGGAGAGAGAAGGCCAACAGCATGAACAGTCAACACCAATTACACCAGTTGCTAGAGGGAAGGGCTCAGGTATTCTCAGGGGGCCAGTCAGCACACCCTTAATACACTCATAAGAATTTTATACTCTTCAGGGAAAGAAGCAGAGGGAAATGAGAGAAACAGCATTACAGCTGTTTTGGTTGACTTACATTACTTCAGACTTATTCCACTTGATTTTATACCCTGTGATTATTTTAAAGGTTTCCATTTTAATTAAGACTATGTATTGCATTATTTCTGCACAAAATAATACCACATGTATATAATGGCATTCTGAATGTTTGATGCTTTTTTAAAAATGAGTTCCACACACAAAAAAAAAAAGATTATTAAATACTTATTTCTATCTCATAAGCTAGATTAGTGAGGTCTGGCATGAGAGAAAAATGAGTAAGAGAATAAAACATTATTTTTCAGTGAAATTCCTGCCAGTGTCAAAATATACTCTGGCAAGTGATTTCAGTTGGTGAACTTGAGAATTACTGGATCCAAAACTACTGATCAGGATGATAAATGCCATACTTATTCACACCCAAATAGATGTCCCTGCCATTGCAGCAAACTCGAGGATTAAGGTTTTAGTCCAAATTCTCCAGGCAGCTCTACTAGGTTAACTGTAAAAAGCAAATGAATGTGATTTCTTTTGTCAAATTTCTTTTTAGGTCTTGCTGCACATGAATGATTTGGTAGTGATAAGTTATGTTTTGGGCATACTCACATTTTTGCAAAATGATTTAATCGAGGTTATTCGCATTCAAGGAATGAGACATAATTTTTTACACTTTACAAAAATATTTTGTGGCTGTACTATGGCTCTCCCAAGATTTTAATCTCTAATTACCTTGCTTACTAGGGATACTGTCCAAAAAGCTTCATTGATTTACCAGGGCAGCCTTTAGTTTGACAGAATGTTCCAATAAATTGCAAAGTCTGGGCTAACCTGGCACATACTCTAAGCAAATGCATCTCAATAGTCCAGTGGGACCGTTTGAAACCTCTTCAGTAACTGGAGGAAGGAGGGAGAGACATTCATCTCCCTTAGCCCAGGCAGCTACGAATGCACGGGTTGCTAGCTTGGTTTGGCAGAGCATTGTGCTAATGAGACCGAGGTCACGATCTGACTCCTGCGGCCCATTTTAATTCTCTCCTGTTATATGCCTACAATACCTACGTACGTAAAACTCCTTCAGCTCAAAGGGACCCGATGGGAAATTGAAGATGAAACAAAACAAAAGCAGGACAAAGAAGAATGGATTAGGAATGATGCATGGGAAGAACTCCATTAACTAATCCATTTTTGCATGGCATTACCTAAATGTTTTCTTATAAATCTGCATTTAAGTGGTAATCACTTTGTGAAAAAGGATGGTTTTATGACAATGGACAATTGAGTGAAAATTAAATGTCCACCTTATGTACTACCCCAAAATGAGTTACTTTTGAATGAATTTTTTAAATTCTCATCTGTTTTTCTTGTCTTCATAGAAATCACCTAGAATGGAAAGTGAGATTAGAAAGAAGATAAATTTCTTAATCGATACCTTGGATGTCACCTCTGTTTGCTTTCTTATTTATATGGACACAATTAATGAACAGAGTCACCCCACCACAGAGCTTCCCCCACCAAAAATTCTTAAATAGCATTCTCTTACCTCACTTCTCCATTGTGATCCATGAACCACAAGTGTCAACATCGCTTGGGCACTTGTTAGAAATGCAGGATGTCAGGCTCTTCCCAGGCATCTTAATTCAAAATCTATATATTGACAAGATGTCCAGGTGACTCTTGGGTACATGAAAGTTCAAGAATCACCTCTCTAATAGAGATCTAGAAAATGACCAACACTGTGGCTCATCCAGGTCACAACTGTAGGGTCACCTGTCCTCAGCAGTCATTCCTTGATGTGCCAATCACCTGCTTTGCTTTATAAGGTTGACAACACCTGGTGTTGTTTTGTGGCCGACTTGTTTGATGAGAAATCTTTTCAGAGCTTATCGGAATTTCATGTGGTGTGACAGGCATCAAGATGTCTAAAAGATCAGCGTGAGAAAACAACAAACAAAAGTTTCCCAGTTCAACATGTTCCGCTCACCTGTGAGTGAAAATCAAAGACTGCCATTGAATAAGTATACAACATACCATGCATTGGTTGACTAACCAGTTAAACGTAAATGGATTACCTGTAGTATCATTTAAAGTGCTCACAGCATATAAAATTTCCATTTGAATCTGTTTAACTGCAGACTCAATGATGGAAAACATCATTTTGTGATTGAACTTGTTAGCTAATAAAAATGGTAAATATTGAAATACTGTAGTCTTTGATGGTTTCATGCACAAGTAACCCTTTTCAGAAGTTTGGAACCAATCATTGCATATGGGATGCAGGAAAGTTCATTTGAATGCATTATCTTTTTAATAAGCTAGTACTTAAAGCATCAGTTAAAAATAATGTATCAAATATTCTTACTTCTTAAAACCTAACCCAAGAATGAAATGACTTTTAAGAAAAGGAATAAAGATTCAATAGAGCCAGAGCACTGAACATAGAATTCGATATTTACAGCTCACTACCTCTGCTTCAGTGTTTAATGAAGTAAATGTGTACAGTTAGAACTTCACTTGCTTTTATTTGAGACATACATTTTTACTTGAAATCTTGAATGTGTAGAACACATTTCTAATCTAAATTCTGACTCTTGTTGCTCTACCCTTAAGTTTTAAAAAGATTATCTGGTAGGTTTTACAGTGTTGTGCTGTGCTATGCCTTTTCAGAGACAGAAAATTTCAGAACAAAGGTCATAAAAAATCACAAGAGTGATTTCTTTGTTCTGACAACAATCAATCAACCTGATTTTCTTTTCTCTTGAGTGATTGTTTATTGCAAATCCTTTGTTAAGAAGATGGATTCCTTCAAGTCCATTCCTCTTTGCCCAGGCTTGGCCATGTCTTCTGTCCAGACGTCTAATTGTTATGTACTGGGATATCCATGTGTGTACACTAATGCTGCAAGCTTCCAGGGCATGGAAAGGGGGCCCCAATGGTGCCAGGATGGAAGTATTAACTGAATAAATAAGCAAATGAGTTATCCTGAAAGCAGGTTAACAATTTGACTGGCAGGCTCACAGTTCAGACCAGCCAGCACTCCTCACAGCCTTTGTCTTCCCCTGCCAGAGGCCACCACCACATTCCATAGTAATTTTCAAAAACATTGTCAGAGTGGGTTTACATCTCCTCTCATTTGGCAGACACACTGTATATTTACTGCTATGAAAGAACATTGTCATTAAATCCACAAACAGCTGACAGTTGGGAAAGAAATTCCAAAGAGGAAATTCCCACTTGTGACCCTTTCTTATCACAAAGATGAGGAGAACTCTGAACAAGTCTTTTAGGACAATGAAGAGAACGGGAGATAAACCTGGACAGAACTTGTATTGATTACAGCAAACTGGAGAGCAAAGGCCTGTGTCAATGAGAAGTCCTGAAAAAAGTCAAGCAGATTATGACTCCACAGGAAAGGGCATTGACATAACCTTAGTGAGGTGGATTCTTGGTCTGGGATCTCTGATATGATTTGAATATCAATTTTCTTAAATCAAAGGTTTATCAAAACATACAGGTATTCAGCTCATATCAGAAAGTTGGAGGATAGTTGTACATCTCCCTGAAATTCATCTCATTTCAATGTACAGAACAAAAACTCAATATCAAATTTAAACCTTTGGAATTTCTCTTAGCTGTTCACAGTTTTAATAGCTACCAGGTTATACAGAAGTTAGCAGCTGTAAAACTGCCTTCCAGCAGGCTCTCAAAGTGCATTTACAAACTGAGTTAATGTAACTCCTGAAAAAAACCCTCTTCCCTCCTTCACTTTTCTCCTCAGATTAAGTGCTGGAGCACTCCAAGGTTTCACCCCAGCATAAAGTCTACTGAAAGTGGAAAAAGAAAGTCAAGATAAAGTTTATAAAATGAATCGATTAAAGTTCTAACGTGAGTAGTACGTCCAAGAAGGAATGGGGTATAATTATCATTGTTGTACCAGTTGTGCAAATTTTACATTGGGAAAAAGTGTTTTAAGACTTTCAATAGAATCTCTTACTCATTTCAGTCGTGAACATAAATGACACTTGGCTAGAAAACAAACTCAAATCATGTGTGTCTTCAGGCCATACAAAGTGATTTTTACCTGATAATGCCACTCATATTGAATTACTGTCTACCAACAGACCCCATTTATAGACTTTATCCAAAAGCAACAGTACAGCGTTCACACATATATTTATTCTTTTTTTTTTAGATTTATATCACAGAGGTCTCTGGGAAAATATACAGAATTTATGCACCGCCTTTCCAACAACTTTCTCAGTGATGTTCCAGAAAAGACTGTCATAAAGATCGTGTTGTCAACGGATTGGAGTTTCAATTTTTAATTCCCATCAAATCATTCATTTTTATTTGATTTCATGTAATACCATTTACTAATCTCAATCATCAATATTAATAGAAAGAATCTACCCAACACCCAACAATGCAGAATATCTAACATTTACTATTGTACATGCTTGAACACATGTATTATGTCAAACTACAGAATTAATACAAAGGCCTTCATTTTAGAGTTAATATTTAACACAATAATTATTAAAAAGACATATATTTAGAAATATGTGTTATATAAGTTATATTGTAGAAAATTTAGCAAAAATCTTTTTATACCACTCTCTTTAGCTTGACTAACATGTTGACATATAATTTAAGTTACATAGTATGTAGTACTTTTGATTTGTTGGTATTAACCAGTCCTCTTACTTTAACAGAAAAATTTTAAATCATGCCTTTTAATTGTGATATAAACATCAAAGATGATGCTCCACGGAACGGATGTTTATAAAATAAAGTTTAATTTTCTCAACATCAATAAAAAGCAAATTTAAAGCCTTACTATATTTGCAATGTGTCAAATGCATAAATAAAATTTTAGAGCTGGAAGATATATTTGAGATTCATAACCCAATCCCATCATTTAAAAATGAAGTCTGAGAGCAGGAGATGTCAATTAATGTTCTCAAGGTCACAGAAGTGGTTAGAAGGAGATTGGGAATTAAACATCCCAGCCAATCCAAATGTTTTGCCTCCTCAAAGACCCTGGCATTTGACCCTGCTGCAATGATACCTTTAAAGACACACATGCCTAGCTCCAATTTTGTTAGTTTATTGAGAAGAAAATAAATGGTATGCAGGTGCTTTCATTGTTCCAGATCCATACTTTCTTGAGACAAGACAGTTCTCTGCCCCATTAAGCCAAACGGGCTAAGTCTGCCCTGAAGCAGACTAGATGTCAATCTGTTAAACTTGATAGGGACTCCCATTTATTAAACATTAAAATATTGACATCTGCCTGGGTAAAAGGAGGATTCACGCTTATAAGATCCATTAGTCCCATTGTAACTGTGGGAACACTTCAGAATCTGGGCACAATTACAAGGTTACTCAACCATCCAGTGTGGCTCAGTGGTTTCACCATAGGCCTGTGCTCCGAAGGGTCTAGGGTTTGACTCCCAGTCAAGGGCACACACTTGGGTTTCAAGCTTGCTCCCTGCCCCCAGTTGGGGCAAGTGTGGAAGGCAACCAGTCACTGTGTCTCTCTCACATCAATGTTTCTCTTTCTCTCCTTCCCTCCCTCCCTTCCATTCTCTCTCAGAAAAAGCAATGGAAAAATTATCCTCAGGTGAGAATTAACAACAACAAAATTAATAATAACAATAATAATATAATAATATTAACAATAAATAAACCCACACTATTAAATGAACAGTTCCTCAAAACCTTCTTTGGGGCATCTTCTCTATATCTCCACTGCCTAAAAGAATGCCTGGCATTTAGTAAGTTTATTGAATGAACTATGAATGAACTACTCATTGACCTCCATTCATTAAGCAATAAACATATAAATAAAAGGATATAGGTCCACACACTAATATACTGGAACCAGTGTGACTTTAGCCAAAGGCTGGTGGGTTTCTGAGTTACGTAGTTTGGTTTATGCCTAGTAACTCAACTTAGCTGAGAAAGCCCAGATCCAAGTATAGGATCAGCAGGACTGGAAGGCTACTGGGATGTTTATATTCAGGAATCAACTAAAACTAAGCACCATTAATAATTTGAACACAACTCAAAACCAGAGGTAAAAGAAAAAAGTAACTTTCAGCCAATTGGTACTGGCCTATGTAAAATAAATGGATATCTGGAGATTTTGACTGGTAGGAAATGAAAACATAATCCCTTTCAAGGTTCTGCAGATACATGTGTGTTTAGAAGTAATAAACATGTTAAATGTTCTAAATGTTTCATTTGCTTTTGCTTTTTCTGCCATTTAGCTGCATAGTACTATAGTTGAGTTATGTGAATCATTATATTTCTGTCCTATATCCAGTATGGCATAAGAACAAAAAATTGGAAGACTATAATGGACAAGAAAGAAAGTCCAGAACAGGTCTCAGTGTTGTTGGCCATGGGTACTTTTGGCATTCCAATGAACTGATTTCAGAAAAATGTTTTTAAATGTGTAAAAAATATATATAAATATAAAATAAACATTAAAATATTTAATATAAATATACATGTAATAGATATAATAAGTATAAAAAATAAAATACTGAGGACTACCAAGAAAACAAACTATATTAAAATGTGCCTATCAATATATTATAAATAAGCTACTATGATTTCTCAATAATGATATGTAAATGCTATTTCAAGGTATCTGCAACAACTGAATTGGGATAGAAAAACATCTGTGCTTTTTATAGGTGATAAAATCCACAGATACTGCGGATACTTCCGTGGTTGTCTGCATTCATAATTAATGAAAATGTTCAATTTCAGTTGGAGGTAAATGAAAATAAACATGCAAATTTTTTCCATCCAAGTTCATGGAATCCGTAAATTATTTCCGCAGACTCCCATAGGAAGTGTAGGTCCTGGTTAAACACCCCTGATTTGGAGAAAACAGACCCTGAGTTGGAATTGTAGTTCTGCCATGGGTGATATCTGTGACCTCGAGGAGGTTGCTTACCTTCTATGAGCTCCATAAAATGAGAGGCAGGAGTGCACGTTGCATGGAGCTGTTGAAAGGAATCATACATGTAACACGGTTGGCCCACTGTCTGGCACATATTAAACTCTCAATGTATTAGGCTTCTGATTCCCAGTGGGACAATTTTTCACCCCTGGTATTTTAGCCTTTTAGAGTAAGTTGTAGAACTTCCAAGAAAGGGTTTGGTATTCTTCTTTATTGCTGAGGATTACATTCCTTTTCATTTTAGCAACTTAATTCACAACAGTGACAAAAAAAGAATGCTGCCCTGGCCAGAGTGGTTCAGTGGTTAGCGTGTCAGCCGCAGGTTTGATTCCCGGTCAAGGACGCATACCTGGAATGCGGGTTTGCTCCCTGCCCCAGGTCAGGGCGCGTGCGGGAGGCCACCAATCGATGTGTCTCTCTCTCATCAGTGTCTGTCTGTCTCTCTTCTCCACCCCCCATCCCTTCCACTCTCCCTGAAAAGCAGTGGAAAGAATATCCTCAGGTGAAGATAAAAAATAATAATAATAATGGTGAGGGGATCAAGGTCATATGTGATTCTATCAGAGCCCTTATACAAACTTTGCTAACACTAAGATTAAAAGAACACTTCGTAAAATAAACAAACTACCAAGTGCTTTCATGTATCCAAGTTCATACTGTTAGGGGAGAAACGGGCATTGCACTTGGGGCCCTAAACCCTTTAGGTCAACGAGACAACATAATGCCTCCACCAGTATATACCAATTTTAATTTTGCTATTCATATCAATAGGTATTTGTACTTAATTGACCAAAATTCTTGAGTTTCAGAAAAGCTAAGCAGAAAAAACTCAATGAGTATGTGATTTGATTTTGGTAGGGAGCCTTTTATTTCTAGAACGTGTAACCAGCCAAAGGCTGCGGTCAGTCTAGCCTCTGATGGTCATCTTGTGGTGACACAGACGGGAAAATTAAAAAAAGAATTTCAGGAACTTCAATACATAATCATTTTAAGTGATAAAATGCATATAAAAGCATTTACAAAAATTGTTAAATCTTCATTTCAAGTGTATTTTTATGAACACTGATTTTTGCACCCTCACATTAGAACGTGGAGAGTGAGGCAGGCAGCATGCTGAGGATTTTTGTGGAGTGGAAAAATCTGTTTCCTCCAGGAACAAATTAACGAAAATCAGGTTTTCTTCCCTATGAGTTTTGGACAATACAATAGCATCTATATCATTTAGTGCTGAAAGAGATATATGAAAACTTCATCAACACTGTTATTAATTATAATACATTCAAATCTTGTAAATCTTTCAATAGGGGGGATTTGATTTTTCTATGCATTGAAACATATAAATTATGCTTACAAGCCCTTAGAAATTTTGTTTACTCTTTCTAGGAAACGGGAACTACCCCTTCAGTTATTAAAGTAAAAGCAAAAATATTCTTTTTATTGCCATGATTGATCCAAATCCTATTTTTGTGCTATCTATATTGTACCATTTAGTTCAAATTTTCTTTTTAAATTTTTTATCTACCAACTCTAGATTCTAAATTATATGAACCTACAAAATGTCATGTGTTCTATCTAGTTATGTTGATTTTGGATAAGATGTTTTATCTAACACTCAATTTACTCAACTGCAAAATAGAAATAATAATAATAATCAGTAGAGTTGTGTGAGATTTTTGAGAAAATGTATAACAGGTGCCTGGCACATAGAAGTACCTTATAAATAATAATCACAATTTTTCTTATCTTCAGAAATACTGATAGCCTTGGCTTCAAAATGGAACAGCTGCAGTGTTTAATTACATCTAATTCACCAAATGCCTTACTAATCACAACATATACTCTCTTCATAAATCACCTACTATTTAAAACCCAAGGAGAAAATCAAGAATATGACTTATATATTTTTGTATATGAGTTAAGTAAGTATCATTAAAAACCATATTACAATTAAAATGAATCTCACTTCATGTTCTGTGTCTCCAAATCCCAAATTTCCTTTTTGTATTTAATTCTATTTTATATGTATGTGTGTATATATAAAACCATATATATATATATATATATATATATATATATATATATATATATATATATATATATATAGTTTTTCTCTGAGTGGGGAAAAGAGTGATATAATTCTCCATGCATCATTGAAACTACAAATAGAATTTGTAGACCAATTTTTTAAAGAAATTATTACTTTAAAGTACTTTTGCTTAAGAATAATTTTCTAGGATAACAAATGATTTAATATTAGATAGTAATTACATACACTTTACATTTTACACAGTTACATGTAAAAGGTTATAAAATGTTATAAAATGTTTACCAGACACTATACACCTTAAAACAGGGACAAGCACTATTATGAACCTATTAATAAGAAAGTCCTGCTTCAAAGCCATTGCATGATCTGCCGAAAGTCCAGTCCAACAATCAGGGGCACAATTAAAAATGCAGGCATGGTGGGCTGGAAAAGTGACCCTCAAAAGAAAAAATAACCCCGGCATGTCACTTTTGTCAATAATTGTGGTCCAATATGGCCCATTATGGCAACATTAAGCTACCAATGATTTAACAACTAACTTGTAAAATTCCCAAATAAATACCAATTGGTTCTTGTAAGCCTGTACAAAAGGATACCCTTGAAGGCCAGTCTCCTGATTCCATAGACTAGTGCTGTCTTCACTTTACAAGGCCATCTCCTCAACATGCATCATTGAAATATCCAAAAATAATGTGTGTTTCTACATTTTTTGTTTGTTTGTTTCTACATCTGTGTTTTTCTGTTGTGGTTATGGGCATGAGTTCTGAAGTCAAGACTGGGTTCGACCACTTCTAAGTTGTGAACCTTAGGCAATTTATTTAATTTCTCTGTGCTCAATTTACTCATCTGTAGAATGATGATAATAAAAGCTAATTATAGCACCTAAATTTTAGGGTTGTTCAGAAGCCTAAATGAAATATGTATGAAATACTTAAAACAGTGCCAAGCATAAAGTAAGCACTCCATAAATGGTAGCTCAGAGATATTAGATATGTAACTTTTAAAGTAATATAGAAAATATTGATATATTAAATAGTTAATACTCAAACCTTATAAGTGGCATAACTGAGATTAGAGATTTCAAGCTTTTACCAATATGCTATGCCATCTCTCAATACATTTATTAATGAAATGTACTAATGCATTAACAGTGATAATCACAATGTGGTAGATTATGATTTATAATTATCTAATATTTTTCATATTTTAAAAACTGTTGAAAATATTATCTTTACATATGTGAGAATATGTGTATAGACATAGACATAGACACACACACTTGTATAGTTAGAGATATAGCTGGCCTGCTAAAGGCAACCTCAACCCATGCCTATAACTATGTCTATCTTAAGGCTCTAACATATATAATACAATATCTAACATCTAATTTTTATGTTATATATTATATACATACATATATATATATATCAGCATTATATAATCTCCTTCTACCTAGCCTTCTCAATAAAGACATATAAGTCTAGAAAGCATTAATGATAAATGGAGATTTTCCTGAAAACACTGATGGAAAGATGGCACTTATAATAACCCAAAACAAAAAGAAATATTGTGAGATATCTTTCTTCCTTCCTCCAAAGTACCTCTCCAATCCCATCTTCTCTTTGTTCTTTGCCTTCCCCTGGGCTCTAAAGGCTATAGGTTTGCCTTGAGTGCCTTAGATTTCAACGTCAGAAATATAATTCAAACTATGTATGAGTGCTTATAGAAACAATCCACCTCACCTTTGTTCAGAAATAATTAGATACACTTTATTCTTCCATATCGTTGGCTATAATCATATTTTACACAAGGATAGGTGTGCATAATAATAATTTTTTTTTAAACTTGACCAAAAAAAAGTCATTCCGTGCAACAGAAGTCAGGTCAGGCTCTGCCTGCCTCTGAAGCAGCTGAGCGGCTATGGCACCTCCATCAGGACACTTGGGTGGTCCATCCTCGCTTCCACCACAAAGCATTAAGAAAAATTTCACTCAAACTGCTCCCCTCCATAAAAAGTAATTGAAAAGCAGGTGTCACATAGTTTGTAGGAGAATCTGAGACTAAGGAAATATAGTATGTTGGCTTTTTGCCTATTTATAATATTACCAAATACCAAATTTCCCAAACTAACTGATATTTATCATCAATACTTCCATTTAGCTGTCATCTTAGCCCTTAGCTATACAAGAGTGATTCAGTTCATTTAATCAAGCACATTTTGAGGACTATTATCTCAGTCATTCATATTCAACAATTGCTTATTGGTGTCAGCTACAGCATCAGATTCTGGAGGCTATGAACATGAATTAAAATGGCCTCTATTTTCAGGAGCTTATAGTTTAATGTGCAAGATATTAAGCATATTCAGGATTCATAAAATGAGCCCTGGTTTATAAACACCTTCTGGAACTGAGAGTGTTGTTCTTGTGGCTAAGAAGAGACTAATAATTTTTTGGAGAATGAAAGAGTGAATGAATGAATGGATTCAGGAAGAATATTCACAGAGATGTTTGTATTTTGAATATACGAAGGAAGGAAGGAAGGAAGGAAGGAAGGAAGGAAGGAAGGAAGGAAGGAAGGAAGGAAGGAAGGAAGGAAGGAAGGAAGGGAGGAAGGGAGGGAGGGAGGGAGAGAGGAAGAGAGAGAGAGAGAGAGAGAGAGAGAGAGAGAGAGAGAGAGAGAGAGAGAGAGAGAGAGAGAGAGAGGAAGGAAGGAAGGAAGGAAGGAAGGAAGGAAGGAAGGAAGGAAGGAAGGAAGGAAGGAAGAAAGAAAGAAAGAAAGAAAGAAAGAAAGAAAGAAAGAAAGAAAGAAAGAAAGAAAGAAAGAAAGAAAGAAAGAAAGAAAGAAAGAAAGAAAGAAAGAAAGAAAGAAAGAAAAGAATCTGTTGTCCCAGGTACAAAATGTCAACTACTTACACCTTCCACCCCAAATATTCCTTTTGAAGACACCTCTCTAAGTCCAAGAAAATGAAAGCTCAAGAGGTGCTACAAGGGAAATAGTCCATAACCTGGTCTTGTGAAAGCAATTTCAGGGGCACAGAATAAGCCCTGGTTCTGATTATGCCACAGCAGCTGCAGGGGAGCTCCAGGAACAAAAGGCCCCTAGAGCCCAGTCCTTGGGCTCTTACCACTGGTTCTCAATAACGAGTTTATGAATCCCCCCTCCCCAGAACACTAGTAATTCACACCACGCTAGTAACTAATCCAATAAATGCCTCTCCTTTGCTTGCGAAATTCACTCCTGCTGAGATTTGAACCATAGACCCTTAGATCCAGAGGAACTAGAATCAACATGGTGATGACCAGCACCAGAAATATTCATTTAATCAGCTCCCTGTTAACTCTCCATCTGTTTATAAGTTGCTAACTGGGAAAAGGTCTGTGCTCACTGAATGCATTGACTTGAACTAACTTGAATAACCGTAGCTTTGTGGCTCAGGAGCTATGGCTATTACCATGAGGCCAAAGATCCTGGTTCTTTCCCTTTCCCCATTGTTCAATCAATTCCTCCAACAACGAGATCTGATGCAGAGAGTTAACCCTTTTCTTTCACAGGGACTCTGAATTTAAAGTTTTCTTATCCTCTGGGACAATTGCTCTTTCCAGTAAGGTAACGTTTTTCCCCTAAAAACTGTTCATTGTAGAAACTTTATTTGAAAAATAGATCCTCAATGTTTCAGAAACTCAGCATTTGTTTTCATCAAGAATTCAAGTTGAAAAATCAACACCTGCAAAATTAACATACAGGATGTCCCAAAAAATGTATACACAATTTAACAGCTGATAGCTCAGTTTTGAAAATGAAATGTATTTTAATAAACACTGCCTTTATAATTATTTAAAGTGGTGTATACATTTGGGGGGATACTCTATATAAATTATATGAAAAGAGACAGACTTTGACTCTCAACAGAGTTACATTAAAACCCCTATTTCCTTATAAACTTCCATCATTTATTTTCCTTTTTCTAATTTTATTACTCTAAAGTTCACTTTGATGCAGTTGTATTAGGACCAAGAAAATTAATATTAAACCACTGGAAGTGAAAATCAAAGCACCTCTGATTTAAGCAATTTTTTTGAAACGTGCCCCTGAATTAGTTTCCTGGCTGTTTATTATATACCTTAGCAAAAACCAAACTTTCCTTTAAACATTTATACATAATTCAGAGGCTGGAGTATGCCAAGTGAGAATGAGAATGTCCTTATTTAGCATCATGTCTTTAGTTTCTCCAGACCCTACAATATTTTGAAACATTATTTACTGCAATGGTAAAATATCCAATACAGAAAGCACTATTGTGTCCCAACACAGAGAGTGTGATATCTTTTGCAGCATTACTCACATTCAAATGATACAAAGATGTCCTTCCCTATAATATTTCTCTCTCCATTTTTTCCCAAGGCCTAGTTGTCATGCTAAGTCTGACACTAGAAATTTCATCTTTGTGACACTGTTTTGGTTTTTAAACAAGCTACAATAAAAGAACTTAAAAATTTGTAATTTTGATGGGTTACTAATATTAAAATGCTCATTAATATTCCTCACTTTCTTTGTGAATGAAGACAGAAGGTGGATTTAAAAAGATGACAGTTTTTAATTATTTCCCTTATCTGTGAAAATTCTTTGTTTTGATGCACAATAAAAGGCTTCTAGGCATAAATGTACGATTTATGTCAAGAAGGAGATATAGGTAGACATGGAAATAGCATCAACAAATCTTGTATGTTGTGTACACTTTCCATTTGCCTGGTCTTCTGCTAGATTTTTAAGACATTATTTTTTATTGAGGAGAATATAAATTCACATAAATCTATGAAGAATGAAGTAAGGTGGTGAAAACTGTCAGAGGGGTCCAAAGAGATATGATTTACATTTGGAGGAATATACAGAAAAAGTTTTCCTGAGGAGGTCTGTAGGTGAAAAAGCCAGTATCTCAGATGAAAAAGGCATAGAAAATGAGACAGCAATTTATACGAATCTTAAGAATATAGTAAGGAAAGGTAAGGGATCAGTCACCAGTGAATGTTCTAGGAAGATCTAGGGAAAAATAATAGCCTTCTTTGATAAAGTAAAAAACAAAGATATGATGGTGCTGTGAATGTAAGATGGCATAGGGGTTTGACAGAAAGAAGTTATGAAAAGCACATAATCCCTATAGCCAGTTAGGGGTCAAAGGAAGTATTCAATGCAGGAAATGGCCCCTGGAACGAGAAAGGTAATTCTCTCTCTGAAAGTGAAACCAGACACATCAAATGCAGGATGATGGTATCCATATGATGAAGTCTTTATTGGAGAAGGTATCTTAAAAGGAAGGAAAACATTAAAAATCAGGGAATTCTGGTCCTCTAAAGATGGATTTTAGAGTGGTATCTATGGGAAGCAAAACTTCAGTAATGGTTAATAACCCAACAGAAGAAAGAACACATAAGCAGAAGTACTGTTATTCCATGTGACAGAGAAAAGCAGCATTCTGAAGTCGCAGAAGATTTCATAACATACAGGCCAAAGGAAGATGCTGACCCTTTGTCCATTAGGGCAACATACTCTCATTCTAAAGGGCAAGCATCCTGGCTAGGAGGAAGTATGCTTAAGATCATCTGCCTCCCTAGCTCATATTTCGTCTCCAGTCAATTTATTTAATTTAATCTTGCTTTCTTGTGAGAAAGGATCCCTGGGCTGTGGATAAAAGCATCAATTTGCAAAGCTTCCCATTGGAAAATAATGAATTTACATTACAGTGTATTCATTAGTTTTTTGTAAATGGTGTTAGTGTTAGTCCCTATAGGTTGATTAAAACTTGGGGCACTAAAAATTCAAACTGAGGTTTTTGCTAAGGTCCTTGTTCCTCCATGAAGCTTGTCTGAATCACCAGCCCACTCTAGTCTCTTCCATCTTTGTGATATTCTTTAACTTCAGCAAAGGCTTGGAAAGGCAAAGCCTATTAATGCTGTATGCATGTATGGTAAGTAGAAAAATGCTCCCTCCCAAGATACTCACCTTCTAAGCCCCAGAACCTGTTAAGTACATTAGGTTACGGGACAGAGGTAATTAAAACTGTAGATGGATTTAAGATTGCTAATCAGATGACCTTAACTAGGAAGATTGTCTGGATTATCCAGGTAGCCCAAGGTCATCACAAGGATCTTTAATAATGGAGTAGGGAGGCAGAAGAAGAGAGCGGGAGGGAGATGTGATGAGGAAAGTAAGGTCAGAAAGATGCTACCTTGTTAGCTTTGAAGATGGAGGAAAGGGGCCTCGAGCCAAGGAATGTGAGTGTCCTCTAGAGGCTGGAAAAAGCACAGAAATAGACTCTCCCCAAGAGCTGGCGGAGGCACTCAGCCCTGCTACCACCTTGGTTCTAGTCCAGTAAGGCCCACGTTGGACTTCTAGCTTACTGAATATAATAAAGTTGTGTTGTCTTAATTACTGTTAGTGGTAATTTGTTAGAGAAACAATAGGAAATCAATATAGTACGTATGCAAATAGAACTGCATTATGATTCAATTGAATTAGACTTTAAGAAATGGGATTTTGTGACCTAAGATCTAAAAAAACAAACAAAAAAAATGCTCTATCTCTTAGGATGGTTGAGATAATAGTCTTTGGAAGTAGACAAACTAGATTCAAACTCCAATTTGTACCATTTAATACAATATGAGTAAATTATTTAACCACTTCAAGTCTCAACTTCATCTTCTATTAAATTAAAAGAATACCTACCCCATAGATTTCAGTGAGAATTTAATAAGATAAAGTTTGCATCATCCAATAAAAATGGCTGTGAAGCACTCATGTGTGGTAAAATGCTTGATAAAAGGAAGTTATGCAATGGTTTAAACATACTAACTAGCACTCTTGGGAAATGCTGGGGCTGCTACAATGAACATGTCAGACTGAAAAGTAACCATAATATTTTAATATTTTTTGATATACTTTTGATGAGAGTGCAGGAAATTCTGTTACCATGTGAGGGGTATTTTGGCTGGATCAATTCATGAGAGAATCCTTTTTGGAGGAAATAACTCCAATAACTTAGTTTTTAACTCTAAAAACTAAGTGGGAAATAGGCAAAAAGAAGAACATTCTAGAGGAGGGAACAATGTGGAGTAGGGCATGGGCGGTTGGCAATCGTGGGAACTGAAAACAGCAGTGAGGAGGTGTGTTTCTGGGCTAAGCAGAGGCCAACACATAAAGTGTCTTTTGCCCTCATTGATATATGGATTCCTTGCAATGTTTTAACTGGGAAGAGACACCGGTCACGTTTGTGTCTTAGAAAAATCATTGTAGCTACAGTGCAGAGAACAAATTTGAGAAACTAAAAAGACAAAAAGTCAATAGAAACCAATTGAGAAACGGTTGTAATAATAGCAGACAAACTAGTACTGTTACTTTTGGAATCAAGCATATGAGAAATAGGGATAAGCATGAGAGAAAGAAGTGAGATGAGTGCCTTCAAGGAAACCTATCTACATGTGTTTCATTGTAAAAAAATATTTTTGGAGATATGGAGGCACTACCTTACTCAATAGTGGAAATGCAAATTCAAAAAAACAGAGAGAAGTTATTGTACAGCAGTAATTGTTTAGAGTGAAGGGTCCATCAGCCAATTTCAGGCAAGTGAGAGGAGAGCAGGTCAGAAGGCAGGATGTGACCTAAGGGGGAGAGCTCAGACCCAACAAAAGACAAAACTATCCTAACTAAGAATAAGTTTTATGCCTCACTATTACTGGGTCCTCTCGGAGAATTCTAAATGAAATGTAGGCAATGAAAATGCAGGATGTGACTTACCTGAAAAACGTCCCTGTAGAACTTTTGGGTTTCAGAGTCAAGAGAGGCCAACACATGAAGTGTCTTCTGTCCTCATCATATGGGTTCCTTGCAACGTTTTATCTGGAGAAGAGACACAGATCCCGCTTGTGTTTTAAAGAAATCATCATAGCTACAGTGCAGAGAATAATTTGAGAAACTAAAAAGACAAAAAGCCAATAGAAACCTTTTGGGAGCTGTTGTAGAAAGCAGGCAAACTAGTATCTCTACTTTTGTAATCAAGCATCTGAGAAAGAGAAATGAACATGAGAGTAAGAAGTGAGATGAACACATGCAAGCAGGTCTATCCACATGCTGAGAAATAGCCCTCACTCAAACCCACAAGTACCTCAAACCCTGATTTATTCTCAGTCAGTGTGGAGGAACAGAGACTCTGCTCCATGGGGCTGCTCCTCACCCAGGAAAACCTGGGGCCCCCAGGAAAACTGTGTGAATGCAGGCTCGGGGACAGCAGTGCCTGTGTGCATGTCAGGTGCCGAGGGAATGGAGACACTGCCTGTGGGGCAGGAATGGAGAGCAGCGGGGCCCCTGCACGTTACCACGCAGATGGAGCTGGGCTTTCATAAAAGATGAGTCTGTTGGAAATGTCAACTTCGGTGCCAACAAGAAAACCTGGGTATGTGAATAAAACCTTTCTATATGTGCAAATAAATTTCACAAGAAGCAGGAGCTAAAAAGAACAGGTACTTTAAGCAAAGGTGCAAATGAAAACTATAAAATACAGTATTATATAAAGGATAATTTTCATAAAAAGTGGAAAATGACTGTCGTGTAGATAAAAAAATGAACACGGTCAAGATTTTATTTAACTCATGAATAAAGAAAGTGGTAAGGTGGTACCACCAGTTCAAAGGAGAAAACAAAAAGGAAAAAACAGGCCTATATATAGGTCAGGAATATTGAAATGAATGTGCAGTAGAGAGAAAACTGGCCCCTTCTACAGTCAAGAGGAGGGAAGTCAATTGAGACAAACCTCCACAGGACAGAATTGGTGTTTCTACAGACAAGTGTTTTTGCCTTGCTATCACTTAACAGCATCTCCAGAGGTGTAAAATAGCACCCATAGAAGAGAATCATGAGCTACAGACAATTACAGCTTTCCACTGAAACTCAAATTTTTCCTGAGAGTGCTACAACCGGCATTCGTCTTCAGTAACTTACCAAAAGTACACTACAGATGACATCGAATTTTTAAAAGAGAAGCCAATCTCCAGTCCACCATTTCACACTGAGGGCAGTAAGCAAGAGATGATAGGAGTGATAACAGAGCACCTTGCTGGTGCAACTTGCTGCCATAGCACTTTTCTGAAGATCTGTCTATTAATATTTATTTTAAAACATGTTTTTATTGGTTTAAGAGAGAGAAAGGGAGAGGGAGAGAGAGATAGGAACATCAATGATGAGTCATTGATCGGCTGCCTCTTGCACACCCCTCACTGAGGATCGAGCCCAAGCCTGGGCATGTGCCCTGACCAGGAATCCAACCCTCACCTCCTGGTTCATAAGTTGACACTGAGCCACGCCAGCCAGGCTGTCTATTAATATTTAATCACAGAGCCCGCCTGCATCAAGTTCCTTGTTTCTCAGCTCATTGCCCCCCTCCCAACCCCGATGCATTCTATAGACTTTGAGGTCTGAACCCTGGCCCCCAGTCCTGACACCATCCAACACACTAAGCCTGGGTCTAGGAGATTCTCCAGCACTAAGGTGAAATGTGAAAAAATCAGTCCTCCAGTTGTTTATCGATCACCCAACACCGAATCCTTGTGGCATTTCCATGGACAAGGCCCAAGCCTCCCCCACCTTACTTAGGTTACAGATGTTAACAGGATTAGAGCTAGACGAAGTTTGATCATGTTATAATAGACAATGACAAGAACTGCTTACAGACTGGAGTTACTGGAAGGCCTGCAGCAGTACGTGGGTAATTCATTCTGAAGCAGAAAGCAAAAAGCATGTGGGAGAGATGAAACAGACAGTAACTTCCACATGAAGCTTATGAGAAAAAGTACATTTTATAACTCCAGGGACCTCCCAGAACCTCAGATAAGAACAAACAATCTGCCAATATGTTGTCTCAAAATCAGAGGGTAAAAAATGTTAAGTCTAGGTTGAGAGGCAAATTTTGCCTCTAGATGCCAAAAGCAATTGTAACACAATATGGGATCAACATTGAGAATCTCCCAGAAGAGATTTTACGTATGCACAGCGGTCATTTCCAATCGTGTAGACAGAATGACAAGGAAAAACGGCTGCAAGAAATGAAAATATTAAGTATCTAGACCAAGAGATTTTAGTATTCTCAGATGTTGATGGTTACACATGATTTAAAGAAAAAAAACAGCAGTTTTCTTATTTATGTTTAAACTGTCTCTCAGCTGAAGTCAAACGAAATAAAAACTAAAGTAACACATTTTATAAAACCCTATAACAAAGGTACAGACAGCTACTTATCTTCCAGGTGGGGATATAAATGCCTTATTTGTTAATGGGAAATCCATTATGGCATTTGGGGATAATGCATTTTGTTAAAACAGATGAGAATTTTTTCCGTTTCACTGGCATTACTCTCTCCTACTCCAGAAATTTTGCAAATAACAGTGACACATTATATGCTGACATATCATTAAGTCATAAAGAGGAAGAGAGGAAACAAATACTATTTATCATCATTGTGTGCCAGGCACTAAGCTAAGTGTTCCCTCTATCTTATCTTATTAAATTGAGTCAACTATACTTCCAGATACAATCCTAGATACAAACAGAGGAAGATTTTTAAAAAGGAAGAAAAGAACTGAGAGCTGAGCCTAAATGATCATGCTGCACCAAGCAATTAAGCCACAGAGTTTGGATGGGCACCTGATTCTGTCGGCCTGGAGAGGAGTTAGGTGAAGGGTGGCCTGCAGTCCCGGTTATCTTGTTGGGGTTCTCAAAGCAGTACTACTTCGTGATTAAACCAAAGTTGTATTCCTCAACACCTTCGAGCATGTTCAGTCAAAAGACATTTTTCAGCACCTTCTATAGGCTAGACATTGTTCTAAGCTCTGAGGACACATCAACACACTAAAGAAAAGGAGTGGGGGTTAGGAGCAGGAAGAAGTTCTGTCCTTGTATATTTAGACTATAAAAGGCATAGATTTGCTGATGTCTTTGGAGAGAGATAAAACATTTTACTCATTTATTTACGTTAAGGTTTCTAAAGTTTCCCAAAGGAAAGTAGACCTAGTAATAGTATAGTTAAATTAGCAATAATAAAGTTAAACCTCCAAGTATAGTAGGATGTCACCTCAAGCAGGAACACTATTGCCCCAGTAAAACAGACAATTCTTCATCTGACCTCACTGTGCACGTGTGATGGAGTCCAGTGAGTAGGGTGCCGCAGTATAATGTCACAGATAGGCGTGGGGCTCTGGAGATCTTAGGTGTGTGTTCCAGTCCCCACCCTGCTATTTACTCACCCCTGGGCAAATCAGTCTAGCTTCCTTGAGCCCAGTTTCTTTAGCTGTGAAATGAGACAATGATACCTCCTCCATAGGGTATGCTAGGGCACTAAATGAGCTCAAGCCGAGAGAGCCCTTAGTACAGAGCACTTGTAAGCTTCAGTGATTATGATTATGATGGAAATGAGAACATCACTTACTGCCACTATCCAATTTAGTTGTCTTAAAGAAGTCAACATCTATGCAATATTATTAATGCTCAATACTTATGTTACACAGTAATAAAGAACCTAAAAACTCCACTGGCCATGCTAGAGGACAGAAATAACAGCAAAAATATATGGTGTACATGCACACACACATACGTATACACACATATGAAAGGAAAAGGAAATAATGTGTGTGCTTTACATACCTAATTTCTAATGTTCACAATCACCATGCTCGGCCTATATTTTTGCTGCATTTTATAGAAGAGGACACCAAGGATCAGAGTGGTCGATTAATATAACCGAAGTCACACAGCACTTAAATGTTTAAACGTTGATCCCCATCCTTGTCTTTTTTTTTTTAATTTTGACATCTAGGTGCTCCTAGCCATGCTTCTCTCATATATAAAGAGTTAATAATATTTATTTCTGTAGTAATCTCCCACATTTATATTTGAAAATATTTTCCCTTATATTCTCGACACCCTGAAGCCTCCATCGAAAAGCATGAAATCGCTCTGTGAAAATGATGTGCCTCTGTAGTCCTTTATTGGCTAAGAATCCCCAATCCTCACTCCGTTTGGGGCATGATACATCTCTTAGACTGACACAACTTCAGGATAAGTAGTACTCTCTTCTTTCTCCAAACAGTTTAGAGATATAGCCTCTATGTGACTCATCTGTGATAATCTGAGGCCAGTGTGTGGATGAATAAATGAATGAATCAATGAATGCATTAGATGTGACTAGTTTAGGAATTATTGATCAGCTGTTAACTCTAGATACTGAGGTTTCCTCACTGTCCATCCTCTTGCCACTCTTAGTCCATTCCCAAAGTCGATCAACAGAGCTTATTATTTAAGTATAAGAAAAGATGATGGATGGATGCACTTTCAAAAACGTCACTATTTCAGTGACTCTAGTGTAATAAAAATACCTGTAAACACATATTTTATTCATCAAATTGTAATTCAAGAAAGGTGTGTGCATTGAGAGCCATACAATTTGCTTTGAGAACCACCATAACAACACTTTCACTTCAGATGGGGTCATTTACAAAGCAACATACATACTCCACCATTTGTGTGGGGGGGATTTGCCTTGATTACCCGAGAAGGACCCAGAAATAACCAGCCATGCCCAGGGGGACATGAGGTGTCCTCACACCTTCTTAACACATGTGACCACTAGTCATGCACACGAAGTCTCAAAGATCTTTTGGACTTTGTTATTTTACCCATTCTGCTTATAATCAGTTTCAGTTTTTAACTTGATTTTGAAGTTGTAGTTAATCAAAAGATATTTTACTTTTAGTGCCACATTTTCATTTCCTTCCAGCTAACACCGCAATAACTGAGTTTCAGCAACTTATTCCTCATTAAATGCCCATTAGAAACACCTTCTCCTCTGTATGTTTTGGATGATAGCTTGTATTTCTGATCCCTTTTGCCTTTTTATGGTACTTACAATTTTTCACTGATAATCATACTTTGGTTCCTTTTCATATGAAAGTTGAATTTTTATTTTTCTCGTTTTGTTTTCATTGTCAACATTCCAAATAGAGTTTTATGCAAATGCTTCTTGGAAAATATATAAACATTACATCAAAACCCCAAAGTAGGAAAAATTGTATTCCAATAAAACAGTACTAATACATATGATATTCCAATTCATTTTTATTAGGCCTTTAGGCATGCCAGGGGGCGGGGAGGTGGGAGATTACACTTTTCCAAAGAAGCTGTCATAATCTATATAGTTTAAAATATTAATGATTAATTTATCCCAACAGTCAACTTTTTAATAGAATATACTTGATCAGTCTTAATAAAATTTTTAAAGAGTAGTGAAATATACCTGGAATAAATAAAGTATTTTAAGAGAATATGTGATAAGTTAAAAATAATCAACATACTCTTCTCCTAGGGGGTCAATATTCAGAAAAAAAATTCATTTGATTTTATTGACAATATAGTGGTACTTGGCAAGTTGGATATTTTTCCCCTTTTTAAATTTTTAGGAATTCAGTATTGAAGACGTGCCAGATTGGCAGCACTGGAAAGCTAAGCTACTCCACAGAATTGGCTCTCCCTATCACCGTGCTTCACAGTTTGGGGATGTAGATTGTGTGGGATTTTTTTCCTCCTTTAATTACTTTTCCCCTATAGCACAGCCATTAATGAATCAGAGAACCCACTGGAAAAGTGATTGACCTACTCTGTCCCTGGTGAGAAAACGCTGACGTATTAAGATTATGGGAGAAGAATTTGAATGGAGAAAAGGGAGAATTGAGGCAAAGGGAGAAAGGAAAAAGAGGAATGGTTACAGATGACTAGTCCTGGTTGTTAACATCATTTAACAGGCTGTCGGCGTGGTCTCTAACCCCAGCTGAGTAACACACAGGAAATACCTGAGCTTCACAGATCTTGCTTATTCCCGTAGGCAGAACTGCAGAAATGTTGCCTCTAATGCTTCAAGGACCCTTGAGCTGAAATACAACTCAGAGCTAATGTTTGCATCCCCCCTAACACATGCTTCCCGGGTGATCATCTTCCAGGAACAAGAAACTTTATATCCCCTAAGGAAGCTCATTGGTGAGATAAGTATTCTTTTTATTGAGTTAAAATGTCTTTTCTTGCTAACTTGGACTCTAAATGGCGTGGTAGTCGCTGGACCTAATTCTGTTCCTTAGGTCCAGTTCCTTCGAAAGGTACTTTGTGTTAGGAGTTAGGCTGTCTTCCTCTTTCTAGTCAAGTCAAAGCTGGTAAGAAAATAATCACTCTCTTAAATGATCGTTACTTCTGTCTCCAGGCCTGTCTCCAAGCGACCTTAAGCTAAAGGATAGTTTTCATTTCACTCTTATCTAAACCAGGGATGTGGGGTCTCTTTTGAACCTGAGGAACCCATTTCTATTTGCTTATTTTTAATTCTGAAAATTTGTATCACTATGTTTTTAAGTGGCCTTTAAATATTTTTCATCCTGGGGAATGTTGGTAGACCATCTCCAAAATATGAATAAAATACATCTAGGCATTTTATTGCTCAAGGGACATTGTTGAAAAAATGAAAAATCCTGGATTTCATAAGAAAATTAGAAATTTTCAATTTACAGTTCTAAACTTGGGAATGCCAAAATAACTTTGCTCCAAGTGCTGACCATACATAACAAAACACACTCCAGTCCTTGGTCTGAACAGAAAAGCCCCTTGTTCTAAGATTGGAATAAGCAATATCACAGAACCATCTCAGATGACTTTTTCTTCTTGACATATGCTTAAACCAAAATAAGCACATATATTAGCTAAATAGAAAATTAACAGAAACCATTGAAAATGAGCTTCTGTTTGCACCCAGAGAAGTGCACAGAAGGGTGGGGCACATAACCAATTAAAGGCTTATTTTCCCATGTCTAAACTATTAATATATGCACAATTTATAAAAAGCATCATAGTCAGTAAACTACTGCAAAATGATACAGATGACGATTGCAGATTTTTGCCCTGTAATATATGTTGCTGGTGATTAAAACATTCAGAAGACTGACAAACATTAATGAATTCTGCATGTCATAAGGAGTGGACTGCCCTTTCTAGAACAAATGCTGAAATAGAACTGTGACAGAGAGGAGATCAGAAAGGCGTATTAGAAAATGCACACAATGGGCTGTCTCTGCCTATTGATTCAGACACCAATTGAAACCAGTTGTCTAAATGCAAGCATTCCTCCTGCCTCCTTTCCTGTGAAGTTCATAGTGCTCAGTAAAGAAACTTGGCAGCGCAGATCCCATTTCTCTACTGGCCTTCTCGGAAAAGAAAGACAAAGTTGCCACAGAGGCATTCTGAGTGGAAGAAGCAGATTCTGCAGCTTCTCCAGGTAATGGCACTTAATCTCTATTTCACTCCACCTAAGGATGTCCACAAGCATCTAGGAGGCTCCTTCTTAGGAGGCAGCATGACTCCAACTCTCTCTAGGTTTTCCAAGCAGGGTGTGAATGCGAACCTCTGCACTGGAGAGACAGCACACTTTAAACGTTGTCTGAACACTCCTACACTTCGCAGAAGCACGACAACCAGAATGACACAACTTCACTCCTTTGTACACTAAAGCATGTCAGGTTCATTTAGCAAAAAATTCAATTTGTGGCTAAATGTGACCATTTAATTTTCTTAAATTCATAATATACTTTGATCCAGTTACTTCCAAAATACTGAACAAACCAAACATAAAACATTTTCCTGAATTCATGTTTCCCCCTTTCTACATCACGGGCAGGAAAAGATGAGATGTGGTGTATAAATTCACATATGCGGGGGATTTTCAAATTAATAGGATAATACAGTAGTTTTTCAGGGTGGTTTTCCTCTTTGGAGTATTTAAACCTTAACTATCTATGGAGGAGATCATTACAATTCAGTTTGATTTATATGTAGAATGCACTCTATAAAGAAGAAATTAAAAAAAAGTGTTTAAAAATACAATCTGCGTTCTGTTTTAAAACATTTTCCTTTATTTCTTTACTCTTTTTTTTTTTTGTGAGGAAGCTAATGCAAACTTACAGACAGGGGATGAGTAAAAATAACCTCCCATCTTCTGAAGGCCTCTGCAAAAAAACCACTCAGTTCTCCTCTTTACATAAGTAGTATTTTAACTGAAATAAATGGAACAGTTCCTGTGTATCTTCCCTATACTGACATATCCTATTTTTCTAACTGGCAAAAAAAAAGTATCAAAATTATAAGTCAAGAGGAAAAAAAAGTACTGGTACACCCAACCAGAAATATTTTGATATGACCCTGGTATAGATGACTTACTAAGAGCAGATCAAAATCTTGTCTAGAAAACAGAAGATACAAAAAACAAATGCTCAGAAACAAAATTAAAATAAACATGGCAAAAGTAAGGAAATGAGTTTCTAGAAAAATCCAATAAACCCTCAAAACCACATAAACCAATTCTTTACTTCATTTGAAGGTCTTGCTTGCCTACGACATAAGAGATATTGGCCGTTATTCCAATAAGCCAGACATTTTTTTTCTAAACTGGATCTTCTAAGTTTCAATCACAATTGAAACAAGCATACCTAAAGTTATAATCTATTTCTGAAAGGAAGTTGAGTTTAGTTTTTCATTTTAATGGCTGTGTAAATCATATAAAATACAATGTACTGTAAACAAGGCAAATTTATTCCCAAGAAAGAGATTATAAAATATGACAGTGTCCTTTGGGAAGCCACTTACCTGATTCAGACAACTTTACCTTAGTCTTTACATCACTGGATCTTAAATATCTTCCTCTAAGTACCTTAGTTTACATTCAAATCGCCATCTGTTTTTCAAGTAACCAGTGAACATAACTGATCATGTGGAAGCTATTGACTTATATAGCTAATAAATATTACACAAACCAAGGAACAGTGGTAAGCTTATGACAAATGACATTGTGTTTTATTTTAGATGTATTATACCAAAATGATTGCCAATACCATTCTTTAAACAACACAATTGAGTGTTTTCCAAAGTAATATTTTTGACAACATATATATATATTTATACCAAATGCATCACATGGTAAATTGATTTAATTTTATAGGTTTTTTCTCCCATAAAAACTAGAGTAAGGGGAAGAGCACTCCATCAAAATTAAGAACTTGAGGGACAAAAAATAACACATGGAAATGAATTTGAATTAGTAGTCCAAAAAAAATGTTATCTATGTATATGACACATAGACATGGACAACAGTGTGGTGATAGCCAGAAGGAAAGGAGGGTGGGGGGATGGAAGTGGGCAAAGGGGAGATAAGTAGGGAAGGAAAGAGACTTGACTTTGGGTGGTGAGTGTATGATGCAGTATACAGAAAATGTTTTATTTGTACATTTGACACCCCAATAAATTCAAGAAAAAAGTACAATTAAAATTTTTAAAAATTTTTTTAAATGTCTAGTAAGAAAGACAGGGTTGGATTTAGGAATTTATTCTGGAAGAACTATATACATGATGTTAGAGTGCCTGAACTATAACTAGAAAGTTTACAGCTTGGATCAATTATGAGTAATTCTCAGTTGCATTAGCCAACATGTGTGTGAACTCATTAGCCATAACATAAATAGAATGATGTCTGTCTTTAATACAGACTAAAGTAGCTACTGAGACAGGGCCATTTGAATGACTATGCATATGTGTGTTGATACAGTGAAGTGTCTTACAAGATACCCAGCGTTTTACCAGGTCAGATTTTTTTTTCAATGTGGGAAGCGAGTTGGGCATCATGGCTGAGCACTAGTGATATGTTTGCTGGGATGCTGACAATACACCTTGGCCAACGTGTTACATCCCATCCTTTTGACTTTTCCCAAATTCCCAAATTCATTTCACTCTTTCCCAGAGAGATTCACTATTAAGATCATGCTTAATAGCCCTCTGATATAAGGAAAAGATTATATTTAATGAATTTAAATACCCCTTTCCCTATCATGCTTAATATTTCACAATTCAGGAGCTTAATTGGTTTGCAAAGCTACAAGAAAAAAAAAGGGGGAGGGGGGTTTGCCTCTGAATTTTATATGTAGTACTTTCTTGCCCCCTACTGGAAAATGTAAGCCTGGCAGCCTAAGAATTCTAATTTGAAAGTATTTTCTGATTGATTTTTCCTGTCAGCTCACAGACCCATATCTACTGCAAGCAAAAATAAAAGGTAGTAAGATGATGTATAAAAGCTTTAACATTATTAGTTATGCATTTTACTGAAAAAATAATGAATTTTAGAAATCCAATTTGTAGGAAAAAAAGAAATGAAAATCCTTAGCAATACAAAAGTCTACTTTCCAATTGCAGAGTAAAAGTAAATCCACCATATCAGGTTGAGAACTGGTAGAGTTCTTTGTAAACAGAGCTTAAGGGGAGCTTAATAGTCAACTGGATTTGTAAAGATTAAAAAGGAGGTATGTCTTCTTTTAAATATTATTCATGACTTCTTGGGCATCAAAATATAATTCCTTAAGGAAGGGCTTTTCAATATCTTATTTTTGAAAGCACACATGCCATTTTTCTTCAGAAATATTCTTCAATGTAGAGCACCTGGGCCTCTGGATCCCCTTCTCATCATTTCCCTCCAGCAGTAAATTATTAACATCCTCTCTTATTAGGATGATGACCGTCACTATTTCTTGGGTATGCTTCCTGGTTTTTATGGTTCAAGACCTTTGAACATTTTTAAAACAAGTATAGCTGGTTGCAAATCAAAATTCACGAAATGATTTGCATTCTCCTTAGACCAACATTCTTTTTTCATCAAATCCCAGGGATTGTGAGCTTGATAATAAGGATGACCGGCCCGCAAACAAAACAGAGGTCATTCCTTTCAAGGTTCACAGCTGGGACATGCCTCTCTGGCTTTTCATGCCTCTTGAGGTCTTTCAGACCAGCAGCTGTTCCCTCCTGGGTGTCGGGGACCTTTGCAGAGAGCTTCCCTGTCATAAGCAACATGGAGCATTTCACTCAGTGACCTTAATCTTTCAAATGACAGGTCACTACCATGGTGAAGAAAATGTCCTCTTAGACCCCATCCAGCATAGAATGACTTACGTGGACAGGCAAAGACACCCACGAAGAGAAGGGACCTTTGCTTTGTGGCAGCTCCCCTTTGACACTGAATGTCTTCAAAGGCCAGCTCTTAGCTTGATACCAAGACAAGTGCTGAGCTCCAAAGGCACCGAGCAGACAGCTGTGACCAGACCCTCATTTACAGCCCTTGGCCCTTGACTTCAGCGTATGGAGGGTTCCACAGTTCCCCGGGAGAGCATGGCATGGATTCCTTTCACGCTTAGTATTCTTCCTCCATCCCAATTCCCTTCATGCGAAGACAGAGCTATCCAGGTGAGACGGAGGAGCATGATTATCTTTGATAATAGTCTTTGAAACCCAAATTGCAAACATCTGCTCTAGCACAGCGACTATCCCTTCCTGGTAAATGGCATCCTGGTGGGGGCAGGGAAAGGGCAGAAATTCATAGGTTTCATTTCATAACAATGCCCAAGAAGGGTCTTGAACCTCTTAGGACTAAGTCATTCACTTCAGTTATGGGCACCAGAGATGCTTGCACAGAAAAATTAACTGCCCTGTAAATAGCAAGTGCCAAATCTCTGAGCTGACTTTTCTGCAACCTGTACAAAATGAGCATCTTCCAACAAATCTCCTAGCAAAGGAGTGTGCATATTATCAAGCCAAGGTTAATAAACCCGCCCCTTCCCCACAGGAGTGAGAGCTGGAAGTGGGACACTCAGAAAGCAAATGTCTCAGGTTTAACTGAAGTCTGAATAAACTCAGCTCAGGGCCTATCCTGCCCTATATCTAGCTACGGAAAAAGTAAGGTTCAGTTGTAAACCAATTTTGAAAGCGTCAAAAGATCAACACTCTCAAAAATATATCTCCTGGCCTCACTCCACCCTCTAGGGACTTGACTGGCTAGACAAGCTGTAAAGGGAAAATCAATAACAATGCAAGGTCAGACAAGCTTCCCCAGTCTTTTCCTCCTCATTTGTCTGTGTAGGTATCTCCTTAACATTCACTGGTTTGATTTTAAGAAAAAGGAAACTAGCATGATACGATACCATTAAGTCAAATCACTTACTCACCCATGAGTATGATTAAATTTATTAGTACATGTGGGATTTTTACAATATCTCTATATAGGACAACTTATTTAGTTATCTGTAAATGGAGAGTAATTTTGTAGTTCACTATGTCTGTCCTCAGAATCTTCCAGGCCTATTTTCTAGAATTTAGGATACAGAACTCTTATGTCCTCAACCAAAAATGAACTCAAGAATGTTCTCACACCTGAAATGCTTCCTGAGAAGAGGTTTAGCCTACCTGCAAACAGAGAGTGGAGAAATCTCCACACACAAAAGAAGAAAGTCTCCATTAATCCTCCTAAGAATATACTGAGAGAGCCAGCTGCTTTCCTGCTATCTAAACACGTCCACGACAGGTCAAAGGGTGGCCTGAGACCTGAGCCAAGGCCATCACATCCAGTAACCCATGGAAAAGGAGGCATTTCACCCAGCCGGTGTGCCTCAGTGGTTGAGCATCAACCTATGATCCGGGAGATTGAGGTTCAATTCCTGATCAGGGCACATGCCTGTGTTTTGGGCTCAATCCCCAGCAGGGAGCGTGCAGGAGGCAGCCGATCAATGACTTTCTTTCATCATTGATGTTTCTATCTCTCTCTCCCCCTCTCCCTTCCTCTCTCTGATATCAATAAAAACATATTTTTTAAAAAAGGAGGCATTTCTAGGCATCACCCCTCCACTGCTTTGGAATATCTGACACAGAATACACAGGTTTCACGAAGCCTTTGGGGAGTGGGCTCAATGCCATTGTTTCCCTTGTATGTAGTGTCATTTATAGTCAACAACACAGCCACCTGCACTTCAGCTCAGATCCAGAGCTCAAGTTCTCAGTCCTCCAAGTCACATCCCAGTTCAGCAGAAATGTTTGCTTTTCCAAGGGTCTTTAGCCGCACTGGCTAAAGGAACCCTCTTGATGATCCAAGTTTTGCATCTCCAAAAAGTCAAACTCCGGAACATTTATTCAATTAATAATTTTGTTTAATTGGTGCATAGAGAATTTCATGGCACTCATATTTTACACAACTTTTTTACAAAGGAGGCTTGGAAAAACATTGAAAATCTTGCCTTTTTAAATGAAATAATGAAGGTGATGCAACATTGTGTTTTCTTGTGTTTGCTTTTGCCTTGCCTTCCAGATAATTTAATGCAAAAACTTTGTCTATTAGGTGACTAATTTTTCTAATGCTGGGATTTTGGTGCAAATACTCTCTTCATTCCTGAGTGAAGTGTAATGCAGTGCCTGACACATAGTAACTGCTCAAAAAACATTGGTTTCCTGCTTTCTTTAAGTAAGGTAAATAGACTCTCTAAATTTTATTTTCCTTATAAATAAAGTAGAAATAAGAATAGTGCTTGCTACAAAAGGTTATTGAAAAGATTTAGTGAATTAGTACATGCACAGAGCCCACAAATAAAAAAATAGCAAAATAAATGTCAGTTGCTGTCTCATTGCTGCTTTGGTTATACTATTAAATTTCTTTGTTCTAAAGGTGGTACTGTGTATCTCTTGTAATTTACTGCTCATCCATCTAATAGGTGAACAGCATGGGTAATAAATTAATGATACGTGTAAACATATCTAAGCCAAAAAAAATCAAAAGCAATACACACTTATGTACTATAATTATAAAGAAGAAAATAAAAGCAGACTTTCCGAGCTTTAGAAAAAATTGTAAAGGCTATTTCAAATTACTGAGGTGGCCATCAAAATCTTTTATGACCACAAATAGGTATATTTTATGGACTAAAGGCATTTAGAATAAATCTCTGTGGGAAGACACTCCCGGGAGATCCTGCGAAGGTAAAAGATGACCTGAGATATGCAGCCGTATCATTCATGTCCAGCAGCCAGCAGAAAGGATGGCATTTCTGGGTGTCGCCTTCCACTGCTCTGAGAGATCAGCTACAGAAAACACACAAGAAGTGAGAAGTTTGGAGGGAGTAAGGCTTTAATGCTATCACTTCACTTGTCTTGTTTGCTAAATCAATGAAGGTATGCATGGATAAATGAACGAATGAATTTATCGCTTCTTTGAGGCTTCAGACATTTTCTCTCCCTATGTTTTGCTCACTTCCTGTTATCTCCCACGATGCTGGGAACATAGTTAAGACTCATGGTTTCATTGGATCTGCAACTGAATGTTTGTGTGTCACTGAAAAACGGATTAGCGTTAGAAAAACGAGAAAACAAATGAGTGTATCCTAACAGTCACTCTCAGCAGCTGAGGGGTCGCTTCTTCCTCCCAAACACTCATTGGAATCTCCATGTAGAGTTTATAGGTAACATTGTCACGGTTGTTCCCTAAAGTGTTATGTGAGGGAACATATAAGGAAATAGGAAAGAAATAAATGAGGGTAATAATAACATAGGGATAAATCAAAATGAACTTCTTCCACCAGCTCCTGGACCTCTGCCATCAGTCTCTTACTTTACCATCTAGCTTCCGATTCTTTCCTCTTCATGACCACAAAGCTCTTAGCCATTCACTGTTATTTATAAATATTAACTAAAATTAGAAGCAGTGAGTAATGAATGAAAAGACAAACACTGGTGTCTTCACTTACTAACTCATAATTCATCTTAAAGAAAGATGATTTTAAATCACATCTCATCATGATTTCTAGATGATTCCTTCCTTTTGGGGAGAATTGGTGTTGTAGTTAAGCCATTCCTTTAAAAAAAATAGTAAAATAATTACGACTTATTTCAAAAATAAAATATGAATAACCAAAATAAATTTTTGATTTCTTCTGACTGCACAAATTATTTTGAAAGCTGACAGCTCTGCACATTTTAAAACAGAGTCAATCATTCAAACTTAATCACAAATTTTCTACCCCATAATAATTTCTAATCATTTCACAGTGCACATGCACTCACATCTAAATGCCCTCTTCCACATGTCAAAATAAAATTCATATCTATTACCACACCTCTGAACCATCAAATCATTCACAATGAAGATCATAGAGTGAAGATATATGGAAATGATGTGTAACGCCACAGTGGAACTTACTCAGGAGAGGCAAATGAGCCAAATGGCAATATTACACTTCTAAAACTCAACAGTATTTTGCCTTTGAAGTAATTTATTTTTAACTTTCTAAATCATTTGTAATATTTACAACTTAAACTGAACTTTGCTTAAAAGAAAAGAGCCCAGGTTTGTACTCAATACAGTATCATTTTTAGAATCATCTACAGGCTACACGGTTAATATTATTCATGTCCCTCATCCCGTTTATAAGTATATTGCAGTAATTCATGCAGAAGCTCAGATTATAGAAGAATATAATCTACTCCAAGCAAATAATGCATTAGTGCATAACTAGAAAACTTTATTAAGACTGAATCATCTGTATATACTTACCTTCTTCCAATAAATAACAATTTTTTAAAATGTATCTTTATTGTTGAAAGTAATATAGATATCCTGTTATTTTCCCCCATTGATCCCCTACACCCTGAATTCCCCCCTTTCAGGCCTTCCCCATACTCCTGTCTGTGTCCATGTATAAAAACTCATGCACATAAATTCTTACGTTAATCTCTCCCCACCTACCCACCCACCCCCGCCTTCCCTCTGAGATTTGTCAGTCTGTTCTATGCTTCTACATCCCTGCATCTATTTTGTTCGTCAGTTTATTTTGTTCTAACTGACAATTTAAAAATGAATTATTCCCTTCCCATTTCCCCCTTTCAGGATCTCCATCCTTATACACACATGAAAACAAATACAGGAAAATTCCATGTACACACACTCACACACGCCTACATTCACTTAATATACACTCCTTCATACACACCTGCAGGTCTACAGACCTAGACTTGCACTCCCACACACTCACACATAATGCATGCACACACGCACACCTACACACAGACATGCACGTGAGAACCATGCAGATAGTTTAATAAAGGTGGTATGATGGGACTCTCCTTCAGTACACCTTTATTTGATTTACAGAGCAGAAATATTTCTTCTGAGCCCTGTACACACCTGTGAATGAGCTGCTGGACAGCAAAAGGCCTCATGGCCCAAGGCAGGCCCAAGGCTAAGTTAGCAATTGCTCCAGCTGGCACTGTAAGGCTCTCGCACCTGAGGATAAAGTTTGCCTAGAGAAGACTATTCCATTCCCCCCAAATAACCATGCCCCTCTTTTCTTCTTTTAGCTGGGCTGCCCTTTCTAAATACCCCTTCTTCTGCATCCCCCAATTGATGACACACACTGAAGGACGCCGAGCCAAAGGCTTGAGCAGTCCTTTGACTGCAAGCATCAATCCAATGCTGGGAGACCGCACACAGGTTAAGAAGTTGTTCTGTCCCTGGTGTGGCTAACCCACCCCATGGACCCCTCAGGAGGACGAGACCCCACTGGGTATGGCTTCAGGCAGACCCAGTGCGATCTCCTTACTCCCTGCCCCACCTGCCCCCCACTGGATTACCCCTATCTTTAATTAACCCTGACCATGCTGTTTCCCAGTCCCCTCCTTCGGCATGGATGGCTCCCTCCTCTGTGATATTAGTGTCTCTTCCCCAGCACTTCCTCGCGTGCCTTAAAACTTAGCCGCTTCAGCCCTTCTGTGGGAGGCCGGCATTATTTTCAGCGGGCCTGACTTTTCTTCACTGGAACTAGCCTCGTCCTTCATAACTTACACCATTTTCCAGGTTAGAGTCTCTCCATCCATTCATTCCAGAATGCCCTTGAACTTCCATGCATTTCTATCAAACTCGTGTTACTTGAGTTAATACAGCTTCCCAAAACACCCTATTTGGACACCGACTGTGAAATCCTCTTCTTTTACATCAATATTTAAGATGTGAGGACACATTTGCATTCTGATTCAATGAAATCTTTTTTCTGATTTAATTATATTAACCTAATTTTCATCTAGAATTTGCTCTTCCCCCTTTAAGCTCCCCAAGCCCCTGATCCAGAAAGGTTATGAGGGCTCCCATCACGCTTCCTGCTCCTCTCGGAAAAGTATTAGGCAGCCTACACTCTGACGGTGTCAATAGGAAAAGAAGATCGAATTCTATGCTGTGATAGTGATGCAGGGAAGCTGCAGGGAATTGTGAAGTCTACATAAAGAATGCTATTTTTTTTCCTTCTGAGCCAATTTCAGTATCATCATTTAGGAGTCAGAGAAAACACTTTCTGGGTGAAGTGGATAAGTGGGTAAGCAAAACAAAAGGAAATAGTAAGGACAAATTTGCAGCCTTATGGAATTACAGGCAGAATGTGTGCTTGCTGGCCCATTCCCCTAAAATAATGTTCCTGAAATAATATACTCTGCAGCTGCCTTAATCTCCATATGAATCATCATGCTATCATTTACCTTTCCAGAAGGCATTTTAACAAATAAGTTCCTCTCAAATCAAACTATTTAGAAGTATGAGTTCAGGTTTCCTTTCACCTCCCTCTCAATCTAACTCTAACATCCTGCAATAAGCTACATTCACAGAAAACCTTTGACCATAGCAATATGAATAGAAAATTTCTAGCACACATATTTGCAGGAATGGGTAGTTATTTTTATTTCATTCATGTATTAACTCACTCAAATACTATTAATTATACATCGTCTATGGTCAAGGCACTGGGTTAAGAACTGGGTGGCTACAAAACTGAACTGAATATAGCCTTACCCTTAATGATATTTCAGTCCTAAAAGAAATTATAAAACAGGAACACAATAAAAAAGTAAACTAAAACAAGTATAAATAAAATGCCTTGCAGTTTAGAGGGTAAAGATTAATTCCATTCTAGCTATTAAGATGACGGTAGATTTCACAGAGGATGTAGCATTTGAACCAGGGAAGAATAGGTAGGATTTGATCATTTGGAGGTGCAGAGGTAGAGGTGAAAGTAGAATGTGGTAGCAGAGGGAACAGAACTGACAAAGGTGAGAAAACCTCAAGTATTAGAATAGAGAGCTGTGTTCCCCTTAATTTGCCTGCAGCAATGGCTCGGGAAGAAGGGGAGCGATGTGAAACACACTTGTTAGAACATGTTGAAACTAGATCAAAGGGAGCCTAGCACGCCAGCTGAGAAATTGCTCTTTACTCTAAAAGGAATGGGAAATCTCTGAAAGGTTTGGAGCCCGTGAGTAAATAATCAAAGGTTGCTTCAGGAAGATTGCCAGCTGTGTGTAAAAAGTGGAGTGGAACACAGCTGGAGACAAGACCAATAAAGAGGCTACTGCAAAGACTACAGGAAAGAGGAAAGGAAAAAGCCGAAGGGTGGGAGGGATACCTCAGAGATAGAACTAACAGAACTTAATCAAGCGGACAGGAGAGAGAAGCGAAGGGGAAGGAATCGCAGGGCCTTGAGTAACTGGGAGAATCGCGTGATGCCATCCATGGGCAACACAATAGACGGAAACAAAAGTAAGTTCATTTCCATACATACAAATCTGCGTAATATTTCTGAAATTTGTAAGTGCATCCCCCAACCCAGCAAGGTGCACCAAATTATCTGTAGAAGATATCTGTGTTAGATAAATATTATTCACATTAATTCTAAAGCAACATTTGCCCTATCGATATCTTGGCATGGTCTCCCACCTCATCTGCTTCTTTCTGACCTCCCAGCAGCTAGCTTTCCCAACTGATGGTTGGCTTTCCACCATCCATCCCATGCGCCTTCATGTTGTCCATCCACTGACTTCAGACTGCTCTTGAGCAATGGATCTTCCAGCTCAGCCCCAGCAACCTCTCACCAGGGCTTTCCTGACAGAATCACCGACTGGACACAGCAGATCCAAGGAGCTGCCCCAACTGGATGACTGGGCTGGGGCCGAATCTGCGGTGTTAAAGGGATGGGCAAATGAGGGTGGCTACATTTAGCTGGAAGAGCAAGATTGGAGTTGCGAGTTCTGAAAAGCTGGAAGATCTCATGACAATTGTCCTCAGTTACCACCACAGTGAAGGTGGCAGGGAAATGTCTCTTCTCCTGCAGGACAGTTAGTGTCTGTGAGAGGAAGGAGCCCTTTGAGGAAGGGAGAGCAGAGGAGCTCCCGTATCTGGTGTCTTATGTACACCTTGGATGACTGCACAATAAGAGGGTGGGTGGGGAGCAGGGACTATTTTGCTTCATTGATCCTGTGGTGTGAGTGTGCCCTTAGGCAGCTTGAGGACCCTGAAGGATACCAGCAGCCCAATCGGGCCACAAGCAGCTGGCACTCCCTTCAAAGTGGAACTCTAGGGGGCATGGAGGAGTTGAGGTAGAATGAACAGAGGTTAAATGCTCTTTCACTTACTTCTAAGTGACAGGTTTTAATTAAAAATAATTCATACCTGAGTTGATCGAATCAGCTCTATGGAAAGTGAGATTTCCACTGCTGATGGACTTGAAGGCTGTCAGGGAGGAAGTGTGCAGAGAGGAGACCTATGTGTGGGGCAGGAGGGGGGGAAGGTGCAACTTAAACTGATCCAAATTACAGGAGGAAAGAAAATACACTAAAAGGAATATGCCTTGAATAAATATGGCTTACTATACTTAGGGTGGTGTTTTCAATGCTTTCACTCTCTCTTTTAAAAAGTAGCTAAACAACTTGTCTGAAAAAAAAAAAAAATACCTTGTATCCCAATGCTATTTTTTTACCAATTCCAAAATTACTAAAATATGTTATTTTATGACAGTAGAAATATGATTGATACAAGTGTTCCCATTATACAGATTCGACCACTGACACTGTGAGAAAAAAGGCAAAGAACAGTTTATGTGCAGGAAAGGGTCCAGGGTAACAACAGAAACTCTGACTCCTCCAAACAAGTCCCCAACCTGGCTTTACATGGAAGAAACTCTGATAGGATCAGCGGTTTTTACAATTCAAGCCATTCCCCTTTTGTTTGCTAAAGCTAAAAAAAATTAATGATAAAAAAATTATTCTTGCTCAGATTCTATTTCTGGGGTCACAGCTGCAGGATTAACATAGGCTAAAGCTGAAACGACTGAAGGTTGATTGTGCACAACTTTTCAAGTGCAACTGAATCGCCCAAGAATGCAGAATCACATTTCAGATGTAGTTAAACATGAAAAACTTATATAATTGTCTTATAGGACAAATATTAAAATCCTGAACCACTCTACTTAAGGTCCCTGAAATTTTGTGTTGACTTCCAGCTCCGTATTAGGCAGCCCTTCTCTGCTCAGCCAAATCCTCTCCATCCACAGAGGTCCAGCTTAAATCCACATCTCCGGGAAGCCCCCCAGCGCCCTAGGAAACCAGTTCTCACCTCTGTGAAAGCCCAGAGCACTCTGTCTCCCTAGTGTGGCACTCAGGGGCCCTGGTCATCTAGACATGCACACACCCTAGCTCCCGTTTCCCTGTTGCATCCTGCAGGCTCCAAGGGCAGGACCCGTCACTTACACATCAGCGTATCTGCTCTAAGGGCCTCGTGAAAGACACCCTGCTTAAGAGGTGTTCGATATATTTTTTAAATGAATGACGACTGCATGAAAAACCTGCAGGGTGCTCAGGCTTTCCTTTTAAAGGTTCATCTCAGAATATGGAAAGCAAGCCCCTGCTGCTTGCACCTAGCTCACGGCTGCTCTTTCTCCACAAGATCACAGATGAATACCATCTGCTGCTCCTCTCCACCGGGCCCCACTGGAGATTCCCTTTAGGCTAATTGGTCACTCTCTGTTCTAGCCTTGGATGTCTATCAGTGCTTACTCTCGAGGAATCCCAGGGGTCTAGGATGCTGGTTTTTAAGTTATATGCTCAATCCCATATGCTTTTCCTCTTTAAACTCCTAATTATTACTCTCTTTTTAGTTATGTTTATTTCCTCCCTCCTGAAATGTTTCATTTCCAGGTCTCTTCTAAAACTATCTCCTTTGAGCCATCTACAGAACATAAGGCAAGCAGATGGTACTTCGATTACACTGGTAATTACCCCGGGAGAAAAGCATCCTTGTTCCCAAAGCAGGTAATTTGGACTAAAATAGAACTTTCCCCAGAATAACTCAGGTGAGTAGGGTGTTGAGCTATATACATATATGGCTATATTTTCTATAATTGGAACCATCACCCTTAGTTTTTTGACAAAACCAGACTTGCTCCCTACAATGAAGGGCGGCCAACATCTAAAAGCTGAAATTAACTATTTTCTTTTTTGTCTAAGAGGAACTGTTTCTGGCTTCACCCACTTCCACATCCACTCCACCTCTACAATGGGTTTAGGGGGCATTTAAATCACAGTAGAAAAAAAATTGAGGACCTACTCTTATCAATAACCAAGCATGCTACTTCTCATACCTAGTTTTTAAGCACAATGACTTCATTTTAAAATATGATACCTATTTTAAAGGAAATGACTGAAATGCAGTTTCCACCAGTATGTGAATCATTTTGACTTTTGAGAAAAGTCAATATCAAATCCTCAAACTTAGGCTTGGGACAATGGGACAAACAAACACCCCTCTTTGTTTGAGAGTAAACAGAATTCTACCTGGATACTTCACTGCTCCCTGATTTTAGCTGCATACCTTGATCTGCTGAAATTCTTCTCTAACAGCAAGACTAACTAGAGTGCTTTCAGGCCAAGAACAGGGCACCCTATGTCACTGAGTGAAAAATGGCAAAAGGTCATCCAAAGGAACTTCACATAAAAAGAAAAGCAGTGAGAAATGATAATTGCCCTTTTCCAGCCTAGACCAGGTCCAATTACCATCAATCCTTTGTGGTGGTGTTTTTTCCTCTCTTTTTAATCTGGTGTAATAGTGTGATTATCCTAAAGCTGCAATTTAGATGTAGGGCTCATTAAAAAGAAGGTTGAAGTTTTAATATGTATGCCCAACACAAAAGCAAGATATTTATTGCACTTGGCCCATGGCAGAGGTTAAAATTTCACGGAGAAGATTTTTCAGAGATTAACAAAACAACATATATCTCTTTCCCTCTTCTTCTAGAGATGCAAAGTAAAGTGGGGGGGAAATAGTTACAGATGAAAAAGCTCACGTCGACTGGTCAGCCTCATCAATGTTACGGGTAGGTGACAGCCAATTTTATTAGAAAATATCTGTGTTTTTTGTTTCAGCATTTTGGTCTTTTAAATTTGAAAGCTATTTTGTACAATTTAGTAACCTTTTTTTCCATTTTTCCTGACATTACAAATTGTCCAAATTTTTTTGTTTTCTGTCATCAACTTTCTAAGCTCCCATCCACTCTACTATAAACTTACTGAGGAAAATAAAAAATGAGCATATATTTTAGTTTTTTATTACTCTTCATAATGAAATCTCTTAAGTATTTTTCTGTTCAAAAGTTACCGTTATTTGTGGAGGAGAAAGTGCGTGTCACATTAATAGCACTGAAACCTCACAAATATTAGCATTTTAAATAAGACAATTCTCTTAGTCTGGTGACTAGAAAAACATAACTTTCTTGGTCACCTGTAAGAGTAGACTTAAACCAAATAATGGGTTAATGTGAGGCTACCTGATTCCTGTAGTAGTAACACTACCAGCTGAGACCTTTGCATAGAGAAAATAATTGATTTATAAAGAATAATTAATTAATATTATGGCTAATAGCTAATAAATTGACTAAAATCTATTTTGGACTCTGCCAATATAAATAGCTCTATTTTCAACAGAACCAATAACTGCTGTTCACATTAAGTGTAATTAGTACCTCAAAAACAGTCCTTGATAGGCCAGTAAAGCCATGAACTTCCCTGGCCAGTGTGGCTCAGTTGGCTGGGCATCATCCTGTGCACCATCAGGTTGCAGGTTTCATTCCCAGTCAGGGCACAAATTCAGGTTTTGGGCTCAATCCCCAGTAGGGGGTGTGCAGGAGGCAGCCAATCATTGTTTCACTCTCACATCTATGTCTCTCTCTCTCTCTCTCTCTCCCTTCCTCTCTCTCTAAAACTCAATAAAAACATATATTTTTTAAAAAGCCACAAATTGCACGTACTGTTCAAGATACTTGGATGGTATTTATAAATCAAGTCATGTTAAAATAAGTTTTAGATTGCCTATGTCAACACTGGTAAAGTCTATGCATTAGACACTTTGTACACAGTCTCTAAAATCTGTATCTTGAAAATTAACAATTTGTTCAATCAGGGTCCAATTTAAAGTTCTGTTGTGAGCAATAATAATACATTACCTAAAAAGAAGCCTATGTCTTATATGAATTGTCCTTCAAAAAACGATGGACTGAAGCATGGGGTCCTCATATACCTCTGAATAGTTGGCATTTGTCAAAGTCTGTTTCTTTCCTGACCAACAAGAGGCCATAACTGAAATACCCAGGAGCAGTGGTTCTCAAAGAGCAGCATCAGCATTGCCTGGGAACTTGAGAGTGAGGGAAATTATCAGGCCCAGCCCCAGACCTACTGAATCAGAAATTTTGGGATTAGAGACTAGCAATTTGAGTTTAATAAATCCCAGGTAATCCTAATGTAAGTTCAAATTGAGAACCACTATCCTTGAAAGAGATTTCTCCAAGTGGGGTGTAAGGACTGTTGGTATTAGAATCACTGGTGCTAATTCCTGGAACCTACCCTGACCTGCTGAAATACCATATCTGGAAATTTAAATTTTTCATAAGCTCCCCAGGCCACTGATGCCTGGGAACCACCCAGCTACATTTAAATAAATAGAAGATTCTTTCACTAAAACTCAAAGGGGGAATATGAACCCAGTGATTGGATTCACTGAAACTGTGTCATACTTGAAGACATCAGTCTAAGTCTCTCTTTAGACTTGGAGACAGGCAGGAAGAGCTTACACACTGGTTAATATGAAACAAAAGCATACCCTCTCATTGTAGCTTTTAAAAAGTCTTTAGTCAACAAAAAGCAATTATTTTCTAATTGAAAAGAATAAAGCTGAAATAGAACTAACAACGTGGTGTCCCCTAGATCATTCTGTAATTAGCATAAGGCTACAAATAGCCCAAGAACTAGGCCTTTTTCCTAAACCAGGTATTTTCCTGTGGTTAGAAACGGTGCTGGTGACTGCATTAACATTCCCACGCTGTTCGTCAAACAGCCACACCATCCATCAGTAACATAATTAAAGATTCTTCCTCTCCATCAAAACACAGGCAGAATTAGTTTTTATAAAAAACACACAAATAACTTCATGTATGAGAGGGGGCAGCAGATGTTAAGTGGGGGAGGGAGGAAAAGGAAAGTGAAAAATGTGAAGGTGATAGACCCAAAGACGGAAGCCAGGCTCCCTATTAGCCTTAATAAAAGTCAGTCACCTCCCCTTTATCTTGCTGAGTGAAAGTAAAAGGTTCTGTGAGAACATTAACATTCCTGGACCAGCGATTATAATCATGGCAATAGCCTCAAATCCCACTCTCTTCCTCTGAGCTCTTTGAAAATAAAAATTCACAGAAACCAAACATAACATAATTAAAAACCTACACAGTGTAACTGTTGGACATGTCAGGTTTTCCCAGTATCTTTATACATCACCGAGCCTTTGTCAAGGTAACACTTGGATTTTGCCAAATGAATCCTTTCTAGCCTTATAGTAAATGTGTCTACTCCCCAACACTGCAAAGAGCAGCAAGAAGCACGTGAATCTTCAGTGTCAGAAACTGCTTTCTCACAAAGACAACGTGATATTTCGGAGAAAGCAAGATGTTTGCAACAATAGGGCCTGGGTTTAAACATGTGTTCTCCCATTTAACTGTTGTGTTAAAGGGATCAGGTCGGTAAAACCAATCTGGGTTTCAATTTTCCAACATAAAAAGAACCCCTCAGAGGGTTGGATGTCACATAATGCCCATGAAAATTCTTTAAGTGTAACGGTTCTTCATTCATTTCACTAGACTCCAAGTGTTCTAATGATAGGAATTGTGGCTTTTCATTCTTTTCTCTCCAACACACTTAATAATGCATAACTTACTGAATTAGATTAATTAATTAGGTGTTGTCTGGTCCTTTCATGGGGATCAGAGTTGACCCCAGAAGAGTGCCAGCCAAGTAGAGCCAGGCCCCAGGGTCCAGAGCCAAACCAAGAATGGCAGTTATTTAAAATGGAGCTACCGGGTAGCGCACACCCATGTCAGACGGGGAGTGGGGAGAGTCCCACAGCAGATACTAAATCTGTCATCTGGCCCAAGAAGCTAGTTCAAACCCACTTCAGGTTTTATCCAAACATCTCAGAAGAACAAGCTCAGGTGTACAGAGGGAGGGAAAATAAGGTAGGAAAACCAGAGTTGTCACAGAGGAGAGGGTGGAGACACCCCAGAGGAGCCTTGTATTGTTGGCAGGACACTTGCATGAGTCAGCCCGAGTTAAAGTCCCAGGATCAGGGCAGATTGCTATTTTACTTTAACTGAGCATTATTTGAGGGAGTGAACATAGTGTATCTAAAAGAACACGGATGGGTTTTAAGCCAGACAGAACCAAGTTCAAATCCAATTCTGCAGTTTACTAGCTGTATGACCTCACATACCCCCTTGGGGTACCAATTTCCCCATCTCCTCACAAAATCTTCATGGTGCCTTTTGGGGGGTTACATGAAATCAGTAGTTATGAGGGCCTGAAACACTGCTTTGTCACCTGGAAAGCACACAACAAATGTTAACTTTCTTCTCACAACTTAATTTCTAGCCTTTTCTCTTGGCTATATTTCTTATTAGCAATTTATTGTCCATATAAAGTTTTTAGTAAGTGCTTATTAATAAAAATTATACTTTCATTTTCTTTCAGCCTTTACTTTAATATCTGATTCTAACTTTGTCTGCACCACTCACAACCCAGAATCTCCTAATTCTAACCATCAAGAGCATCAGCAGGATACTAGAAAACTGTTTACCAGAATCTTGGCAGTAGAGACTCGTAAAAGAAGACAACTTGCCCCATGATGACTACATATACCTTGATAACTGTTCCATAAAATAGATGCTTTCCCATGAACTTGTGGTTTTTTGTTTGTTTGTTTTCTGAATGAAATCTTGATATTGGTCTTCACAGGTAATATACAAAAAGATCATCGGAGTTGGTAAATATATATTCATTTATTCATCTATTCAACACATATTTATCGAGCTCATACTATACTCTGGGCATTTGGTTAAATGCTAAGGACACAGCATTGGAACAGATAGGATTGTCCCTGTCCTCAGAGAGCTTTAGGCTCTTTATCAGGGTGGTTTAGTCTAGGCTGCACAATAAGTAACCTTTAAAGTCTTTGTCATTTAACAAAACCAAAATGTATTTATTTCCTATTCACATTAGGATCTAGCAGTGCTCCTTCCAGTGGCAACACATGGAACCAAATTCCTTCCATCTTTTCATGCCACTATCTTAAACATGTGGCCCTCGGGGTCTTTAAAGAAAGAGGAGAGAAGAGATGGTCAACAGCCCAGCTTGAAAGTGGTGAAAAACACTTTACCCACATCCAACCCATGGCCTCAGCCATACTGCAAGGGAGGCTGAAACTGTAGTTTTCCTATACGCCCAAGAAGGAATAAATTACAGCGGAGTGGAGTGAACACACACAATTATATTTGGCTCATCTACCATGTGCAAGCTGCTGCATCGGATAGTAAGAGAAACAGACACATTCCCTCCTCCTGGCCCCTTCCCTGCAGCTTTCAATCTAGTGAATGTGGCAAGCATATACTCAAATAACTGATTAGAGGTAGGTTTCATATATGATATAATAAAAGGTCTGAGCTCTGGAAATACTGAGCTACTGAAGCATCTTGACGAAAAACAGTCAGTGAAGAAAGGGATGAGTTTTATAAGTAAATATTAGGAAAGAGGTTCCAAGGTAGAAGATTTTGAGAAAAGGAAACATTCAAGAGATGGCAGGGGGCCCGGGGTGGCCAGCATATAGCTCCTACAACACGTGATGAGCTTTGAAAGAAAGGGCACATACAGGTCCAATGGAGCAGGGTTTCGAATGTCACAGCCTTGAGTTTGAAATTATCCATGCATGCAGCCCGTAGAAGTAGCAGATTATTTCAAGAGTGTAGTCAAGAGGCACTGAGGTTTTAAATTGGCGTTCCCATACCACTTTTGATTCCATACCTCTTGAAAGAAAGTACTATGTCTTAGTCAACTCCTTTTCTTTTTAATTTTGTTTTTCATTTCCCTCAATGTCTACCTAGCACACAGACTGTTCGCTTCATAGATATTGACTGACAGAATAGCCACCTGAATAAATGTATGAATAGAGCCCTTCTGACAACAGTAAACACCATAAGTACACTGATAACTGCCCCAAATGTACAGGATTCATGTACAAAATTGAAGGAGAGGAACTAATAGCAAATGACTGATAGCATGTGCTTATTTAGAGTTGGGACAATACATCACTTGCTCAGCAATGACAGTATGATTAATAGGCCAAGCCCCCAGAAACTGTTACAGAAGGAGGTTCTTCTGTTCTTATTTACACATCCCCTGTGGTGGCAAAGGCTGACCTTCAGGCTGGTTGTGGGGGGAGCTGAGCTCTAATCCTGCCTCCACAGGTTTTCAGCTGATTGGCCTTGGACAAGCCAGGCATCCTTTCCATTTCTTCACCCAAACACATTGGTGTTGACATTTACCTCAACCCAGATTTTAAGGAAATAAAAAAAGATGATGTAAAGCACTTTGGAAAGACCAAAGCACTAAATAATATATAAAGTCCCATTTTAATGGAAAGTGTGGTCTTCAAGAAAAGGAGCAAAATCGTAGAAGCAGGACACTGGTTAAAAGAGGAATGACATCTAAAGCTTTATTCTTACCAGCCATAGAAGCACATCCAGACTTGGCCCATCCAAAGTATAGGCTTCAAATTCTAGCTGATTTCAATAGGTAGCATCCACATCAGAAATAGAACCAGTTTCTTTTTTCTTTTTTTTTTAATTGATTGATTGATTGGAGAGGGAGAGAGGGAGAGAGACATCAATTTGTTGTCCCACTTATTTATACATTCATTGGTTGCTTCTTGTATGTGTCCTGATTGGGGATGGAACCTGCAGTCTTGGTGTATCTGGATGATGCTCTAACCAACTGCACTACCTGGCCAGGGCTATAAAATCAATTTCATACCAAAGCAGGTTCTGCCTTGGGCTTTGCAGTTGTGATTAGCTTTTCTTATTTAGCACCCGGAGGGGTTGGCTTGAACCATACTGTAGAGCGACTTAATTGGAGAATTGGATAAACAAAGAAATGCCTCTCTCTCTAAATCAAGCCAAAGTGTCATGAAAAATAAAACAATTAAGCAGAAACAAAGGCACCAATAAAGTATTCAAGCAGAACAAATTTATACAAAAACATAACAAGGGTTCATTATTACAAATCAAAAGGCCAACAGGCACACACAGAACTCTCCATGGCTACCTTTATAATGCAACAGTGCAGAGAGGAAAATGAACAATTATTCAGAAACAGCAGTATGCCCATCTCTGTCCTCCGTTGAGATTTATAGGGTGCTTTGATAGACAATATCTCATTTAATCCTTACAGCAACCTCTCTGAAGTGGATATTAAATTTCATTTTACATGAATCAAAGAGACTCAGAGAGTTTATGTAACTTGCCCAAGTTCATATAATTATGGCATTGCAACCAGAATCCCAATCCAGATTGCTCACCTGGAGACCCAAGTGTTTCCCATGAGGTGACAATTAAATTCTAAATTAACCTGCACTCATTGGATAGGTCTTATGGAATGCAGTCATATTTTCTCATTCAACTGCAAAAACAAACATTCAGCGAGCATCAGCTATGTTGACAACACTGTGAGGTGAGGGGCTAACATGGCAGGGAAGATAGACACAGCCCTAGATCTCATAGAGTACACTTTCATCTTAGGAAAAATGCAAAGACTTAACCTCTTCTCTCCAGTACTGCAGTTTTTAAAATTATGCCTAGAAATATTTGGTTTAAGAAATAAAACTACAACCCACCCCACCCCCAACACGAACAACAAGATTTTCTAGAATTTTTCCATGAGCGTTACTATGTAGTAAAATGGCCATATAAACACCAAAATAGTATCAGGATCACAAATACATTCTGACCAAGAGGGCCTTAATGTGAGCCTCAGCTTGACTTAACTTTACATAGGTTTCCTTTGACTACAAGCCCCTGCCCTCTCTTTTCTTGGAGAATTTTCCTTAGAAAACTTGTATTTTCTTTCTCTGCCCCTTTGAGATGTAATCTTCTACAGCCCAGCAATGTTGTTCTCAAGGACCTGGGATCCATCTCTTTGAAATATAATCAGGAGAGGTAGCACCCCCACCTCCCAGCCTCTGCAGGAGGGTAGGAGCCTAACACCCATAAGTGCCAATCAGCAAACACAGGTGTCCTCACCACACTGACCAACCTCTCCCCAGCGTCTTTCATTACTTTTCCACTAGCTCACCCCAGCACTTAGTCTCCCACGTTTTGTTTCAGTGGAATTGAGTTCAATCTCTCTCCTACTGTAATAGTCTTGACCCCATTAATCTTGAATAAATTCTTCCTTGAGTAAGTGGTCTTGTGCAATTTTCCTTTTACAGTTCCTATTAACAGGTAGGATGCAAGCTACTAGTCATGCAAATATGAACAGGACAGGCTTCTACTCCAGAGAGATCAAGATACAGGTCTGCAGAAGAACTGCATCAAGATCTATAAGCAGATACCTGCTAAATAACTCCACCTTGGACAACAAATTACCAAAGATTCTTTAAATGTCACCTATAAAGCATAATGTCTTAATATTGAAAAATATACCCTGTTAAAGGATAACTTCTAGAGCAGAACTTAAAAATAGAAATGGAGTGGGGGGAGGAGAGGGGGAATAAACAGAAGGCTAGGAAAAACAGCAACAGAAAAAAACAAAACTTATTTATTAATTGTCTATTCATCAAAAGAAATACATAACTTACTTCAGCCATATGTTAGAATAATATTAACACCCGGAATATTAAAATAGCAACAGACTATCACCAGGCAGAAATTCTATTCCTTAATTAATAATCACCAAAAAAAGGTTCCTGAGCAACTTTTTCCCACCGTGAGTCACAGAGACCTCATTCAGACTTTACAAATTAGAAAGTCAGGCTCTGGGTTGCCAGACTTCCCTGCTCCAGGGCCCAGGCACTCTTTCGGCAGTCTGCCTATGTTCACTGCACTAACTCATTAGTAGTCTCTTTCTCTAAACATTGAACTTCCCCAGTTCATCTCTTTCAGTAAATTGAGAGTTCTGTTTGAAACATGGCATGTTGAGGTTTAGAAAATAAACAGCACGTTTTTAATAGTCCACGAATTATGGATGCTGTTATTACTGTCCCCCATGGCCACCATTACTTTCCAATGATCATGTACCTTTCATTTATTAAAGACTCTTTGATTTAGAATGCAATAAAAAAAACTTTTTTCTACCTATAGCATCAATTATGCAGATTGGCTTTTCTGGGGGGAAAGTAACAAGTCATATCAGTATTCTTTGACTTTCTAACTTAATTCACACAGTTACCATGATAGTGTAACTTATTATTTGGTACCCGAGGTTGATGAATTCTCCACAGGCTGTCAGTAATTATTCTCAAGTATCTATTATGAGAACACAGAAAATTGCTATTATGTGCTGACTCAGTCCTGTGTGAGCTCTCTGCTCCCTCCAGCCCCTTCTCCAGGCTGAGATTTCACTGTGATATATCTTAGCTGATTCACATAGGAAAGTTCTATTAAATTTCAAATTATCTAATCACACTACTGATGTTATATTAAGATATAAATAAAGGGAAATATCGACATGATTTATTTGTGCATGTCACCCTGTAGGAAGAAAATGCAAAATGAACCCTCAAGATGATATAAATAACCACCACAACAAAAATATCTCAGGGCATCCCTCTGACTGCCTGGTTTCATTAGGCCACGATTTCAGGTTTCAGTGGAATGTGCGAAACCCAAGCCTAGGACGCCCTCTGTGGAACCCTCTTGAATTCTGAAACAAGCAAACACAACCCAAGTGGCTCTTGACAAATCGAAAAGGAAATGATTGTATCTCATAACTGAGAAGCCTCAGGAATGGCAGAAACTGAAATGATTTTGTTGGATGGCTCTGGCACCTTAAGATGCCTTCTCCCCTGTGTACTGGTCTTGCTCTCATTTATTACAGTGATGTTTGTCCATGAGGCAGAAGGAGAAGGAGGAGAGGCCTGGATGATCTTCTGAGTGTGGTTGGCTGAGTTTAGGGGCCCACCTCAGGGGCCTGGGGTGGGACACAGAGGATAAGCCAGGCTGTGACCGACAGCCCTGTTAAGACCATACCAAGTGGGAAACAGGCAGCTCCTCAAAGGAAGGCAATGTTATTACCAGGAGCTGAGAAGAAAGGAATGTTGTGTGGACAAGGTCAGGAAATGTCAATGTGGAGTCTAACACCAAATGTTTTGCAAGAGCCCATGGGGCAGGCAGTGCCATTCCTAAAAATAAATGAGGCTCTATCTGGTTTGGCTCAGTGGTTAGAGCATCAGCCCATGGAGTGAAGGGTCCCAGGTTCGATTCCAGCCAAGGGCACGTACCTCGGTTGCAGGCTCAGCCCTAGTCTGGGAACGCACAGGAGGCAACTAATCAATGCGTCTCTCTAACATCTCTCCCTCTCCCTCTCCCTCTCTTCCACTCTCTCTGAAAAGCAATGGAAAAAATACCCTCAGGTGAGAATTTAAAAAATAAGAATAATAAAATAAAATAAATAAATGAGACAAGGCCCCTGTCCACTGGAATCTTGGAAGAGAGTCACAACCACAAATAAATCCTAATACAAGGGGAAGTGTGCACATGAGTAACTATATCACACAAGGGCCCAGAGGATGGGGCAACAACTCTGCCTGGGAGACTGGTGAGAGCTCCTAAAGAGGTAATATTACACTGCACCTTGAAGGACAAACAGAAATTTGCCAAGCAGTCATACTGGATTAAGAGTCCACTCTACTCCAATACGTCCCCTAACTTACATCTTAATAACATCTACAAAGACCCAAATAAGGTCACACTCACAGGTACAAGGAGTTAGAACTTCAAAATACCTTTTAGGGAGAAAATTCAACCCACAGCACCAAGGCAATCAATGTCAAAGAAAAATTACACTGGACAGCTAAACAGGCAAAGTAGACTTTAGCAGAGACTATGGGTTCGAGATTATTAGAATAAGGGAGATTAAATTCAACGCCACTGAAACAAAAGGTGGGAGATTTTAAGCACTAGGGTGAGCTAGTGTAGCATTAACAGGAGATGTTCGCGGGGAGATTAGTCAATATGATGATGCCACCTGTGTTTGTTGATTGGCGTTTAAGGAACTGGGCTCCTATCCCCCACCCCCTCACCCCCCACGCCCAGACTGGGGGATTGGGGGTGTTATCTTTCTTGATAATTACATTTCAAAGGGATGGCTCTCAGGTCCTTGAGAAAAACCTAGGTTGTAGAAGATTTACATCTCAAAGGGGCAGAGAAAGAATTTACAATTTCTAAAGTAAATGCTCTAAGAAAGAGGTCAGGGGCATAAAGTCAGGAAAAAAACCTGTCTAAAGTTCAGTCAAGCAGAGGGAAACATTAAGGCCATCTTAGTCACTGACTGGTCCCAGAGTCAGAGCTTCTTAATGATGTGCTTTCGTTACAGGTGTGGCCACCCCCCCACCCCCCACCCCCTCACTCCCAGTATGAGACCATAAACAACCTTTCCATTCATTTCATTGCACCATGACATGACAGTTTTAGGCAGCTGTTTGAGTTTGTTTTTATGGAAGAAATTCTGAAGACTATGTGAAGGATAGTTTATAAGGAAATGGAAATGAAGGCAAAGCAGGCAATTGGGGGAAGCTGAAATTTTTGAAAGCAGTGTTGGAGGAGACAAGAGATTAGAATGCCTTTCTAAAATGTCTGAAATAGTCTCAAAAATTGAGATGATTCAATGCAGTGGTTTGAGGTCTCAAACTGGCCTGCAGACAAAAGACCTGTAATTGTCATCTTCTGAGGCGTTTGAAAAGATGCCTTGGAAAGTGTCCTTTGATAGCTTGTAAACCACAATTACCTTTCCTTCTCACTGCCCATGCACTGAGTAAGAGATGGAGAAAGAGTGGGCAGAAAAAGGAAAGGAAAGATTGCTGTTTGCAGCTAAATGACAATCTAAATGGTTGTCTTTATAAAATAAAGAGTAACACTCCAGCAAAGACATCTTCAGCAGCTCTTGATAAACTCAAGATCCTCCAGGTATCATGGATTTGTGGACTACATGTGGTCCTTGGTACACAGATTTTAATTTTTTAGCCTTTCAAAGAGGTCCACCAGGACCTGATTGAATATAAGAATAATCTTGTCCTATTCTGCTTGGAGAGAACTCTACTGGTAAGCATCTTAGAAGATATCTAGAGATAGAAAGCTGGACAACATTAAATTGTAAGCTGTGTATATCTAGGGAGGGCTAAAGCTCCCAATGAAGTGTTAGCAACTTTTACGGTAAAAGGCCAGATAGTAAACATTTTTGTTTTTTCAGGCCACGTCATCTCTGTCACCACTACTCAACTCTGTTGTTGCAGTACAAAAGTAGCCATAGACACTGAACATAAATGGACATGGCTGTGTTCTAATAAATTACATTCATGGACACGGAAATGTAACTTCATATGCAATATTATTTTCCTTTCGCTTGTTGCCAATTATTTAAATATGTAAAATCCATTCTTAGCTTGCAAGCTGTACAAAAACAGGCAATGCTCCAGATTTGGCCTGCAAGTTATAGATTATCCACCCCTGGTCTAAATGGGAAAAAAAAATCACAGATCCCACATATTCCCAGTGCACCTCATTTTCATGCCTCTCATTAAAACATGAGCCAGTCATAGGGGAAAATATTCCCTGCACCCATGTTGAGAAAAAAAGTAAGACAGTCAAATCCTAAATTGTTTTGCCAATGTCCCAGCCTCATAAGAGCCTAATCCTACACAAAAGCAATCATTGGTTAACATATTCAAGCTATGTTTATTGAAGGATTGCTCTGAGCCAGGTATAGTGCTAGACACTAATACATACAGCAGAGACTAAAACTCCTTGGTCTCACAGAATTCACCCCCACACGGTTGTTGTCCTCTAACCTCGGTGAGCTTTGGATTCAACAATGTTGCCTTCAAAAATGACAGAGAATGGATAACTTTCAAAATACTACCTCCACCAATTAAACCTGAAGCATATCCTCAGAGTGATTTGCTTTTAAAAACTTCCACTGGCCACACTGCAGGCTCCAAAATTGGTTTAATTGCTTTGGGGTAGGCCTGGGTACAGGTAGTTTTTAAAACTCTCCAGGTGATTTTAAAGTGTATCCAGGATAGAGAACACTGGCTTAGAACTTCTAAGTAGGCAAATTTGATGCATGAGACTCATGGGGCCCCTTAAAACACCCACACCTAAAAGCAGTTTGGGGAAGAGCCCTCACCCACCCACATCCCCAGCCTGCTCATGAGTTTACTTCCATGAAGCCAGAATGCTCAAGCTTTGGTCCCCAGACTCTCATAGCCAGGTTCAAGTCTCACAGCTTCTCACCCTGAAATCCAATTTTCTCAATTTCTTCCCTCACGCTACACGTTCAGATCTCAGTTAAGCCTTTCCCCAAAAACACAATCTTTAAAACATAGCCTTCTTCAAGATCTATGTAGAGCAGTGGCTCTCAAAGTGTGACCCATGATCCAGCATCATCCAGATTACCTGAGAACCTGTTAGAAAGGTATATTCCTTGCCCCATTCCAGACCTATGGATCAGGAACTATGAGGAAGGTCTCAGCAGTCTGTGTTTTAACAATCCCTCCAAGTGATTTTGAAGCACACTCAAGTTTTGGGGACCAGTGGCATAGGGAAATGAAGAGTATAGTAAACTTTGAATATATCACTACATCAATTAGCAGTTGTTTATAAAAATTAAGCAATGGACTAAAATTTGGGGAGATAAGTTTTTCAGAATTTTAGCTTTTGCTCTCTTAGAACATGAAAACTCTGACTTGAAAGATAATAGATCTCCTTCAGCCTTAAAGAAGGAAATCCTGCCATTTGTGACATGCCTGAACCTGGAGGACATTATGCTCAGTGAAATAAGCCAGACACACAAAGACAATCACTGCATGGTCTCACTTACATGTGGAATCTAAAGAAGTCAAACTGATAGTAGCAGAATGCAGAATGGTTATTACCAGAGGCTGAAGGGTGGGGGAACTGAGATGTTGGTCAAAGGGTAAAAACATTTGCAAGGATGAGTAAGTTCTGGAGACCTAATGAATAGTATGATGTCTATAGTTAGCAATACTAAATATAGTATTATAATATGCATAGTATGACAAATATAGTAAATACAATGATATTCTTAAAATTTACTTAGCCTAGATCTCGTGTTCTTGCCACACAAACACACACACAAAAATGGAAACTATATGAGGTGACAAATATGTTAATTAGCTTGATTGTAGTGATGATTTCACAATGTGTACCTATATCAAAACATCATGCTGTGTACCTTTACTATATAAAATTTTTGTCAATTCTATCTCAGTAGAGCTGGATAAAAAAAATAATGGAGTTCTTTCAGCCAGAAACTACAGCTCTTCAGTATTATAGCTCCTGAATTAGAATATTCTCTTAAGTTGGATTGTATAAAACATATGACAAGGACATTTCTGTCATTTCTAGGTCACTGGCATAGAACCTAATTTGAAAATGGAAGGTAGGACAGACTATTGCTTGCTTGAAAATTAAAACTCCTTTGAGACGGTTTGGGATTGGTGTCTGGAATGGGAGTTGGGCTATGTGATATCACATGGAAAGCTTCAGAGTCCAGCAGGCATAGAGCTGGTAAACGGCAGGATGTCTATATAACCATTTTCAAAAACAAACAAAGCTGGACACTAGTTAAGGTGGTAAGGAGAGGTTTTAACCAGTAATACACTACTGCAATAGGAAAAGCAGTCCAGTGTGAACTCAACTTCGGTTTGTGCAGAGGTGACTGGGCATTTTAAAGGGAGAAGGGGGGGCCAGGGAGAGAGAATGGTAGGTGCTTGACAAGAGTCAGGGGAGTAAAAAATTATAAAAAGTGGAAAAGGTTGAGTGGTCCACATGAAAACCGTGTGGGTTAGACTCCTACCCTCCCACAGAGGCCCAGAGACAGGGGCCCTGTCTTCAGGTGCCTGCTGGAAACAAACAGTCAAAATGAGGTCATATGTTTGAATACTTAGGGGCATATTATTCCGATGTCACACTCTGTGTGTGTGTGCTTGCGGGCGCATGGCTAAAGAGCAGTGCTAAAATCTCTCAAGCCCACTGAAGAAATGGTATCAAGGGACAGTGAGCAGAGAATTAACAAGCCTCTCAAAGACATTTTTATCTCAGAGAAAGTGGGGCACCACCCATGGCTGCCTCTGCCCAGGAGAGAACCTGTTTAGAAAACGCTGATACACCGTGAACCTTAGAAGGAAGGTTCACAGAGACATTTTCTTTTTAACTTAGTGAGAGAAACAAAACGCTAAATATTTCAAACTGCTGCTCTAAATTTGTCAAAGAGACAAAAGAAACAGCAGAAGAGTTTCAGGCACGGTCATCTAGACACAACAGACGGTAGGGGGCCTGTCTCGTGGGAGCGGGGGGATCTTGAAAAATAATCAGTGCACAACAAATATTTTTAAGTGGCAAAAGCAAACACAGAAAAATACAGGTGGAAAATACATTCCTGGCTATAACCAAGCTAGAAAAAAAAACAAGATAAATGAGAAACTGTAAAAGACTTCAGAATATAATAAGAAGGGCAGTGAGAAATAACTGCCATATAACAGAGAAGGTAGAGAGCAAAAATGTGCCCAGGGTGCATCTTGAAAGAAGTGAAAGAAGAGGGAGAAAACATTTCACAGATTTTGACCTTCATCCTAATATTTCTATTAAATTCCAATTGAAATCAAAGTTATACATGTAGGAAAACAGCCAGCTCAAGAAGATGTAACAAGAATATATAGATAAAATTTATTCTTTACCTAAGAAATTAAATTGAATCAAGATTCTCTCTGATCTTTTTCCCCCCACATGTTCTGTCCTGTGTTATATCTGATCACTCTCTGTGCTCAGAGAAACTCATACAAGTAGGGACATGAAGCATGATAATTGCTCAAGGCATCACGTACAAGGCTCAAAGATGCTACAAGTTCAAGCCAGTGGGCCCCAGACACTGAAGACTTCTCACAGGTTCAGTTACTAGGGCAAAAGGCCACATCACAGTTGGTGCCTTGAAAGTTTTCCTGACTCAGATGAGGGGAGTTGCCAGAGAATGGGTATGACCAGCAGAAGGGATGCGGAACCTGGTCAAAGGAACAGCTAGCTCTGTAAAGCAAAAAATGCAGATGGAGATGTCCACAGAGCGCTGGGTAGACCAGTGGTTCCTAGAAGTGGTGACTCTGTCCTCCAAGGAGCATGTGGCAATGCCTAGAGACTCTTGTCACCTCCTGATATCAAGTGGGTAGAGGCCAGCAATGCTGAGCATCTGACACTGCACAGGACAGCCCCCTACGCCAAAGATTTATCCAGCCCCAAATGTCTCTGATGCTGAGATAGAGAAACCCTGGTATAGACCAAGAAACAAAGTCACCGCTGAAGCGTGAAATGAACTCAGCTTATGGCAGAGAGTTCAATATTAAGTATCAGGGAATGACATGATGGAGAAACGGCAAGCCAAGTCATCAGCACAGTGTGGGACTATTCGCATGGCAGGCGTGTTCTGAGAGAAAAGAGACAAAGGCATGGGAACAGGCTGAGTCACCCGTCATGCTATATTCTCCACACAATCCTTATTAGTTAGACAAGACCGCACTGCACATTGGAGATTCCTCTGAAAGTAAGGTACGCAAACAGTGTAGAGCAAGGGGTTTGTGTCAGTCACATAGATAGGCTACCGGGCAGAAGAAAGGCCATTAGAATTAAAAACACCTTAGTCGATACCTGCCTGCAGAGATAGAAGGTTCATTAGTCCCCCTGTCCATCAGGAACAAGGTTTGGAATCCTTAGATCGAGGGTTCATCTGCATGGTTGGCGAAGCAGTCGCATCTATAGCTGGCCGAAGGGGGAAAGTTTCTGAAAAGGTAGGACTCAACCTGAATATACCAATTCATCTAGAAGGAGAGCTAGAAATTGCAGCATCGGGATCCTGTGAGTATCATATCAATAGCTTTTTCCCAGACTCTTCATTTAAATATGGGGCCTGTCCCATAGCTCTCTAACAATTATGTACAGGACAACTGACCACATCAGATGGAAGTATTTTTTAGGGCCTGGGTTTCATTCTGTTTCATGTTGACATGTCCTTAGAGATCCAAACCCAACAGCAAATTTAATAAATCCCACAGATTGTGATATTTAGTTCAAATCTCATATGTTCCACTAGTGGATTTTGTTTTATCATGCTTTAGGCAGCATCTCTGAAACTAACAATGCTTTTTTTTTTTTTGGTAACAAATTTGTGTTCACTGATCCATAGATGTTGTGATACCGTCATAAATCCCTACAATAGCAGGTACACTTTAAGAGATTTTATTTTTGGTTGCTCCTTATATTCTCATCTATTTGATGTGAAGCAAAGCCTTTACACATATTTCAAAGGGCTACAACATTAAAAGGATTACAATGGCAAAATGTCAACAACTTTGCACAATAAGCTGAGAAATGTTTCTGAAAACTGCTTTCTTTATCAAAAGAGCATACACATCTAGTCATTCTGAATCTCTGCCAATCTTCCTGCAATGCTGTCTTTAAGAGCATTTAAAAGGCTTTTTGTTCCATTATTATGGCCGAACAAAAAAATACAGTTGGAAATGACACCACTATAAATCAATTAAAAATGAAGGGGGTAATTAATAAGGCCAGAGCACATATAAAGTGCCATCATTTTTCAAAATCTGTTTACCTGGATTTTCATTTATACTGAACCACCAGAAAATGTCATACTGATCTAGAGATACTCTGCAAAAAATCACACTAAAATAAAAAGTGTGCTACTTCAAATAAGTTTATATGTATAATTTTTATTTTTGCCATACTGTCTTTTTCAATAACTGTAAAATTGTTACTTATTTTAGAGAGTTTCTTAGTTTTCACCAAATGTTCAAGAATGTCACTTCTTATCATCATTGACTTCACTTTTCCGTTAAAAATAAGTTTTAAGAAACACACATAGCATGCCTTGAGAACCCAGTTTTTGCTTCAGATGACCAGACAAAGCCTGTAAAAATTCTAAAGCTTGCTGCAATCTAAAAGAGATTGATTTGAAACAAGAGGAAAATTATATCCAACTTAGGGTAAACTATAATACCCTTTAAATATCATAGATTTAACATTCTATTTCAAATTTGCATATAATCCAAATAATTAACATTAAGACAAATAATAATCATCCTAAAACACTTCAAATCTACCATCCAGTTGTCTATAAAACTATTACCATATTATTTAAATATTAATATTCACATAAATAAGCTCATATAAAAGCACCTCACAGGAAATATACAGAAGCATTATACTAATCAAGTGTGTGATAGGAAAAAACTAAATTCTTTCTACTCACATAATGCTAGCAAAAATTCTTTGGAAAGAGCTTCAGGCCAATAGATAAAAAGTTAAAATTATAAAATATTAATTTCTATTTAGTACTAGTCTGAAGTTCCTGATTTTTCAAAGAATAAAAGGAGAGAAAGTAAAGGAGAGAGAAAAGCAATAATACTCTCCAGCACCCACTATGTCCTGGACACTATGATTTGTGCTTTATGTTCTCTGTCTCATTTCCTTGCAAGGGTTCCCACATGGGATAGACATGAGAATCTAGGCACATCTCATTAACTCATCCCAATTTGGACAGCTGAACTTGTAGTAAATAGCAGTTTCATACAAGTTTCCCAGTGTCGTACCTTTTTAACTATCCTACAATTGTTCAAGGACCTACAGGAAATGACCCTATTTGATTTTATTTTTTCCAACATTTTTAAAATTAATTTGACCACAGGACTCTTTCATTTCCTACAAATAGCTGTGTAAGGAACATTGCACTACATCGGTCTTTCTGGAATGAATAAGTTGAACATATTACCAGAAAACGCAAACCATATAATTTGTCAAGTACACTCAAAACAAGTTCATAGAAGGGATTTTGATCTAGGTGTAATGCTACATTTCACCTCTTGGCTTTTTAATATTCCAAGACTCTCAGCATGACCCTCCCCTCCCCCAAATTCACAAAAAACTGTTATGGTTTCATTGGTTTACTCTCCCCAGAAATATCTGCACATTAGAGATGGGGATGGTGAGAATTCCCTCCTTGAACCCAAAGGTAAGACCCACTGCAGGAGTACTGGACTTAGCTAAGCTTTACTGGGTGGGGCAGCTCACATCAGCACATTCAAGATGACCCGCTCAGCATATCTTGGGATTTGGGCAGCCAGTTGACCCAACCGCATCTGAGTTCCCTTTTTAGAAAATGTGAATAACAAAATGTTACTCTTCAAAAATGTACAGAAATACTTAACAAAGGAGTGAACTGTTTGTAATGCAGTTTGAACTGTCCATACAAAAGGTGTGGAAGAAATGGAGGCCTAAAAGTGTAAGACACTCCTCTATCTGATAAAGCCATTACTTTAGTTAAAGTATAGGTTTCCATTTCTTAAAAAAATAGCATGAACAGTGAAATCTGCATCCTAGTAAATCCAAAACGCATTCTATGAAAATGGCTGTTTTATTAAACCAGGAAGAAATTAAAAGTCTTTAAATATGAGTTTGCTGAGTATGATACTGTTAGCATAATATCCCTATTTAAACATGAAATAAATGCATAATTGTGGTTTTTCAAAGTGGATATCAGGAAACCAAAGGCAATTTAAATTGAGAAAACCTCCTATTTTCTTGTTATTGCATTGTCACCAAAAGGTCAGCAGAATAAGCAAAAATGTTTTACAGAATTTCAACTCTAATATTATCACAGATTCCATTATTTGTAGAGTGTTTCCTCTGCATTATTCTGTGTGAAATGCTGTGTTAAAATGTGCGTCTGAAAAAATCAAATCAAGGTATTAGAAACTGCAGGTATTTGCAACTCTCCAACTATTCACTTATTTTGCAGAATTAAAAACATGCTGTTGTTTTAAAATAACACTGACTCTAATACTTGTATCCATTGTTAATGCTTAAACATAAACTGTGGCCCGATCTGTGTTAAAGACACTGTAGGAGCACACACACAAAGTGCATATAGCATGGTCCCTGCCCTCACGGAACACGGAACTTACAATTCAATTACGAATTAAAATAACATAACAAGAATAATGGCTGAACATGTCACTACAGTGTAGATCCTTGATATTCATGGGAAAGGCATCCAGAGAGCTTCCTGGACCCCAAAACATCAAGCTCTCACTACAGCCCTCCTGTGCTAATGAAACGGGTAACAGACCAATTAGGTGACTTTCTGAAGTGAAGCAAGAAGAGAAAACATGCTGAGCAGTACCTGTATTAATGTCCAGGTCTTAAAATCAATTGCAAAATTCTGGGATACTGACAGTAATGCAAATACAATTCAGAAAGTAAGGGTAGGTACAACTGTGGAGTCACAACAAATATTGCACACCTACTATGTACCTGGCAGCTCTTCTTAGCATTGACACTATAGCAATGAAGAAAAAATATACACAATTCTCTCAAGAAGCTAACATTCTAGTGGAAGGAGACAAAAAGTAAATTGATACGTATTTAATTTATCGGGTTATGCTATGAGTGTAAGAGGCATAGGCAATGCTGGAAATGGGGAATGATTGTCATTTATTTGAAAGAGTCAGGAAATATTTCTAATACTTTGACATTTGAGTAGAGAACTAAGGATATCAAAGAGAACAACTCACCAAGCAAAGAGGAAAGCACATGCAAAGGCCCTGAGGTGACAGTGATGTTAGCAAATTTGAGGAGCAGCAAAAAGGGCGGTGGGGCAGGAATGAAGCGGAAAGGAGAGAAGTGGGAAATGAGGTAGAGAGAGATGTGTACGTGGGACATGGCAGCGAAAACAACTGGCTGGCCTGAATCAAACAGGGGCTGGAGTCTTATTAGAAAGTGTCATAACATAAAATAGCATTGTACAGATCTTATAAGAAGTGAGATTTATCTCAGCTGAAGGAAAATAAATAAATATGAGATTCATTCTTCTGTTTGCTAACGACCTGATTTGGGGGCATTATTAGTACTTCTGAGAACGTTAAAAGCAAGATCAAAGCTTCTACTCAGACATCTGTTCAAATCAATCTTCTATTCCTGGCCATTTTCTCATTAGAGCATCTTCCTGGATCCCACTGAATTCAGCTGGCCAGTTCACTGGCTTTCTAACTTTCTTCATTTTATTTTGAAAATCTCTCAAAAAAATGAGAAAGTATAATCAACTATTCACATATGACTCCATGTGAAAGGAAAACTTCTGAAAAACTATTTAAATGTCTGATTCAAATTTTTTAACAATCCATGGTGGCCTCAGTCTGCTACCAGCTTATAATAGCAGAAACCTGAAGAATGCGAAAGGGTGAATGTTCAGACGCCTGTCTGATAAAGGTGTTCAAGCATGGTTTGGGAAAAAGGTGAGAACTAATCAAGCAGTGACCTCATCCAAAACATACACTAATTTATGAGGTGTTAACAACGGGGGAATTAGCCTATGAAATAATTTTATTAAACAAAAAGAATCAAAATGTGCTACTCTCATTATAACAGAAATATGAACTACAGCATACCAAAAGACAACTAAATAATTACTGAAATGGGTTTTATAAGGACAATATGCCTACTAAGTGGTTCAGTCCCTTTCAAGTTCAAGATACTAAATCAGGAACTAAACTTTCAAACTGACTTCTTCAGCCTTCATTGGCATATATGGGCAACTGATGGCTGTTTCTGTCCAATTTCCTCAGCTAGCCATTGAGGGAAATTCCTTCGCAGTGTTTCCCAAGGGGTATCTTTTGGAATTGTCTATGTCTGCAAACTGCTAAATATTATGGTTTTCTCTACTGTGTGTCTACAGACCTTAAAACAATTATATGCAAATTCCAAGGCACAAAAAAACAACAGTGCATCCTAGTTCATTTATTGGAAATCTAAAAGGTCATTGGAGTGCACAGTCCAATATCCTGAATATCATTTCTTGAGATCTGGAATTGATCATGGAGTTTCCTGTCAAACTTAAATGAATGGGGGAAAAAAATCCAAATCTGTGAATTTAATTGGAGATGGGAATTTAAAAATGCTGCTACCTTCATAAAGCCTTTCTCAGTTACATATAAGTGATTTCTCCCTCCTTTGAAGTCTTTTAGCAATTATGGCCTGTATTATTCATTTGTCAATTTATTTTATACTGCTTTTTGATAGCTCTTCTCTTTTTTTCATTTAAGTGTTATTTTAATAATTTATTGCTACATTTCTCCATGCTTAAGACTTATTTAACTGAGTTTTTAAGCATTATAAAATTAAAGACTGAAAATTTAACAGCTATGCGGTCCCTTTCCCAGACATCGGCACTCAGGTGTCGGTGCCTATATTTGGATATTGTAGACTTTCCTGACAATATGGTAATCAGATTTCTTGATTTTTGGTACATTGTTGGAGAAAAGTTCACAGCTAACTAATAAAAGTCATAGAGACTGATACCAAAGCAACTTAGTCTTCCAAAAATATTCAGTCAGGTCGGAATAAGTGAACTGATAAGAACAATCACAATTTTCAAACAATTGAAGATACAAAAGCTATGGATAGAAGAGAATTCTGGGAAGACAGCAGGTAGGAAGCACCAGGAAGCATAAATAAATGGGAGCACATCTCATGTTCATGAACTGGAAGACTCAATATTATTAAGATATCAGTACACCCTAAGTAATCTACAGATTTAATGCAATTCCTGAATAGTCAAAGAAAGTCTTGAAAAATAAGAACAAAGCTAGACTCATGCTTCCTGATTTCAAAATGTACTATAAAGCTATAGCATGGTGCTGGAATAAAGATAGACATATAGACCAGTAAACTAGAATAGATATCCCAGGAATAAAGCCTTACATATATGGTCAAATGACTTTTGAAAAGGGTACCAAAACCATTCAGTGGGGAAAAGATGGCCTTTTCAATAAATGGTATTGAGAAAACTTCCTATCCACATGCATTAGAATGAAGCTGGACTCTTATCTAATACCATACATAAAAAATTAACTCAAAATGGATCAAAGACTAAAATGTAAGACCTCAAACTATAAAACTTAAAAAATGTGAGACAAAATGTCACAGCATTGGATTTGACAATGACTTCTTAGATATAATACCAAAGACACAGGCAAAAATAAGAAAAGGAAAATTGGACTTCATGCAAATTTTAAATATTGTTCATAACAAAACACAATTAGAGTAAAAAGGCAACTGACAGAATGGGAGAAAATATTTGCAAGTCATATATCTAATAAGGAATTAACATCCAAAATACATAGAATTCCTAAAGCTCAATAATGAAAAACAAACAACTCAGTTTAAAACTGGACAAAGGGCTTGAATAGATATGTCTCTAAAGAGGATATACAAATCGCCAATAAGCACGTGAAAAGATGCTCGACATCACTAAACATTCAGAAAATGCAAATCAAAACTACAATGAGATACCATCTCATACACATCAGGATCATTACTAATAAAAAACAAACAAACATACTAGAAAATAACAAGCGCTTGGTAAGGATGTGGAGAAATTAGAACCCTTATGTACCAATGATGAAAATGTAAAATGTACAGCTGCTATAAAAAAAAAACACAGTATACCATTCCTCAAAAAATTAAAAATAGAATTACCATATGATCTAGTAATTCCAGTTCTGAATGTATACCCAAAAGAATTTAAAGCAGGCTCTCAAAGAGGTATTTGTACATTCATGTTTGTAGCAGCATTAGTCACAACAGCTAAAATGTGGAAGCAACCCAAGTGTTCAGCAATAGATGAAAGGATAAGTAATATGTGGAACATGCATACAATGGAATATTATTCAGTCATTATAAAAGAAAGAAAATTTGAACCCTGAGGACATCGTGCTAAGTGAAATAAGCCAGTCATGAAAAAACAAACACTGTATGATTCTACTGTATGAGGTACCTAGAGTAGTCAAAATCAGAGACGTAAAGTAGATTTATAGCTTCCAGGGACTTGGGCAGTGGGGAGGATGGGGGGTTATTGTTTAATGGATACAGAGTTTCAGTTTTACAAGATAAAAAGAGTTATGAAGATGGATGGTAATGTGGGTGTACAACATTATGAATGCATCTTATACCACTGAACTGTACAGTGGTTCAGTTAAAAATGGTTAAGATGATTTTCTAAAAAACTAGATTGAAAAGCAGAATTATGTAGAGGGCAAAGCATGTACTTTGATCTCAGAGAGACTTGGGCTCAATTCTCTGGTCCTTAGCTTATTGCTTCTGTGACTTTGTGAGAGTTACAAAAGCTCTCTAAGGTTCTATTTCCTCAACTGCATAAAAGAAATGATAATATCTTCTTTGAAAATTATTCTAATTATTGAAAGAATATATTAAAATACCTGGATAAGACAGAAGCTCAAGAAGCTCTTCATACATATTAGGGCCCTCACTGGACACTAGCTGGTAATGTCTGTCATTAGCCAGATGGACTTAGGACAGAAAAAAATCTTGTAATTGAGAATATTTTATGTTTAATTTTTATTTTTAAGGAAACTTGGAACTTTTAGCCCAGCTTTAATATGTACAAGCTCCACTGCAAGCATTCTGTCTAAATTCATTTCATTCGTCCACCTTTGTTTTACTCAGTATAATGTTTCTACTTCTGTTTTGTTATATTATATTGTATATGTTTGTGCAGCTGCAAAATTTTTAAGAAATTGTCTAAATACATGAATAAGGTAAATCAGCTAAATGTTGAACACTGACAAATTTTCAAAAGGGTTATCCAGTTCAATTATTATTTCTTTAAGTCAATAAGCAAGAGAAGAAAAGAAGTTAAAAGCAAAACATCAGTTGACCATGTTTTTCAATTTTCATTTGATTGTCATTAAAGAGAAAACCTGTAGTTCTGGCAGTGGCTTATGAAAGAAAATATTTTCATGTGTTAAATTAATAGGATCTTACAAGAATGTGGCTGTTGTGTAGGGAGAAATAGCTGCAAGGAATTAAGAAAAGGTTATAATTGTTTTCACTAGTCCTCTCTGTGCCACCCTCCATGAATGTCACAATTTTCTCATTTTACTGAGTTTAACAGGAAACCAAGAATTCCTGAAAAGGCTGAGATTTTCATCTTAGCCCTATCACTTTATGAATTCCCTTAGATAGCTTGGACCATAAAATTTTGTACACATGGGACTACCCCCCAAGTCACAGAGGTTGAAATTTTGACCTACGCCTCTGACTTCACAGAAGATATCCCACTGCACCTGGTCTACAAAGGAATGTTTTTAAAGCACACACCCCCACCCCCAACACATTAACTTTTAAAATTGTAACTGAGTCATTTCTTCAAGACTTTTTCAGCAAAATGCTGATCCTAACAGATTTGCTTTTAAAAATCTGGATGTGATTTCCGCAACATTTTGAAGGCAAAATGCCAAGTGCTCAGAACTATTAATGACAATGTAAATGACCAAGCAGACATACAGCAAATGTTATCAGCTATAAAAGTCATCAACTGGAAGTTTCACAGTTAACTCTTGCATTTCTTCAGCTATGAACTTATCTGGATCACCTTTTATAGTAAATCTGATTATTCTTTGATTTAAAAAGGAATCACTGTGTCATTTGAATGGAGAAAAGAGTGGTACTGTCCTTGACATGGTGAAGGAAATACCATGCCTTTTCAGTTAAGGTATCATCACCTATATGTATGCTCATCAGGATTGCTATTTCCCCATGTGGTGGGTACATTTTGTGAACATTTACCGAGCCATATAATCATGCTTTGTATGCATTTCATACATAAATTCTAACAAAAAAAGCACTTTAAAATTGTTTTTAATAAGTGAAATTGATATGAGGCTCAGCAGTAACTTTATTCCTCCAACACATTTACCTTTATAAAGTTGTAATATCGTCTAGGTTATTTCCATCCACATAACTGAAGAGATGTTAAAAACAAGCTAGAGATATAAATGTTTCATGTACATATCAACCTGAGAGATGTACTGAATCCTGTGTGTCTTGAAATTCATATCAAATTCATTGCAGGCAGTGATGATCTAGTACACGGTTCATTTGAGCATCTTGTTCCTTTCCCTCTCTGTTTAAACTATTTGCCACTTAGCATATACTCTTCCAGAGGGTGGACAAGAGAAGGAAAAATAGGATCAAAGTAACCTAATCTTTTGCTACCATAATGGATGAGCCAAAACATCTCATTATAAAGGAGGTAAAATTATATTTTCCGAAGGGAAATTTGATGATTATCAATGGGATTTGATTCATTCTAATTCTCACTCATTTGGATGGCACTTGAGAAATATTCATAAGTAAATAATGACATCTGTACAGGAACTATTAATAATGGTTTCATGTTTAGACATCCAGTCAGCTACTCTGCATTTTCTTGGTTTCCTACCCTGAAGGCTGTACCAAAGAATTTTCCCTACCCCCCCCCCCAACCTTGCTTTTTCTTCTCTTTTCGCCCTATAAGGGTTATAGCGGAGCTAATCAATTATTACCATGATATTCACTGACTGATTTTTAGTCTTATTTCCCAAATTCCACCTCCTGGGGCACTTGTTTTATGGTCTCACATGTGTCTCTCAATCGTTATGGGTTAAGAAGTCTACTAGGTATCAATCTGAATGACAGTATGTATATTTTTCTTATCAAGGAATTCAGTCTATATGGAATTTGGTCTATTTACAGGAACTATAGATAAAAATACAATCTGTTGAAATGTATGTGTGTGAGAGAGAGAGAAAGACAGAAACAGAAATATAGAGTCAGGGAGACAGAGAGAGAGCAAGCACCAGAAACCTGCTTCTTGGACACTGAGCATTCCACATATTTATTACAACCTTCCAAATTTCATTCAGAAGCTATCAACTTTACAAACCATTTTCACTGATATCCAACAAAAATCAATTACATAGTTATAAAGACTTTTATAGCTATAAAGCAATTTTACATGTATTACCTCATTTGATTACTACAACCACCATTGTATAATATAGGAGGACTCTTATTAACCTATCAATTCCATGGGAAAGAAACTTTTTGGTAAGTGCTTACAAAAAAGGTTAACCTGTAGTCCAAAGTCAAAAACAATGGAAATGTCAAAACGTTAGCAGAAAATGTATAAAGTTGCTGAAGAGTCTGTATAAACAATTCCATTTTATATTTTACCTGGAATTTTAAACCTAGCAAGTAAAATAGATTAAAAGGTCCAAATCAAATTGTTAGTTGGGGTTTTCAGAATATCTCCCACAATTAGAAATGTTTTTCTCTTCCTTAAGATGTACAATTAAGAACCTATGTTAATGGAAAGATAATAAGGCTGATTGTATTATCTAGGTTGACCTCACTCACATCACATTCACAGATTATTTCTCTATTTCAGATTATTCTTCAAAGTAGTAGCAACAAATTCAACTCAATTTTAAACAGGCAGGTGTTTTAAATATGTGAAAGTTCTATTTTAAAACATGACCCAACTTTTTCCCCCCAATCTCATATAATATTATTTATTACAGAAGTGTCACAAACTGCATGAAATTTAAGTTGTGATGAATTACTTATGAGATTATCAGATTTTGAGTATTAATGAACTCAATTAAAGGTCATAACTTTGTCAACACAAAGTGCCTTTCACATGTGTGATTAATAACAAAAGAGAGTATTTGGGGCTTTATATTTTTTACTGGCCTCCCAGTGTTAGATTGTGATACCTGTATAACAAACATGATAAATATTCTTAATCAGTGGTATAAGAGTTCTCATTAGGTACTCATTAAACTCCTTCCTGCACCTTAGGATAACCTTGAGAAGTGCAGTAGACACTAATGAGTATACACTTTCACTGTATAACTCTTATGAATGGTAGTGGAATTTATATACATGCAGTTAGCAAAGATAGTATATATGAACTGTAAAAAAAAATAATAGTGATTGGAATTTCATATCTTAATGCCAAAATAAAAGATATATTTGCTGACTTTTTGAAAAATTAAACTGTGCATAAATGCCACATATGGGATAAAAATTAGTTGCAAGAAAAAAATCTTCAGACATTTAAAAATACTTAAGTGTTTGGCAATAGTTAAGATAAAAAACAAATACCTGGATTTTTTATAAGAGTAATTTTTTTAAAATATTCATTTTGGATTCTCAAGATGTTGTAATCAAGTTCCTTAATGTGTATAGTTAGCATTACAATTGATGGACTAATAAACCACAAATCTTCCCTTTGCTCTTTGCTTTTATTTATTGTTGTTTTTCTTATTTAAAATATTCCCATGCTCTAACCTATGGGAAAGGCCTGGGGGTGGGATGGATGCAGGTTGGAGGGAGTCAGTGAGGGGAAAAGGGGGACACCTGTAATACTTTCAACAATAAAGATAAATTAAAAATAAAATAAAATAAAATAAAATATTCCCATGCTCTAAAAATGTCTTGCTAAGGGGGAAGACATTATGTAGGTCAAACTAAACTATGAGTCAGAGGAATTAAAAGCCTGCCAATTTGCTTCCTGCTGATTTTGAACATGTTAGTTACATTATTATAATAAAATGACTACCTAGACTATTTTTTTAAGTTAATCTGTGATTGAGATCTCCTAAATCTTCAGATGGACCTATTCGTAAATATCACTGTCTTTTTAGAAACGTTTTCCCCTTGCTACCTAAATTGCACTAATGTAGGTAAATTCCACCTCCTGTTGAACCTCTTTGAAGATGAGGAAAACGAGAAGAGCGCCATCCAGGAACGGGAGGGCCTTCGGTCCAGAAGAGACTGAAAAGATTATGTACCTACCGAGTAGCAATTATTCTTGCACACCACTAGCACTGGGAAACTCAGTAATGTAAAAGGCAGCCCATTTTCAATTGTTAAACCATTCTTTCTTATAATTAGCCGAAATCTACTCTGTGGGTAATTTCTGCCAGAAAAGCCGAGCTCTGAAAGCTTAATGGAATCATTTTAATTCCCCTTCCACATAACAGCCCTCGAATACATGAAGGCTCGTTTCCATGCTGATGTCTCTTCCCCATAGAACGTCTGCACACCTGCAACCATTGCTCATATAAGACAAGGTCCATTACCCACTGACCTCTCCTCGCAGATGCCAGAGAGGTGTTCTCCTGCTTCCCTAAGAAACCTGGAATCAATCACGGGTCGCCCGGTGTGGGTTTCGTGGTGCTGAGTGCAGGGAGCTTATTATCTTGTGTGAACTGGACACCGTCCCCCCATTAATGCAGCCTCGGATTGCACTAGACCTTTAGTCAGCCTCCTCACCTTGGATAGCCCTCCATGTCCATGGGTATATTGCCAGGACGGAGCTGAGAGGATCTTTTAACAGACCATCTAATCTGCCCCCTGATCCCTTGATCAAATAGCGGTGCTTTTACAGCAGGCTATCTGGGAACCTATATAAATGGGTCGTTGAAAACACTATAGTGTTTGAGCCACTAAAAAGGGGCTGGGGGGAGATTGTTCAAACATCCATTCATTCATTCTTGTCCTCACAAAAATCAGTATTTATATTGAGCCACACCATGCACCTGGTTGGGACAGGGGGTTGAAGATCAGACCCCTGAATCTCAATTCCTAGGTTTCTCAGAGAAGCACATGAACAATAATGTTCTGTGCAGAATAGTGTGATGACGATTTCAATAGTGACATGAAAGCACAGAAGCAAGACACCCAACTCAGCCTAGGTGGGGCGAGTGTCACAGGGGCATCACGGAGAATCCCACCCTGAGGTGAATCCTAAAGGGAAAGTGGGGATTCTTGCAGCTCCCTCTACTGGGTGCCTTGGTGCTGAAAAATCAATGAATATCAATGACTAACAATGCGAAAAAAAACACAAATTTAAAAGGCAAATAAAAGAGTTGATTGATTAATCGATTATTTAGAAATAGAGAGTATTTCAGGCCTGTGCCAGTCATGGAGATGAGTGTTTGGCCTGTTCATAAAGAGGTAAGTAGACTGATGAAGCAGGAGCTTGTGCTTGTGGAGAAAGAACAAGAAAAAGGAGTCGAGAAGCAGGCAGTGGAGAAAGGAACGGGAGGAGAGTGACTGGACGTGGAAGAACCAGCTAGTGCTGCTCTGGCCAAAATTCAGGCAAGAAAGAGAAAAGGGAAGGAAAGTGGGGACAAATTTGAGAGATACTGAGGACCAAACAGATGTCAGAGGGGAGGGCTAGAGATCATAATTCCTTTTTCTCTTGCTTGGGCAACTGTAAAGAAGATTGCGTTTACCAACCTTTAGACCCCAGGTAAGACAGATTTTGAAAGTGGGGAGGGTGGCAAATCCAGTTTGATTTGGGCTAAATTGATGATGGGGTACTCACAAGAGATGTCTGTGAGGTGCTGGCCATCCAGACCAGTATTCAGTTGGGGAGAGGTCTAAACATAGATATCTGGGTCATCAGAGGACATAAGTGACAGCAGAGGCCCTTGGAATGGATGAAATTGTCCAGGAAAAGTGCATAGTGTGGAGAGAAAAATACCAAACAAGTCCTCAGGAGCATAAGCATCTAAAGGGCTGCCTAAGAAAGAGAAGTCTGCAAACCAGGCTTTAGAAACTAGTAAGAGAACTTTCCTCTGTACGATGGAGGGACGCAATATATTTGTTGAGTAACAAGGACCAGTTGCGCAAACATTGAAAATAAAGGGGGGACAGCATTATTAATGGATCAAGGCTTCTTGCATTTATCTATAATCCTGAAAAGTTCTACTATCTCACAGACTTTAATTACAAAATGAGAACTTTATTCTCAAAGAATACATTTTCCTAAGAAATCAGCACAAACGGTATTAATTATTAATCCCTTTTCCTTTGGCATCTTTCTCATATTTAGGGATTCCACTCAGCTACCTTCTGATGCTAAAGATTTCTGTCTAAAACCTTCTGGAAAAGCTAAGGTAGCGAAGGACATTGGGTCCAAATATGGGCATTGAGATGGAGTTTGACTTTTCTTCTCAGTGAAGTAGGAAGCTCTGCACTGTGAATGCTCCTCAGCTCTGGACTGTAGTGTCCAGACTTGACCAGTAGGTGCTGATGTCTAACAAGACACCTTCACTTAAGACCTCAGTTAAGCAAACCCCTACAGACACGGCTCACTCTGGATAGCTTGAGGACCCACCACCTTTAAGCAACCAACCTACATTTTTTAATGGATTTTCCCTAAAACACATCTACAAATGGGGGAGGGGGTCTTTAGATTTATTTCTTCCTATGTTATAGTGAGAAAACAGAAGACCTTCATCCTCCCACCGCCAAATTTACCAGCCTTGTCATATCTGTGTTTGTTCTCTGCCTTCCCTCTTCATGTCCTGGATCAAGTGCCTCAGGCTATATCAAAATCTACTTCTCCGTTGGTGCTCTGCATCCCATCCTCATTTACTCACCTTCATAAAGACCTTCCACAAACATGCCTGAGTTGGCCAGCCATCCCTTCTTGGAGCACTCCTGGTTTCTATGCCAACACTCTGCAGTTCCCCACTCATCTCACCAACTGCCCCGTCCCATCTTCCCTTTATTCGTTGTTTCCTCTCCTCCCATGATCTCCACTTTGATATTTATTATGAATCTCACACTCAACATACAAGACAGATTTGTGACTCACACCCCAAATCCTCTCTCGGTATCCCCCATTTCAGTACTCAGCACCACCAGCCTTCACACCGCTGCTCAAGCCAAAAGCCTGTGAGTCTTCCTTGCTGCCTCCCACCCTCCCCTTCACTCCCCACATGCAACTCACCAGCAAATCCTGTCAGCTTCGGAAATGTACCTAAATGTCCCCCATTTCTCCCCACCTCTACTGTGTCCTACCTGGCCCCAAGACCATCCTATCCTGCCAGGAATTTCCTAACCACCTGACAAGCCCTCTGCTTCTGCTTTCACTTCCCTGTAATCCAGAGTGATCCTTTTTAACATTTTTCAATTTATGTCCATCTCCTGAATAAAACTCTCCAATGGCTTCCCACTTCACATAGGATAAAATCCAAACTCCATATCAAGGCCTTGTTTCTAGGCCCAGACTCCTCTCCTACTTCAGCTTTTCCAGAATTTTCTCTAATCACCCTGCATCACGTTAGCCATATGAACCCTTCTGTACCTTGAAATCGTGAAGAAGCTCATTCAGACCTCAGGGCCTTTGCCTTTATAGTTGCTCGGCCTGGACCACCCTTCCCTCCAGGCCCCTAATCACTTAAGTCTCTGCTGAAATGTCTCCACTATTGACAGCCTTCCCTAATTAGACTCCTCTCTCTCTCCCAGCTGTAAACTGAGTCTACCTCACTAACCTCTTTCCTTCATCTCACTTTTCACTATCTGAAATTAACTTTCTTTTTTACATTGTTATCTGCCTCTCTCTACTGGAATATAAATTCAATGAAATCAGGTTATCTTGCCTGTTTGAGTCACTCTGGATCCCCCAGTGCCTGGCATATATGAAGTGCGTAATAAATAATAAATCAACGATAAACCAGGGATTAACACTGCCTGGCTTTGATTCTGTTTCCTGATAAATCGAAATCACATTTATGGAGATAGTAGGTTTCTCCCCTAATGTTCAAAACCTCATGACCTGGCTGGAGGCATTTGAAAACCTCTTATTTAGAAGTGTAAAGATGGATATGAAGCCCAAAGGAATTTTTCTCGACATGGAATCCACGCAAGGGTGTATAAAAACATTTACATGTGACCTCTCCCAAAGACGTTAAATATTTTTTAGAATTTTAAGCACTCCTGATTATTATTTTATACTGGGGAGTTCATAAAGGATATTAAAAATAGTCTAATTTCATTTTCAAACTAGGAAAACAAGTTTTGTGGGAAACCACCCAAAGTGAGACACGGACCCTGAAAAGTTTTAAAACTTGCAATTGCCCACAAGAGAGGAGCGAGTACCTCCGTGGCTGTTAGTTTCTGCCTCCTGTTATGACCCCATTACAGCTCCAGGCCCACAAACTGAGACAATAAAAGACAGTGAGATGTAGCCTCTAGCGGAAGTTGTCTTAACAGAGAGGTCATGATCATTAGTCCAGGATCCTGACCACTAAAGGTTCCTGAGCTCAGGAGCTGCCCAGGTTTGTTTGTGAGTCTCTCCCTGCCTGCATTCCCACGGTGATTAGAGCCCTTAGGATACAAGGGCCCCACACTTGGCTGAGGGGAGCGAGTTGCAGAGAGCCAGGTGGGGTGCTCACGAGGCTTAGAGGGATGCTGTGAGTTTTATAGTGGAAAGAAACTAGTGAGAATCACTAAGGCCCCCAGCAAGAAAGGAAGGGGAGCATGGGGATCCAATTTGGGCCTAACAAGCAGTAGAAACTGGATTTGCCGTAAAAAAAGAGACTGATTTCCCCAAATCGCTCCATCCCGTGTTATTGGCTGAGTGGAGCCAGAGCACAGCAGCCCCTTCAGCACACTGCCGCCTGCTCCTTGGCCTTAAACTTCAGGGAGTTACAGGACCTGGAACTCAGCTTTCTCATCCGTAAATACGTGTTCATGATCACTATTTATTCACAGGGTTGCTGGGAGAATTAGGCAATATTAATAAGCCCATATTAAGAACTTGATAGAAGACAGCTGTTACTATCACCACACAAAGAGCTAAGGCCATGGCTTCTGTGTCTGCTTTCCATATTTCTCCTGCCTCTGGCTTTGCTGTTGGGCCATCATCTCTCAGGGGATATTCTTGGGCCAGCTCTTTTGTTCCATGAGACTTAGTACTGCTTATCTATATAAGGCCTGGCACTTCTTAAAATTGAAAATAAATGTACGGTTTATCCTGAACTCCCTCTCATCTCTGTTATGCAGTAAGCTCCATGAAAGCAGGCAAAGTCTGTCCTGCTTACCCTGTACCCTCCCAGCCTAGCTTTGGGTTCAAGCTGAGTTCTAGGTGACTCCTGACTCAATAAACATTTTTTAAATGTTGTTGAGTAAATGGCTAGAAATCTGGTCATCATAGCTAGCACCCTGGTGATAAATACAGACACGAGTGAAAGTCGGGGCTCCTTTATGAGCTGTAGTGTATAAACTTTTAAATAATTTCTCCAGAGGCTTGTTTTCTTACTTCTGAGCGGTTCACCAGAAAGAGCTTTGGAGAAACAGGGACTGAGGGAGGCCATTTACCAACCTCTGTGCCCGTGGCCTTAATTACTTCATCTATAAAATGAAAATGATAGTGACCCCAGAGGAGTGTTGTGAAGACTTAGCATTATATTGAAACAATATTCAAATTTATTTTTAAGTAAGAGTAACCATTTTTAAAATCAATATGACTGCACGGCCAGCATGGCTCAGAGGTAGATTATCAACCTATGATCCAAGAGACTGCAGTTTGATTCCCGGTCAGGGCACATGCCCAGGTCTTGGGCTCATTCCCCAGTGGGGGTCATGCAGGAGGCAGCCGATCAATGACTCTCTCATCATTGATGTTTCTATCTCTCTCTCTTCCTCTCCCTTCCTCTCTCGGAAATCAATAAAATCATATTTTGAAAACAGAACAAAACAACAATATGACTGGAAATCCCAAGATACAATGGATCCAGCAGAATTTCAGGGGGTAGGAGACTGTCTGCTTGGTGCTTGGCGTATCCCCAGGACACGTCATGAGAAGCTAGAGCTCTGTGGACCACAATGTCAAATTCCCTGACACTTAGACCAACAGAGAGTATGACAGCCTGGCAGCAGAGAGCAATTCTCTCTTTCCTTACTTTTCCTCATTCCATTGAGCTGAGGTTGCTTGATAAATAAGTTACAGATCAAATGGCAGGGGAGCGGAGGGGTGCAGGACTTTCCTCCAGTATGAGACTTACGTTCTCACCCTGAGATATTCAAAATAAACTAGCATCTGTACTGGCAGTTCTCTAAGTTTTAAGTTGTTGATATTGCATTATAGCAGAGATTTCAATCATTGAGCACAAATGCCAGACACGAAAGAAAGAGCACCTCCCCACTCCTGCTTCAAGTCATCTTAGCTAAAGTTCTGTAGATAAAACTGAGCCCCACCCAGGGATAAAGCAGGAAGCATTATTCGATAACACCCTGAGCATGCAGTTGGTTCAGGGCCATTTACGATAAAAACAGGCAACAAAAAATATTTCAATAGCTACAAGTTGAGTATGAAACAGCTACGAGCTGAGTAGGAAACACACAGGCGACGGTCAGTCTGTCGTTTTTACTTTCCCCCCCACAGCAGGAGGGAGGGAGAAGGGTGGGCTAGTGCCATTTCCAGCAGTGGCCAGGTCTCCTGACTGGCTCACTTTTCCTCGTGGTTTCCCCAGACAGACCACTGGGCCTGCCAGAGGCTCATGGGTCTGGCAGTGTCTGCCCACCACTGCGGCTGGGAACCTCCCCCAGCCCCTGGCTTCCCCTCCTCTCCTCCTGGGGCCCCACCCACCAACACCCCGGCCTCCAGATAGAACAGTTCAGTTACACATGCACCCAGGGCACCAATATTAACCTTTGCATTTCTTCATCTTTCAGTTCAGCTGATGACCCTTGGTTTGCACTTAATGGTGCTTCTCGCTCTACCAGGATGCATTGCTTTATCTATTTTTTATACAAAAGGTCAGCCCATGGAGTCAGCTTGGTAGGTTATCTGCACAGCCCAACACAAGTGTCGGGATATCTTTTTTTCCTGAGAAGGACATAGGCACAATAGAATATCAGAAGTGCTCCTAGCAGCCCCATATAGAGTTGTCCCTCTTCCCATGGGGAGCTCAGCATTTGAGGACATTTCCTAGGAAGACAGCAAAATGCACAACTAGAATTTCCTCTTATGAGGCTAAAACATCAAACCTGTTCAAGGGCTCAAAAAATAACCTGGACTTTGGTTGTCTTATCCAAGCCTGCCTTGTCCCTGTGAGAAGATATCCAAGACTTACAAACAATAAATTTATATTATCTCGAGTTCCCAAGCCTGAGGGGAAAAAAAGTGTCAGGAAGGTAGGCTTAGCTAAAACCTAACAATGCTGATCTTCCACAAGTTTAATTTTAAGGGGAAAAAATAATAAATGGTCATAAATTATTTCCTAAGGTTGCTTTGTACAAGGCACAATAGAATATCATTACTTTAGTCCCTGCCAGCCGAGTGCAAACCAGAACAAACCAACCTTTCTCTTAGTGAGGCCGGTCTTAAAGGAACTTGATTGCTGCTTACTGCTCCCCTGTCTGCTTTGATCAGGAAAACTAAGGAGCTGGCAGAGCCAGCCTTGTTCCCAGCAGTCTCCTTAGCCTGTCTGCTGCAGAGAGAAATGCCCCCACGGGGTTAACACGCTGAGTAAGAGACAGAGTGAAAATTGTCCAGACAACCAAGAAGGATTCTATGGCCTCAATCAGCCTCACAATACAAGGAGGCCTGCATCGCACCAGAGAGAATGAAAGGCAGTGCCCAGTGGGCCCTCTTCCAACGCATTCCCTGCGCCCTAGAAATAATGGGCTAGCATTGCCTGAGCTTCTTGTTACTCTCACCAAGAACAAAGAACAGTGTAGGTAGGAATAGAAAGAAAAAAAATGGAAGGAACTGAAGGGAGGAATCAGGAAGAAATGCCCTGGGTGACAAAGGCAACAGAAGTAAATTGCACCTAGGTCTCTGAAGAAATTAGCCGCTCAGGAGATGACATTCCCCAAGGTTCAAGGCCAAAGAGAGATCCTCTTCTGCATACAATGCTACTGCCCTGGTGCACATGACCATAGGAGTGGCCTAAGGCAGCCTGAGGGCCTTATTTCCCCTCTCCATGAGAGACTAGGGCAAGTGATCCAAGGATGAGCAACAAGGGTCTCTCCCAAAGGGTAGAATTTGTAAACAAAAGAGAAAATTTACATTATTTTTGGAGGCCAGCATCTATGGCATGTGGATATAATAATAGCTAACAGCCACTGTGCTCAGGACTTCAAGCACAGGACCTTGCTGGGTCAGCATGGGGAGCATTTTTCACCCACCAACCGTGAAAGCAGAGAGAGTCATGCTGCAGATAACTTATACATGAGGCAGACAGATGCACAGGCCTCAGGTCCCAGACCAGTGTCCTCTTGAGCAAGCCCACAGGGGAATATCCCCAGTCTCTCAGACTATTGAATATCCTTCTACTTCACAATCAAGCAGAAAACTGCCCTGTCATTAATCTCCAAGCAGAAAGTTCTGCTTTCATTCATTCAACAATACTTGTTGAATCAAGCACTGTTCCAGGCACTAGACAAAACTGAACAACAAAATCTGCCTTTTGTAGAACTTACATTCTAGTGAGGACTGATTGAAAATAAACCAGAGCCCTGGCTGGGTAGCTCATTTGGTTGGAGTGTTGCCCCATACACCCAAAGGTGGGGGGTTCGATTCTTGTTCAGGGCACATAATTAGGCTGCGGGTGCGATCTCCGATCAGGGTGCAAATGGGAGGCAACCAATCAATGTTTCCCTCTCTCTCTCCCTTCCTCTCTCTCCAAAATCAAGAAAAACATATCCTCCGGTGAGGACTGAAAAATAAAATAAAACAAAATTTTAAAAAATCGGAGAATATAGAAAGTGAATAATATAGCTGGTAACAGTTATGGGAAAATAGAGTGGGATAAAAATCAGATGTGTTAGGGGAAGTGGTGCAATTTTAAACACTGAAATTTTGAGTTTCAAAGTAGGCTTTTCTCAAATGAGAAAAGATCTTAAGTGAGGAGGGAGACGTGAATATGTAGGAGGCAAGCATTCCAGGCAGATGTAACATCCAGTGCAGAAGCCCTAAGGTGGAGACAGCAAGGAGGCCTGTGTGGCCAGGCAGACTGAGGGTAGAGAGAATGGCGAAGTCGAGGTCAGAGAGGAAGGGCGCACTGATTGTGTAGGGCCTTGTAGGTCATTGTAAGGACATTATCTTTTGCTCTGAAAGAACTCAGGAACCATCAGAGGTGTTCCCTGGGTGAGTGATGTTGTCTGGCTTACATTTCAACAGGGTCATTCTCACTGCTCTGGGACAACACTGAGGGGGGCCAATGATATTAACAGAAACAGGGAAATGCTTGGGAAGTAAACCAGGAGAGATGATAGTGGCTGGGATCAAATAGTAGCAGGGAAGGTAGTGAGAATTGTTCAGCATTTAGATAGATTTCAAAGGTAGAGACAAAATTATTTCTTGATATTAATTCAGGTTATTAATTTTACATCATCCTCAATACCCTAAGCACCCATTTATTCACTTTACCTCACTGAACGTTGACTTTGTGTTCAGCCCTACGTTATGCTTTTTAAATAATAAAAGATGATTTAAAACAAGGACTCCAGACCCTATGGAATGTACAATCTAGTTGGAAGGGAAGGAAGACAACTATCTAAATAATTATAATATTGGGGAGGTGGAGTAATTATTGTTATAGAGAAATTAAGATCAGCATTGCAAGAGTTCCTGCTTTTGAAGGTGCCAGACTTACCCAAAGGCTGTAGGAGACTCCTGAAAAGAATCAGCTCACAATATATGTGCCTATGATACAATCCTCCAGCATTTAAAACACATTAGATACTAAACCAGCTCATAAAGAAGAAGCTTATAGGTTTCTGTCTTATTTTGCAAAACTGTATTTGAGGATATTATGGTTTTGTCCTGGAGGGTATATGGGAAGCCCAGCCAGAGTCCCCTTCAGGAATGTAGGACTTTTCCTGCAGTTTCTGGGGCTGCTGCTGACAGATAGCATGGGCTGTCAGGACTTTTGGGAAATTGCTTTGGCTGAAGAAAGAAGTTTGCCAAAAATATGCCTCCTTCTCAGGGTGACCCATGCCCCTTCTTCCAACTCAGGACAGCTCTGAAGGGTCCTCTCAGCTTCAGAGCTCCCCATGGAGTTACCTGGGGCCTCACTGAGACTACACTGCAGCCCGATTTCTCTCTGCCTAACCCTACTCCTTTCCCTGCCCTCTATAGGTGATGGTCCCAGGAACACATTCATATGACCTTTCTGCATGTTAGCCCCTTCTCAGAGTCCACTTCTTGAGCAACACAACATGCAGTACCTTTATGTAATTCAATCCGGTGAGCCAGGTAGATGGACTTCTATACTTTCCCATTGGCATCTAGTTCCAGATTAAAGTTTGTCTTTGAATGAATGTCTATGACTTCTTTTGTCAGAAAAAATAACTTTATAGCTCCTTTTTGTCTGTAGCTGCCAAGAAACTTAAATCTAAATTTAATAATTAAATAAGAACATATTTCTGCTGTCTAGAAACATCTGCTCTCTCTGATCCTATTTTTTTTTTTATATGTCTTTATTGATTTCAGAGAGAGGAAGGGAGAGGGAGGGAGAGAGAGAGATAGAAACATCAATGACGAGAGAGTCACTGATCAGCTGCCTCCTACACGCCCCCAACTGGGGATTGAGCCTGCAACCCAGGCATGTGCCCTGACCAGGAATGGAAACCTGATCTCCTGGATCATAGGTGGATGCTCAACTACTGGTCCATGCCCAGGTTGATCCTATTTTTCAACCCAGTCATTCTTATTTCCATGACATTCAATCTTATAAGCCCCTTAAATCCTTAAAAAAAAAAAAAAAAAAAAAAAAAGGCTAATAATCTAGGAAAAGACATTTGCTGCAAGGGTTAACAATCTTTTAGGTTTTTTCAGCTGACTGAACTTGGAAGCAGAGATCACTAATACAGAAAGCACTTCCATAGCCTGAACAAGCTTCTGCCTTCATCCTTAGAGATCATCCAGAAGAGATAAAAATCCAGCTCCAAAACCTTAACAATAACATATTTTTAATGACGTTGTCCTGAGGATACCATGAAGGTGAGGGACATGGGATTTAATGTGCAAGCAGTTTTTAAAGGGGAGATATTATAGGTGTGCCAGGCGAATATGTTCTGTGTGTTTTCGTAATGATTATAAGGGCCTCCCTTACTGTCTTTTTGGTGGGGGTCAGTTGACCACATCCAACCATGGAAATGAAAGTGTCCAGGTCTTCCTTTCCCCATCCCATCACAGCAAGGGGACTGGACCTTTCTTGACCTAGTCCCAAATCATTATATGAGAAAACATGGCCAAGATGAAGAGCAGATTTGATCGCCTTCACTGCAGAGATAGTAATAGAAGTGTCCTGTGATACAGTGGGGACAGAAAAGGCATGGCCAGGCTCTTTCTGGAAAAATAATGACGGTGCCCTCTAATTTCCAACACTTTGTTCGGGTGTTTCATAATAAGAATTTATTCAGGCAAAATTCATTTATGAATCCTAAAACGATTGAGCAAAGGTTGATGAGGAATAATATATTTACATCTCCAAATGCCTCCTGACAAATTATAAAATAATCACAAAAGGGAAAACAGTAACTTTACAGTCGAGAAATCTGGCCAAAACCACATTAAGCAAGTGATCAAAGTTAACATCATAGATCTTGGGACAAGTCTGTCCCCCTCACCAAGTGTAGAGAGTAGGTCCAAGTCTTTGTTCCCCGCAGATTCTATGAAACTACTTAGTAGTGAAGGCTGAGGATACTGACATTTATTGGGAGCCAGGTACATACTCATACTTCTCTGTCAGGTATTCCCCCCCCCCCATTTTACACAGGAAACAGCTAACGATCAAAGAGAGCAAGGAACTTGTTCAAGGTAACACAACCAGTGATTTCTAAAATGCAAATTTGAGCCAGGATCTGCCTGACTCCAAGGCCCATGTTTTGTTTACTTTCTCAAAATGCTTTTGGTATGAAATCTAACCATGAAACAACTCGATTCTTCAACCACATGAAAGAGATTTAGTCATCAGAAGAATTGAGAACAACGAAAAATATGTATAGACAGGAGTCACAAACTTAAACGACAATCCTTGTCCCCTTAATACACCAAATGAGTGAATGAGGTAAGAAAAGGGTGCATGATGGGAGCTGAGGTGAATCTGAGAATGAATGATTCATCAAACAGGGCAGCTGCCTTTAGGTCCAGTCTGTTGTTGGCATTGGAGATAAAAAAAAACCAGTGTTTCCAGCTCTTTTGATGTTTCATGAGGAGAAAGATCTGAATGTGTGTGAACCCTTACAGTTTTTAAACATTGGCAGCTAAATTTTAAAAAGTAAAATGCTCATCTGGCCAAACTAAACACGTCTATGTGCCATATTTGACTTGCGTTCACCAGTGTACAACCTCTGGCATAGAGTATTGTTCTTACTATCCTTCACTTTGTCAGTAGTGGGCCTGTCTTCCCACATGATGGTGTGAGGGCTTCACCATGTGACCCATGTCGGGATTGCTTCCATTGTTAAGAACACAACAGACTGAGTTAAGCCTGAGTTAAAGCTGAAGTTAGAGTGGAAGTATAATAGGTTGACACGATTGCTGGCATTTCACAGCATTTCTCACCTGGGGGCAAGAAGGAAGACTGCAGTAGAACCCAAACTCCTTAGTCAATAATGCCCAACCACTGATTGACACTGTCTATCACTAGCATGTGGCCTTGATTTAGTGACTCCCCTGTGTGCCCTTGAAGTGACAACATTGCTAAGAAATAACAATATATGCCTGAGGAATACTTTTTACAGGTATTTGTAATGCTCTAAGTTCATGTTAAATTGGCAAATAAAGTAAAAAAATACAATTGTCTAAAATGTATTTTCATTTAGAAGAGGGAATAGAGCCTCTTTTCTTTATATACGGCATGAACTCCTTCATGAGACTGCCTAGGTTCAAATCCAGGCATGTAACTCATCACCAATGACCTTCAGGTAAGTTATTGTACCTGTGTACCAGTTTCCTCATCTCTGTTATGCAGGTAATAACAACTACCTTAGAGAGTTGTTGTGAGTTTCAGGTGAGGACTTGATGACACAAAAGAAATATGTTTTATGTGTTATCTATTATTATTAATAAGTTTATGGGAAAGTGACTGATTAAGAATAATATATGAAAATAACTAAAAATATGGCCATAAATATTAACTTAAAAGCTTTCACTTGACAGGGGAGGAAATAGCTTCTTACAAGTTTGTTTTAGATACAATAGCTTGTTAGGAATCTCTTTAGGAATCATTTATCTTTAAATGATGATAGCTACCAAAGCCATTAGGATTCTGCATAATTTTTAAGCAGGTACTTTCCTTATAGATGTTCAGAATGAAATAATAAATGGAAGGTGATGGAAATGGTTACAGATACTTAGAGTATTTTTCTGAGCATAAAAAAGTTGATGTAACCATGACTCTGTACAGGAGTGACATAAAATATCAATTCAGGAAAAGAATGATAAAAACTTACTTTAAAGCATTTTGTCAGATACCTCCCAGAACTGCTAAATTGCCTTTCTATTCTCAATAACAGGAGTCAAAGGCCTCAAAGCCAGTATAAAAAATGAGAAACAATCCATCCCAGAAGCAGCACCTGATAGGAGAAAACAGGATTTCCAAATCAATTTGTCATGATCCAATATGGATTAAGCAGTTTATTTGTTTTGACATTTCTCATTTGCTAAGTGCCAGCATGCCAAAGTAATGTCCCTGTGATACATACACAGACCAGAACATTTATTATTATTTATTTAGGGGATTTATAGCCCCTTTTCCTCCAGAGAAGTCATTTGAAAGCAGAAATATTTTGAAACTGGGATTGCAGGTGGCTTCACCTGATAATAGTTTAATCTCATCATTTCACTCCTGCAATGGAACATCATGCTCTACTGCCTTAGACAAGGTAGGAAAGACCTCCCAGGTTTATGTAGTGAACACAGCCACCCAGGGGTAGACTTGCACAGCTACCCCTGATAAAAAGTGCAGTTCTAAAATTAGATTATGGTGATGGTTGCAGAACTTTATAAATACACTTAACACCACTGAAGTGTATACTTTAAGCTTTAAGATGTGTAGTTATATCTCAATAAAACTGATTTTTGAAAAATAAAGTGATAGATAATAATTTGGATTCTAGAACCTTCTTATTTAAGTATACTTGAATCCCTTCCCATTCATCTTACTGTTGAATTGGGCACAAATAAAGACTTGGAGACTCCTAATAGGGGCTCTTAAATAGAGATGATTAAAAGTGCAAAGGGATATGACAGGGTAGGGAAATGATTCCATTTGGAGTCAGACTAACTTGAGTTTGATTACTAGTACTGTATTAACTATTTGACCTTAAGCAAATTATATAATCTCTCTGAGCTTCAGTTTCCTCATCTGTAAAACAGTGATATAATACTTTTCTCATAGGGTTATAGTGAAATTAAAATCAGGGCATGTAAGTAAATTAACTAGTACAGTGCTTGGCCTACGGTACCTCAATAAATGTTTGCCCTCCCTTCCCAGCACTCCCGAGCTCCCCTGGCTCAGACTTTGTGAGTTTTATGAGTTGTGGGGAGGGAGAGCAGGGAAGAGTGAAGGTAGATACAAAAAGAAGTGAATGGCTATCTTTCTAATATGGTGCAGATAGGTGCATATCACTGAAAGTGACTCCCAGAGGCTCCATTCTCCAAAAGTCCTCTTCAGTTTGGAGAAGCTTGGAGAAACATACAATGCATAAAAGAAGATGGAAAAGAGAAGAGGGAGGAATTAGAGTAAAATGAGTAGATCAGTATAGGGATTTTACCTTGACAAGGTGACAATCGATCTCTTAACTGGAGAATTATGAATGTCATCAGAGGACACAGCTCTAGCACCCACACCCTGCAGTTCTGCGATGGCACCCCGGGTGTGAGTGTCGGCTTACGGAAGCTATCGCCATCTTCATTTCTGTGCATGTATTGCATTCCTTTTTGAACATTGTGAATGTTAATTACCTCTTGAGTGTATTGGCTTAGGTACACTGTACAATTGCTGTTAATAGTTTGACACTGAAAACAATGGACAAAAAACCCAGATAGAGGGCTTCTGCCTTAAAAAATAAAGTGGTGGGGGAGTGAGCAGATTTAAAAACCTGTTTCCAGGTATCAAAATGTAAAGTAAGGCCCGGCCAGGCATGGCTCAGTGGTTGAGTGTCAACCTAGGATCTAGGTGATCAGGGTTCGATTCTCAGTCAGGGCACATACCCTGGCTGCGGGCTAGGCAGCTGATCAATGACTCTCTCATCATTGATGCTCTCTCTCTCTCTCTCTCTCTCTCTCTCTCTCTCTCTCTCTCTCCTTTCCTCTCTCTGAAATCAGTAAAGATATATTAAAAAAAAAAAAGTAAAGTAAGTGAGTTAAGTACCCTCTCATACAGAACCTGATTTCTGCTTAGTAACCAAAGAGAGAAATATAACCAAGGACTCTTCCAAACCAAGAACAGTACCTCAGCCTCACAATCTCTGAGATCCAAGGGCAAGCATTCTAGCAGGGCCTGTGCTCAGCACTGATTGGGGTGAGCACTTCCCATGCACACTGTGTTTAGACCTCAGAGTGACACTCCGAGGGTCTGCTAAGATCAGGAAACTGAGCCTTGGAGGTTATTGATCCATGCCATCACTAAAACATAAGCCTGGAGCCAAAACTTTTCTAGTTCTCAAATCTACACTCTTAATTTTAGTTAAAGCCCCTCCATATCAACCTGTATCCTGCAGGATGGACAAAAGTGAGGCCTCACCTACTCCCACAGAAGAACCATGCTTGGAAGATATGGACTTAAAAAATAAGTGATGGATAAAAGGTCTGAAATGAAAAGTATCTAAAAGAATTCTAAGGAAAATTATTGATCAAATAATTCCCATATGCTCAGTTGCCTAGATTCACAGATGAAAGGAAATGTGAGAGGTAGCTATAAAATAGTGGACAATGAAAAGGGTTTACAGTCATGAACTAAATGATGACACTTCAAAACAGTGAAACAGACATGAAGGGAAAAGAAGACAAACTCTAAGGTCAGGATGAGATTCAGGTAGACCACGTCTTCAGTTCAGGCTTTGAATGATCACTAACATCCTCTGGCTCCCCCAGGACACACAACTCAGTAGCTAGAGAAGTGGATCCTGTCAGCAGAGATGAATGTGTGCCCTGATGCCCAGAAAACCTGATCTTGCTCCAACCACACACCAAAAAGGACCCTCCGTGGTGCTGACTTTGAACACAATGAAGTTCTGATTCAGTGTTTGTAGCTGCAAAAGGATTGGGAAAGTGTGTGTCTAGTATTCTTGCTTCTACAGTGGGAAGCTGTCTCTCCACAGTACTCATAAGATGGGGAACTCCCTTAGCATAGACAGGAAATCAAATACTGGATAGCTAAATGAATAATAAATGTTCACGGCTGATTGTTTCAATTTACGCCACTTACTATGGCCTCCAAGTACTACATAGACAATTCCATAAAGCCCTCCTCACCACATCCCAAAACTCCAGAAAGTTGCAAGAGTCCAGGGATTTCTGTGGAAAGCATAAATTGCTTCCTAAGCCTATCTTGCCCCTAAGATTGTCTATGTTGGATCTGATGAAATCTCAAATTCCCAGACCTCCCAGATTCCTCCCCAGAGTGGTTGGAAATGTCCCAAACCATAGAGTTCTTTTGGAATGAAACATTCCTAAGGAAATTGCAGAACTAAATATATCCCAAGGTCATGCCACCATTCAAATCTGTGCCTCTAAATGCTATTAGGCCATGCTGCTGACCTGTGCTTCCATTATGGAGACTTGCCCTACAAGAAGACTGAAATCTTGAACACTTTCAATTCTGGTGAAGTCCCTGTCGTTTGCACCTATCTAGCATCTTTCCACATAATCTTTTAATCTAATAGACAGGAAATCAAGAGATCCAAGCCCAGGTTTATATGTTTCTAAAATGGGTAGATGGTGATTGAGTTCCAGGTTAAGATCACACTTGTGTAGCAATTCCTGGTATCTCCAAATTTCCCCTAATGGAATAGGTATAAAGACATGGAAACTTTTTAAATGTGCAGGAAATTAAGGATAATAGTAAATCATTTATGGAATCTTGGAGGCGCTTCTAGCAGAAAATGGATGGAGGTAGACTAATCAATAAAACTGCTGGCCTAGATATGTGTTGTTCTCTAAAATAGAACAGAATATGCTGCTTAGATGTTGGTAGGAAGATGCCAAACCTTATACTCACTGTCCAATGTCCCACTTTCAAGAACTTGGAGTTAGAGGGCCAGGGAAAAAAAAAAAGTGCATCCATCCCCACTCATCTTGCCTCACCCAATGATGAAGGCATTCTGTTGTAGGTTGTAAAAGTTACATCCCCCACATGGCAAACACACCACTATATCTCCCATACATGCATTAGCATACTCCTTTAACAGCCATAATAAAAGACCTAGAACTTCAAAAACCTAATGATCAGAGTATATCATTTTGGGAAAGAAACAAAATTAGATCAGGCACAAACTACTTACTCAGAGCTTGCTATAGCAAGTAGTCACCACTACTTGCATTTCACAGAGACTTAAAGGCAGGTGGAGGAGTGGGAGAGCTTCATAGCAGTAAAAGGTAAGGCTCCAGGTGTGCCCTGACTGGAGGTGGCTGGCCTGGGGTAACTGCTGCGTCTAAGTACGAGTTGGGTGTCCTACATGGTTATGGGTTAGGGGTGCATGTTTGGCTTTCTCTGGTTGGTGCTAAGGTGGAAGGAGGGGTGAAAATTAAGGAAGCTGTCAATTACTGATCAGGGCCTGACCATTTGGGGCTGGTTGTTACAGTGGCTATTGTTTGGCTTCTTGGACTGATTGCTAGAGGTAGTAGTGAGACCTCCTTTAAGTTTGACATATAAATAGTAGGCTAGCTTCCTGGAGTGGTTACTGTAGATAATGGGTTAGTTTTCTGGGCTGGTTGCTGCACATCTCCTTTTATATATGGTCTGGCCATTATCTGTTTATATATTCAGACTCTCAGATTTATAGCATTTTAGGATGTGTACATAGAGGCAGAGACAGGAGAGACACTGGTTTCAGAATATGCCTGAAATTCTAATTGTTCACATTAATGCTTCTAATTAGAAAAGAACCATGAACTGCCACAGGTGAGCTGGGGAAGTTTCTCAATCCCAGAGTCAAAGCACTTAAGCTATGGAGAGTTGATCTAAGTCTAGGAGAACTGCACTGGATAAATTCTACTTTCAAGATCCACAACCCTGATTTTGGTCTGAGATAGGTTTTCAAGAAGCACCTAAGTGGACACCTAAAGCAGCCAAAGAAAGACTTTGTTTTCTGCTGGCAAACACTAAAACTAGAACAATGCCTCTTAATCAAAGATAAAGAAACAATAAATCCTCATTTTCCTTGGGAATGATTTTTCTATAGTATAAACAAGGAAATATCAGCTATCTTAAAGACTTCATGGAATTATCTCTGAAAGCTATCTGTTATAAGTTAAAGAATAATTTCTAGAAAAAAATTTTTCTTAAAGATAGGCAGGAGATCAGAGACTTCATTGAAAAAAAAAATCATAATATAGAATATGTTGCCCTAAAAAGAGATCAAGATAAGACAAAAAGGTAATGCAAAAAGCTGAAATTTAATCTGAGGCAAGGAAAACCTGAGACCTTCTCTAAAACTGCAAGAGTAAGATTAAAACACAAAGGTAAATATCTTTAAAAGAAAGAATTCATACATAATTAGCTCCTAGTCCAGGAAAAACTAAAGAATGCTGAGGAAAAGAAAAAAGATTAGGAGAAAAAGATCAAATGGAGGAAAAAGTAACCAAGAGAACAAAAGAAATTAATATATATAATATTACATATGTATTAGTATATATTAAATATATTAGAAACTAAAAAGAAATACCCTGAGCTGAATCAAATAACTCCATCTTTAGATTACAAAGGATTTTCCTCATTACAGAAAAAGAATGTAAAGTTTGACAAAAATGTTAGATCAAGAAAAAAATCCTGGTTTTCAGTGATAGAAGAGACATCATGCTAGCCTCATGTTTCTCCTCCATCAGACTAGATTCCAAAAGAAAATGGAATGATGTTTATAAAGTTAGATAAGAAATCAGAGGGTTTCCTACATCAAAATAGCTGTTTATATTCACAAATGAGAAAGATTTTTTTGCAGACATGATAAGGAAACTGATAGTTTTCATGTAGATTGCCTGAAAAACACGCTTCAAAATATGTATCAGATGACCAAGAATTTAATCACAATTAAAAGGCCAAAAATATGTAGAACAGCATAAAGAAAAACCCAAGATTGACCATTGAATAAAATTAAACAAGTACATAGTTAGATATCTAAGCATTTTTCTCTGAGATAAATTAATATAAAAATGTTAAATTGTCTTTTACAGTACACACAAAAATTAGACTTGACTAGTATAATGTATACCAACAGAATTTAGATTTATTAGCAGAAATGGTAAAAATGTAAAAGTTTGCTAGAAGTGTGCTGTGTTCAGCCTTACATAGGGCAAAGTGAGAAGTTATTATATTGAAATTCATTGATAATGAGGAAAATTTAGATTAGATCATGTTTTTGAAAAACTTAAAAGATAATCATCACTGAAATTATAAACAGGATGCACACCTGTTCTCCAAATCATTACAGAACAAAAGAGGAAGATTCAAAGATCTGCAAAGAATAAAAATAGGTAACATTTATTTAACTCTCACTCTATGCCAAGTGCTGTACCTTTGCCTTTTTTTTTTAATTTTTTATTTATTCCTTACAACGATTCTATGAAGTAGTTTTTTTTATTTTTCCCATTTTTTAGGGAATGAAATTGAGGACCACAGATTCAGTAATTTGTTCAATGACAAATAGCTAATAAGTGTCAGAACTGGTATTTTAACTAAGAAAGCTGGACATCAGAGCTAATGAGCCACTAGAATATGCCATCTTCCCTATGTGCCTATTGAAAGCTTATGATATGCCAGGAACCATGCCATTAATTCGTTTACCCTTTTAACAGTTCTACAAAATAGGTAAGAACATAAAACAGAGAAGCAAAAAACAGGCTGAGCTTCAAACATCTAGCCCATGGACACAGACAATAGTGAGGTGAAGGCCTGGGGTGGGGGGGAGGGTAGGAGCTGAATAGAGGGGGGCAAAGCGGGTTAAGTGGGGGACAGCTGTTATACTCTCAACAATAAAAATTAAGTTTTTTAAAATCTTATATTAAAGCACTAAGATGCATGGATTTGACTTTTTATTTTTTACCTTTTTCTTCTCATTATTTAGTTCTAGATCTAAAATAAACGATGCAAGAAAATAAAAGTAAATAATTTAAAAGAGACACAAGATTAGAAGAAAACTGCAAAACAATAAATCAGAAAGAAAGAAAGCCTAAGAGGCAAGATTCGTACTAAATAAAATTCAGGATTAAATTTATTAAAAGTAAAAAAGGAGAATCATTACACTATATTGTATAAATTTGATTTATAGTTAAAAATGATCTACATAAGATAATCTCATAATTATATTCTATATTCTAGATAACCTTATATGTAACCCTACCTAATTATATTACATATGTTTAAATATGTAATATATATGTATATATATATGAACCTCTGCAATATACTAATATCAACATGTTAGGGCAGATAGATTCAAAAACACATATAATTAGAGTAATGTAATTCATAGCAATCTTAGTCAAGCTAAACCAAGTTTTGCATTCCATCAAAAAATCATCAATAGAAATTTGGAAAATTGATCTTAAACTTGGCTCAAAAATTTTTGATTCCATAATTATAGAAGCAGAAATTATAGAGGCCACGTTATCTGATTATAAAACTATAATATTATCAATTAATTTGTTCCTATAATATAAAAACTTTTAAATATTAAAAAATTATTTAGACTTAATAATAGACAAAAAAGAATGAGAAAACCATTGCAGAAGAGAACTATGAGGGGGCCACCAAAAGAATATTTAAAACTTTAGAAGGCTATAACATTTTTTAAAGAAAAATACAAATTTTCCTGCAAGGTTATTATTGATATATTGAAAAACTATTGATTTCTGTGTATTTATCTTGTGGGTATGTACTTTGTTAAACTTTCTGATGAATTAGAAGATATTTAAGAAGTGGATAATATAATATTTAGAATAAGTTAATCAGAATATAATACATTTGTGAATATAAAATAAACAATAAATTAGTGTAGAATAAATATATATTAATATAAAGGTTGCTTCTTAGGGAATAAGCTAAATAACAGAAATATCAAATTGGGGAAAAATTAAAGTAGTAAAAAAAAGTTAAAATAACAAATATGGAATACTTCAAATAATTTCATGTTAATAGTTTGATATATTTCAAAGAAATAGTAGGTACCATGGAGGAATATAAAATAGCCAAACTCAGTTAAAAGAAAGTAGAAAACATGAATTTATCTATAAACAAAGAAAGAATGGGGGAAAGACCTCTTCTAAATATGTCCCTAGGCACATGGGTGAATAACTTTACCCATTAACATGCTACATAATTTCAGATATTTATGTCTTTTCAACACCTAGGAAAAAGATAAGCTGGGCAATTTATCTTATGAATCCACCATAATCCTCATAATTGAAGTTGAAAATAAACAAAACAGGATTATAGATCAATCTCATGTATTTCTGTATATATATATGTAAAACTCCCAAATGAAGTATCAGCAAGTTTATTATTCATTAAAATCAAGAACAAATGTTTGGATGCTTTAATAATAAGGATTTGAGCATCAAAATATATTATTAACTCAAACAAGATAAAACTTGCGGTTGCTCAATTTTGGGTTAAAAAAATACATTTAATAAAATTTATTCATCATTCTTTATTTTATAAGCTTTTAAAAAATCTGGTAATGAAAACATGAGACACAATCTCATTCCAAAAGTCACTGCCATTATTAAGTCAAAGAGAGTCAACCTCATTAAAGGAAGGTTATAATCATCATTCTTTTTTAGCATTGTTCTGGATGCTCCAATGAAACTAAGAACAGATGACAACAATTATAAAAAGATAATAGTATCATTTTTAATGACTGATGTGGCTATATATCTAGAAAATTTATAGGAGGGACATCTTCCAATTTATAAGAAAGTTCAGCAAAGTAGACATGCACAGGAAGAAAACATAAAAATCAAACATTTTTTCATTAAAAATAATAACCTTGCAGCAAAGTTTGTAGTTTTTACAAAAGCCTTGAAAACTGGTGGCTTTTTTTCTAGGTATCTTATTGCAAAAAATATTTTTTTTTCTACCATATGTTCTAAACAATGTAAATGAACAAGTCTTCAGGAATATCCATGCCTCTAGTTGTGTAGACAGAAATTATCAATTCCTTGTAACTCAATGTGTAGGTTAAACATAATTCTAATTAAAATCTTAAGTTTGGAACTTAAAATGATTTTAAAAACACAAAAATTTAAAAGCATACCAATTGATAACTGCTAAGACTGGTGAATTTTGTTTTTCCAGCAAAGGACAATGAAAGAAGATGATTGCTAAGACAATGAAATACACTATCAACCAAATGTTTTCAATTTTAGCAAAATAAATGCAACATAAGAAGTTATAAGTTGAATTACAAAAATACTAAGATCCCAACAGGTAATCGAAGAACAAACATAACCAAAACTTCATGAAAGAGAAGATTCAAATGTCTAAAAATTTGAAAACTAAAATGCATCATAACAGTAGTTTAAGAAATGTTTTTTCAACTATGAACTACTACTCATACCTTTAAATTTGCAAATGTAATACAAACAATATTGATAGAAGTGCGATAAACATTTTATTACAGTGCAATTGTAATAACTCTGGATTGTGACTTGATAATGTGGAGGTGAATAGAGAAGGAAGTGAGGGAGACAAAGAATAGAAAAAAATATTAAAAATACTTGAAGGATTTCAGGGTGGTGAGATTCTGTGATGTTTTCTTATACTTTTCTGTGCTTCTAAAATGTTCTATAATGAGCATTTATTAATATAAATGAAGATATAATAATATCTAAAGATTTAATTAATCTAAAAATAGAAGGAGGGGGTCAAAATAAATAATCTCTAAGTGACTTCCAGTTATTGTCTAACTACAGGAGGACCATAAGCATCTATATTGTTTTTAAGACTATTGATGAGCTACCATGAATTTTAAATCTCTATGTTTTTAGTCAAGCTTAATGACATATTTTTACTTTTTTTCTTTCAGTAGACTATGAAGAAATTACCTTGCTTATTCTAAAAGTATTAAGGTATTTAAAATGGAAACAATTCAATGCTTAGAACATATTTGAAAATTCTACAAATACTTAAGATTCTTAAATTAGGAAAGCGAGCCTTACAAGTTATCTTTAACAAATAAGTTTGAAATACAGTGAAAGAAAGTTTTTGTATATAGCCTGACTCTATAGGCCATGTATAATGATGACTTGAGGAAGACCCATATTGTTTGAGTTAAAAGGGCAGGGATCAGGGGACAGTAGTATCTACGACTTCGTTGAGATTTGAGAAAGACATGTCAGTTGTTTTTAAAAGGAAAGGAAAGTGCTGAGACATTTTCCATTCAACAGTTCAGGTGAGCAAATTAACCACCTGATTTCCTCAATTCTCAGCTATTATGGCAGAACATGATCATTGGTTTTTGCCTCCTTTGAAAAAGAAATAAACCAGTTTGTTGTCATAACATATAGTCTTCAATTATAAAGAGAGATAAAATTTAAAAAGGAAAAGTGTACAGCAGATCTGAATGGCGGTCAAGCTAAATTGTGGCCCCAAAACAGGCTTTCAAATGTGTATGACTTAAATAATTGACTCTATCTAAATATCTGTATGCCTTGGTAGACACAGGTAAGAAAATCTTTTTGTTCACTTCAGTAGAATAAAATTGAAGGTGCAATTGATGGGTTTACATTTCATTAAGGCCATTACCCTTATCTCTTCCTTATTTGAGGGTGTAAAACTGAGATTTCTTCATTTTCATGAGTTCACTATTCTTTGGAATCTAAAGGGAATAATTCTCAAAATTTGCTTACCTGGTCCCAATAAAGGCAAGATTACTTTGGGGAAAATGTTTCTTAGAATAGAAACTCCATTATATCCCTCTATTGTCAAGATCATCTTTTACTACAGAGACAAATTCCCGATCTAATTAATCATTACTCTGACTCTCAGAACCTAAAAATTAGAAGTTTTAGTTTCCCATGTATTTGTAAAACTTGAGCTAGATATATCTAGTTGATTCAATGAAATGGTTTCTGCTGTCTTCTAACTATTCTCTATAATAAACTGTTTATGTCAGACACAGGTTTGAATCAAGCAAATTACTGTGAATCATTCAGTCAAAATAATCTGATTAATCGCTTTAAATTTTAAAATTCAATTCACAGTAAAATCCTTTCCTCATTTCTTTGTTTCACCATGTGCAGTCTTCCAGTTTACCTTATTCCACGTAAATCAAGAAATCTGTGATGCATACTTATTCATACCATTTTGTTCAGGTCTTCATGTCAACAGATGCTTTGAAACCATTGTCTTAAATTTCTTTTCTCCAAACTTTATGATTTCATATATAACCCACTCTTTTTACCCCATAACACATTTTTTTTGCTCATGTTGAACATTCTCTGCTTATTTAAATCTTTTTTAAAAAATTAATTCTGAGACAAAAATTTTCTGTAATGCATTAATTAACCTACTACTTCTATGCAAATTGAGTGTATGACATGTACCAAGTACCATGGTGGCCAGTGGAGATTAATAGGCAAGTAGCTTGAACAACTACTTGAATGGTACTAAAGACCACTTCTCTCTCCTGCTGTTAGTGCATCCATCCCTGTGTCACAGCCATTTGATATCTGTCCAATGATAGTGGGTGACTGATTCTGATCCAGCAATGAAGTGTGATGTGACTATTTTCCTTCCATCACTTTTTAGATAATTTCAATATCCTTTAACTGAGTTTGATATTGGTCCGTGCATGTACTTTTGGTTTCAATACACATTTTTTAGAATTTATCAAACCCACTGTACAATCATTGCTATCACAAACCAAAATCTCAGTGGTTTACTTCCATTTAGGGACTCACATGTTAGATCTAGTTTGAAAAATAATTTCTGTTCATCTTCAAGTTTAATCCATTCAATTAATAACTTGAGACACCCTGTACTCAGAACCCATATGACAGGTGTGGGCCTTGAGGAAGCAATTGATATCTGAGGTTCTTCAAGAAGCAATTTATTTACTAGAGGCAGCAGGTTTTCTTACTTCTTCTGCCTCTTGGTTTTGCCAACTTTGATTATAACTCATCAAAATAAAAACAGAAAACATTAAGTCAACTAGAGAAGCCAAAATATAATTAAAACAAACTGCAGTATGGATAAAAGATAGGTACTCTAAAAAACTATCAACAGCATCAAATGGGCTGTCTTGGGGCCCTGCTATTTTCAGAACATACATTTCTGGACTGACCTAGACCCTCTGTTCAATATGCACCTCCTCTAATCAGTATTGACACATCCAACTATAATTCAGAATGGGCGATAAATTCAGTTCAGCTTAATGAGACAGAAAACACAAAATAACAGTGGCTGAAGTTAGAAATAATTTCTTCTCTCTTATGTAGGCAAGTATGATGGCCCCACAATCTCTAGGATCACGGCCATTACTACCACATTGCAGAAACCTTGTTAATCATGAAGGCTACCCTGCTCTGGCAACATGTCCAGAAGGAAAGAGCCAGAAGGGATGATGAAAGCGCAGAAGTGCATGCTCCCTCCCTTAAGGATTTTCCTGAAAGATTCCTATACCAATTCTGCTCACGTCACTACAGCAAGAATTTAATTATATGGCCATACCAGCTGTGAAAAAGATTGGGGAATTTCATTTTTATCCTGGGAAATTATGTGCCCAGCTAGCATTTGGAAGTTCTATGATTAAAGAAGAAGGAAGAATGAATATCAGGGAAAAACTATCATTATCTGCCAGAGAACTAATTATTTTCATTAAATAATGTTTTGAATAATTTAATGACACATAAAATCTGACCACCTCTTCTCATGCTCAGTCCAGCTTTCCCTCAATAGGGTCTGATTGATTACTTTGCCCTAAAAAGCAGTTTACAACAAAACCATGATTGTAGAAGATATATCACTAAGCACAATATCTACATTTATTATACAGCATAAGCATATACTACGTATTAACATAAATCAGGCTAAAAATCCTATGCGTAACATTTCACACAGAAAAATAAGGTTCATGCAAACTGACTACTTCAATGTAAGTAATGTTTTGATAAACACCTAAATGTTTATCTCTTCCCTGACTGAACTTTAGCATCACCTGAGGAATTTGTCTTGTAGTTGCTGTTATTCCCCTCTTTATCCTCTGCTGATGCCAGGGCCCAGCACACGCCTGAGACCAATTAATCCAGAATCTGGAGGGTGTGGAGCAGGGAAGTGGAACCCAGGTCTCCGTATCTTTTAAAGGCACCTTCTACAGCATAGGGTTCCGTCCCTAGCAGCTGCTCACGGGCCTTAGAGTATAAGCATTAACCAGCGCAGCACGAGGCTTTTAATTGCACTCAAGAGTAAAGTGCAATTAAGAAAATCTGTGATGTGATTGATCTTCCTGTATATGGAAGACTTTTGCACTAAATAAAGCAAGTCACTAAGGTGTATTAAACACATTTCTGACTTTGCTTTGAAATCCAACAACACGCTCTTTTTTCTTCCAGGTTAATTATAGAAGCCAATTGCAAGGATATAACGAGTGGTAACAACACACTTTTTACATCCAGAAGGAGGGAAAACTGAGGTGCTCAACATAATAGAAAATATAAGAAGATTCAGTTAGAACCTTTCATGTCTTTACAAAAACTAATTCAGTTCTACTTATTGGTACCAGGTGGCTGGGTGTCCCTGGGTACCTGCTGCTCTTTCGGCTAGTCAGGCTTTTTGGTAGTTCCAACCTTCCTAACTGAAGGAGAAAGGCATAAAAAGATGAAGTCTTTCCCCTAACAATTAATGTAGGGGCAGAGCCCTATGACTAGGCATGAAAAAACTTGGATTCTAAGCCTAGATCTGCCCCTGGTTACCAATATGACTTCTAATAACTCAATCTCACCGAAGCAAGGTGGCCTCATCTGTGAAACACAGCATTTGACCAGTGGTGCTCAGGTCCCCTTCTAGCTCCAGAATCCTAAGTTTCTACCCAGCATTCATCCTGCTTGGAAAGAAAATTACAAATTCAGATTTCCTGTCCAAATAATTGCATCAGTCCTCCCCTGACCGTAGGTCACACCAGAAAAGCAGCACTGACTAGGGGGAAAATCCTCAATTGGAGCCTCTTCCCAGTCCCCCTGACAATTCAAATGCATTAAGTTCAGGGAATGTGGTTAGAGTGCACTCAGGGTTTATGTACATAATAGAGAAAACAGCTGCATGATCAGGCATGAATTCCTCCTTTTGTCGTACTGAGGGAGGATCACTGCTTAGAGCTTTTGAGACTTTCTAAGAGGTATTTATGGGTCATGGGATGTATAGCTTTCCAATGGTCTAAAAAACAAAACTGAATTCAGAATGGGTGGTATCTCATAAAAATCCAAATACTGAGGATCAATAAGGACACACAGACTGGAAGACTAGGAAACTCATGGATATGAGACAAGCCTGGAGAGTGCCTCGGTTTCCAAAATGAAGGTCTATGGATGCAACATATACCCTTGAAGAAGGAGTCCAGATACGTGAGGTTTTTGTACTGAGATACATGCAAACCTGCTGAGGACTCTGAGTGAGAAATGGCATAAGGTTAGCTGGAAAACATTCAGAGTCTATAAAAGCATGTATCAGAAACTAGAACACCAAAACTATCCAAAGGTGGGGCCAGATAAAAGAAAGATTGATCATTAGACTCAGAAGAGAGCTAAGACAGATATATTTGCCAGACTGTACACCAAATATTCCCCCTAATGCTTCCCAAAGAATTTTGATTTTGTTCAGGGCAGCAACACATCCTGCTAGAAACACTCAGCCTCACAGCCTCCCTTGCCTGAGCAGGAGGTGCAGGGGTGGGAACAGGGTCACGAGATAGTTCTGGTCCATGTGGTTTAGGCAGAAACCCCTGGAGATGCCATCCTCTCCCAAATAAGAACAGACAAAAGGAGGTGGGCTGCTGGCTCCTTCTCTTCCTCCAGCCTGGAGCATGAATATGAAGCTGGAGCTGGAGCCTCCGTGTTGTAACCATGAGGTGATGAGAGGGAAGACAAAAGCCCTAAGGTAAGGATGGGAAGACAAATGACAGCAGGGGTCTGAGACATGGGACATCACAGAACCACCAGACCATCCTGGACTTCGTGCTATAAGAGGAAATAAAGCACTATTTGATTAAGCCAAATTAGAGGCAGGTTGTAACATTCAACAAGCCAAACAACTCATTAATTACAGTTTAATAATAGTTCATGACTCTGCAATGCTGAGGAATTGGAAAGCACAAAAATACCTGTACAATAGAGCATATCCTGTACTTCCAACATCTGCTCATAGGAACCGAACACCTCTTGTTGATAATGTAATCCCCCTTGAGATTGAAAAAAAAAAAATTAAAGTCTTCAAGGAGCCAGATGAACTCAGAACTTTAAGCCACATGTGACAAAATGCTTAGCATATCCTTACTGAGCAGGGGGTGTTTTTGCCATTTCTATAAACAATGGAGGAAAGATCGAGAGGTACTAAAATTAGAACCATGCCAGAGCCCTGACATTTGAGATGATATTAAAACTACAAACTGGCACTTATAAATGACGAGAAATTCACAGGAGACAAGCACATCTGCCTCATGTAGTTGATTGAAATTTGAAAGGAAGCATTAAGACTCAGCAGTTACAGATAATGCCTGAAGAATTTCAGATTAGTTGAAGAGAGACAAATAGGAAAATACTGTTTTTTCCGGTTCATGAAAAGGGAGTGAGGCACTGATATCTGACTGCTGGAATAAATAAACTTTCTCGGGCTGCATGGTGTTTATTGCTAGAAATGGGTAGCATTTGACTTCTGCATGGACTGGCCGGAGCAGAGCAACAGTGTGGCTAAGCCTGGTGATGTCCATCAATGAGTGCACTGCAGCATTGTCAGGATGCTATGTGGACATCAGTGCAAGTGGAAAAAGAACAGGTGCCCTCAGCCCAGGAGTTATTTTGATTAAGAAACTCCAACTTTGAGAGGATCTTCAGTGCAGAACCACTGCCAGCAAGGCTTTCAAACACACTTCCACCAAGGACTGTGCCTAAGCAACCCTCTCCTTTCCATCAGGGAGATGACCCTTTGACCTCTCATAGATTCATAGTGTCATGAATCTATGAGATTCATGAATCTATGAGTGTCATGAATCTATGAGATTCACTGGTCAAGAGCCTTCACCAAGTCAGACTCCAGGTCTGACTACTGCCTCACCACTGGTAGCTCAGGACAGACCAGCAGAGCAACCAGGGTGTCTGAGAGGCAGGACCCAAGCAGAGAGTCAGCCACAACACCGCCTCCAAGACACCATTAACTCCTGGTGCACCCAGCGGACAAGCAAAGCCAAGTTGCATGTGTATGGATAGATACCACACTGTGAGTGAAACAGGGTTGAAAGGTATTTTTCCCCCAGCTTGCCAAAAACTTGATTGAGAGTCACTGGTCAAAAATTAAGTCAGGAAGCCTCTATTAATGTAAGTAAAGATGATATTCTTCATCTCCTTCTGTAGATAAAAGTATAAAGGTTCTCAGAGAGTATGCTACAACAATCCTGGAAGTCCTCAAGAACTTCCAGCGGTCCGTACAGCCAAATCATTTTCATAAGAATGCTCAGATATCATTTGCCTTTTCCACTGTTGGTTATTTTCCTTGAAATGACTGGCCCATTTGGTTCATTTTTAAGAAAATATATGCCAAATACTCAAGTCTGAGAAATTGTATGTATGTCCACAATTCTTTCAAGTAAAAATATTGTCCTACAAAAAAAAATACCTCACAACTCAAACAACAGCACAAGGTGTTTCCTGGAAGATGATATCATATTTTGGTATGTAGCAGAAGTCAATATACACACCTCCATATCATACTAATATTTTTTAAACCATGTACAAAAGGGCTGAGATTTAATACAATTAATTATTTTTATCACTTCATCATGAACTTATTTAAGTGAAACTGTTTTTTGTTTGTTTTGCCTTTACTGTGTGTGGTAAAGAACATCATGTCAGTCCAGTATTTTCTTAGGAAGCTAGTAGTGATATTAACAAATCTGACTTTTTGATGTTGTGCTTAAAATTTGACAATTAGAAAATCTTCATAACTCTGAGAATCCATATTTTCCAAATTATCAATGAATGGTATAATAAAATCATACATGAGTAAAAGATCTATTCAAAGTGCAAGAACACTGGATTTTACAGTCCAAGACAGAAAAACTCATTGATATATTTTCATATTCCAAATTGCAATTAACCTTTCAAAAACTAACATTTGTCCCACTTGTCAATTTTTGGTATAATATCAAAGAAGTATATGCACAATTATCTCTAAAGGCTATTGAAATACTTCCCCATTTTCTACCTACATCTCTGTGTGAGGCTGGATATTCTTCATACACTTTAACACAAACAGCACATTGCAACAGATTGAGCGCAGAATCAAATATAAGATTCAGCTGTCTTCTATCAAACCAGACACTAAAGAAAGAGACCTGCAAAAATGTGAAGCAATGCCACTTTTCTTGCTAAAATTTTGTTTTAGAAAATATGGTTATTTTTTACTAAGATGTTACGTTTAATGTGTTTATTATGGATATCTAAAATGATAAATAAATGTGTTTAATTTTCTCAGTTTTAATTTCTAATGCAGCAAATATCAATAGATATACACTATAGCTCTTTGGGGTCCTTAAGAAATTTTAAGAGAAAGGACCCACAATAATAAAGTTTGAGAGCTCAGGCTGCCTTAAGTTAGAAAATGATAAGTACTCAAAAGAATAAGACAAAAAAATTGTAAGTACTCAAAAAAGAGGTATTTGGTAAGATAAGTATTTTTGTACCCTCTATGAATTATTCAAGAGATGTACAATGCTAGGCAAAAAAAAAAAAAAAATGACCCCAAAGATGTCTCAGTATTACTTCCCGGAACCTGGGAATAAGTTATCTTATGTGGCAAAGGTGGATTAAGGTTGCAGATGGAATTAATGTTGCTAATAAGCTGACTTTAACATGGGGAGATTATCCTAGATCATCCAGAGAAAGATCGAGGCAGGAGAGTTAGTGTCAGGGTGATGTGATGTGAGGAAAACTCTACCAGCCATTGCTGGCTTTGAAGACTGGAAGGGGCCACAAACCAAGGAATGCAGCAGCCTCTACAAGCTGAAAAACACCAGAGAACAAACAGGTCCTCCCCTGGAGCCTCCAGAAAGAAACTCAGTCCTGCTCACATCATGACTTTAACCCAGTGATACCCACGTGGGCCTTCTGACTTCCAGAAGTGTAAGATAATAAAGATGTGTTTTGTTAAGCCACTGACAACTTCTAATTTCACCTGAGCCCTGTGTTCCTGAGAAATAGCCTTAAGTAATTGCTCCACCTTACTGTGCCCGGGGAAATGGCTCACTGCAAAGAACCCCTCTACCCCATATGACTTAGATATGACTCAAGGATGCCCCCTTGTTTACCTAAAGCAAGGCTAGCCACAGACCCTTCAAATCCCATTCTTTTCCTCATAAATGATTAGTTGAATTATTTTGTCCACATTGTCAATTGAGACAAAATCCACATTAACCATCATCAGTTAAGTTTCTCTGTTTCTTCTAGGATCCCTAACTTTGACCTAACCTCAACTAGAGCCAGCATACAGCCCCTCCTCAATGTCCTCTCCTAAGAATAGGCTGACCTCAGGGTGAAGCATTCTGGGATCTACCACGTCACTCTTCTCACTCAGCCAATTCTCTCCAGCCTTGTTCACTCTTCATGAAAGAGAAGCCTTTTGTCCTGGCCGGCTTGGCTCAGTAGTTAGAGCATTAGCCCTCGGACTGAAGGGTCCCAGGTTCAATTCCAGCCAAAAGCACTTACCTTGGTTACAGACTCGATCTCCAGCCCTGGTCAGAGCAAGTGGAGGAGGCAACCAATCTTACGTGTCTCTCTCACATCAATGTTTCTCTCTGTCTCTTTCTCCCCCTTCTACTCCCTCTGAAAAGCAATGGAAAAAATATCCTCTGCGAAGATTAAAAAAAAACCAGAAGCCTTTTTCTGCCTGACCTTGGAGATGCTTGCAGATCTCACAGACAGAGTTCTCCCTATTGCCATGAACCCTCCACTCCTCTTACAATAATCCTTTCCAATAAAGTCTCCTTTCCTAAGTCCAGAGTTGTTTTTATGTGACCTCCCTTTGTTACAGCAGCAGTAGGAAACTAATACATCTGCCTAGCTCGGCTAACAGTAGCTTATTACCCAAAGATATCTTGGGAATATGAACAAAGCAGGAGGAGAAGATAGTAACATTGTTTCCCACTCAACTGTAATTCCCATCACATTGCTGGTATGGCAGTGCTCACAGCAAAGGTGGTGACAACTGGAGATTAAAGGTCACCAAAATGAGAATCTTTGATCAATCAAATCAGTGATCCCTCCATCCAAACTTGCAGGTGACAGCAGCAAGTTCTCGGTGGCTAGGAGCCTAGACCGTCATTACAGGGTCTCTTCAATAGCCCAAACAACAGGAGTGCACTTGGCTTCTAATACACATTTGCATGTGGGAACTCTTATTTTATTCCAAAATCAAAAAGTAACAATAGCAGAATAAATACAAATCATACAATTTTCCACAGTGAAAATGGAAAAATAATCTTTTCTCAAGCATAATATTGTGAAGCCCTTGAGCACCCCAAACCTCATGCCATGTAGCATTTCCAAGGATGTTCTTTAAATAAGAACAACTTTGTTTTCCTGTTTGTATTATTTTGAGCATTAGGAGGTGTGATGCAAGCAATGCTGATTGCTGACATTTTTAAGTTGCAAAACGAAACCATTTAGTTTCTAAGAAAGAAATATTTATCTCTTAAAAGTCACCCTGACGAACCAGATGTTTCAATCATGTTGGATGTTATTTTAATGTCTTAAGTTCTCTCTATATTTTTTAACTTGAAGACTTAGAAATGAAGGAGCAAAAGGACATACTGAGTTTCCTTAGCAGCAGGCAGAAAGGAGCAAATAAGGCACATGCACACAAGCGTGCGCACACACACACACACACACACACACAAGCACACATTGTGCCATATTGCTCCAATACAGACTGCTTTTTAACCGTCCCTATCTAAATCCACAGAGTGCAAACTTCATCTACCCACAACACTCACTACTGAGTGAGGAATCATTGCTGTGCTAAAACAACCGACACACATCCACTTTAGTTGTTCCCATATTTTCCACACAGTAGGTAGAATCTGAGATTTCTGGTTTATCATCCTATAAAGTGCAGAGCAGGCAATGCAGGATATCTCATAAAAGAAAATCGTTTTAAATGGGGTGACCTACCCACAGCTGCACTCCCAGCCATATTTTATTACGATTCGATTCCCTTGTTTCCATTCCTCTCTAGGAGCCCAGCAACCTGGTTTGCATTTCCCCCGCAGCTTGAAATCTTCAGGAGGCCTTTCCCAGCTGAGTGGCCCGAGGCAGGGGCTATGGCCCTTCTCCAAGGACGGCACACTTGCTGTTTCCAACTAGCCACCTGAGAAAACTGTGAATTGCCCCCATGTGAAGGTTGGAGGTTGTAGGGGATTAGTTAGAAAAAACAAAAGAGAAAAAAAGAAAAGCATATTGTGTCTAAAACAAACTCGACATGCGTGTGGACAATCTCCCATCTGTGGCCCACCTTTGATTCCTGGACATGCAAAGGGTTCCTAAGCTGAGGTCCCCAAGTGGGTTTTGGGAGAGAGATGACTTCCTATTAGATGCAAAATCGTGGGAGGTGAGTGGAGGTGGAAACAGCTTTCATGGGATTCTCAATAAAAATTTAAAGCCCATCTTAGTAAGGTTTAAAATTCAGTTGCGAAATATCCTCTTTAAACTCTCCAGCACAGCTCAAACTATTAAAAATAATCTGGGTGGAGGTGGAAGAGGGTCTAGAGGGAATAAATGGTGATAGAAAAAATAAAATAAAATAAAAAATAAAATAAAATTTTTTAAAATCTCTCTTATATCTTAATTTTAACTTCAGTTGTAACCAAACAAACAAGACCAAAAAAAATTAAAGGGGGGGGGAACAAAGAAAGAGAAAGGAAGAAAACAAAACTTAGAGTATAGGACAAATTAACGAGCTAGATAAAGGTAAAAGGTAAAGGCTCTTCTTTTATGGAAATGAAGGTCAAATAAGAAATTGCTAGCCTATCATCCTGTCTGAGAATTTTAGAGCTAAAAGGATCACTTATTATAATACTCTGTTTTAACAAATTAAAATAATTTGTGATTTATCAATGACCATAGAGCTAAACTTATGCCTGATCACTCCCTCTTGTGTCTTAAAACCGGCAGCGGAAGCCACGCAGGGCGAGGGGCAATGGGGAGTCCTCACACAGAGGCGCCTCGGCGGTCCGCTGGCAGGCTTCCGCAGAGGGCGGGCCATCCTGGGTCTGCCCTTGAAGATGTTGTGGGTGAACAGAAGCGTGCAGTGGAGACTGGACCAACACCGAACAAATGCACGTGAAGATTTTAAAAATTGTATTTGGTGATTTATATTTTATTTTAGCACTTTTCTTTCTACCTATCACTATGCCCGGAGAATTAAGATAAATGGATTCAAAAAACATTTTTGTGGCTGCTTAATGTCGATTCGGTTGTTCCAATTTCCCCTTCAGTGATGATTATTGTTTAAAAAGATGCTCTTCGAGAGCACTAAATTACCCGATCAGAACACTGCTGGGGTGTCAGGGCCATGGTTCGAGGATCCTCAGGCCCTTCACTGTGATGCCCGCACACTCACAGTCCCCAGCATTAGCCTTTGACAGCTTTGTTGTCATGGTCAGGAGCAATGTTGGTCAGTGAAGAATCTAAACAGCCTGAGTTGCAGCCTCACTCGTCCCTGCCTTCGGCCCTGCTGCTCCCTCTCTCTGAAATGCTCTTCCTCCTTTGCCAACCTAGCAAGGACTTGCTTGTATTCCCTCTTCCTCTCTGACCCCATCCTGGCAGAAATGGCTCCCTTCTTCTCCATGACCCCGCTAGACCCGAAGGTCATCAAAGGTCAGAATCACATTTAATTCATGTATGAAGTCCCAACAAATGGCAGAAAGTCTGGCATGTAGAAGGATGGCTCTGATTGTGTAATGGTTGAAGATTCACTAGACTTAGAATTTATTTATTCACCTCACAAGCATTTATTGTTCATCTACTGTGTACCAGGTCTGTGCTATCAGGAAGAGATATGAAAATGAACATCACAGTTCCTGTTTACAAAGAGCTCTCAGTCTAATGAAAATGAATGCAAATCTGTCACTTCTATGGCAAAAAAAAAAAAAAAAAAATCTTAGATTTATTCCCTCTGGTAATAGTCCAGAGGATCTGGAAGAATAATCTATTATATTCATGGAAGAATAATCTATTATATTCTACCAGTATAAGAATAGTGTACTATTCTTAGAGGGACTCATTTAACTGTATGTCACATCCACACCTAATGAAGTATAAATAATTTGATATTTTTAAAGTTAAATTCAAGTTCACAGAGGCCTGGAGATGTTAGGATTGGGCAAGGGAAGTACAAGGCAAAAAAAGAAGAAAATTAAATATAAGAACAAGAAAACTAAAAAGATAATAACATTTTACAGTAGAAGAGTTTGTTCTATTTCTTTGTCTCAAAGAAAAGGTTAAGGAGAATGTCCCTTTACTCTTAGGAGATCTGCCACTGGCCCATGCGTCCAGGCATGTACTCAGTTTCCACCTCAAGGCTTCATTTATAGTATTCTCCTATTTTTAAAAATGGATTTCTGTAAAATGTTTTATAACATGGATTGGTTTTTTGGGGGTCTGCCTCTGCACTATAGCTGCATAAAAAAAGACATTAATAACTTCTCCGTTAATGGGTTTTTCAGAGTCTCCAAAGGCTCACCTTGCACATTATAACTTCCTCCCACTTAGTCCCCTGGCTAAATCTTGATTGCCCTTGTAAGACATCTTCAGGACATTGCTAAAGTTAAAGATGGTCCTTAGGAGAAATTACTTCTCATACTACACACAACGCGTGCTCACAAACAAGCAGAGCTGAAGTGCAGTCATTTCGTGTCATTTTACCTTTGTCCCATGAAATGCCCAGCTCTGAGAGCTGACCCTGACTTGTAAATAAAGAATTCCATTGATAGAGGCAGCTGACATTCTATCCCAAACCTGAGAGGTGACTTTGAACTGGTTATTTCTCATTTTGTCCTTTGCTAAGACACTCTGGTCAACTCACCTAACCACCAGTTTCATAAGGTGGGATGCAGAGTTCCCAGAAAATTTTTGCACAGTTTTAAAATCTATAGAAGAGGGGGAAAGACTCCATAAAATCACAATTTCCCAAGTGCATGTCTGAGTGTGTGTAACACACACATTCCTAGGAAATGTGTATATACATATACTTGTGTGTGTGTATAAATACATATATATGAGGTGTATAAGTATATATATATGGTGTGTGTGTGTGTGTGTGTGCATGCATGCATGTATATATATATGCACACACACATATGGGGTGGGCAAAAGTAAGTTTTCAATTGTTCATAGGGAAAAACACACAATAATTAATAAAGCAATAATTAATAATACAACAATAAACTGTGTTTTGTGTACTCAAAATGGTAAATTTACTTTTGTCTATCCCTATATACATATACATATATAGACATATAGCTATATAGAAATTAAAGGTAGGGTCTTGAAATGGGTCTCAAATTTGGCTCCACAAGGTCTGTGACACCACAGAATGTAAATTATTCAAGGGAAGGAACCATGAAGTTTCGTAAGTGTCACTGATTTTAGTCTTAAATTTGTAGCCTTTTCTAGTTCCAGTAGAAATCAAGCCTGCATCTCTCTGAATGCCTGTCACTGGGACTAGTGACTGCTGCCAGCCTGCTTCAGTTTGGCAAGTGAAATCTGAATTCAGATGTGACAAGCAAACTGAAGCAGTTCTTTACCTTTCATGAGTTACAGACCGTTTAAGAATAAAAAATAAAAAATAGGTACATAAATAAACACAAAAGTTTGCATGTGATTTTTAGATCATAGGCCCTAGTTAACTTAAGAGTCTACTTTTGAAAATATTTTCAAAAGCCATATGCCTCATCTCCTCATATCCTTCCCTTTTATCTCCAGGTTGGCGTTTCTTTGTTTCATCGTGGTCTATACTGTCTTCGGTGCTGACCGGAGCACACTTGTTAGGAAAGTCACCGCTGAAATTAACAGGTAACTGCAGTGGTAGGTGTGTGTCTCACCATGCTGTCCTTAAAAAAATGACAGTCTGATTTTAAAAGTAGCGCTGGTTTTAGACAGATGATACAGCATTTGTGACTCTAAAATCAGCTTCAAAACAAACGGCTGTCTCACGCTACTCACCACTCTGTCACGGGACTGTCAGAGGCTGCCTGTGGGTTCTCCACATCCGAGGGAGCTCAGCCAACTGGCGCTCACAGGAGATGACACATATCAACAGCATCAGTCTCTGCAGGCTCCAAGCGTTACACCAAACGTTCAAACACAAAGCATGATAGAAGGGATATCCTGGGGCAGCATCTGCAAATAAATAGCAGAAAATGAAAAGTTGCTTCCAAAATTTAGATTCATAGCTGTGATTCAGTGTAGCGTGATGACTTAAAGCACAGGCTGGGGATTCCAACGGGCCTCCTCCTGCCACTTACCTGTCCTTTAGAACTAGCTACTGAACCACCCTGATCTTCATTTTCTGCTTATAGAAAATGGGGAGAGGCATCTTCATTTTTCCAGTGTTAGAGAGAAGAGAGAGAGGGGGAGGGAGAAGAGTGAGCTCTGGTGTCTCTTCTTGTAAGGACACTAATCCCATCAGATCAGGGCCTCACCACTATGACCTCATTTAACCTTAATTACTTCTTTATATATCTTATCTCCAAATACAATCACATTGGAAGTTAGAGCTTCATTATATGAATTTAGAGGGGGACACAATTTATTCCATAGGAAGTGGTAATAGATGTTATGTATTCTGAACAATTCGGAATAATGTGATTATAACTATGGTTTATCTCTGATTTTAAAATTTTATAATTTTTGAACTGAGAAAAACAAAAATTCTGAATTGAGGAAAAAAATCACATATAAAATCACATTTCTCCTCCTGTGCATTCAGAGGGAGTCAGGCTAAGCATGGCAATTCTTCAGCTTTGACCACTGTGTGAAAATGTGTAAGTTGAGGTTTGGGTTATGTAGCTCAAAATACGGCACAACAAACACTCCAGCACCTGTAGCAGAGACTGGGGCAGAAGAGAGCAGGTTCTCCTGCGTGTACCTGCCTGTGCTGCACTGGCTGTTGTCACTGAAGAAGTCTGGGAGCCAAAGAGAATATTTGAAGATTCATGTCACACAGAGGGTGAGGAAAAGGAAAGGCACGTTTTTACAAATTGGAAAAAAACTTGCCTAGTTCTTAACTAAATCTACATGGTTTTCTAACTAACCAAGGAACTCTGGAGAAACTAAAATATGAGAAAAAAGCCGTCCTGCATTCCCATGCCTCTCTCCCTCTGTGTTTATTTCTTCAGCCTAGATGCCACCCCTCTCTTCCCTGGGTAGCACTTACTTCCTCTCTGGGATCTCTCCTAAGTCTCCTCAGCACTCTCTCTCACCCCAATGTCCCAACACACTTCTTTTCACATCCTTACCACTGTGTGACCCTCAGCAAGTTCCTTACATCTCCGTGCCTCAGCTTCTTCACCTACAAAATGGGTTTAATATTGATATGTATCTCATAGATTAGTGGCAGTTACTGAAATCACTGTCTTCTGTGCTTAACTTTGAATAGTTCACAGTGCTGTTCTTTGACTTTTATTTCAGCAGAGTCTAATAAGCTGGTAAATCCATCTAGTTATTTTTTTTAATTTGAGATACTGTGGTTTTTAGCTTTATAATTACATTTGGTTCTTCTTATATCTTTAATTTCTATTCTCACTATACTCATGTTTTCTTTTAAATCTTTGAGCATATTTACATTAGCAGTTTAAAGTCCTTGTCTGTTAATTCCATCATTGCTGTTGTTTCTGGGAGTATTTCCACTGACTTAATCCTACCCACATTTTTTCCACTTCTTTGTATGTCTGATATTTTTTCATTAGATGTTGGATTTTGTGAATATTATGTTACTGGTTTTTGTTTTTGTTGATGATGATCACCTGCCTTAAAGAGTGTTGTGTTTTTCTGGCAGGTATTACAGTTAGATATTAGCTTGATCCTTTAGATACTTGTTTTAGGCTTTATTAGAGCAGGTCTAGAGTAGCCTTTATTCTGGGGCTATTTTAGTTCTACTATTAAGGCATGAACTTTTGGAGTCTCTGGTAAGGCAAGACCTCTGGAGTCCAAGGTATTCAATGAGGTCTCTCTTTCTGACTTGTCAAAAATAGATGTCTCCCAGTGCTGAGTCAGCTCTCGGAGTAGTTAGCCTTTGCCCAGCCTTGTAGAGTTTCATCTTGTGCATATGAGGATTAGTGGTCAGAAAAAGACAAAGGGCATACCATGCAGGTTTCTGCAGCTAACTCCCTTCTCTCCAGCACTCTTCCCTGCAAAGTCCAGCTCCCTCCTCCTCTGTCTTTTCAGCTCAGTGCAACCCATGTGCAGTGCTTGTGTTCCCTCTACCTGCTCCAAGGTCCAAAAAGTGCTTTCAGGCAGAAATCTGAGGAACTATTGAACTCGCATTGGTAGTTTCCCTTCTTCAGACATCAGAGGACTGTGCTACCAATTGTCAAATATCTGAAAATAGTATTTTGTGCACATGGCCAGGATTTTAGTTGATGACAGAGGGAAGTGAGTCCCATGTCACTTATTCTCTCATAGTCAGAAGTCCCTATGCACTTCTACAATGTGTCACTTTATTATAGCCATTTAAAAATTGATCTTCATACTGGAAATATCGGGAAGAACACTTTATAAAGTATATGATTATCTAACCACGATGCTCTACACTGGAAACTAATACAAAATAATACTGAATATAAACTGTAATTAAAAATTAAAAATAAAGATACAAGTCCAAAAAATTAAAAAATATTAATCTTCAACAGCCTACTAGACCACATTGATGTCAAGAACTTTTGTCTTTCACATTGCAGAACCTGAATCTAGCAAAATGTCTTGTATGTAATGAGCATTGGCATGAAGTATTTGCTGAATTGCTATATGTGATTTCTTCTTTACTCCTGACTCTGGTCTCTAGATTTCCAGATGTGAGTGGCAGGCTGACTTAATTTTCTCTTTTATCAACTTTGTTTTCTCATCATTGCCTCTGCTTCCTTCAGATATAAAGCTATATAGTTTATGGCTAATCTGATAAACCTACCCTAATTCCATTTTATTTCTCTAGTTGATTTTTGATTTTGAAATTTTGAACTAAACTGTATCCAACCAAATTAGTGAGAGAGCAGAAAAGATGTGGACTGGTCTATAAAAATCAGACAACACATAAATTAACTTAAGCAACCCTTGGCACGTGGATGGTAGTTAATAAATGTGTTATTTCTATACTCTCAAATAATCAGCCATCAATGGAGACAAAAATAATCATAAGAATCCACCACTTTTGCATTCCCAAATTCAAATTAACAAACACTCAGTAGTTAGTTTCCTGCTACATACCTACCTTGCATTTTATATGCAAAATTCTCCGTCTGACTTTGACCTATATTCACTATAAGTGTTTTTGTCCACTCACTCATTAGTTTCATGTTTTTTGCTGTTGTCTGCCTGGTCTTCATATGCATACACTCCTAGCAAGCAGTAAAATCAGCAATAGCTAACGTTTATCTAGCCCTTACTCTGAATCAGACACTGTTATAAGTATCCCATATTGATTAATTCATTGAAACTTATCTAGGTGGTAGGTATGACTATTATCTCTATTTTAAAGATGAGAAAACTGAGGCCCGTAAACATTACACAGCATATCCAAGGTCACATAACTAGTAAGTATAGGAGCTGGCATTCAAACTTCAAAGCCTGAACTCCTACTCATCACAGGACGCTGCTTCTACAAGGGTAATCTTATGTTCCCTGACAATGTCCTAGTCTTCATACACAAATGTGATATGCCTTGAATTGGATACCAGCCCAGTTTATACATCATCCCAGATCCACTGAGCCCCATCATCTCCTGGCCAGCTGGCTCCAGTAAAGACACATCTCTGCAGTCATTTCTCTTCACCCCCTAACACAATCAATTTCCTCAGCCTCTTCAGAGGGCAAGAGTCAGGCTTTGTCATGGCTTCTATCCCATCCATCACTGCAAGCACTACAACATTCCAGCACCCACATCCAACATGAGGACACCCACGGAGGGCCTAGCTTTTCCCGTGGCTGCCCAGTGGTACACAATAAGACTAAGGAGTGTGAAGAGCTCATGCCTAAGCCAGACAGGAAGCAGCCAGTAGATAAATTCCTCTCCTTTCCTTCCCACTTGACTGCTCCAAGACAGAGTGATTCCAGACCACCACTCCTCTCTGGAGACACCCCCTGTGGCCAAGTGGTCAACGGCATCATCTTGAGAAACTACAGCCAGCTTTATTAAGCACCACTTTGAATTTTTTTCCTGCCTTCCTTGCCTTATGTTCCTTTCGCCCTCACTCTTGCTTCCTTCCTATTGTATTCTCCAGTGAAACAAAAGCAGGCATCTTGACTTTAGGCTGTTTTCTTGGGGGGGTGGGGACTTGTTTCCTCTCAATAACACAGATTAATTTATGCTGACATGTACATCATCTCTCTTCGTATATTAATTAGTTATTATTTGTGAAACACAAATACTTAGTGGCTTAAAACAAAATATTTTATCTCACAGTTTCTGTGGATAAGGAATTCAGAAGTGGCTTAGCTGGTAAGGTTTGTCTCATGGTCTCTCATGAGGTTGCAGTCAAGATAAGAGCCAGGACTACAGTCATCTGAAGGTTTCACTGGGACTGGAGGATCCCCTTTCAGGATGGTGCCCTCACATGACTATTGGCAAGAGGCCTCAATTTCCCATTGACACTTGGCAGAAGGCCTTAGTTTCTTATGATATGGATCTCTCCATATGGTTGCTTAAGTGTCCTCATGGCCATTGGCTTCCTCTAGTGTGCGTAATCAAAGAGAGAGCATGAGGAAGAGGCAATGCTTTTTATGATCTAGTCTTTGAAGTCATACACCATATTTTCACCTCACTAAGTCACACTCAAGGAGAGCAGAACTATGCTCAATCTTTTGAAGAGAAGAGTTCCAAATAATTTGTGGACAGATTTTAAAATCACCACAGCTGGTTTTCCTAGTTGCTGAGAATATATATTTATAAGACAGATTGCTAGCAATAGAGTCTATAATGAAATAGAGTTATGCTAATGATCCTACAAGATAATTAAACTAATAATCATCACCTACTAGCTGTCTTGCTGTATTGCACTATTGAAAATGATTCACACGTTTTAGATTTAAGAATGATGTCAAGAAAAGCACCCTGCTTTGTTGTCTCAGATCTGTATCTGCATATTATTATCAATATCCCAACATTCGATCAGCACTGACTGCATCTAGTATCAATATTGACTGTCTCTGCTAATGAACGTTAACAAAAATAAATGTTCTCATTAGTCAATAATCACAAGGTTATTAGAAGGATCAAACAATTTAGCAGGTGAAAAAAATTGCCATTGTGTAGTGCCTAGCACAGTAGATGTTCAATAAATGTCCCCCTCTAGATCAAAACAAAAATACATCTAGACCAACCAGTAATCAGCCAATGATTCTTGGCTTACTTGCAGCTATAATCTTGTAGGCTCTAGATCATATAACCTGGTGTGTGTGTTTTCATCTGTTCCTAAATGGTGATGAGTAACGTCTCTTTTACCTGATAGTTTGTTCATATAAAACATACAAAAATAATATGTCTGGTTGAGCATTTCTGCTTAACTGGCTTCTTCCTCTACTTTGCCTTACTGAAACATTAAGTGAATCTCTTTTCACATCACAGTTTTAAAGAAGTTATTATCCTTTATATCCAATGAGATAGTGTCTTATGTCATACATTTCCTACTTGAAGATATATTTCTTTAGCTGTTGAAAGCATTAACCTTTCAACTGAAATTAAACTTTAATTGTTGATCACACCTATAAATTTAGATGTATTATTATTATTTAAAATTAATGCTATGCATACAAGCAAGGTAAGCCTTGTGAGTAACCACTCAATAAAGATGTCTATGTCTCTTGTTAATTTTCTATGTACAGCCAACTTCGAATTATTTGTGCAATTAGGTAACAACATAATTAAAATTAATTATCCATTAACTCCATCCTATTTTCCAGAAACCTTTCCTTTTCTCTTTACCACAATATCCACCACACTTAAATAACTTAAGTTTGATCTCCTTCCATTTCTACCACCCATGTTTATAGATGAAGTGCTAATAAGCAGACCAGAGTCAAAATAGGTCAACTAGAAGAATTAAAGAAAAGAGATTAGTATACCCAAAAATTAATATTCATTACCAAATAAATAAGAATGGACTCCACTTCCTATTATAAGGACAGAGTGGGGAAAACTTCACATAGTGGTAATTATAAGTGATATGCCATGAGATGAAGAAATGGTGTTTTTCACTAGGTTAATAAATAGTTTCCAACTCAGGTACCAACATCAATTTAAGGTGTATGATGGCATAGTATTGTCTTAAAAAGGATTCCAGAACCAAGCACATAGGGAAGAAGAGTGGTAGAACATCTTATTCTGTCTAGACTTCTGAGAACAGCTTTATTCACAATAATTTGCTTGAACAATTTCATATCCATCTTGCTTGCTTGGAGCCAACCATACCTTCCATTTCTAGGGTATAGATTACCATTTACCATTCACTTCCTGCACCCCACCTCCACTAACCCTGCTGCCCCTGTGGTTTCTTAGTAAATGGCACTTGCTCACAAAGGAAGAATGGTAGCAATAATAGACACTATATGACAAGTTCAACTAGGAGAAAGAAGCAGAGAAGAAAAGACAGCAATACTCCATGAGAAGAGTCAGAGACAGGCACAGCTTTCAAAGGGGCTTGGAATTCTTAGGGAGGGGGGAATACCACAGGTTTGATGTCCCTGGAAATTTTGCCTGGTGATTCACCACCATAAGAATTGACTCCACTTGTCTTGTGGATCTACTCATAGGCTAGGGAAGAGAAAAGCTGAGCTTCTACAGAGGGTACAGAGCTGCGCTCTACCTGAGAACTTCTGGAAGACATTTATTTGCACCACACGGTAGCTATTCCATAAAAGGTCAATGTTAAATGAGCATGCATTCAACATGCTTACCCAGTACCCAGTTTATGAAAGGTGAAACTCTTGCCTTTGATATTTCTGGCCTTCTGGAGGTTAGCTCAAAGTTTCAATCTGGCTTCTCAGGGAAGGAATCTAACACTTTCTCTCAAAGAGCCAGGAAAACTATTCCACAGCTACTTCTCACAAAGCAACAAGGATCTCTTTATACTCCTGGAAGAGCAGCTTCCCTCTTCTGGCTCAGCATGTAGCTCCCAAAGCTTGTTTATTCACAAGGCCCTCTTCAGCATCCATTTCTTTAATGAGCACTCTGTCCTTACATAGCTGACTCAGACAGATGTGTATGGCCCGTGCACTTGATGTGCCTTACATCCTGAATGTCCTTCCAAACAAATGCCCAACATCTGAGAGCCTATTTATTGTAGAGACAAATTCATTTGTTCCCATTGCAGAGCTGCAGGCAAAGTCCAGCAGTTTGGAAATGGGAAGAGGGGAAAAAATCTGAATGTTGTTATGTCCTATGTAGAATTTCAATCAAAGTAACAAGGCCAACAAAGTAATAAGGCCAAACAAATTTACACCAAAGGCTCCTTACACCAATTTTAACATGTTTGTGCATACGGCTTATTTTAAAGTTTTGTTTTGAAGACTGAATCTTAATCTTGCAAGTACCCAACTTAAGTAGCCATTTGTTTATGTCAATATAATGTGCCCTTAATTATGTCTGTGAATAATTTCTAACTAGTATTTCTATGACTTTAACATTGAAATGGTGGCTATATTACTTTTTAATGTCATGGACTACCTACCTTCATAAATGTCTTTTTTTTTTTTTTTCTATTTTTCTTTGTAAGCTAAATTCTAACTTCATCACTTTCAAACTATGTAAACTTAAGCAAGTCATTTCATCTCCTTCTGCTTCCAATTCTTCAAATATGAAGTGCAATTATAATAGGATTTATGAAGATATAAACCCTCAAAGAGTTGGAAGCAGGGCTGCATGTGTTGATATATTGAAAAACACATAGAACTGAAGTGGGCATAGACCCATGCCATTTTCAAATCGAATATCAGGGAAAGAGACCATGCAGGGAAAGAGAAAATATGCAGGTTATGACATCTGAAACGTCAACATTATATAGTGAACATTAAATAAGTATTAGCTATTATTTTTACACAATGGCCCAGCACCCAATAGGACCATGTTCCAGATATCCCAATCCTAGACACTCTTGTCTCCTTAAATCATTTTTATGGTTTAATAATTGAATTCCTAGATACACATTCAACAAAAATGCACACTATAAGACACATGTACAAGAGTATTTATAGCAGCGCTTTACATTTTTTGTTATCTGAATCGCTGTTACATCTTTTTAAATTTTTTCTTAAATTTTTACTGAATTAATTGGGGTGAGATTGGTTAATAAAAGTATATAGGTTTCAGGTGTACAATTCTATATCATCTGTATATTGTATTGAGTGTTCTCCAATAACACATATAATAAAGAGTTAATATTCAAAGTTTATAAAGAACTTATAAAACTCAACATCAAAACAAACGAAAAACCAATCCAGTTAAAAAATGGGCAAAGGACTTGAATAGACATTTCTCCAAAGAGGACATACAGATGGTCAATAGACATATGACAAATTGCTTAACATCACTCATCATCAGAGAAATGTAAATTAAAGCCACAATGAGATATCACCTCACACCTGTCATAATAGCTATCATCAATAAATCAACAAACAACAAGTGTTGATGAGGATGTGCACTGTTGATGGGAATGCAGATGGGTGCAGCCACTATGGAAAATAGTATGAAATTTACTCAGAAAATTAAAAATGGAATTGCCTTATAACCCAGTGATCCTACTTCTGGGAATATATACAAAGAAACCCAAAACACTAATTTGAAAGAATATATGTACCCTGATGTTCATTGCAGTGTTATTTACAATAACCAAGATTTGGAAGCAGCCCAAGTGCCCATCAGTAGATGAGTGGATAAAAAAGCTGTGGTACATTTATACAATGGAATATTATTCAGCCATTAAACGAAGGAAATCTTACCTTTTGCAACAGCATGGATGGACGAGGAGAGTATTACGCCAAGTGAAATAAGCCGGTCAGAGAAAGACAAGTATCAGATTATTTCACTTGTATGTGGAATCTAATGAACAAAATAAAATAACAAAATAGAAACAGACTCATAGATACAGAGAACAGACTGGCAGCTGCCAGAGGGGAGGGGGTTGGGGGCTGGGTGAAAAGGTGAAGGGATTAAGCAAAAATATAAATTTATAGATATAAACAAAAGTATGTGATTATCATTAAATCATTTTTAATTATGATGGTCCCATAATTAGCTGACTCTTGACTTTTTAGGTTATCTGGTACCTGGGGCTGGTGACATATGACTTCCATGGTTCCACTCTGCAAGCTCCCTGTAGGCATGGTTTTGTGCTTGTCTCTGGCTCCAATTACTTCTAACTGTCTTGGGTAACTTCATGAGATACCTATTCTCCAGTGCCTCCCTCACAATACCCTTCCCAAAGGTAACTAAACAATGGCAAACAGGTATCTGTGTAATGGGAGGTACCCACTCAGTTGCATCCTGGGAAAGCATCCTGAGAAGACACTAGATAAGTCAGCTTAGATACAGCTTTGGTGCTTGTTTAAACTCAATCTTTCTTTCATCACTTATGACTTAAAGAGTAACAAGTAATATTTTTAAATGCTCCTGTCATTTATATTTAAATGGAAAAAAATTTGCCATCAACAACATGGCAACCATGGCATGCACTCTACTCCTGGCTCTACTTTCTCGATTCCCAGAAATCCCAGAATGGAGGAAGTATTTGGTAAAGAAATGAGACATCCCTAAACCAGAAGCAGCAATGAGTTGAATCATTCAGGCTAGTGGGCTTCCTTGAAAGCCAGGAGGGGGCTACAGCACTATTTATGCTCTCAGTTCTCCTTGCCTATTGCCACCAACATCCTTCAGGGCTTGTTCAAAGCCCTTTACAAGTTAGCCTGCACCTGCCTTTCTAGCCCCATTTCCTTGGATTGCCTACACACATAATATAATCCAGAAAGGCTGTAATATTTTATGTTCTCCAGTGATCTTTCACAGTGACTTGCAATAATATTTCCACCACAACTTTTTCCCCCTTTCTCCCCAAGTCTTGCTCATTTTCAGTATCAAATTTTATTTCCTCCCTGGCCACAATCACCATGTCCTCCCATTCTTGAAACAAGATATAATCTCTTCTCCATCAAACCTTTCTTAGAACTGTGGGCATACCTCTCCTTGGGCCCTTATTCCATTCTGCTCTATATTAGAATCATCTGCATATTGAATTTTTTCTCTTGCCACCATCAAACCATATTCAACTTGAGGATAAAGTTTACTGTATCACTGTATCCCTGCTATACTTGAAGCAGAGATTAGCACACTGAAAGCACTGAGTAACTATTTTGCAAGTTGAATTAAAGATTAGATTGTGGAATAATATTACTTTTATTTACTTTATATTTATTTAAATTTATTTTGTTATATTTTGCTTATATTACTATGTCAACTTAATGTTTATTTTTTTCCTTTTGTTTCTGTCACTGGCAATGAACAATATTGTCAATAGACTGTGTATGTACTGAAAGCCAAAAAAGAAGAAAGAGAGAGAAAATAGAGAATGAAGCCTTCAATTTAATCTTCACGTTACATATTTCCAGATGAAAGTCCAGCAGCACTTCACACTCTCAGGTAACCTGGATAATGTACTAAGCTAAGGCTCCACCTAAATAAAATGAAATTTAAAAAGCAAGGTTCTATTATTATTCTTTGAGACCATACTGCTCATGGTTTATCTCTAAAGAGTTCTTCAATCGCATGAAATTTAGTGTTTTCTCCCTTTTTTCTTTGTAAACAGTCACTTCACAAATGCAGAAAAACAAAATTAGGCTTAATAATAATAAAAAGTGATGAATGTGGATGGGAAAGAATCCTCGCCCTTTATTTTCCCTGTGCTCTGCTCCTTCACCTCTGAGGCTTCTCTTTTTTGACTCTGTGCCTCTTAAATGCCTGAACATCTAAAAGTTGAAAGGTGGAAAAGAAGAGACGGATCACTGTTAATGAGGACAACTGGGTCCTGTGGCTTCAGTATTTTAAGTACAAAGCAAAAGAATGTTAACTCAAGAGACACCTCAAACATTTCATCTTGTTTTTCAACAGGAGGACCTGGAAGAATGTACTATTTTTGTTTAAATAGATTTTTGTAAGGCTTATCATAGCCCAGAATATTATGATAAACACAAGATATTTAACAGAGACAATAAAAAAAATTGATACAAACTGTCGATTTTTTTGTTCCCAGATTCTTCAACAGGCATTGAATCACTGAACCAGCGAAAGAGAGTTAGAGAGAGAGAGAGAGAGAGAGAGAGAGAGAGAGAGAGAGAGGAGGAAAAGAAGAAAGAAAGAAAGAAAGAAAGAAAGAAAGAAAGAAAGAAAGAAAGAAAGAAAGAAAGAAAGAAAGAAAGAAAGAAAGAAAGAAAGAAAGAAAGAAAGGGAGAAGGGAAGGAAGGGAGAAGGGAAGGAAGGGAGAAGGGAGGAAAGAAAGAAGGGAAGAAAGAAAGAAGGGGAAGGGAGGGGAGGGGAGGGGAGGGGAGGGGAGGGGAGGGGAGGGGAGGGGAGGGGAGGGGAGGGGAGGGGAGGGGAGGGGAGGGGAGGGAGGGGAGGGAAGGGAAGGGAAGGGAAGGGAAGGGAAGGGAAGGGAAGGGAAGGGAAGGGAAGGGAAGGGAAGGGAAGGGAAGGGAAGGGAAGGGAAGGGAAGGGAAGGGAAGGGAAGGGAAGGGAAGGGAAGGGAAGGGGAAGGGAAGAAAAATGCTGACATTGGGAGAGTCAGCACAAGCTGTCTTTTTATAAGTAAATTAAAAGAGCAAATGTTGAAAAATTATTTGTTGTTTATCTGAAGTTCAAATTGAACTGGACCTCCTGTATTTTATCTGGCAATTCTGTTCTTATGTAAATTCTCCCATCATTCAGGCTCAGGTCAAATCTCATTTCCTCAATGAAGGCTTCCATATTTATCTTATATTGAAGGGATTCAGGCATTTATTTGTTACCCCCCACCCCCACCCCAAACGACAAATATGTATGGAACACCTATTTTCCCCCAGGAACTGTGTTAGGCGCTGGGGATAAAACAAAAGAGCCCACAGCTGAAAGGCAGAGGATGGCCTTGAAGGGTGGCAACAATGAAACAGGCAAGTAAGCACCATGAGAGAGATGCTCAAGGTGCCACGGGAAATTCCCAAAGGAATGCTGTCTATCCATTCTTATCTCTACCTAACTGTGTCTTTATCAACACTGGGAGCTGTACCTTTTACTTCTTGGCCTCTCCCTGGTGTAGTATTTTGCTCGTAGTAGGTGCTTATATTTGTTTTAGTTTAATGAAGCCCTTTTTCTTTTCATTCATTTACTCCTCAATGGAGTTTTTAGAAAGATAGCAGAAGACTGGGGTTGATTTGTTTCAGTTTAACCAAAGTGTGAGAAGTTGTGCCTCTTCTAACTGTACTAAATGGGACAGGCATCGCTCTGAGTGCTTTAAATAGTCATTTTATCCTACGCTGTCTTGATAGTGTAGTACTGTTTACATACCATTTTAGAGGAGGAGAAACCAAGACACTATATGGCTCAGTAACTTGCCCCAAATCACAAGAAAAGTAAAGGTGGAGCTGAGATTCAAATCCAGTAGTCTGGCTCCAGAGTGCTATGTTGCCACTCCATGATGGAGGTGATTTTAAAAATTAAAGTTAAATGAGCTTCTGAAATTTTCTGCAGACACTTCATATGTTCTTTTTTTTTTTTTTTTTAAAGAGCAATTGCTTTTATGTTTATAATAATCTACAAATGAGCCACGATGGTTCAAACACAATTCAAGGGAAGAAACTTTAAGAAGGAAGCTCAAATCGTGCCATCTTATGTAATGAAAGTATATGTTAGTTCATTACCTTTCCTTACATTACTGTCTAATACATTCCTCTGGTCTGTGCTACAGTCTAGAGCCTGGAGCCAACAGCAAACACTGTGCACATCCCCGGGCAACAGCAGATCTGAATGATCTGAGAAAGCAGAGTCATGAAATCCTTTTCAAGTAACTGTTTAACTCAAGGTTAGTTATCATGTAGTTAAAGTAAGTAAAAACACCCTTAAGCATTTGGTAGAAAATTTAGAGAAAACCAAACATGATATAGGGAGGTGTATTAATTATTGAGTATTGTAACCTTATAACCTGACTTATAAAAATACAAATTTAAAAATACAAACTTATAAAAATATTTGCTGAATGCTCTATAGTCTTAGTGACTTCCCATATGTGACCTGTAAAAAGCTACTAGGAAAATATTAAAAATACCTATTTTCCCTTTTGCATAGAATGTGGATGCCTAAACCATAAGGGATCAATTTGGAAGCATTCCAAGTCCTTATTCTCCAAAGAAAGTACTGCCTGTTCCTACAACTTGATGGCTGAGATTCCTAGCAAATTTATCATGATTTAAATTTCCGCTACCTTGGATACCAATAGGACCTAGATAAAAAACAAAACATTTTTACTGTGGAAAGAGATGAAGAACTAACCGGGCTCAAGGACAGATTTTCCTCTTCAGGAAATCATCTTCCTCCATAAATGACAGAAACAATGTGGTCTGGTCCCAGTCTTTTTTTTTTTTTTTTAATATATCTTTATTGATTTTCAGAGAGAGGAAGGGAGAGGGAGAAAGAGAGATAGAAACATCAATGATGAGAGAGTCACTGATTGGCTGCATCCCTGCTGGGATGGAGCCCGCAACCCGGGCATGTGCCCTGACCAGGAATCAAACAGCGATCTTCTGGATCCTAGGCCAACGCTCAACCACTGAACCACTCCAGCTGGGCAGGTCCCAGTCCTTATGTTCCACTTAGTGTAGTGCAGAATATCAGGGGAAGGTTAGCTTAGTATATTCTTGGCTAGTAAATTATGGTGTTAAAATAAGTAAAAATGTTGGAATGAGCTGTTTGTCCTTAGGTGGCATACTGATACCAAAGCTAAGCCTCCACTAATACTTTTTTTTAAGTCTGTTCACTATAAAACATCATCTATGGCCTCTTTGGCTTTCAGAGTCAGAAGACAGTGCAGAAGTGGGAAATTATTGTAGAAAATTTTGTTTAATACTTATACAAATCAAAAGTTTCAAAATCTCAAAAATATACAAAATTCTCTTACTCTGGATAAATTGTCCAATATATAAGTTATAATGAATTTCATATGTTATTGATAATAATGTGACATTTAGAAAAATATAAAATGTCAACAGAGACATTTTGAGTAAACATGTCACAGAAACCTGTGTTCATAGCAATAAAAGATAAATAGATTTGGGGAAATAATAGAATTTCAGAGGTTGAAAGAACTTTAAAGGTTATCCAGCTTACTCACCCCAAGATTTAATATACTCTCTAGTATCTTCTCCCAAATCTAGGAGGTTTTATAAGGGTGACTGCAGAATATCACCCAGTAGTTTAGCCTATGTTTCCACTTCTCAGTTTTATCATGAAATTTCTCACATTTATTATGTGTTGATTGTCCTGTCTTCATACTCTCACCTACCAGTAAGTAACTCTTTAAAATATGTTGATATATATACCCAGCCATAAAAACTTAATTTTCAAGGTTCCTAAGAAGAGACATAGAGAAGTAAAGAGAGATACAACATGTAATTTAATGCTGTGGGGACCAAGCATTTTAATTTTTTATGCATTAACTGCACTAAATGTCACTATTGCCAGCCCTTCTGGCATTTGGGACATGTTAATTGAATCTAATTAAAGAGTGACTGAAGCTGACAATACTGTGTGAGAAAGCCTTATTTAAAAACAGTCCTGAATTCTGGTAAAATGTATACTTTTGAAAAATCAATGGATGCCAATTCCCATAAAAAGAGATGGAGGCACCACAATTTACTCACACATGGGCTTGATTTTCTTATGGCATATCTCGTTTCCAAAAACAGAAAATCTCTCTGATTTGGAAGTCATCCATCAGATTGCCCTTCCCTGTGACTGAGGACCTAATAGAAAGAGCAGAGCTTCTCAGATGTGGTAAGAACTCCAAAAATCTCTGCAACATCTTGAGGAACAGTGCTCTGGAATTTGGACTGTCTGGAAAGTTGCTGCAGCCCTAGTAAATTTTTACATATTTAACTATAATCTATTCCATCTGTTTCACTGAGGATTAACTCAACATTTGATAATTATTGAGGAGAGCATTTTGAACTTTTGGTGCATATGTGGCAGAATAATTTTTGAGATATTAATTTTGGGGGCGTTTTCTACAAGAGTTCCATCTTTATTCCAAGCAGTTGGCCATAATTTGGATTTCTATAACTCAGGAAGGGGGAGAGGGACTGTATTGCTTAGCAGGAACCAGGGTGATGGCCATGGGAAGGGAAGGTAGAATGGATGGCCTGGGTCAATTTTTGTCTATGGTTCTTGTCTTTTTACCTTGTTTTCTCAAAGCTTGTTTTAGGAATACATTCTTTCTTTTGGCATACTTTTCCCTTGGGTTCATTCTTCTGTGGCTTTTTAAAGAAATAGAGGACAAATATTAAATTGGGTGCACATAGAAACAGGTCTAAAGAAATATACTGAGTTGTCTTACATTAAAGGTTGTGAAACAAAGTGTTAAAGAAATACACTGTAATTTTGTGCATCCTATGTTTGTGTACATGGCTCCCCAGGCATTTTTGGAAGTGGCTGTAAATACAACTGACTCCTGAACAATGTTGGGGATAGGAACACTGACTCCTGTGCAGTAGTAGAAAATCCAGGTAAAACTTTTGACTCCTCCAAAACTTAATTTCAGTCCTCCCTTGGTACCCATGAGGATTTGGTTCCAGGATGCCTCCCAGATCCCCAAATTCACAAATGCTCAAGTTCCTTTATAAAATGGTATAGAACTGCATACAGTCAGTTCTCCTCCTCTGAAGCATCTCAACCCCTGCAGCCCAGGGATATGGAGGGCCAACTGTATTTTTAATGAAAAAAAAATCCACATATAAGTGGACCCATGTACCCTCTTCTCCCCTCCCCACCAGTGACAACCAAGATGCTGGACAAACAAAACACTGCAAATAAACAAAGACCAAAGAACAACAGGGCCACAGGTATACAGATTAGACATTGCTTCTAGGTGTGTCTGAGAGGATGTTTCTGGATGAGATTAGCAAGAATCAGTGGATTCAGTATGCCTCCTTCCCCAGGGATAGTGGGAATCATCCAATTGATTGAGGGCCTGAATAGAATAAAAGGCAGAGGAGGGAAGAATTCATTCTTTTTCTTGTCTGTCTAAGTGATTGAGATGAGTCAACTCATCTTCTCATGCCTTCAAACCAGGATTTACACCATTGGCTCCACTGGTCCTCAAGCCTTTGGACTTGGACTAAATTGTACCACTGACTTACCTAGGTCTCCACCTTGAAGATGGCAGATCTTGGCCCTTCTCAGCCTCCTTAATCACATGAGCCAATTCCTAATAATATCTACCTCTACTTCTATCTCCCCACCAACCAGAACCCTGACTAATATACCAGTCAAGTCCTTATTGGGCTTCTAGGCCCTCACTTTTCAGACTTTTGCCTAGAAACACCCAAATCTGTCTTTTCCTTGACATGTTTATTCATTAATTTAATTCACAGGGGGTAACTTAATTTTAGATTTGGGGCAGGCATTATCTAATTCTATAAGTTACATTCATAAATTAATATAACATAAACATATTTACACACATTTCATATCAAATATCCCCAAAGAATACTTTTTTCCTAAAAATATCTGTTCTTTTCTCCAAAGAAGAGATTTTAAAAAGGTCATTCCTTTGAAACATAAATTGTGTTTGTATCAATGGCAGGCTTTCTTTAATGAAGCCTTGAAATAAAGACAAGAAACACTTATTGGAGAGGACCAGCATATTTCCTGTCAACAGGTAATAAGTGAAGAATAACTGGACTGGGTTTGATCTTTGGAGGACTGTGTAAAACAGTGCAGAAAGGCTTGGTTTGGTTGCAGCAGTGACACTGTCTAGGAGGAACCAGATTAAGATTGTCCCCAGATGTCCCTAGATAGGGTTAAGAGCCTCTGGCTTCCTTAATGGCATAGTGGCTCAAGGTGAACTCATCCTTCTGCAAATATCAACTATAAGTTCTGGCGAAAATATTAACAACAACAAAATTTGAAGGTAATGAATAGTCCACCAAAGGCAGGAAGAAACCAAAAGGGATTTGACCTTTGATGAAAGAGAACTACCCTGGGTGAGATCTATGATTACATAGCTTTTCCACTGAAGGCAGTCACTGGTCCATACTACACGGTGTGGTGGAATTAAAGCAGAAAGCCACACAGGCTTATGATATCAGAGAAAAAAAGGTCTGGAGTTGCCAAAGAAATTAAAAATTAAGGGAGAAATCCCAGGAGGATTCCTCCAATTCCTTACATAACTGACCCTCAAATCTTTGGCTGCCAAAGAGAGAAACAAAAAGAAACAGCTGGAATGTCAGCTCCTGCCCACCACAGATAAAACAACTTTGGATTTGTGTTCCTCCAAATTAGAGGGGTTTTATAAATACCTCAGGTTTTCTCTTAAAATCAAAGCAGGGCCATACCTCAGAATAATTTCTGTGTCTCAGGCCTAAGAGTCTAGCCATAACACTAGACTAAGTGCAAAGCCAACCTATTCATACTTGCAAAGTGAAAAGGCCATAGAAGTTCACGGTAAAGAGCTGGTAGCTTAACTGCCCACTGCATCAATATGTAACACTCTTCAGAGGAAGACTCCACAACTAGTGCACAATGCCCAATACACTCTTAAGGAAACAAAGCCTAGACACATGAACAAAAGAAAAATGTGACCCATAGTCAAAACAGTAATGAGATCTAGAAACAGATATAAAAATGTAACATTTTGCCTCAAAAAACAGACAAATTCCGCACCCTTTGCCCCTACCCCCAATCATCCAGAAACCGAGAAGTCGAGATACATAACATAAAGCTAAGAATCTCAACATGTAGTATCTAAGGTAAGGCAAAGAAGATTCTAGATTCTGTTGTAGCAGGGCTCTTAAATCTGTCCCCCAAACACCATCCATTCACCCATAATGTAGAGGCTTTATCATAAAATTGATCACTGATATTCCAAAATATGGAACCAAGCAAGCTGAAATGATATCCTTATATATTTTTATTTTCATTTATGTATTTTTTAATCAGGAGAAAGGGGTGAGTGAGGGTGTAAACTGCTTGGAGCTGTGTCATTGTGCATATTGTAGAATACATACTAAATTAGAAAACGACCCAAATTTCAAGGATAGAATACACCTACTCCTTTAGGTGGAATAAATTCTAGCAAGGATATATAGAAAAACCTAAAAAGAAAACAGAACCCAGATATTTTAACATACATCTTTAGCCAAGTTCTGTGCATTGTGTATGACGAATTTTAACAGAATACAATACTGATTCTAAAACTATCTCTCAGAGAATTAAAGAAAATTATGCCAGATAAAGTATCAAAAGCTAAATGAAAAAAAATCATCAAAATTGTGTAAGAAGAAATATGTTATGGTCCTGAAGATTCATACTCAAACATGAGTAACATAAGAAGAAACTGCATATTAAATATACAATGTGAGAGGGTTGTACAGAGGAAGAAAGATGGAAGGGAAGGGAAGGGAAGGGAAGGGAAGGGAAGGGAAGGGAAGGGAAGGGAAGGGAAGGGAAGGGAAGGGAAGGGAAGGGAAGGGAAGGGAAGGGAAGGGAAGGGAAGGGAAGGGAAGGGAAGGGAAGGGAAGGGAAGGGAAGGGAAGGGAAGGGAAGGGAAGGGAAGGGAAGGGAAGGGAAGGGAAGGGAAGGGAAGGGAAGGGAAGGGAAGGGAAGGAACAATGTATGCAAGACATAATAAAGAACCTACTCTGGAAGGAAACCTAACTCAAGAAACAGAAAGAAATTGCTCGTGAGTAGTTTCCATTATGGAATAACTAAAAATGAATTCAATAAAATGAATGCCAAAAACACAGAATTGGATGAAAATAGACATTGCAGAATTAAGTAAACAATTTGGGGACAAAAATATATCATTTCCATGTAAAAATAATAACAATTTGGAAATGACAAAGAATCAAACAGATAAACAACTTGAGATAATCACCATAAATGAAAAAGAAGGGGAGGTGGAATATTTTTAAATTAGAGTAGATAACAGAAATGGACTGCCAACATAGTTAATCCAAATTAAATAGTTTTTCTTTAAATGTAAAAGTTAAAATATGAAACAAAGAAAGTGTTCAGAGATAAAATATAAGAAAACTTTCTTGATCAAAAAAGGAATATTTGAATCTAAATATACAGTGTTCTAAGATATGTTGATGCAGTATAACCAACAGAGATGTTATGATTAGATTTCTGAACTTCAAAGGCAAAGAATAAATTCTTCAAGTATTCAGGCAGGAAAAAAACTTACTGTTTATAAGGAGGAAAAAAATAAGCCAGTCTCAGACTTCTCCACAGTAACATTCAATGCCAGTAGACAATACAGTAATGTCCATAAAGGGCTGAGGAAATAATGTGAAGCAAAAAGACTTTCCCTAGCGAAGCTGTTATTCCAATAGAAAGGCAATAAGATATACATTCTCAAGCAGGAAGAGGGAATGCAAACATCATGAGCCCTCTTAGATGAAACTAATCGATGAAATAGACACAATTAAAAAGAAAATCAAAATTTAAAAAAAAAAAAAAAACATTAAAGGAAAAAACAAAAAAAGAGAAGTCATATATGGCGGATTAAAACTGGCCACATTTTTTGTCATTTTCCCCAATGAAAAATAGACTTTGGTTTGGTTTGGTTTTCTCCTACTGGAATCTGCAGCAGAAATGGCACTGTACTCATTCCAGACCTAGACTTTAAGGGGACTAGAAACCTTGGGGATGCCCTTTCTAAGTGTCATGCTGTGTGAAGCCCTAGCCCATGGAGAGATAATGTATAGTTGCTCCAGTTGGTAGCCCCAGCTGAGCTTCCAGCCAAGGGTCAGCATCAACAGCCAGCATGTGAGTGCGCCATTATTAGATGCTCTAGACAACCCACAGAATCACAGGAGATCATGTCATGGTTATTGTATTAAATCACTAAGCTTTGGGGTATTTTGTTACACAGCATTAGAAAACTAAAACACTAACATGGAATGATTGATAGTAAGCACTAAATCCATTTTAAAAAACTAAACATCTGTGAAAATTATAGTTATGAAGCAGACTGTGAATAGTGTAATGATTGCACTGAGATAAAGAATATTGTAACTCATAATGGCTCCCATTTCACTTTGAGTATAAGCCAAAGTCCCTACAATGGCCTACAGGACTCTACTTGATCAGCTCTGCCATTCCGTAAACTGTCCTCTCCTATTACTTTCCTCTTCACTCGCTCCATTCCAGCAGCCCTGTCCTCCTCACTGGTCCTGGAACTGCCAGACATGCCCTAAGGGAATTAATCTAGCTTTTCAGTGCCTAGAATGGTTATCCCAGACATCTCACCCCACTCACCACTTTTCTTTAATCTTGCCTTCACAATGAATTATTTAAGAATACAACCTTTTTCTCTCACTTCCACACTTGGCACTCCTGCTCTTCCTTACGCTTTGTTTTTCTATTTTTATTTATTTATTTATTTATTAAATTATTATCATGTTTCCCTTCATTATTTATTTTCTATCTCGCCCTGAAAATACAATAAACTCTACAATGGCAAAAATCCAGTTTAGCAGTCCATTTTACTCACTGAGGTATCTCTAACATCTAGAACCATTCCTGGCTCATAGTTGGTGCTCAGCATGTAGAAATCAATACAGTTATGAAGCTGGAAGTCAGGCAGGGGGGAGATGTGAGAATGCTGGTTTTACTATCTTTTATGCTGGGGCATTGCATAAAACTCAAGGTATTTTAAAATGCATGCAACATCTAATGCTTTCCATAATACCCTCTCAATATTTATCAGAAGTTCTATAATTCCTTTATTTGATATTTTTCTGTTAAACTCACATGAAATAGTTTTAACACATCTAATTTTTACAACAGTAGGCATACCTAATCCCATTTTTGTAAGCTTATCTCTTTCTATGCAAACAGAAAGACCTTATCCTTCCCTCTGTTTATCTGCACAGAAACACATCTAGAGTGTCACTCAGAATTAACAGAGGTTATTTCTGGAGTCTGGGATTTCGACATATTTTTACTTCCTTCTTTGAACTTGTTTGCATTCATTAAATCCTTTATAATAAATATGTATCAGTTAAAAATTAAAAAGTCAAATTTCAAATATAAATTACTTACCCCTTAATGAGATATCTCTACCTAAATGTCCCAAATGTCTCATATTCAACAAGTACCCTCCAAAAGAGAAGAAAAAAAATGACTGGCTTTGTTCTATTCCCTCCAAGCTTGCTTTCTTGTGTTTCATCAAGAATGAGGCAGGCTTATCAAACTGCAACTTGAAATTTAAACCTATCTTTGACTCGTTCTGTCTTAACAAGGCAACTATTTCTCAATCATTCTTTGTTTCTAATTTTAATTAGTACCTCAAATCCATTTCTGCTCCTCAGGTCCATTGTCGTGATAGAAGTCCAAATTCTTTCACACACCACTCAAATATCTGAGAATCTGTTCTCACCCTCATTTCCTACCTCAGTCACTAACTGTCCCCAGTCTCGGCACCCCTGTTACATCCTTAAAAGCCTTTTCCTTTGCTGCCAGGACATGGGAATTTTGTCTGGAGACGTGTGAGGAAAATGGAGGTGCACACAATTGTCAAGACAGTGTGATATGAATCACTTAGTGTTGGTTTAAATACCAACTCTGTCCCCAAATTTGATCCAAGGCTCTGAGGAAAATTTGCCCCCTACCCCTGCAAAAAAAAATAAAAATTAAAAAAAAATGGAGATGATACTCCCAGGTCTTTCACATACTGCTTGTGTGATCTTGGACAAATGACTCAATCCCTCCTAGCTTCAATTCCTTCATCTGTAAAATAGGTGTGCTAATACCTTCCTCACCATATCACAGACTATTCTTCCATCTTTTACTGGCTGTGGCAGCTGTTTCTCTGTTCCATGTGTCTTCTCATTCCAGAAACAGATGAAGGATCAGCTCTTACCTAGGACTAGCCATTCCCATGGCAAAAAGAAAAGGGGGGAGGGGGAATGGAGCACAAACATACAATGGCCCTTAAGAGTGTCTGCCCAGAACCATACCCATCGCTGTCACTAACAGTTACTTGGCCAAAGCAATTCTCATGGCCCTGACACCCATGCTTAAGGAATGATCCTTCCACAGGGAAGCACTGCAAGCCAATTTCAACAGGTGTGGTTTTATAGTCCCATCACAGGGGTAGGAAGCCGCTAAGTTGAGAGCAATACTACAGTCTACCACAAGGTATGTCAGGGATTCCTAGAGCTCTAGTACTCATCAAGGTTCTAAATGTAAACTCAAAAATGTAAGTAACTAACGTTTTATCAAGTTCACAACAGACCGCAGGGGATGCTAACAAAACATATAAATCAATTTTCCACTTTAAGTTCATGAGTTACTAATGAGCCAAAAAGGACACAAACATTGGCTTCTTTAAGGATTCACTTGAATGTTTACCTAAAAATGATTAACCAAAATGTGCCTTATTAAAGATTTACAGGGATTAATGCTTTTAGACATTTACAAATGTTTGATTTTCAACAAAATTACTAAGCTACAGGGTGAGTAATAGAGCCAATCTTTGTTAAAATGATGGTGTCAAAACATCCACCTCCCACATCCCTCTGGTTCTTCTCCCCCGATAACTCCCACTTCTACCTCCTGCTATTTCTTCCAGGACATCTCCTCAAGTCTAATGTTATCTCTCTGTCTCTTGCCTTTCCTAGGCCAGGATATATATCTTTGCTCTTTCTGTTCTTACCAGAACAGAAGTGGGTTTTTTAAAAAGAACTTTATATTGAAATATGGCATACTTGTGACCCTTTCAGTCTCTGCTCTCCTATACTCCAAGAATAAAGACCATCCCGACTTCCAATGCCATAGATTAACTTTGCCTGTTTTTGTATGTGCTCTTGTGTGTCTGGCTTCTTTCACTCAACATTAACTTTGTCGTCATAGATCATTCATCCTAACTGATGTATAGAATTACACTGTGTGACTAGTTCACAATATATTTATCCATTCTATTCTTGATGGACATTTGGATAGTTTCCAGTTTAGCCCTATTATTAATGGGGTTACTATTGATATAGTAGGCAATTAGACAGACATAAGTAGAACAGAAAGGATAAGCCAGGTACAGAAGGTCAACAGGGTGGAAAGCCCCAGGTTCCTAGGAATGGGCAGAACTGGGAGAACAAGTATTGTAGGGTGGGATCTCACTTCCAGGGACCTTTCCTCCCCTAGCATATCACTGGTCACTCGGTTTAGAGCCCCTGACTTTTCATATCTCTGGTCATGTGGTTCACACCCTCCTCAAACCTTTCTTCCCCTGGGATGTCACTAGTCATTCAGTAGAGGAGGAACAAGGGGCCAGGGAAAAGCCGTATATTACTCCCATACAAGCCCTTGCACAACCACTCCCTTATGCATTAAGCCCTCAAGACAACGAGGCTCTGACCCACATTAAATAATTTTAGGAACAAAGCCTTGGGTCTGTTGACCACAAAAACAGAGTTTTTGTCAAACAAGAGATAACATCTAGGCCTCAATTTTGTTTCAGCTACAGGCCCAGAATTGCAGCAAGGCCAGGCCAGGCAACACCTTGGCTGACAACAGGACCAGCTACATGACTAATGACCCCCTGCCCTGGTGTCAACCAGTCAGTGGAGACCATGACTGAGGAGGCACATCTAGAAGCTGATGAATGTTCTATTGAGATCCTCCCCAGAGACCTCCAGAGAAAAGCCCTTAAGACAAAGGACCCCATGCACACTCACTCTTTCTCTAGAGCAAGGGTGGAGAACATCTGGGCCACAGGCTGAAATCATTTGGTCTGGCCCTGTCGAGGCCTCAATAAAGAGAAACAGTTCCAGCCATCACATTAGGGGTGAGTTAATTAAATGTTTGACCAAATATAGCAGGCTAATTTTTAAGTAGATAATTTTATATGGCCTTCGAATGTTATAAATACCTAAATGGCCCTTGGAAGATAAGAGGTTCCCCACCCCTGCTCTAGAGGCTGCCTGCGCCTTTCCCCAGGCTAATACCTGGTCCCGTTCCCACTGCCTACAACAAATGGACAGCTAGTTAGTTATTCATGGGCTCTTCTCCCCAGGTATTTTTGTCTCAAAGAGGGTCAGTGGAGACTTCAAATAACTCTAATTGTGGTACTTTCAGGTTCCATAAAACTTCAGTCCATAGAAAGGAATGGGAAAGAAGAGGAGATCATTTTAGTCACAGGGAACTGTTCAGCAGAATCACACAAATCCCAAATGACTACTGATTTGAATATAATGATCCCCAGTGACACACACTAGGAAATAGAAAGCTCTTCTTTTATCCTGTGAGCTTCAGGGCAAACACTTTGGAAAGCTATTAAACCCTTACTTCCCCAAAGCCATACACAAAAGCCAAATGGAAGCCTGAGAGGTCAAATTGACCCACAACCTGCTGTGTCTCCACCCAGGAGACCAGGAGCAGGAATTTGCCGCGGGCTCCTTGAAGATAGCCTGTACCTGAGTCCAGTGTGTGACAAAACTGAGCAGAAAAGATTGAGAAAGATGACAATGGAAATCAAGCCCCAACCTTCTGCCCACTCAGGTGTGCATCTGTTCCCCGATTCTGTGTTGTAATTAAAGAGGATGGTTTTAACATTCAGATATTTTCCATTTATCCTGGTCTGATGCCTGAATTTTCATGTAGTTGAAGTTAAGGGTACTAGTTAATTGTGAATCACTCCAATACTTGAATATAAGGCCTCTCGTGCCTAATGTGCAAATTTATGTAAAAACAATGTGAAAATTAGAAATGCATTGGCACCTTTTTTAAGCAGAACTATAGCGCTCTGTCTAGTCAAACAGACTGCTCATTTACAAGTTGTCTATATGCAAAGCATTCTGCTCCTGGGAGCCCCAAATCTCCTTAGCAAGTCTTCTGAAATCTGAGAAGAGCTTTGTTCTGAACCCTATCTGCTCTCTTCACTTTCTCCTCTCTGCCTCCAGCCTTGTGGACAAATGGCTAAGTATGGATTTCACCTGGAAACCCCAAGCATGGCCAGAACCTGAAGCCCACCCTGGGGAAAATTCAAATTGTTCCCTGTAACCTACAAGACTCAAATTTCCCTTTGCAGACTGGACCTGGCCTGTTTGTGGGTAGGTCCTGGGTCAGCTTTTGGACTCTCAGTTATGTCTGAGGTTAGAGCAGGGCAGCTGCTTTGAAAGCTGATCAATACTACAGATGTGTAGGGCTCCGGGTTCTGCAGTTCTGCACTTGTCCTCACCCAGGCTTTGGGGAGAAAAGCCAGCACTGGTCCAGATGTCCAGGTGCAGCAGCAGGGGGCGCTTTTGGCTTGTTGACCCAAGGCCCGCTGGCACTTGAGCCAAGAAGTGGGTCAGAGGTCAGTCCCAGGAGATACTGGGAGGGGGCCAGCAAGACAGGGCCAAGCCATTCCACACCCCAAAGTGGGAGGGGAGGCCTTCTGGGAATTACCTACCTAATCATATAGCTGTGGGAGTGGAAAAGAGTGATGGGAGAGACAGGAGGATCTCCCAGGAACTGGCAGCCAGCCAGGCAGAGCTAATGGCCGCCCACCCAGGCAAGATAAAGCAGGAGGTAGAGCCTGACAGCTGAGAAAGAACACTCCTGGGGCAGGAACTGCACCAGCAATGAGTGTGAATCACTGTTACCTCTAAGAGGATGGATGGCTCAGGGTTTTCGCAGCAGCTCAATTCCAGATTGGAGGGACATCATCCCTAGGCGCCCAGCAGCTCGGGCATTTGACTCCATCCATGCCTCTGCTTGGTGGCCCACTTCACTGCTAACAGCTCATGTCTACTCAAGTTATGCAAAAGGTTAATTTTCCATATGGAGTTGTTCTATAAATGCTGCTTTCACTGTGAGCAGTAAATACAATTGTCACCAGTCTGGATAGCTGTCTTCACCCTCACATTGGTATTCTAAAGCCTGGATACTCAAAGTGTGGCCCCTGAATTAGCACTCTCACCCTCAACTCTGTACTTGTCAGAAATGCAGACATCTGGGGCCCAACCCAGACTTCCAGGATCAAAATCTGCATTTTAACAAGACCCCCAGGGGATTCATGAGCACACTGAGTTTCGAGAAACTCTATTCTAAGCTATTTCCCTAAATCTCCACCAAGCCACAGAGTTTCAGTATTTCCAGTCATCAGCTGGATAACCTTGAATAAAATACTGCATTTCTTCAACCCTCAAGTCCTCGGGTTTACAAGTCCACTTGTAAAATGAAGATGCTAAATCCACTTAATTTAAGATGATTAAATTGGGTAATAAATTAGAATTTGTCCTATAAGTTGTGAATCATGATCAAAATATTCAATTTTATTCTTATGTTGCATCCTCACTAACTGGTTATATCAAAAACTCCTGAGAACAGGAGCAATTCCTCCCCTACCTCTTTTTTATCTTTCCTATACACCAAATGCAGTGTTCTGCCCATAGTGAGGTTGACTATTTGACATTTACAAAAATCAACTTCCCCTGAAACCTCCAACTGTCTCCCTCTTAAAAAAAAAAAAATGTAATTTCAATTCCTGACTCCAAAGAGCTACTGTCACTTTGACCTAATCCTCTGAGGTTCATCCCTCTAAATAATTGCGTTGTCACGATCTCTAAAGCACTTTGTTACTATGGCAACGCATACATAATTGGACGTGTGAGTAATTGAGGGTGGCTCTCCTGGTCCGCTGTCCTCCCATCAGACAATACAGAAAACATTCTCTCCTCCCACAGGTTACCCTCCCATAGGTTTGCATCAAGGCCCTATAAGTTTCTTGAACTTACATGCTCTTTATAAACATTTCCGACCAATAGGAACAGACAGATTGATACAGTGAGAAAACTATTGGGGGAGGAAATTGGAGGTCTCTGTTTCAGTTCCATTTCAGACACTATTTTATAATTTAACTTGGCACAGGGTACTCAACTTCTTAGGACCCACCCCCATCCCCCTTTACTAAAAGGAGATGAGTAAATAACATGCTTTCCTATGGCTTAAGCCTTCCAATGTTCTGTAATATCTGAGTGTCACTTAACTGAAATTATTTAACAAACCTTCCCAGCATTAAACATTAACACAGCTCTCTTTATATAGCACGGTTCATTACCATGCCAATAAATGATTAATTACAATTCTCTGTCTGGACCAATAATTTGGCAGGACTTTTATGATTCATAGTATGTCCTGTGTTGTAATGTTACCTCTCGAAACTGACATACTGGCATTTATTGTTTTTTATTGCCTCTCTGAGGCGGCTTTTGAAAGAGACACCAAATGACACGTTTAGAAAGGGTTTAAAAGTTTGGCGTGATTGCAGCAGGCATTACTTACCCAGCGAGGAGCGGAGGATTGGTGTTTCTGTGGATGTCTGTGACCATCCGAGCCAGGCCCCAGCAATGAATAATTCGACAAGCTGTTTGGCCACCGCAACAGTTTGCAACGGTTCATCCTGCGTGGTACCTGTCAGCAATTTCAATGCCGTTCTAAGTGTGGTCCTGAGCACCGTCCTGACCATTCTATTGGCTTTGGTGATGTTCTCCATGGGATGCAATGTGGAAATCAAGAAATTCCTGGGGCACATAAAGCGGCCGTGGGGCATATGTATTGGCTTCCTCTGTCAGTTTGGAATCATGCCCCTCGTGGGATTCATCTTGTCAGTGGCCTTTGACATCCTCCCCATCCAGGCGGTCGTGGTGCTGATCATGGGATGCTGTCCCGGAGGAACTGCCTCCAATATTTTGGCCTATTGGGTCGATGGCGACATGGACCTGAGGTAAGATATCTAAACTTCTGTATACTGCAATCACTTTGAATCAATCTTCCAGAAGCTTATGGCAGTGGGAATATCCATCTGTTCTGTCACTAAACTCGGGTACAACTGGGGAATTAAACAGAAGAGAATAAATGCATTTACTCACCTTCCTGCACAGCTGAGATTACAGAGTGGAATTTGTAGGTTATATTTGTGTTTGTGCTTTTTTAATCTAACTCAGTTAACAGGGCATTGGATAATTGATATTTATCTTTGGGAAAAGAGTCAAAGTTTTTCAAAAAAAAAGAAATCTTTTCCAAGCCCCACAAGCTGCAGCTGAGAAAGTTTTCCTTGTCGGTATCAGAAAGAAAAGAAAAAAGAAAAAACGTTCTTTGGGGTGATGAGGAGCTCTGAGTGCCATTATGAAATCAAATTGTTCATTAAACATTACAACCTATGATGAGACAATAGTTAACTTCACCAAATACACCTAGTTCTTTGGACACACTTTTTCTTGGCATAAAGACTAAGAAATAATTTGTACATTTGTTTTACTTCTGCTGGTATTAAAAGAAAAAAAAAAACCCTACAGCAGCTTCTTTTTTAAAAAAATTATGCTTACCTTACTATAAAATAAACAGAAAAAGGTTTCTCTGTTTCCCAGAGAGTAATCTACATTGTAATGTTTTCCCAGTTCATCCTGCGCCAGTCTGAACTAGCAGTAGGAAAGAAAAAAAAGCTAATAGAAATAAGACGAAACATTAATGTGATGAGACTGAGAATTTTAATGCTGCAAGTCGAATAGACAAATGTCTTTTTCCTTACCTCACAATCCCTTATTTCCTGTGAAAGGTATGCATTTCTGAAAAACAGCCAGGTGTTAATGTAATGTGTGCTTATTAAACACCATACAACAGGCAATCAGCTCTGTTCATCACCAGATACTATACTCAGAAGAAAGAAGCTCAACGTGTAGAAATATAACTGTTGCAAAATGTAAAACTATCCCAGGTTGATCCAGTGCCTAGTGAGCAACTGGGAGCCAGGCCACATCTCAGCTGGTGTCCATTTCACCATGAGCTTTAGAAAAACCATACAAACTATATACCTTCACAGTATATACTTTTCACATAAGGAAATACTGTATCTTCCTTGCAAAAGATTTGTTTTTAAAAGAAAAGTCCTGTAAAAAACAAAAGATGGCAAGTGCTGCTTGGATTTAGTTAATTTACGAACCACCGAATAGCAATAAGGTCTTTTTAGACTTCAACTTGGTTTGACGTGGACATAGGCACTCAGAGGAGAGAATTTTAAAAGCTGGTTGAAGAGAGTGAACTAAATTGAATATGGGGCTTTAACTTCCACTAAACAGCTTTGACATAACACTTGTTGACCCTTGAATAACTTGCACTTGAACTGTGAGGCTACTTACATGTGGATTTTTTTCAGTAAGTACTATAAATATATTTTCTCTTCTTTATGATTTTCTTAATAACATTTTTCTTTAGCTTACTTTATTGTAATAATACAGTATGTAATACATATAACATACAAAATAGGTGTTAATCAACTGTTTGTGCTATCGGTGAGGCTTCCAGTCAACAGTAGTTAGCTTCTGGCCATTAGAAGTTAAGTTTTTGGGGAGTCAAAAGCTATAGGTGGATTTTCTACTGTACAGTTGTTCAAGGGTCAGCTATATTTGTAACTTTTTAACAAAAGAGAAGAGTCTTGTACCTCAACACAATGCCACACAGGCAATCATTTTTGTAAGATAGAAAGGTAATCATTTTGTAAGATAGAGAGGATATGTGACGCTGGGTTTGTTTGGCTGTTGAAACAGATTCTCTTCTACTGGCTAAAAGAGTAAAACCCTAAACTAAAAGCTCTAAGTTACACTTTTCTTTGCTTTTAAGGAAATCTTCTTTCTATTGATAGAGGAGATGATTTATAATCTAGTCTACACTGTATAACAATTCCTGTAAGAAACAATAATATTAAGAAAAAAGAACCAAAAAAAAAAAAAAAAGCAGAATTTGAAAACTTATCCTTCAGCAAGTCAGAATAATCCCTATATTGGGAGGGATGGCATTGAAAATTTTAATTTTCATTCTAGAAAGTGTGCACTCCATAGATCCCCTTTGTTTTCAAAACAACGCCAACATCTCTCCAGTCCCGTAACCTCTCCAGCAATTTCACCTCAAACAAGACCCAGGAAAAGACTTTGCACGCCCAAAATAAATCCTACTTAATCTCATAAACATTCCTCACATAGGACCTACTTACTGTCAAAATTCTAACGCTCCAGTGTGCCATTTCCCAGCCCAAGGGAGGAGAAACGAGAAGTGGGGAGGCAGGGTAGAGAGGCAGGACTGAGTCTCACAGCAGCAAGTGGCCCCGAAAGTTTGACCTCAAGAGAAAAAAACGATCATGCCTCCAAAGTAAAGGCGATAACTCACCAAGCACAGCAGCCTCTGCTTTGCTTATTTTAGGGACAAACACAATCACCCACAAGACATGTATTTCAGAGTAGCAAATAATGTTTATCACAGTGACCCATAATGACTGCAGGAGGTTAAGTTATGTTGCTGTGTAAGGTGGTGACATTACACATTGCATACGTTAGGGGAAGTCTCTTCAGATATTTCTTTAAGGCCAATTAAGAGAGCGATACGTCAGCTATCGGGGAACAGTTTTCCAACACTTTTCATTCTTCTGAAGTGAGCCCTGGATCACTAAAGTCTCCTGGTAATTTATTTAGATACATTCCTATCTGCCATGTACATGTCTGATTCTGTCCTCTGGGAACTTCACCTTCCCCACGCCCACCTGAACCCTGGCAGCGGCAGTCCTGTGAAGGTTGACGCCAACAGGTCTCTGCACTGGTCGGACAAGTACCACACGGGGCCAGCCAGACTTTCCTGGCTGTGGTTCCTGGGAGAAGAAACCAGGTCGTCTTTCCCTCACCCTATCATCTCTTCCAAACCTGGGAAACCATCGCGTTTTGAAATCTCCAGTGACGAAAAGAAAGAAAAACCACACACACAGTAACAACAAAATATGCACACACACAAACTAACCAAAATAACAGACCTTCCTCATTAAATCCTTGGCAGCTCAGCTCCTCCTCTCACTCCTTCACCTCCGCTCCAGCCGAGAAAGTGCGGGAACCTGACCAGTGCGCAGGTATTTTCACCTGTTCTACCCGGGCAGTGGGTGTATTAGGCACAAATTGTTTCAGGGAGAACCAAGGTGACGTTTTCAGGTGTATCTGCCGAGCCCCAGGGCCACAGTTCAGGGCCCACCGAGACATCCCACCTTCTGTGTCTGTTCTAGCCCCCGAGATGCCCTGTTTTCGAATCTCCCCTTTCTTAGCAACGGCCTCAGCTGTATCATGCGAGGCCTTTTCCTTCTCGCTTTCCTTTTACATCCTTTCTTCAGTTTCCCCCATTTTTTCCCACTACTGTGTACTTTCTACACTCCCTTATATTATTTTCTAGGTTTAAAAGTTTCTAGACTTTCCTACCACATCCTTTGTTCTGTGGCCAAAACACTGTCACACTGTTCATCTTCCTGTTGTTGTAGTTGTTCAAGATCCCTGTCCCTTCAGTTTATCATAAATTTAACGCAATCCCCCCCATTTCAACCACATAAACATCCAGCCTTTCTCTAAGAACCAACCCAACACTATTCCTTTTGTCTTTTCTTTTTCCTCAAAGTAACCAAGCTTTGTTTCTCTCATGCAGCATCTATTTTTACTTTACTAGCTAATATTTGTTAGGCACACACAGTTCAGGTACTCTAAATGCATTGGTGTATTTAATCCTCAAAATAATCTTCCAAGGTCAGTACTATATTATCCTCTGCATCTGATAGATGATAAAGTTAAGGCTCATAACCTTGACCAAGGTCAGGAAGACACTATATGTCAGAGTCAGAATTCGAATCCAGATCCATCCACTTATCCCTGTCCAGACTCTAATCCTTTGCTGAACATTATTTATAAAACTTATCATGTCTCCACTCTCTAGCATCATTTATACATACTCCTTTTGATCTTTAAAACTTGGTGTTTCACTTCTAATATAACTACAATCTTTTGCATTTCTTATCACCTACTTCACCAATTCCTCAACATTCACTGAATTTTCATTTATTGCTTTTATTTTCATAAAGAAAAATAATTCTCCCTGGTGGTGAATAGAGCTAAAGCCAAGAATTAAAGACTAGAGACTTTTTTTTTTTCTTACATTTTCTCTCATTCCAATATAAATTCATGGCAGTATTTCTACTGTTGACAACTATGCTCTTTATAGGACTTCATTTTCTTTCTTGTAAAGTATTTTTCTTTTACTAATGAATTTCCCTACATTGCCTCTTAAAATTATCTGTGAATTGTTTTTCACCTCATTTTGAGTGGTTTGATGGTGTTCTCATATTAGTTCCTATGGCATCAACTTCCAGCCACCTCTCTCTCCTCTTGTCTCCTGGCAGCACCTCCCTGTCTAGATGCCCCACTAAAGCTAAATCATTTCCTTCCCCAGCTCCCATCTTATCCCCCCTGTGGCCTTTAAGAAACTGCTCTTGCCAAATTCAAAACCATCATACAACTTCATAAATTGTCTTAGCAATAACTCAGCATTAAAGCTTTCACAAGGAAATTTAAAAGAAAAACAAGGAGAGAAACAGACTTCCTTCTAAAAGCTGTTCTCATAGTTTAAAACAAACACTTCTCGGGCTTCTCTCCTGTGATCCAGGTAACGAACACCGCCTTCCTCCACCACCGCCTGCCGCCTCTCGTCCTCTCTGCTCGAGAAAGCACATGGGATGCACTGGAATCGAAGCAATTTAATTATGGGATAACCTTAAATCCATTCTAATTTAGTTTTTAAAAAGAAGATAAAAAAAGAGAATGGCATAGAAAGTGAGAAGGGTAGGGAGTGAGGGGAAAAATCTTTAACAAACCCCATAACTTCAACTTTAAGTAGAAAAAGTACAGTTTATAACGAACTAATTTATTGTTCTTTAGGACACTGCCTTAGCAACCTGTTTTGTATCTAAATTAACATGTCACTATATTCAATTTAACTTCTTAGAAGTAGTTTACATACACTCTAGCATTGATTACTGTTACACTATTTTAACTTTACTAAGACAAGTATTTTTCCTAAATTCTTTCAAGAAAATTTTAAATGGGGTCATTCCTGGGTTTTTTAATAATGGTTATTAGGGAAGTTAAGCCCCCTGACAAACATTGCCCCCACACTTTATTTTACCAAAACTGTGGTAAGTTAGAAGCATTGAAACAAAATTCTTCACCTCCAACTGTTTCCTTAGCATTGTATAAGGTGGTTGTATTTGTTGTTCTTTTTTGTGGGGAGGCAGGTGGTGTAAATAATTTAGCATCTTCCTCTGAGTCTACATATAATGCTTTTAAGAAATTATTACTCTGATAGGCTCAGTGCTACAGCTACTGGAGAAAGGGCCTTTCAGAGAAATATCTCTGATTTTCTGATTTGGAATTATGCTGCAACAGAGCACACACTAGGGCTGAATATATAATAACACCAACTAGCTTCCAATGAGCACCTTGCATTATTCTAAGTTCCGGGCTCCTGGCTCAGTCAGTCCCCGTAGTCTGTGACGTGGCAGTGATTATGATCTTCATATTAGAGATAAGGAAATGGGCAAAGAGGAGTACAGTAAATTACCCACAGTCACGTAGTACTGGCCATGCCTGCTTCCAGCCCGGGCAGTGTCTGGCTTTAGTGTCTGGCCCAGCTATTTACAGCTCTGGTCCCTGAGCAGGACACTTTGGTGGGAGCAGGAAGACCCATTACCCAAAGGCCTCTTTTCCACCCACTGTCACAGTGCTGAAAATAACATCATTCCATATTAATCCTTACATGTCAAAAGTCAAAATCCACTCACTTAGCCAATTCCACCCACTAAAACACAGATGCTCTCAGGAGGCATGTACTAGACCCTGGTTCTTCTGAACACACATTTGGCAATTTCTTAGCAGAAATAGAATCTAGGCCTACCCTGTCTGCTTGTATGTTTTGTTTGTTTGGTGGGGGGGTCAGCTTCTCTTCTTTCCTTAAGATGTGAGCCCTCGGGGTTATAATTTTTCTCTTTAAAGAAATACTCTTGGACATGCATTCTCCTCTAAGGGCCCAGGGAGGCCCAAGGAGGCCCATCTCATCCCAACACAGGCAGACATGGTGAAGACCCTGATGTCTCTTCTGAATAAATATGTTTGCTGTTCTCTGATTGAAAGTTCAAGGGTAGCATGTCCAAGCACCTCAGATCTTGTTTAATAATGAGTTTAAATGGCTATTAAATATCTTATCTGATTCTTGAGAACCAACAGGGAGGGAGGGACGGTGCAAGACAAAGTAGGAAGACACCAAATACCGATCTCATAATTTTGCCCAAGGCTGGACCCTGCACAACCTGGGGTGCATGTATATCTCTGTCCATCACACTAGATGGTGCTGCTGGTTGAGACAGTCTCTTGTAGGTTTATCTAATCATGAATTGGAAAATGAAAGAACCTCTCCCCTAGAAAATTCAGGTGGATGTATCAACCTGCCCGTTTCCTTTCAGCGTCAGCATGACCACATGCTCCACGCTGCTGGCCCTGGGAATGATGCCGCTGTGCCTCTTAATCTATACCAAAATGTGGGTCGACTCGGGGACGATCATAATTCCCTATGATAACATAGGTAAGTCATTCCTCTACAAGATTTCTGAATATTATTTTCCTACTCTCTGCTCATCCGGGCTAGATTCTCAGGCCAGGCTCAGACCCAGCTAGTATATACCTCTTGCACCAGCTGCAATTTGTGCCAAATTAGGATTTCATTAAAAGCCACCCCTGCTTTTGAATTAGAGTTGGCAGAATCTAAATTCCAAACCTTGACACCTTGGGAGAACCTGTTTTTTCCTCCATTGAAATCACCAGGGAGAGGGGCCAACTGAAAGGGTCCCCTGGCACAGCTATCTAGACCTGAGAAGGACAAGTTGCTATACTTTCCTTAACCCACAGTGCAACTAGTTCATAACAAGGGTTTGCTCCCAGACACTTAGGTTGAAGAAATACAAAAAACAGTTCACTAATGATTTAAAAATAGGGCATCCAGTAAGCAATCACGAGTGTGGCAATAGGAAACTACCAGATAAGACACATTGTTTATAACACTTAACTGTGAGCCACATCTTGATTCAAAAGTTGATTTACTGGCACAATCCGTGTTACGTGCCGCAGAAGTCAAAGTTGCTGTCTCTCCTCATTTCAACTCCCAGATACTCACCCTCATCTCAGAGGAGATTTTTTCTGTTTCTGGGACAATATATGATGGTGGAAGACTAAGTTGTTGATGTAGCATGGTGTCAAGAACAAGGTGGTTCCAGGTCTATCAACACCAGGCATTTCTCATAGAACTATCATCATAAAAGATGAAATGTAGGTGAAATAGTACCTCAGTACCAGTCACCAAGTACATTACATGCTAAATAGTCAATTTTCAGCTGACCTAGGAGACAAATTTCTCCATGATGGGCTGCCTCAAAGAGGTATGTAGGTGTCCCATTGAAGGCAGCATGTAAGCAAAGACCAAATTGTGACGCAGCAGGATGTTTGTAGGAGTTCCTGTTGTCATGGGAAGCTGGACTGGATGGCACCTAAAATTCCTTCCGTTTCTAAGGAAGGTTGCTTTCTGTGATAAAAAATGATTCAGGGTCTACACAACTGATTTAGAACAAATTTTGGAAATACTAATTGGAGACAATCTGTATTGCAATATTTTCAAGTAATCTCTTCTCTCTCCCCATTTCTACCATGGCCATTAGACCAAAAAAAATTTTTTTTAATTTTTAAGTGGTCCTCCTTGACACACCATGTTCAGTATGGGATTTTGGTGTGCAGGTCCTTCTACTGACCCCTTGGGGACTCTTCCATATCAGACATAATCTCCTGCTACAAACATGTTTTAGAATGACCCTCCATAGCCACCCACCTATGCTCATGCCACTGAGCTCTCAGCCTGCTTCCTTGGAGGACACCTTCCTTAGAGTTAAAGAATGAAGTTTGCTTGAGTGGTATACATTGTAGTCCTCTCAAAGGACCTGTCTGTAGAATGAAGAGCTTTCATTCTGTATTACTCATTATTTAAGAAAAAATTTAAGCCTTACAATATTCTCTTGGTTGCATTTCCTCCTGGGAAATGCCAGAGAGCAATATGAGTAATTCTGACTATGGTGTGAATGACTCATATCACATCCTTTAATGTAAGTAAATTTTGAAAGGAAGAGAAAGTGAGAAAGGGTAATTGGGAGTGGAGGAAAGGGTCATCAAAGAAGAAGTAAAACACAGAAAATGGAAGAATATAGAAAATAAGAGAAAAGATAGAAAAACTTAAATGAGAGTTTGAAAAACACAGATATTAACTCTGCTTACTCTCCATTCTGCTAAGCCTATTTCCAACCTAACCTTCTTGCTACTGGTTTTTCTAATCCTTTAATGTAGAAAACAAACAACCTAGCTACTTGAAAAGATGTTATGACTACTTTTTAGATGAGCAAGTTAAGGCTCAGGGTAACCGTTTCACTTGTCCAAGATGACCAGGGATCTGGAAATAGCCCCCCAGTCCGCTCTCCACTCTGCTCTGTGGGCAAGACTGTTCTGCAGGTTCCACACATGCTCGCCATGCTCTGAGGGTTCAAAAACCACCCGCCATCGAGCCCCTTCAGACGATGACATCCGTATGGGAGGAGGAGCTCTAAGCTGACACCACTGGAAACACCGCAGCAGGCCCTTCTGCTCCTCTCTACCCTGCATTTGAGAGTACCCAGTAACCGCACACTGTGTATCTATTTCACCACCTGATTCTCACAACAACACTGAGATGGACCGAATTTTACCCATTGCACAAACCTGGAAAGCCAGGCTCGTGGTGCTTCACCGAGTGGCACAGTTCCCACAAGTTTGTGAGTGAGGTTGAGCTCCCAGGCTCTCCGGCTCCAGGTTCCACCACACTCCACCACTCTCTGCCATTCTCCTTTCCTCCCTCCTGCACCCGCTGTGCAAACCTGATGAAAGACCAAGTTATGGTTCAGAGCGTGACTGTAAGCAGATGAAGTGACAGGCACTTGACAGAAGGCACAGGCCTGTGAGGAAGCAGGAAACCAGACGGAGCCTGGGAGAGGACGGGGCCTGGCGCGCTGAGGAGCAGAGTTCCAACGGCCCACCTTCCAGGTGGGAGCCGCGCTCGGAGTGAAGGGCGAAGGGTGCCTTTCCCAGTCAACCGCACGCCCTGGGAAACCTTCGTCCGGCTTCCCGCGGCCAGGAGGGGAGCTCGGCGGGTGGCCCTGCTCGCCCACTTCCTCTGTAGCTTTGGCCTCGGCTGGCCGGGTCAGGCACAGGAGTGGGCTGCCTTTCACAGGCCAACAGGAAGAAATGTTTACCAAACCCTGACCACACACGTGCTGAGCACGGTGTTTGCACCTAGATTTAAGCTACCACAGTACAATCAGTTCATATTCAGATGTTTCCATCAAGGCCTACAAACTTGACACAATTTAGGGAACAGTCTGGGGACTCAGGGGTGGAAGTCTCCTCCCGAAGTCGCAGGATGTCAGGACACCCAATGGGGATTTTTCTGACCCTGTTACATATCCATTGTTCCATTTTCTCCTTAGTCTACTTGCCATCTTTTTCATCTTCATCTCCCCCCTCCCTGCTTTTGGTACCCTTAGCCGCCAGAAGGCTACAAAAAACTATGTTTTTATCATTATTATATTCATTTTAAGTTCATATTTACAGACCTGCAATCTAGAATCTGTCTTCCAGTCCTCGTTCAATCTACTTTAATACTAAGCAACATCTGCTTTCAGAATTTCATTACTCAATTCCACTTTCTCTTACTGATTTAAAAGGATGTTTGAAAAAGAAACAGCCCATGAGAAGTTAGAAGTTGTTGATGCTATATTATATAAAAGCAGCTGCTGAATAAATGACTGTTAAATAATACGGAGAAACAAACCACATGTCCAGGAACGGCAGTAAATTTAACTAGTGAAAGTGAAGTAGACTCTTTTATTTGGCTGGGTGAGCATGTTCCTGCAAAGAATTATAATTATCTGAGAGGTTACCAAGCATATTATCTCACAGAAAGTTTAAAATATGCTTTTCGACCTATTCTCTCACCTCTCGTCTATAGATTTGAATAAGTGAAGTCAGTCTTAATCAGAAGTCATTAGCCCACCCAAAGCCTGGAGAAGTTCGAACTTTTCCTTTTATTTTTAGTGCCATGAAGTAACAGACAGATGTAAAATATCATCTATGTCTCTCCAAGAAAATACACACACACACTTTGAAAAGGTATTTTCCCAGAATATAAAGATCCAAACACCAAGTAAGGCAAGATTCTGACAACTTGAAACTAAAAATACAGTGTTTGGCAGTAAAAGGAACTCTAAAATATTAACCTAGGACTTAGGGAAAGGATTTATATCAGTATTATCAATACTTTCCAGTAATATGAAATTATTTACTGAAATGGATAAAGAAGAAAAGTGGGAGTTTTTCTGGTTGTGTACTCAAGAAGGGAGACTGATATATTACCTAAATCTTTCTCAGGCTGTTTACTCTTTTGTTTTCTTCTTTCCCAGTGCGGTGTCCTATTGATCAAATTGCTCTTCTGTCATTTTTAGGTACATCTTTGGTGGCTCTCGTTGTCCCTGTTTCCCTTGGAATGTTTGTTAATCACAAATGGCCCCAGAAAGCCAAGATCATACTTAAGGTAAGTGGCCCATGCTGCAGGCTGCACAGTCAAATGCTCAACAATGCGAGTTGAAATGACAGGAGGTCTTTCCAGCTACTGCATTGGTTTTCTCATTACAATATAAACCTAATTCGGGGGGGGGGTGCTTAAAGTTATTAGACATGCAGTCCACTCTTCTAGAATGCCCTTCCCCACGCCCTCCACAGGGCAAATTTCTATTCACCCTTTGACATCCTCAACTCAAACATTACTTCTTGGTTCTGCACTACTGTGTGCTCCCACAGCACTCTGCTTTTATGTCTCTTATGTGGGTTTGTATTATAAAATATATCTACACAGTGGTCTTAAGATATAGATTATATCTTTCTTATCTCTGTATCGATTTGGCTAATTCAATGGCCTGGTAATTAGTAGGTGATATATATGAATCTGTAACCATTCATTCCCCTTCACCAACTATATTCTGGCTAGATTATATGGATAAAGATGCTATAGATACAGACATAGATGACATAGATCTATACACACAGATATAGACATAGGCATGTTCCACTGATTGGGAGGCAAAATGAAACAGCTCTAAAATCCACTTCTTTAATGTGAAAAGGAGAGAACAATAGCAATAGCGGCTTTTGATTGCAGATGCCTTTCACTTTTATAGTGTTTCGTATCCATTTTCTTATTATTGTAACAATCATAAAAGGTAACTAGGGCAAGATCTTATCCTCAATCACAGATGAAGAAACTGACTCAGAGATGTTTCATGATTAATCAAAACAAGGAGAGCAGAAGGAGTGGAGTCTGGGAGCCAGGTCTTCTAGCATTTATTGAAGGGGTTTTCTTCCCCTCTGGCAGGGATGGTTTGCAAGCTAGAACACCATTTTCAGGCTAATCAGGCACAGACACTATATGTTCTGTTATTTTCCTAAAAATTAAAATGTGGGACAAGCACCAGCATTTCTGGTGGGCTGACCACAGCCATCAGGTGAGGAACACACTGACTGTCATGATTGTCGGGTCTGCTTGTGTCTTCCTTCCAGATTGGGTCCATCACAGGTGCAGTCCTTATCGTGCTCATCGCTGTGGTGGGAGGAATACTGTACCAAGCTGCCTGGATCATCGCCCCCAAGCTGTGGATTATAGGAACACTATTTCCTGTGGCTGGTTACTCTCTAGGGTTTCTTATGGCTAGGATAGCTGGTCAGCCCTGGCACAGGTACGGTATTTTGGTAGAGCTGACTGGGAATGCTTTTCTGTAAGAGCTGTTTTTAGTTTGCTAGTGCCGCTGTAACAAAGTACCCCAGACGGGCCTGCCTAAATCACAGAAATGTATTGCCTCATAGTTCTGGAGGCCAGATGCGCAGCAGCATTGGTTCCTTCTGAGGGATGTGAGGGGGAGTCAGTCCCAAGCCTTTCTCCTTGGCTTGTAGACTACCATCTTCTCCCATTTTTCTTCACATTGTCTTCCTTCAGTGTGTGTCTCTGTGTCCAAATTTCCCCAGTCATATTGGGTTAGGGTGCACCCTAATCACCTTATCTTAACTAATTATATCTGCAATGACCCTTTTTCCAAATAAGGTCACATTCAGGAGGATACAGTTCAACCCATAGCAGCTGTAAATACTGATGACAAGTTCAAAACCTTTCACCTGTAATAACATTTATCCTATTTCTAAATTTGTCATTCTAAATTGACTCATTCATTCCTAAATTATGTAAGTCTCCCTGAAAGAAAATACTGACTACCTCTGTTTTGCTGAAATTCTTCTGGGCCATTCCCTATACAGTGCAGGTTGAGCTCTTCCACTGTCTTGCATTTTACTCTCCAAGCAAAGTACCTTCCACAAAAGCACTGAGGTCAGCCTCGTAATATGAGAGGGTTTCTCTAGCCAACAGCAGGGTGAACTCATCACCCAAAGGTGCCGACTGGGGTTTAGCATGTACAGCTTTGATACTGAAAGAAAACATTTCCTCTCCTGCTAGCCCGTCTGAATCAATGGCAGAGAACAACACTGGTAGTATGTGAAGCTGGGAAAGAGATGAGCAGCCCTGAACAGCGGGGAGTGTGCGACATGAGTCTGGGTGGCCTGGGTTTGCACTCCTACCCACCACTTACCAGCTATGGGACCTCAGGCCAGGCACTTATTCTTTCTCTGATTTTTCTCATCTGTAGAATGGGGATAGGAACGCCTGCCTTGAAGATTTATTTTTTTTAATCAAGGTTAAATGATTAAAAACAAAATGAATTTAACAATAAAACAACTATAACAAATATTCTACCTTGACTGTTTCCTCAGCTCCCGCTCTGTGCTCTGCTCTGTTACCATGCACGTTTGGGATAGAGCAGTGATTTCAGGCTTTTTCATCTCATGGCACATATAAACTAACTACTAAAATTCTGCAGCACACCAAAAAATACGTAATATGTTTTGCCAGTCTGACACAAAAAGAGGTATAATTTTGATTCATTCACACAAGACCACTACTGTTGTGTTGGCTGTTGTCATTTTTTAATTGGACAATCTAAGGAAAAGGAGGTCAGGGCCCCTGACTGCACAGTCAGGTGCTGCATGGTTTAAAAATTCTTGGGGCACACCTGGAATAGAGTGAAATGACCCCGCTCTGCCTTTTATGGAACACTAATATAAATGAGTTGCTCTCTTTATATATATATTTTTTTATTTATATGTACCTGCCTTTAATGTAATATATTTATTCAATATATACTTTTATTTATATTAAATACAAATTACTTGTTAATAATTATCTGTTAAATATATAAATATTCTCTATGTGTGTGTGAGTGTATATATACATATACACACTCACACACACACACACAGATGTAGATGATATATAGATATAGATAGATTTCATTGCTCAGGAAGCAAAATAAGCTATTTGGTATTATTTGTTTCCTGGACAAAAAGATGTTATAATCTCTGTGTTTTTTTAATGTGAAAAGGAAAAAAAACACACCACCACGGCTTTTACTTGCATATGACTTTTTAACTTTTGTAGAGTTTTATATCCATTTTATACTTATCACAACAATCATAAAAGATGACTGGGGCAAGATTTTATCTATGTAAATATATGTATATGGAGAGAAAATGTTTATTTATATAATATAACAATATATGTTGAATACAATTATATATTGAATAAATATATATATTAAAAGCAGACATATATATGTGTACTTTTTCTCATTACATTTGCTTTTAATGTAATACCATAACAAAGCAAAGCAAAACAAATGATCAATAAAAACGTATATTCTCTTAACATTTCTTGTAGGTGCCGCACAGTTGCTTTGGAAACAGGAATGCAGAACACTCAGCTGTGTTCCACCGTAGTCCAGCTCTCCTTCACCTTTGAGGAGCTCAATCAGGTGTTTACCTTCCCACTCATCTACAGCATCTTCCAGCTCGCTTTCGCGGCAATATTCTTAGGAGGTAAGCAATCATGCTAATCACTTTTCATTATGATGTTCTTTGACAAATCCTGGAGTTACTAATATGGCATTTTTAAAAATAACCTTTTACTGGCAATGAATTATATAAATTAAATTAAATGCCTTTTTTTCTGGCAGTGTAAAAAAAAAAAAAAGAGTGGGAAAGCCAGCCATAATATTATCATGACTTCCCAACTACTGATGAAATGATTGTAATTTTACCAAAAGGTTCTAGTAAAGATTATTTTTAAGTGTAAAGTAATGGATATTGATTCTCTCCGTAGGCTTTCTTTTCCTCAGTAATTAGGGAGGCATATTAAACTGTTAGAATGATTTTATTGTGTTCCTTCCTACATGCTTCCAGGAACCCTGAACCAGCCATTTTATCAAAACATTGTCTTTATATGCTTCATAAATATAGGATGTTTATCAGAAAAATGACATAAAAATATATTTATCAGGCTAATATTGCAAGACAGATATGTGTGTGTCTGTATGTATATATACATATCTTTTTAAATATCCATATAATTGAAATAGTTAAAGCAAATGTGCTTTTTATTTCAAGTACTAGGGATAGCTAACCTGATATTTAATTTTACTTTGATGCAGCATATAGCTTTGACCTGTTAGCCCCTGCCACCTGCTGTCCTTCACCTAGTTGAAACTTTTTTCCACATTTTGTTTTCCAAGGACTGATGATGTTTAAGCCCTATTTTTAAAAATTTTTTTTAAATACAGAAACTGCTGTTTTAAGCTTCACGGCATTTTAACTGGGATTGTATAGTGAAGGTGAATGACAAAAATGATGGGAATGTTCAGTTATAAAATGCCCAGAGGGTACAGTTTTGTTTGGGTTTGGCTTTATATTTTTACTCTAATAGGTATTCAACTTGCCTGTGGGTGCTAATCATTTTCTGCACCACTATCTTGAATGTCATTCTAGAAGCAGAGTTCACATTTTTAGTCTAGGACTCTCTGAAGCCATTAGAAACCTTCCACAAATGTATCACTGATGCAGGAGATAGGAGTCCATGGCCTAATTACCTTATTTTCTTGTATGATACAGACATACCCAATTCGGTACACCTTGAGATTTTTCCAAACATAGCTAGTGATGTTTACTAGATATGCCAGAGAAAGTAGACTGGTCAATAGAGCAACTAAGTAAATTTACTAGTTGAATAACTAACTCAAAAAAGGAATTAATAGATAAGCTGAATAAATGATGGAAAAGCAGGCACTAGCATTGGTCTCATACTTTCCCACAGTTTTAGCAGTAAAATTTAAATTCCAGTTGAATCCATATATTGGATTGAAAGAAAGGAAGGCATCTTTATTAAGTATATCCAATGCTTGGAGACATATTTTGGTGAAAGGATTAGAAGTCTAAATATATTTTGGGACAAAAAAAGAAAGGGAGGGAAGGAGGGAGGGAGGGAGGGAGGGAGGGAGGGAGGGAGGGAGGGAGGGAGGGAGGGAGGGAGGGAGGGAAAGAAAGGAATAAACTTTGGTTAAATAAAATCAGTGACATAAGTATAAGTTGAGGACATCCTAGCTCAAGTGTTTATAATACAAGTGTTGGTATATTTTAATTAACCACAAGCTCAATTCAATAGGTTCAATAGCTCAGTGGCTTCAAATCTGATATATTACTTAAGTGCAGGGACCAACCTAAGGAGATATTGATCTTGACATATTAAGATCTTCTAGCAGGACAATGCCTTTCTCAGCTGTGTATCATAATGATAGTTAATATTTACTGAGCACTTACTATTCTCCTAGGGCCAGGCTAGGTACTTTACTATTTTATCCCAAATTATGTTCACAACTACCCTATGAGGTAGACAATGTTATTTTACCAATTTTAAGTATGAGGTACTGGAATCTGAAAGTAAATAAGACCTTCTCTTCCCCTGTGGACTTTGGAACCAATTAAGAGGTAGAAAAAAATCAGATATGTAGATAGCAAAATAGCACTTTTATTACAGATAAAACAATTAGAAAACATGGCTCGAAACTGACCTAATGGGCTTGTTAATACCACCCCTTTCCACTGCCTCACACATGTGCACATAACACACATATACACACATAAACTGCAGGTGTCCCCTTGAAGGGAAGTCTGTTCAGGTGAGCTGATCTTAGAAATATGCTGAGAAATTGCTGCCACCAGAGACTAGCAGCTCCATGGAAGAGAGGAAGGCTGACCACCAATCAGTCAACCTCTCCTCCTCATGAGAACTAATGAATGAAGGCTGGAAGGGATGGGTGGTTATTCCAGCTCAAGTCCTCCCACACAGACCATTAGGCCAAGGTCCTGGACATCACCCGCATGTAATGTAATTATTGAGGACTAGCACATTACCTGGGAGGTGGTAGGCATGGAATAAATACATGCTACTCTTGCTATTGGTGAGTACCACCTGCATAAGTCATGGGAGCAAATATCCTATATGGTTGTATGCTAGGTCTTCCTGAAGGTCAGTCGTCCCTCTTACCCTGGGTGTTCATGGAGCTAGGAATGGTGATTGCTCTAAGTAGCCTCCAGCCTACAGAATGTGCAAACTGCTTTGTGAGCCATAGCTTACAATCACTGTCCAAAGTAAATTTGTAGATAATTATTATAAAATTTGCTTAACCTCCCATGTCTTTTTTCTAGTTTATTTGTCATATAAGAAATGTTATGGAAAAAACAATAAGGAATTTTCAGAAAGCAAAAACAACGAAACAATTCCCGAGTCATCACTCTATAAGGTGAATGAAGGATTTCAACCGCATGAAGAGTAGACACAAAGTGGACAAAAAGAAGAATTCTAAAGAACATTCCTCAGCTGTAACAATATTTAATTATTTGTTTTTATGGGATACTTGCCAGGAAAAAAGTTAAAGTGAAAACTTAAATTCCAATTGAATCCATATATTTATTGGTTTTGGTACCAAGTGACTAGTGGTCCAAATATTTAATGTGACAAATATTTATGTGTATATAAATATTTTTGTGTCTTCGAAATATGCCAAAAACAATATCCTCAAACCTCAACTAACCCTGATAACACTGAGAACCTGAACTGAATTCTTACCCAGAATCTCATAACTCAGAGATGAGCACCTGACTTTTTGTGTGTTAAAATAGATCCACTGGATTATTCTTATGGTGATTAAGATTTTTCTCCAGTATTTATGATTGTAAAAAGACTGAAACGAATGTCTTCTACTGACATATTATTATTTTGAAAATGTTGCAACCTATTTGTATAACTTTGTAGTATAACATGGGCAAATATCTGACCTCTTGTGTTTAAAAATACAGAAATTGTCACTTCTCTAAGTGACAATACAAAAGCAAAAATAAGAAAAAAGCGTCACTAATAAGAATTGAGTAACCAAATTAGAATCACGACCATACTCATTAATGATATTGTACACTCACTAGACTTTTTCCTTTAAAAGAAGAGTTGAATTTAGCAAAGCATTCTGTAAGCCCTGGAGAGGGACTTCCCCAAGGTTTGCCTGCATGAGGCAGGTCCACATTGGCTAATATCACAGCTGTTCAGTTCCTACGAAGCCCCAAGTAGGCATCATGGAGTGGGGAGGTGGCAAGAGGCACAAAGACAGTAGAAGTATTGGGAGAAACATCGCTACTGCACTGGGTGAATTCAATTCAATGGGAGACAATGGCGAAGACGTGGAAAAGCACAAATGACAGAAACCCAAATGAATGCATGGCTAGAGTCAAGTAGATAAGTAGAAGTAAATAGCAATAAGAAGAATGAAGTCAGAGAGCCATGGAGGAAGTGAGTATTAAACGGTACTTGAGGAAAAAGAGAACAGGCCCAGGGCCCGGAGGTAGGAAGGGCATTGCCGCATGAGTTCTTGAGTGCTGTAAGTAGGTAAACAGGAGGAAGCAAGGGGGATTTGCTCAATGGTAGCAGGCTGTTAGGGCAGGAGGGAAACAACTGGCTGAGTGTTGGGTTCTCAATGATAGCGTCTAATTTCATTCCCCTCATTTCCCAGCAAGATGCAGGCACATTCTGAACTCAGCTCACAGTAGTTTAGTTCCATTTTCCATTTGGACATTTTTGCTGCTTCATTGACTCCCTTTCAAATGTTTTGGCTCCAAAGGGCCTTGTGCTTTTAGATAATGTGAGTTCAGATCTGCTGGTGTACCTAGGAGTTATGGAAACATGAATATCAAAGCTTAATTTAGCTTTCAATGGGGGGGAGGGATTCTGCTATGCAGTGCCTTAATATTTATACCTTTTTATACAAGATGCACATTTACAATTGAATAAGGCCTGTATTTTTTCCATCATTAGGCAAATATATTACAAGGGACAAGGGACTTTTATTAAAGGATAGTTAGGGAAATGGTGGCACAGATTTTCTTATCAGGGAATGTCAAAGAATATGCTTCCAACAGTGCAAAAGGAAGACTTTCCATCTATCTGTGAAGTACCTCCCACACTTTCCTCATCAAACAGACAACAGGCAGGTGCACTAAAGACACGCTGTGAATTCATATCGTAATTCCCACACACATAAAGTCAAGGGCCTGGATGCCAGCAGCTGCAGCAAGCAGGTTTTTTCTCCCTGTTGATCAAGATATGTGAATGTGACAGAACTTGGCTTTCTTACATGATGTGGTGTCTTGAGTTGTGTGTGTGTGTTTTTTTCCCTAATGTGCTAGAGGGAAGAAAAATAGCTGAGCTTTTTAAAATGACAGCTCTCTATTTTTAAATGACTTTGAAAAGCTGAATAAATTATGTATTTTATTGCCTCTGTGAGTATCATATTAAATGAATATTTTATTTGAAAGGCTTGAATAAATGAAAATAATTTTTGTAATGTTTGGTCTATTTGAGTCTTTGTGACAACTGTCAAGATTTCTTCACTATTAATTTCTAGAGATACAAATAAGGTAAAGTTTCTCAAATATTAAATTGTTCTTTGAAAAGTACCTAAAAGAAACTCTTAATTAAATACTCTAATAATTAGGTCTCCCATTGATACAGATTGAGGTTGTCCCCAAGAAAACCATATGAGGGGGAATTAATCAAAGACTTAAATATGGTGTGATGATGATAGCTGATTCACAGTAATAAGAAAAGTATTATGTGTACTTATAAATAAGACTACCAGCAGCCCCTCTAAAAAAGTGGAGAGTGAGTCCTGGCCAGTATGGCTCAGTGGTTAGAGCATTGGCCAGTATATCAAAGGGTTGCAGGCTCGATCCCCAGCCCTGGGCATGGTGTCAGGGCATTAAAATTTCTCATTAACAAGAGTTGAAGAAATTCAGGTTATGAACCTCATTTGACTAAAAACATCACTGTTTTCCATCTAGAAAACTCTCTCTTCCAGTAGAAAACAACTTCTCTTCTTTGGAATATGTGACATCCTATTGCCTCTCAAGCCTTTACCCCTTTAAAATCCACATTTATTTAGAACAAAACTGTGGTATGGATATCACTGGGAGTTCCTGAAGTTGTCCAAGGGCTATGTTGTCCATTTCTTTAACTTCCATTTGTATGATTTCCCGAAAATTGACCTGCTTAAAAGGCTTGAGCTGCCCTGAGTTCTGCTTTCTCACATACTCTTTATAGCAGGATTCTCCCCTTAATAAAGGAATACCTTACTCTCATCATCCCTAATCTTATTATGGTTCATTGGCTCAGGATGGAAAGACTTTGAACGCCAATTAAAGGAACAACCCAAAATATTGGCGTTTGAGAAAGGCTTCTTATCTTTCTCAGTTGTATATGTACCTCTTTAAGAATTTTAAAATGGGGTATTTTCACCTGTGTTGGAATATTTTGAATATAGAAATACTATAAAGTGAATGAGAGTGAAGACAATTTTCCATTAATATTTTTATTTCTAATAACAATTTTCCACACTCACCTATTTACACCAAAAAAGTATCTTAAGTATATTACTCTTGAACATAATCCTGTGAGAGCCAACAAAGGAGCATTGGTTTGAAATACTGAAAGAACATACTTTTTTTTTTTCAACCAAGGGATGACAAATTTGTGGCAAATGCCTAAGCATTTACTTACTTATCTTGGAATTGGAATTGGAATTGGAATTGGAATTGGAATTGGAATTGGAATTGGAATTGGAATTGGAATTGGAATTGGAATTCAGATGTGAGGGGACTGACACAAAGACTCATATTGATATATTGGTTAGAGTAGAACAATGAAGTCAGATTTTTTTTCCTGATTTGACTGACTGGTTTGAAAGGAGCCTTCGCTTGGCCAGTTAGGAAATATGAAGGACATTTTCCATAAATTAGATGAGCTAAATCTGTGGCTCCAAGTTTTTAAAAATATATATGAAAAACGTGATAATATCAAAATCACATTATACAAATAATTGATCTAGAATATATAAAGACCCAATAATAAGAAGGTAAGTAACTCATTTTTTTTAAATGAGCAAAAAAATTTAACAAACTTCAGCAAAGAATGGCAACTGAAGCAAATTAAGCACATGGCAATGGCTTTTCATAAATATATGAAAAGACACTCAACAATATTAATAGTTAGATAAGTACAAATTAAAACCATAATGCATACCACAACACATGCCCAATAAAATAGCTAAAATAAAAAATTACTGATGATAGCAAGTTTTGATGAGGCTCTCAACCCTAACTCATAGGTTACTGGTAGTACAGTTACTTTCAAAAACAGTTTGCAGTTTCTTATAAAGTGAAGCACACACTAACAATCTCAGTCCTAGGTATTTACCCAGCTACCAGAAGTAAAGCGTAATAACAGAAAGATCAGGGACCTGAAACCTGCCAAAGGAATTGGCTACAGCAGGCATGAGGAAACATTTTGGGGTGATGGGAATGTTCCATATCCTGACTTTGGTGGTGGTTGTGCAATTTTAAGCATTTGTCAAAATGCATAGAACTGTAGGCTTAAAAGTGGTGAATTTTATTCTATGTAAATTATACTCTTAATAAAACTGATTTAAAATTTCATTGGTCAAAGTGTAACAAGGACATTATCCCATCTTTCCCAACCATCTCCAAGAATATTGAGGTAAAGTGAGGTATTTGACAAGCCCAGTAAAGCCTTTTGAAACATTCTTCCTAAAAACTAAATAGCTCGTTTCAGAAACATTTTGAAAAATAGGTATTTCCAATTTTTTGTTTTCAACAAAACTGAGATTCCCATCAAGTTGCCAACCTTTGCATTAAAAAGAAAAATGTTTTAAGATATACCACTGATAAGTCATAAACACAGAAGTTGCATACATAGGGAATAGAATTTTCTTTTTAATTTCCAAATTGTTACTGCCGGGCTATGTGTTGGAATATTTCACTTTATACACAGCACAATTATGATTTTTATTAATTTTCCCCAGACCATGTAGTATAAAAGTATAGGATAATTATGCTATTCATTTGTTGTAATGAAAACAAAGTCCTGCCATATAGTGATCAGGTGAGTTTAAAAGGACAGACAATAAAAATAAAAATTATATAATTCTAATGTTTAGTAAGAATTTTTAAAGCTTTCAAATACATCTTTATAGATATGGGGTTTCCAACTACACATAGAGTCATCACTCAGACTATTCTTTGAGTATTGAGTAAATATGCATTAGCACTCACCATTAACTCAGCCATACAGAGCAAACCCACTAATAGTGAGTTTATCTAGTGTATCAAGTGAATCTAGACTAGGTTCTCAGGAATGCACTTAAATGTTGTATTTATTCATTAGACCTCTACAGAATCCCAAAGTTATATATTTATTATGCCAGGGGTTCTTAATGTACTATGTCAATGATCTCCAAAATGCTGAAGTGATATAATATGGTTAATTTTATAAGCCAAATGTTAATTCTCATAACATAAAGGGCCATGAATGAATCACCACCGTTATAAAGAGTTTTGCTACCTTTGGTCCCTAAACGCCCCATACACTGCCTTCCCATGCTTCCTGCCCTCACCTCCGTGGTCACACCAGGAACCAGATCTCTTTCTTCTCCATCTGGAGCTTCTACTGTTGAACCTGAGAAATTCCCTCAGACCAAACACTGATGCCTCCCCCAGGCCATGAGACAAGGGCCGCTGCTTGAAGCTGCTCCTAATCCAACCTCCCTTAGAAAACCCTCCCTGTGCTTGGAGCCCGAGGAGGGGAGGGGAGAATCCCTTGTCCAGCATCAACTGGTATCTCTCAAGAAGTCATTTTATCTTACAGAACACGCAGCACACTGGCCAAGATGCTGAAGATTGTGTGATTTTCAGATTTGGTCAGCTCCCACTCCGCTGCCGCAGTTTTCGTTATCCTCACCATCATTTAGCACTTGCTAAAGGCTTCCTTGGTTAGGTTCCCTCTTTTTTATTCAAGCCTTATACACTTAGGGTTTGATGAGTATTTGGCGATGAACAGATAGACGGTCATGTACCACATAGCAACATTTCGGTCAACGCCAGACTGCATATACGACAGTGGTCCCGTAAGATTAAAAGGGAGCTGAAAAATTCCTATTGCCCAGTGACATCGTCACTGTCACAGTCTCGTAGTCCAACGTATTGCTCACATGTTTGTGGTGATGCGGGTGTAAACAAACCTACCTCGCTGCCAGTCGTATAAGAGTATAGCACATGTAATTCTGCACAGTGCATAATACTCGATAATGATATTAAGTGACTATGTTGATGGTTTATGTATTTACTATACTATACCCTTTATCATTTTAAGATGTATTCTTTCTACATATATAAAAAAAGTTTTTTGTTAAAGAATAGGCCATGTTACACCAGCAGCGGCCTCATGTGTCTTGTGGTTACCACATTTAATTGCATCATTTTCTCTTATGCTTGATTTAATCTCATGCTGTTTTATAAATTTAGTGTAACCTAAGTGTAACAACGTTTACAAAGTCTACAGTAGAGCATAATAATGCCCTAGGTCTTCACATTCACTCACCGCTCATTCATTGACTCACCCAAAGCAACCTTGAGTCCTGCAAGTTCCATTCATGGCAAGTGCCCTATGCAGGTGTACCATTTTTAACCTTTTATACTGTACTTTTATTGTACCTTTTCTATGTTTAGATACACAGATTCTTAGCATTGAGTTACAATTGCCTACAGTATGCAGTACAGTAACATGCTGTACTGGTTTATAGCCTAGGGGCAATAGACTACATCATATAGCCTGCATGTGAAGTAGGAGGCTATACCAGGTAGGTTTGTATAAATACACTTTATGATGCTCACACAGTGGCAAAACCTCCTAAGGACTGATTTCTCAGAATGCATCCCCTTCGTTAAACAGTGTGTGACTGTATAAAAGTATTGTAGATCTTTAAAAGACTCAAAGTGTCTTTATTCTTTTTCCACGCCACCTGGCCAAAGGTTTCTTATACTTATGTTTCAAAAATTTATTAGTCCCATAACATAGTTCATAACAAACAAAATATGCAATGGCTGCACACATGAGTACCAACAGCCCACTTACAATCATATTTTCTTATTTATACCAAAAGCTTCCTGGAGAAATGAACAAGCATTTATCTAGGGCTCATACAATCCTTGGAAAGACCTACAACTGATGACAGCAGTTACCAAAGGGAGCATTGTATAATGATGCCTCTGTGTGTGTGTGTGTGCCCATGCCTGTGTCTAATTACTACAAGAAGAATCCTGATATTTATGGGAAAAATGTTGCCATGAGAAACAACACTATCCTTGCAAAGGCAAGCTGCAAAGAAGAGGGCTTCTGATTATGACTTTAGTATGAGTTGTCTGTCTTACTGAAGCTTGCTTGCCTTTGTTTATTACACCTCACTTCTGACAACTCAGAGAAAGGCCATGTGCAGTAGTTAAAATCTACTCAGCAGCTTCATTTCCCAAGGCAATCTACCTTAAGTACCTAGTCCCTGCCCCACCTCTTCTACAACTCCCTTTTTCAAGGACTTGAGCATTTTATAGACTTGTAAAGAAACTGTATTATATCTGATGATGACGATGATGACATCAGTCATACACCTAAAGTTCTGTTCATTCCACACTCCATCTTATCTCTTTTTTTTTATGACTCTTGTTTTATTGTCACTGGGATTACTGAATCATATAACTAAGGAAAAATAATCCCATTTAAAAATATCTTTTATACTATTGGGAGGTTAAACCCATATTTTGAATCTTCAGAACATATTGGATATCCATTTATTAAAATATTTGTGTGTTGTATCGCATGGCATTAGAGTATTTTAACCTCTCTTACATTCCCCCCACCAGCAAATAAACTCCATGAGGTCAGGGACTTTTCTACTCAATCCAATAACCTTGGCATCTAAAGTAGTGCCTAGCTCATAATAGGTGCTCAACAATATTTGTTAAATAAAAATCTATGAAAGCCTATTGTTGAAAATAACATGTGAAACATTTTGCCTCTCTCATTTTCCTTCACTTACTTTGCTCCTTATAAGTTTTTTCTTCATCTTTCTATGACCCCCTGTACCAGCTGTGATCATCTCCAATATATATTTCTTGACTCTACGATCTTCAACTAGAGTAAATAATTTGTCTTATTAAATTATATTTAATGGCTTTACCTTTATACTATTAATGATTCTAATGTCTATATTTCCAATCTTGATCTCTTATTTAAGCTCTAGTCCTATATTGCTAACGGCATATAGGACACTACTACTATCTGTCCTCTTTATACCAAAGTTGTATCCGTTTACCTAATTCTTTCTATCAACAGCATTCTCCAAGTCCACTCAGTTTGAAAATCTGGAGGCATCTCTTACTCTTCCCTTTTTTTCATTCCCTATAACCAACCAGCTAAAATTACCAGTTTAGCATTAATTCAAAAGCCTCCTAAATCCAGCCTTTCCTGTTTGCATCTAGCATCATATTCCAGTACTGGCCCTCATTTTCTCATATCCTAGCAACTACAGTAGCCTATTGGTTTCCCTTCTTCCAGTTTATCTTCCTTCCCAAATCCTGTACACCCAACACTTGACAACATATCCAAAAAATATTAGGAATCAAAAATTATTTGTTTGATTAATGAATGAATGAGTGAGTGAATTAAAACGTTATTATAGCCCAGCCAGGCGTGGCTCAGCAGTTGAGCGTTGACCTAGGATCCAGGAGATCTGGGTTCGATTCCCGGTCAGGGCACATGCCCAGGTTGCGGGCTGCAGCCGATCAATGACTCTCATCATTGATGTTTCTGTCTCTCTCTCTTCCTCTCCCTTCCTCTCTCTGAAGTCAATAAAGATACATTTAAAACAAAAACAAAAACAAAAACAAATGTTATTATAATATGTCTTAGATAGTTCATAATAGTTACTCCTGTCCCAATATGTCTCAACTCTGTCTACAATTTGATTCCAACTTTTTCCACTCTTTCCAAACCACCCCACTATCCCAGGTAGCTTTTTCTAAGAGGGCGAAAACAAAGTTTCTCTAGTTCTGAAAAGCAACAACCACCCCCAGCTTCTCACACATGCAAAATGTGCCTTTTACCTCCGTGAATAAACATCTAGAATGGCTTGTGCCCCTCATCAGCCATCCATCTCCCCTGAATTCCTACAACATTTCCTATACAACAGGCATTCTAAGCTGCAGTGTCACTCCACTTTTTCCTGCACCCACATCTTCTTCCCTACGTCGGAAAGTCTTTGCTTGACTGCCTACAACAATGTAAAGGACTAGATATTTCTTTAATTTTCTACATACTTAATTTTACTTTTATATACTTCCTGTGAAGAATAAAAAGTAAACAAATTTAAAATAGAACAAAGCTACACTTAATGGGCTCCTGAGGGAAAACCCATGTTCTACACCAACTGATGAACATGAGGCATATGACTCAAGAAGACCTTTATAAGTGCAGCTTCCTAAATGCTTATGTTTATAGGCATGAAATAGGCAAAAGAATCAAAACAGATCAGAATTAGAAACAGGATATTTTACTTTTTTAATTATTGCTTCCTGAAATGACAAAAATGACTTACTAACTCTGTTTATATATATAAAATTACTCCTGTTCTTATATAATAAATATCTAGAGAGATTTATTCAATTTGATGGTTTCCTTTATACTTAAGAATACAAAATCTGCACAACCTGTGTTTAAAAAGAATCCAGTAATAGTGATATCAAAAGAAAGACAATAAAGAGATAAAAATCAGATATTAAAGAAAGTACCATATAACTTTATTAAGGATAATTGTTTCTGAAACTCAAAAGTTGGACATGCTCTTATCAGATACACTTCAAAGATTAGAAGAATTACTAAAGAGTTTTTATTTAATTTTATTTATTTATTTATTTATTTATTTATTTATTTTATGGGGGGTAATTTATTTTTTCTTATTTTTGTTCAAAATATTGCAGATGTCCCTTTTTCTCCCCATTGACCCATTCCACCATAGTGGGCATTTAGTAAAGTATTAAAAGTCATAAAGGAAATAACTAACATATTTTTAGCCTCAGGAAATAGCCTACTGTTTATGAAAATAATTCTCCAATCTTTATCCCATTTTGTTTTTTTGATAATTATTTCAGCATTAATTTGGCCTTGGTGCTTAATAATAAAATATGAGTTTTTAAGAAACAATCCCAGACAAAAACACAAATATGTGAACAGAGCTACCCCAGATCATCCTGTGAGGTGAACTGTGTATCTTCTTCCCCTGAAGGCTGGTGCCCTCATCCTGTCAGGCGCTCGCTATGGATTGTGACAAATTTCTAGTCTTATATCACTTCCCCAGAAAACTGATTCTCCAAAAAAGGCCAATCCACTTAATATTTTACAGTAACTCCACAAATGTACTTTGACTCCACACCTTAATGGGAATCTTTCCGTAGCCTCCAACATCTTCGTTTTACCTCTCCAAATTTCACCCGTCCTTTAAGGTCCCACTCAAGTTCCCCCTTTCTGTGGAGCCCTCCCTGATTACATCAGAGCCTTTGGAATCACTGCAGAGCTGTAACATTCATGCAAATGCTATGTCTTCTCTCCTCAAGTATGTCTGCCTACTTTCTATCATTCTTGTTAGAATGATACCATATTCTATATTTCAAAAGATAATTGACTTGGGCCAAAAACATGAGCTTACCTTGTTTAAAATGCCTACCTATTTCTTTAACTCTCTCCTCCACTTTTTTGTGTGGAGTTTCTGTTCAGTTTTCACATCTTGTTTTCTGTCTTCTATTTTAATTAGTTTTTGTTTAAACACTTCTTATCTCCCTGACAAGAACATAAGCTTCTTAAGAGCAGGGTTTTGTCTTATATTGTATGACTCAGCCACCAAGATGAGCAGTTTCATACATGTGCTAGTAAATATTGGGAACTCAGTAAACATCTGCTTAACAAGTGCAATATAGTGGTCTAGAGCTAGAGGACGTGGGATCAAAGTACGGCTTTGTCACTTACTAGCAGTAGCAGTGTGACCTTGGCTTGGTTGTTTATCTTCCACTAGCCTCAATCACTACATCTGTAAAATGTGAGCCCTATCAGCTATTTTCAGTATTGTTTTTGGTATCATCAGGGTTGTGCTGTTGTTAGTGGTCTCCTTCCATCCATAACTGAAAGAACAGCCACATCTGTGGTAAGAAACAATTCTTTCAGAAATCTTAACTGTCCCATTAAACTCTCTGTGGAAAATTTACTGACTCTTATCACTGTATTTTTCGGAAGTTTTTCTTCCAAACTCATAAAAGAAAAGTATGGGAAGGCAGTAAAAACAAAAGAAAGGAAACATTTATAATATGTATGTTCAGTCTTAAAGACCCAAACAAATGATACTGCAAAAGTCTTCACTGTCAAATATCACTTCGTAATCCTTGATGGGTATCCAGCCCCAGTTATGAACAATCTGCTGGGTTCTGGAGATGATTTAATGGTTCACTGCAGTCTTGGTTGAAGTCTTTAACCCATGACATGGGTTTCAGTGAAAAAGTTCAAAACCACTTTTAGTCATTTCAAACATAACAGCATTTGCTTGCTTTGTGCCTTTGGAGTCTTTTCTGCAGTGTGGAGGTATACCATAAAGGGATCTGAACAACCAAGTGGCAGCCTTCTGGGGATGCTAAAATTTGCATGCCTGAGTGCCTCTCTGATTCTCATATGCCAAAATAATTAAAGAAGCAGGAGTGGGTTAAAAATTGTCATTTTTTTCCTTTCTAAGTCAATGCGCACAGTTCCTATGCATAATTTGTTTTCCATTATGCAGATTCTAACATCTTGTTTACCACGTTCAGATGGAGTGTTTCTATTAAGAAAAGTTTCTGAGTTTCTATAAATTGATTGAGTGAGATCTCAAAATATGAAGATTAGTAATTATTCAGTGAATGAGGAATAGCTGATCAACTACAAATATATGCAAAAAATTCTCATGCCCAGGAGGTAAACTTTCTCTAGACTTCTCATTCTTCTGACATTACTTTTTTATTGATCAAACATTATATTCTAGGATTGTGCTGGGCATTGGGATTATATCAGTTGCCTTTCTTTAGAATACTGTAGATTGTCTTTTATATTTGCAGTTCTTATTTAAGATGATCTGACTAGCAAATCAAAGAGAGAAACAATTGCCATGCCAAAAGATTGATCTGAGCATGAGGTTAGACCAATCTCAGAGCTCTGGCTGGGTAGCTCAGTTGGTTAGAGTGTCATCCAGGTGCTCCAACGTTGTGGTTCTCTCCCTGGTCAGGACACATGCAAGAATCAACCAATGAATGCATAAATAAGTGGAACAACAAATTTCTCTCTCTCTCTCTCAAATCAATAAATGAATAACCTCTCAACCTCTCAACAATTTGATATGGTCAAATTAACTTCCCTAGCCATGGTCTTTAAAGGTATTCCATCAGAGCAACTCTCCAACATCATTATCTAACTCTCCCCATTTTTTAAGACATCAAATATATTATCTTACCTAAATCAATTAGTTATAACTTCTATGCCAAAAATGCATACTTGATTTGGCCCTTTTAAATTTCTACTTCACTATTTGTTGCCATGCTGGCCATCCTTAGAAAATATTCTTTCCATTGTCTCTAAATCAAAACTTCTTTTCTCAAATTCAAGCAAGAGAATCATCTCTCTTAGGAAATCCTTTTACACATATATTCAATCACAATGTTCACTCAAATAAAAGACATTCTAATCAATCATATATGAGATTATTCCAAGATATAAATGTAAATATGCATCTACTATGTACTTTACACAGAGCAGCTGTATAATTAATATCTGATGACTGCATAAAATTTCCTTTAGCTTCTTATCTCTCTACATGAAGAGTCTTTCCAATATACTCTAATTCTCTATCAGTGTACATTTTGGCATACCACCAGTTTTATTATAAAGAGAAAACAATTACAAAGTTATAAAGACCATTAGTAATACTAGAAAATTTGTGGGAAAAGATAAAAATTTGGTGAAAGAGAAAAGTAAAGGTTAGTAATTTAATAGAATGAGCCATTTCAAAGGAGCCTTTGATTTTTAGAAGTGAGTCCTGGAAAGTTTGAACAAAGACTAAGAGAACAGATTCTTAGCAAAACTAGCCCCAGTTTTCAAAGAAAAATAAAACACCCCCAAAAAACAATGACTGGTCAAGTCATAAAATGGAGTCTTTGTCTAGGAATTTCAGTAATAGGTGTATCCAGGAAATTTGCAGGGAGAGAAATAGATTGCCAAGTTAGTCATCCAATGAATGTGGGTTTAGCAGAGTTCTAAGCTGGCCTCCCAGAGGCCTCCTTGACCAGAAATGGTGGAGACCAGCAGGAACGTCTCAGATTATGCAAGAATCCTGGGATTGACCTGGAACAGAACCATGGAGAAACTGGAACAGAAGATGTTTGTTCATTCGCCAACATTTACCTCAGCACTAAACTGCCAAAAAATAGTGCCAACAAATTTTAAAGAGAAATACCCTTAGCTGCACAACAGTCAGAGGGCTGAGTAGGAATTAAAATGCACATTTATATAATGCCCTCTCCTGAGCTCAGTGCATTGAAATCTTGCCTAATGTCTGATAGTAGAAAATATCACTTTACCAGTTTTGAGTCAGAATCAACCCCAGGATAAGACCTTAAATCAGTCCATGAAAAGTAATTGAGGTTACTTCTCACATAGGCACAGCAATGCTGAGAAATATAAGTGCTAAAAGAGAAAATAGCATTTTGTAGGACTTAAATCCAGAAAGCATAAGCATACACGCGCACACACACACACGCGCACACACACACACATATATATATCTTAACTTATTAAACTTTATGTTTCTTTCAACTGAATTCTTTGTTAAAGGAATGATAAAGTATCATTACTTGGTTATTGACCCCAAAATAAAGTATAGTTTTCTATATAAATGTATCTCAATATGAGGTCGCTTGGGATAGTGGCTCAGAATTGGGTGCTTAAGGGATTTCAGTAGAGATGCCTTCTCTATTGCACTGCAATAAAAATTTACACGTTAATCAAATGCTGTGAATTTTTCCCTGATAATCTATGCAGTCAGCACTGTATTGGCGAGTAGCTGTTTAAATTTACAGCTTCAAAGCAGGAGAAGATTGCTGACAGGTACAGCACAGAGAATCTTAGCAGGAAAACACTCTTGAAAGCAGTTTTTTCATAATGTTCTAGAGATCCTCTTTCCCACCTATGCACAGCCCCAGGAGCTGCCAGCTCTTCACTAATAACACACTATATATTAGCTACAAACACCAAAGAATTTGGACAGGAGCCATCTTTGGACTTAGCTACATTTATCTGTCTTCTGTGTGACTCTCAACACATGCTTTCTTATGCCCACATACTCAGTTCTCTCTTTTAAGCATGCCTGCTTCTGAGTATATAGGCAGTGAGTCAGTGAAGTTGGGTTTAAGAATTCCCCCAAGTAGCTTCATTGTTGATCTTAACCAGTACCACACAACTCAGCCCTGAATTGTGAAGTAGACCAGAAAGAAAGCAGTGTGTCCTTAGTAGTCTAATTACATTGTTATTTCAACACATTCTGTTCTTTTCCATATTTTGTTTTTATCTTTCACTTTTATTAAACCTAACAATGTAACACCATATCTGATTTTTTAAATTCTATATATACTCAAAAAAAGGAGAGTTGAGGAGGGAGGTCAGACACATAAAAGTGTGATATCTCCAGTCAGAGCCAAATTCCTAAAGGGTTAGGCCATTAAATGGCCAAGCAAAATAAGACACAATCGGTGCTAACTTCATTTTCAAAAGTTCCCACGTGTAGGTTTATAGGTGCCTAGAGGGATGAGTTACTCTCAATTGTGTCTTGTTTAATTTGGCCATTTTAAGGGCTAACCCTTTTCTAACTTGGCTCTCATTGTAGATATCACACCTCTACAAGTCTGAATTTGATTCTTAACTTGGCTTTTTCAGTGCACATTAAGTGTTTCTGATTTGGTATCACTCTAAAAGAATTTGTAAGTGGTTTCTTTGCACTTATGTCTGGACAGATTGGGGTCAGGTGTGATTGGTGGGTTTCCACTATTAAATTATTTCACACTCCCTCACCCCCGCCTAATGACTATAACCTCAGAGTTCATCTTCTGTGTGGGAGGCCAAAATACACTGAGATCTGGCACTGGAGGAATTAGGTCTATGCATTGCAATTAAACAAAATAAAAATATGGTGTTTTTAAAAAATAAATATGTTATCTTTGCCAAGAGCTTCTTGTTAACATTTTTTACTTGGGAAAAAAAATAATAATTATCTAATCCAGTAGATAGAATGCAGAAATTAAGTCCTTGTTTCTATCCGTTTCTTCATTTATTAGATGGAGACACTAAGACTTATCACAGAGTTGCCTAGCTTATAATTTAATGGGAAGAAACTCAATTGAAATAAACATTGAACTTCTTCAAGAAAATTCATTGTATTTGTTCTCCCCCAAAAAAGAATTAAATTTATTTTATATTGATACATAAAACACAAGATGACCTAATTTAGAATAATAGAGAAGAAAACTTGTGTAAAGGTTCATAAAATGCAGGAGGAAGGAGTAGACAGACCATGAATCTTAGAATCAGAAACCAACATTGGAACCTGACTTACTAGCTTTATAACCATGGTAAGTCATTTAACTTCATTGAGGCTGGTAAAATAGATATTATAATTATTTCTACATCACAGGGTTTTTGAGAGAATCACATAAGACTATAGTTATGAAAGTACTATGTAGACTATAAATTCCAATAAGATATTTCAGTTAATTACAAAGAATTAGAGAATAATTAAGTGCTAAATTATGGTGTAACTATAGTACAAGGTCATAAAAAGAGGATATTAGTATAAATTGAAGAAGATTAGAAAGTGTTTTTTGGAACAGGTACAATTTGAGGTGGACCTTGAAGGGTATGTCCAATTTGAGAAAGTATAAGGGAAGAAGAAAGTGTTCTGGATGAGAAGAGTAGGAAAGGATTGGAGGGAGAAAGAGGGATGGCGGGCATCAGATGCAAAAGCATAAAGGTAAAAAAAGATCATGGGGGAGGGTACTGGTAGTGAGAAAACTGGAGATGGGGGTACACACCCAGGAGCAACAGGAATGAGACTCAGGACACTGAAGGAGCCCTGTTATAGACTAACTTTTGTGTCTTCCCAAAAATTATATGTTGAATCCCTAACTTCCAATGTAATGGTATTTGGAGATGGAGTCTTTGGGACATAAATAGGGTTAAATGAGGTCATGAAGGTGGGGCCCTGGTCTAATAGGATGAGTGCCTTTATAAGAAGAGACCTTGGAGCTTGCTGTCTCCCTACAAAGAGGTCATGTGAGCACTCAGACAGTGCAACCTACAAGCCAAGAAGAGACTTCAGAATGAACCCTACCATGCTTGCACCTTGATCTTAGTCTTCCCAGCCTCCAGAACTGTAAGGAATAAATTTCTGTTGCTTAAGCCACCCAGTCTATGGCATTTTGTTATGGCAAGCTGGGCTAACTAAAACAAGCTCCAAACATGGGAAGCCTCAAAAATCAAGCAGAAGGATTAGGCTGAACTTCTTGAGGGGAGTGACCAAATGAAAGGAGTGTCTTTGGAATATTATCTTGGTAATGGCTTGCAGGGTAAAATGCAGAGGAATAAGGCTGAAAGCAGAGATGAAAACTAGGAAGCTGTTTCTACAATCCATGTATAGTGTGATGAAAATAATGACTGGAAACATAGCAATGAGAGAGAGTGAATCTAATAAGCATTTCTAAGGCTTATACAACAGTATCCAGTGATTGGGAGTAAAGGGGGAGGGGGAGTCGGCCTGACTCCTGAATTAGGCTCTCATTTGTATCTTTCTAAAAAATGGATGAGGAACTTGGAGTGAGCAGGATAAACTGATCAAAGTAAGAAACTCAAGCATTACTTTCATAATCATCATCTTCTTCAGTATTAATACAGAGCACTAAGTCTTTACTCATGAGTTAGCCAATGAAAAATTAGAAAGCTAGAAGAGCTATGCTGTTTGGCTTAATACCAAGTCCTATCTCTAACTTCAAAGTTTCCCAGAGAGTTGCTACTACATACCCCTGCTTCCACATCTAGCAAAATAGAAAAGGCCAAATACTCCCTTCTTTGTCTCATAAGTTTATTTGCAAATGAGTGAGAGAGCATCCGTAAATAATTAGAGTCCTGCAAAAGTATTGCCGCACAAATGAAAATTAGGATGCTGAGACACACAGCCTTTATTACAAGTACTTATGGTCAGCCAAAAAGTAACCTTCAGGAATTATAATTCAGAATTTTATTATCAAGCCATATATTTGTTAGTGAAAGAATTAATTTATCATTTAGATCCATAAACCCTAAAAATTCCCTGCTTAATTAAGTCATCTTAATTGAGGGCAAAGAAGACAAGCTTTTCTTAGCTCCCAATTTATACCTTCTCAGAAAAGCAGGACAAAGGGGAAGGTAGGAGGAAACAGGCTATGTATTTGTTAGGGACTTCAGTTTCACATCTGGCTTTGAGCTCAACTCGGTAGCTGCACAAGGAATCTGATTTGAGAAGACCTGCTTTAGGGATGAGATTGGATCTTCTCCAAATCAACTGGCCCTTCTGGAGAGCCGATCGGCCTTCTTTCCTTTTGAGAGTCTGTATTTTTGTTACACTTATTCAAAATGTACCTGAGATGTAAACAGAAGCAAATATTATATTCACCAGAGAAAATAAATTATTTTAGACATTTCTTCATTACTAAAATATTACTTGATGAACTATTTATTTATATGTGTATATACATATATATGCACATGTACATATGCTATATACATACATGTAGGTAGATATAGATACAGATATAGATGATATGGGGATATAAAATCTAACTCAGAACATTTGACCTAGAAACAATTTTGCAGGTCATCTAGTGTAAGGCTTTTATTTAACAGATAAAACTTTGAGACCTAGCTTATATATTCACATTTCACCTAAGAAAAGAACTGAAGCAAGAGAGTTAAAGTAATTTAGTAAGGTCATCTCTTGGGTAAGTGGCAGAGCTCAGACTAAACATGTGTCTGGGATTCAGAGCCTGTCCTTTCTGAGGCCCAAACTTATTATCTTTTCTTTATGTCATGCCATTTGCCTGTCTTCTTCCCAGCCTACAATCCCAGAGACCACATTAGTATCCCAAAGCCATCACAGGAGAATGGGGTGAGACCACCCTGGGCCTATGGAAAACAAAGAAACTTAAGGCCAATCAGATATGAAACTGAAGTCCCTAACAAATATGTAGCCTATTTCCTCCTACCTTTCCTTTTCTCTGGCTTTTCTAAGAAAGTTTAAGTTGGGAGCTAAGAAAAGCTTGTCTTCTTTGCCCTCTGAGCTGTCCTACGTGCCCCCTCCCAAGTAGCCGGTGCCTATTGCTGTAGATGCATTCAGGTCTACCCTCTGCAACCCCCCATGTGTGCAGCCCTGACCTCACTCAAAATCACCCCCACCTCTGCCTGGCCGGGCGTGGCTCAGCCATTGAGCGTCGACCTGGGATCCAGGCGATTGGGGTTCGATTCCCGGTCAGGGCACATGCCCAGGTTGCGGGCTCGATCAATGACTCTCTCATCATTGATGTTTCTGTCTCTCTCTCTCTCTCCCTCTCCTTTCCTCTCTCTGAGATCAATAAAGATATATTTAAAAAAAAAAAAAAAATCACCCCCACCTCACTCGAAGTCAAACATTAGTTTCCCACATCTCCCAAGTATGACAACCTAATTGCTACAAAGACAGGATTTTCTAAACTATGTTTCTCTGAACACACAAATAAAGAGCTTTCAAGTTCAAATAAGTTTCAAAAACTGTTGGTTATGTTCCCTTCTCAGAAATTCATTCCACACATGCTGAAGCCTTTGGGAAAGTCATAGCTAAAGAATAATGACCCAGAGATGGAGGAGGAAGGGTAAAGGAGGAGGAGCGTTTGTTTCTGTTCAGCCCAGTGTTTGCCAAGCTTATCTTACCATAGACCACTTAATTTAAATATAATTCTCAGAAATAATATTCTGTAAAATGCATTTTAGGAAAATTTGCAGTAAGGCCTTTATGCCTGTGGTTGGATTAATGCACTGCTTGTCCCTGTTAATGTTTTATAATTTACCCTGAACTTCCTAGAAATAAACCTTAACCCAAAGGAACAATTTCTGGAGGGAGATTCTTAGGTAACTGGTAGACCCTTGAGGGAGCAGGGAGTGGCAGAGCCTTTCCAGCCCCAGGAAATGTCATCAGAAAATTGCCGCCAGCCTAGCACAGGTCCCCTGCAGCTCCACCATGCCCAGTCCCACTGTAAACACCTACCAGGGATTCAGTAGTCATAGTGGCAGAGCTTTTTTTAAATCACATTTTCCTATATAAAAGCATATGGATATAAAATCTCTGAGGAGAAAATTGAAACAATATGGTTTATCACACAGTTTTCTTTCTGCAGCGTTTATTGAAAAAGACATCATCCCATGGATTCCTCTTGAATTGCGTTTTGACTTTGTAATTTTATTTATTCGTCGTTCTCTGATGTCAAGGTGTTCTGAGAGCTTAAAATGCTATTTAAGATCCACCTAATTGTGTTTGAAAAGATCTATGAAAACAGTTCCTACCATGTGAATTATCTGTGTTGTCTATGCTCAGGGTAAGGGCTCCCACAGCTCCCTGCAGGCTCAGCCCAACAGGCAGCCTTTTCTCTCACCATCAAAGTCCTCTCCATAATTTGCTCCAACTGAGCCCAGTAAAGCCTGAGTGACACACCTCAGGAAGACCTGTCTCCCTTTATTTATGCTCAGCCACTTCTTTGGAAATGATATTTCTTCAAATGTTTTCTTTATAATCACCGCTGGATTAGCCAAGTCTATACTAGCCTATACTTCTGCTTCTCCTCTTCCTGTGTATATTGTCTACCACTTTAGTCCATCAGTTACTCCATCTACTACTACATCTACTTCTGCAGCTTCAGCAGTAGATGAGCTGGAGAATAAATAGAGATAAAATTCCTTCGCAGGTAGCCTGATCTGCAGCATCAATGGGGGAGGAGACTGTATACAATAGCTCATTGAAGCTTCAGACTAGCTCCTGACATTGTCTACTTGCATCCTTCTCAGTCACCTAATGTTCATTTAGTCATTCATGTAAAAAAATGAGGGTCTGATCTGCTGATAACGAAAGCATATGAAGAATCACAACCCAAAGTATTTCTCACATGAAATCCTGATGTAGTTGAGCATATAACCTTAACACAAACAAAATGTTAATAACAACACAGCTGCAAAACAACAATGCAAGCAATGTCTCGGGATGATATTTTATTAAATAAATTTACTTTTTCCAAAAGCATTATTTAGCTCCTACTATGTGCCAGGCCATTGTTTGGGCCAGGGATGAACAGATAAAAGAAGAGTCTCTGCTGGCCACAGACAGAGCATTTGCTGTGCACAGTGGAGTCAGGAACAATGATAAGACAGGAGGCAGCAGTCCAGCTAAGGAGGGTCTGGCATGTCCTACAAAGAAATCTGGACTTTATCCTTAGGGTAGTGCAGAGCCAAGCAGCATTTCAGACAAATAAATTATATCATTTCATTTGAATTTTGCAAAAGCGACTGCAGCAGCAATACAGAGGGAAGTTGGGTAAGAGCTAGGATGGAAACAGAGGTAGCCTGAACCAGGAGGGAGCAGTGAGGAATGTATGGGGATCTCCAAACTTCTAGCTTCAAGGAATGAAATAGTTCCATTCACTAAAAGAGACCATGTTTCAAGAAGATTGAGTTTAGTGATTGAGTTTGGACAAAATGAATTTAGATTTCCTCTGAGATATGCAAGTGGAGATGTCCAGTAGGACATCAAGATAAAATTGAGTATTTTCTGGATGAAGGTGGCAGTGAGAGCCATGGAAAGGCTGAGTTTGTCAAATGGTGTCAGATTGTTCAAAGGAGAGCATGTAGAGGTGGGGGAGGGGCATGCAAAAAGAAGCAGGAGGAACTCCAGGTAATGACATCCACTAGGCAGGTAGCAAAGAGAAACTACAAAGCAGTTGAGAAGCAGTCCAAAAAGGAGCTAGAGAACCAAGTAAGAACAGGGTTACAGAAGTGACCCCTCACACTGCCAGCCTAAGTGGCACAATCACCCTAGTTAACTGGGACCTCGAGTGTTCCTGGGGAACCAGGGCACGCATCGGAGATCCAGTTCCTCCGTTTCGTGTCATGAATACATCACGTACAGCCTTACCCTGCTTTTTGGCTGGTTTGGTAGCAAGCCAACGTGAAAACAATCTGATGCATCACCCTCACCAGTTCGCAAACTAGAAAACATTTCTGTGGTCTTTCTGGTTCCTTTCATTGTCCCTGCATTTTACAGATAAGAAAAAGGAGACTCAGAGAGGTCAAGACTTGGCTACGTGCACAGGTTATAAAAGCACTAGGATTAAACTCTTCCTTGGCTTCTAATCCAATCATTTCCCACTACAGCCCACTCCTTCTGATAATATTCCCCATTTGTACTCCTTTTGTTCTTTCAAATGCTTTCTTTCGAATGAGCTAGAGGCTGTTTTCAAAATTTGACCTTGCAGCCTTCACATAAATGAGCATCACTGTGCATTCTGAGAAATAGTTTATTAAAAAAAAAACAAAAAACACAAATCAGTAATGATTTTTAACTGTTCTTACTGTGTGAATGCTCAGTGTTTCTGTCCTATTTCTGCCTCTGCTACTAGGAGAAGACAAAAATAAAATTAAAATGAATAAGTGAATGAAAACTTCACCAAGTTACAGTCAGGAAATAATAGTCTTAAGAATACCGTTGATTACACTTTAACTTGAAAGTAACCTGGGGCGTGGGGATCAATCTAGGTGAACATATATAAATTCCAAGCAAATAATATGCAAATAGAATTTTCATGAGTATGAAACATATCCAAGAATAAGCCCTAGAAAAACCCTAAACCACAGTTGATCTAAAGGTTAATATTTTGTGGGCCAAGACTACCGTAATCACGAGTAAACCGTGCTGTGAGAATGGGATGCTGTGCAAGATTAGGTCAGATTACGGAGGCCATTTTTGTTTAATCAAGGAGCATAACTTTTTTTAAAGGTTTCAGAATGTGTCCCCAGTGATTGAAGTTATTATGCTGCCATAAGGAAAGAAATTGGGTCAAAACTCATTATCAAGTGGCATTTCCACAAGTAGCAAGGGAATATACTGTTTCCTATCAGACATTACATCCAGAGTCTGGGTAGGTTTCTTTCCTGAATCTGAGCCTAAAAAACTACTTCATTTCCTCACCTTTTCCCAGCATTTGTAAGTATCCAAGTTTCAACAATGATCATGAGCAGTAGGCAAAGTACTCCAATTCCCTGGGCTGTAAAACTTATATTTTATTATTTTTTATTTTTATTGAATTTATTGGTGTCACATTGGTTAATAAAATTATATAGGCTTCAGGTGTACAATTCTCTAATACATCATCTGTATATTGTTTTGCATGTTCACCACCCCAAGTCAAGTTTCCTTCCATCACCAAGTAAAACTTTTATTTTTTAAGGCAACTTGTAAATTCAGCAGCTTCTTTCAGTTTCTCTCTGTCGATCCGTAATGGCCAACCATTCTCATTCTTAGGACAGACAGAGGAAAATTATCACATCCAAAAATAATTTTCTTTTTTTTTTGTTTAGACTAGATCATTTTGGGCACAACTTTGCTTTCATTTCTTCCTCTCTGGAGGATCATTATGAAATTTGAGTACTCTGGACTTGAATAATCAGCTTTGGTTTTTGCTTTAGGGCCATAATTGTAAGTTGCTGAGAGCATTAATTGTGATGTTTGTTCCACTGGCATCTTTTATCTCCTGAATCTTCACAGAAGCCTTGGAAAATAAAAATAGCACTATGATTAATCTATTTTTTAAAAGATGTGCATCATTCTAACCAGTGAAATAAGATGTCTACTTATTCATTACCTAATAACCAAATGAGAGTCATAATCTATGCTTGATATTTAGGGTTTATGAGGGCAGATATTTTTTTTTTTTTTTCTGGATGGATGAATATATATCGTACATCATGATATGTATATATACCATTAGCTTGGTATATCTTATCATTTCTTCCAAGTGTTTTATATCTGACAAAAACTGATGAATGGATGGATTGGTAAAGTGGTGAGTGAATGGATGTAGGCTATATAAATGGAAGGATGAAATGATGGATAGACAGACAGTGAATGAGTGGAAAAATGGGTGGTAGATAGGTGAGTAGATGTATAAATGGGTGGATGGCACTGCTGTTACCTAAGATGTCATTTTATACCACAAAGGAGTCTACAAAGTGGAAGAATCTCCAATGACATCCAGTAGGAGCTGGACAAACAGAAAATCCATAGAGACCAAGAAGAACAAAGTTGGATTAGAAATGAGTAGTGTTTAATGGAAGAAATCTTCAGGCAAGCAAAGCATACTTATTTCAACAAGTTTGGGATCAATCAGAATGCAGGGTTAAGTGTTGCTCTAGTTCTACAAAGGTGCCCCAAGGGTGGCTGCAGGATGGTAAAGAGGAAGCTGAGAAGAGCCAAGGGAGGTCAGCTCCAGCCCACCACTCAACCCGCCAATTGAACCCAATAGCTCCACTGGCATTACTTTTATGTATTGTGGTCCCTGTGAAAAGTTATTGGAATGGAGGCTCCCATTGCTTAAAATAATCTTTAAAGCCAATCGCTATACTAGGAGGAATAACACTTGCTTACTTCACAGGATTGTTTAAAGAATTAAATGATCTATTGTAAGTAAAAAAGGTTTTGAAAAGTAGGAAACATTACCAAAATTATAAAAAATAATAAAGGATCTGAGATTTAAGAGAGAGCTAATTCATTTTAATTATGCTTTTCCTTTTTCCTTTCTTCCTTTCTCACCAATCCATTCAGCCCTAGGTCTTAGCAGGTTTTACTGTTTTTACAAAATCATAATTTTGGTATTTCTTATCCTTTCCTCTATTCATCTTACTTCTGACAAAGACTAAACTATGACTATTAGGACAAGTTAAGAAGAATTTGATTGCAAGTATGAGGGCTGGGGAACACAAAACAGTGCTGGGAAGAATTTTTATTTCTGAGGCTAACTTTCTGTGGAGGTGAGAGCAGAATCTCTGAAAACATCCTTTATGTCTGAACTACACGGGTCATCTTGGGGTTCTTAGGACCCTTGCAACTAAGTTGTTGAATCTTTTCAATATAAGGTTCCAACATTCTTAGCCTGCCCAACAGCCATTTGAACCCTCTTAGAAACCAAGGACCAATCATTTACTAATGTACAATTTTATACCAGCGATTTCGTGACGAGATTTTGATATTTTTATACTATTTGGTTATTTATTGTTATAGAACAAATTGCTCTGATGGTTTCTCTGTGAATATTTTATGAGATTGTAATCAGGTGTTGGCTGGGGCTGAAGTCATCTGAAGGCTTAACTGGCATGTTAGGAGACTGAGCCCCTCCCCTCTCCTTACAGGTTTAGGTCCTCTCCACATGGTTTCTTCAGCAAGATAGCCAGATTTCTTACATGGTGGTTCAGGAGATGCAAAAAGTGAGTGTTCTAAGGGGGCAAAAACAGAAGCTGTCAGTCTCTTAAAAGCTAGGCCTGGAACTAGCACAGTGTTACTCTCATAGTATTCCAAGGTAAATATGATCAGCCCAGACTTTCTGAGGGAGAAGGCTACACAGAGGTGAATACCCCGAGGTATAGTTCATTGGGGCCATCTTTGAAGACTTAATGCCATGTAGAAAAATGCTTCTGTTTCAAAAACATAGAAAGAGGGAGGACTTTAAATATCACATACATTATCATTTTGCATAAAAATAAGGATCAGAATCATTTCGCTGGAGAACACAGCTCCACTGACATACTTTATATGCATACTATATATACAGTGGCTACGGTCACTAAGGATTTGATTGAGGATATATCTCTGCTTATAAACTAAGATTGTAAGAGTATGCTCTTTGTAACCTCAAATTACTTTCTTGATCTTGAAAGGCTGCTAAGAAATAAGAAGTGAAACTGTGAACATTCATGTGTGATTCAATGTGCTATGGTCTAAATGTTTATGTTCCTTCCAAAATTCATATGTTGAAATCCTAATACCCAATGTGATGGTATTAGGAGGTGAGGCCTTTGGCTGCTTAGGTCATGAGGGCAGAGCCCTTATAAATGGGATTTGTGCTCTTATGAAAGAGATCCCAAAGAGTTCCCTAGTCCCTTCTACCATGTGAGGATACAAGAAGTCTGCAACGCAGAACAGACTTGCGCCTGACCAGGCTGGCACCTGATCTTGGACTTTCACCCTCCGGAACTGTGAGAAATAAATTTCTGTTGTTTATAAGCCAACCAGCCTGTGGTATTTGTTACAGCAGCCTAAACAGACTAAGACACAATGCCATTCCTGAACACAAAAATTAAATACCTTCTTTAATTTGATTTCAGGTATTTCACTTAACTTAGATCATTTGCTTTTTTCAACAATCCTTTGAAGTAGACAGGTTTCATGTATGTTTGTGAGTCCTAGACAGTTCTATAGATATGCCCCATCCTTGATGACTTTACTATTTTCATTTAAGATTGCCCGGTTCAAACGGGCAAGTGCTCAAAATGGTCCTCCAAACAGTTCTCTCACCCATAATCTAAGAGAGAGAAAGAAAAAGAACAGGACTTAAGAAACTCATTTGATCAGCCTGACTGATAAGATCCTAACTTTGCAGTTTCATATAAACAAGAGCTGCAATAGCCTCTATCATTAATAACTGAAACTATAGAGAGAGTCATAGACTCAGACTCTTGGCCTTCATCCACAGCTCTGGCCTCCTATTTATTCTGCTTTCTCGGTTGTGATAATGTAACCTGTAACAGTCAGTGAGTTCAGAATTACCTTAGAAAAACTGAGAAAAATTAGTTAACGACAAAGATACATCCTTACCAAGGACAACAAAGTGAAGTAATACTTTGGGTAAAATAAGCCATATTATTTATATGACGCTATATCTGCTACATCTTTATCACTCCTACTCTATCTCAACCTCTAATGAAGCCACTTAATTGATAATTAGTGAGCATATTATGATTTGTTATAATTTAGTGTTTTGTAAGGACATTTACCGTCCTTTATCTTTATTTTCCTAATGGCATTTCATCAAAATGTGGCTTCTAGTAAACTTCAAAAACACAGTCACATCACTTTTTAAGAATTGTTTTATTCAAGATTGTAATTTTCAACATGAATATATTCTGTAACTTAAAGAGAAAAGTACAGAAACATGAGAAATTTTCATGTATCAGAGAGTACAAAAATACAAGTCCTGGAAGAGAGGGAAGTACAAGTGGCAGAAGATGAAAAGAGACAAAGGGATTGGGGTCAGACGATGAAAAGCCTTGTTTGCCTTGCAAGGAAACTTGGATTTGATTCCATAGGCTAAGAATTGTGGGACGAGATGCATTGTTACTATACTTGCTCATGAGGAGCTGTTGAGAGGCCTAGCTCAGGCCCCTGACTCCAAAAACTGCAACCAAGTCATCGGAACCTGCAGAACATGTGGTTTTTCTCCATAGAGATGCCAACTAACCATTATTTCAATAGCCATATTATTAGCATGGTCATCTTAACTACAAATGAATGAAGACCCAAACAATCTAAGGAAAAATCTATCCCAATACTACTCTAATATTGTTAGCACGGGCCACTTGTAGAATATAAAAAGGAAATTATTCGTGTTTGAGCAAATACAATGGGCCAAATCTAAGTTTCTCAAATTAGGATACACAGTTGCATATAAGTATGATATGTATATTCCTAATGTGTCAATTTCACTCAAAATTGTGTGAGAAAAATAAGCATAGATTATTTTTCAAAATCAGTATGATATTTTAAGATTAAAAACATGTGACTTCAAAACATTATTTTGTAACTTGCAAGTCAAAATCTTCTTCCAAACACCCTTCCCAACCTCAACTCCCAGGGGACAAAGTCTTTTTTCCATACAGTTATGAGTGAATCAGTGGAAATGTCTGAGAATCCAGTGCCCTACTAATTATGTAAGAAAAGGGATAATCTCTTAGGAAGAAACATATTCCAGAGGGTCACACATCTTTTATACCTTGCTATAATTCAATGTTAGTCCATATATAAGTTAACACCAAACATTTAAAAACAGGAATAGTAGCATATTGGATTTTCTCCTCAACTGTTTAACCTCTTTCAACAGCCCTGCCTATTTCACAAGGTTATTTTAAGGATTAAATGAGGAAATGAAAGCACTTTGTAAACTGTAAAGTGCTACCCTGATGTAATGTTTCATTAACAAATTAATTTACAAATGGCTAGGACAAGGTGCCTTTTGAATGATGGTTTTCACTCCTGCATGAATTAGAAAATAAATGCTCTAGTGTGGTCTACTGGGCAAAATAAAGGGCTGCGGCATTCCGCGATGTCATGGCACAGATGTGCAGAATTCCGATTGTCTGCATCAGACAGTAGCAATCAGGCAGCGTGTGGAAACCCATCTGGTTCTCATATTGTCTGAACGAGGTGCTGAAGTGGAGGATTTTTACTTAGCTGAATTGGAACAAATCCTCCTGAGCTTTCACCAAATGATTAAAGACAGTGCAAACTGTCCCCGACCTGGTCCCCATTCTTTGATGTACTCTGTCAGCAAACCCTAAGCTATCACGTGAGACAAAAGCTAAAGTGGTGGATGTCAGAAAACTAACTCCAGAGCCCTTGAGTGATTTTGCTGAATTGTCACTGGTTCATTCAACTGAGAAGTTATATGTGAAACATTCGGAGGTGAACCAAACATAAACCAGACCTACCCAATTTTTAATGTTCTCAGCTGTGTATTAGTGGGAAATATATTTCTTGGAGGCTTGCCACCTCTTTGTTGAGTGCGGTGGCTAGGGTTTCTGCTTAATAGTGGTGGTGGGGCTGCTGGTGACAGAAATGCTAAAGCCAAACACAGAAGCCTGGCTAAAGAAAACAAACTTTCTCTCAAGAAGACGCACAATTAGCTCCATGTGTTAAAAGAAGAAAGTTATTAAATTATGGAGTCAGGCATTTATGTCAAGGGCAAAATATTTTACTTTAACCCCTCCTAAGACCATGGTATGTTCTTGTTAATAGCTTAGTCTATGGAAGTAAAAAAAAAAAAGGGAAGCTAATGGCCAATGATGGAAGTAAATGATACATTGACATTTTAAAAAATTAATCTTGGTCCTTGGGTGTTTCTCACCAAGGTTATTCAAATTGAATCCAGAGATGTAAAAATAAATTCTTATGCTGACTCTAAAATCTACCTGGTCATTTGTATGCGTACCAAGACCTTGTATACATGAAAAATGGGGTGTTCTTTATTTATCTTATTTACTAAAAGATGGATCCCCACCAGTACCTGAGGAAGCTGATATGGTCCTTATAAACATGAAATATAGTTGGGGGTATCTAATGACATTGAAAATGTTTCTTGTTTAAGTAAACTAGGTGTACTGCATGAAAACTGATGTTGTAAAACCCAATTATTGAAATACCATATCGTCCAATTCACCTAAAACTTCAAACTAGTGCCAAGCACCTGAGGACTCATCCAAACCAGGTAGAGATCCTCTTGCCTTAGAATTATCTATACTTGGGAACAGCTCTGGGGCTTGTTTCACCCCGTAATTTATCTGGACATTATATTAGATATATGAGCTTCCAAACTGAGGATATTTTTAAATTCCTATAACTGATTTGTTTTGGTTTTCATGTGCATATTTTTATCTGCTGCTGATCAAGATAAATACTTGTGGTTATACTATGGTTGCCTTAAAACCCTACTCTTGGGCTCATTGCACACAACTAGTATGCCATCAATATTAAAATGAGCTTTGCACAAGGTTGACAAACGGGGGAGATTAAACTTCTCAAGAAATGAAAGCCTGTGTTTATATTTGCTCTGAACAAAATACAGCCTAAGAGAACAGACCTTTCTGTTGCTCAACAAGACTAGGTCCATCTCAAAGACTCTCTTGGTCAGGTTTTATCATCGTTGTTATTATTAAAAATAAGAAGAACTAAGATTTTAGAGAACACTCCATTTTATAAAGAACTGCGCACATATATTTAATGCTTATAAAAATCTTATGAAATGAATGCTACTGATATCTTCATTTCACAGAAAAGAAAACTGAGGCTAATAAGGTGATGTGACTTGCTCAAAAATATACAATCAGTAAGTGACAAAAGTGAGATAAAACCCAGATTTTTTTTTATTCCCAATCTTAAGGTTTTTCCACTACACCCATCATTCTCTTTCTATGTAACCATGTATAATTCTTCTATAGGTAGCAGGGTAATAATGGAATACAAGAATAGTCTTTTAAACTCTGAAACTTCAATGAAGACCTTCAATTGCATGAAGTGTTTCCTTGCTGTAAGGCAGTTGCTGACTCTGGTATTTCTCATCAGTCAGATCAATTCTAGTTTAGCTACTTTCCACTGACAAAATCATCCAACCCCTTTCTTATCACTCTCAAGAGACTGTGGGCAGGAGAGCAGCAGGAAGAGGAAGAGGTAAGTATTGTGTGTGGTTTCTGGTCCACAGATTTTGACACCATCATTTAAGTCACTTCCCACACATTTCATCCCATAGGCACATTCCTTCTTAGAAAAGAACACTAGTTGGTGATTTGCTCCCATGATCATAAATATGAAACAGGAAGTCCAAACTGAACAATTAGTTACATGCTTATCGAGTATCATCTTTTCGACTAAAGAGCAATGGCCAACATGACTCATGTAATAAGAACCTCTCTCTAGCCTATCATTTCATAAGGAAAGGTGAAGAAACCAGATGCTTCCTGTCATTCTATGGGCTTATCTCTAAGACAGATAAGTAAGGAGATATAAGGAGAGTGAGAACCTACTCCCAAAGTCTTCACCTAGCTCTGCCCCCTTAAGATTTTCTGCAAGCTGGGAACTTCCCAGAACTCTTCAGTGAGAATAAAGAATGAACCTTGCTGGATGGGATGTCTTTAGACCAAAGAGTTTCTGAGACCAGTCTACAGCAGGCAGAAAAGGCTAAGAAAATGTCTCTCATATAATCTGGGTGCTCCCATGGCCCATATCCTGTGCATATCCAAGATCTGTCACTATCTCCTCCTCATAAGGAGACTTCCAGACAATTACAGAATAGACATGAACAAATCAACCAGTGACTTCTTCAGCAATATTTAATCACGACACCTAGCTTAAAGCAGAGTGTCTCCATGTGCCCCCCCCCCCCATAAATTACATGCTCACAGTGCACTTATTATAGATTAAAATACTTGTGACTTTTCACACACCTTAAAACATGCTTCAGGAAATGTCCACCACAGTACTAAAGAGATATTGACCACTGGCTCCTTTGGGAAGTGTTGGGTATATTAGTCCAGGATCAATTGTTTTGCCTCTGTTTGATCCAATGTTATTTCTTTGGTGTATATTAACAGTTAAATTATTCATGCACTTCACCTGAGGATTTTGAACAAAGTGACCATTTGATACTTAATGACCCTTTATCCCAGATTTGGTAATTCAGTTATAAACATCTGCACTATTTTGACACTCACTTTATATCTTCCCAAGAATTACAATGAGGAAAAGGCCTTGATTAGGAAATTATCAATTGCAGTAAGCCTGAACTGCTGTAATGACTCAAATATTGTTGAGTAAAAGTAAAATGGACTTATCAGGCAGGATTTAGATCCTAGGAATGATGGGTAAGAGGCACAAAGTCTGTCACTAATCCCAAGTGCTATGTCACTAACCCCTGCTTCACAGAGTAGAGAGGGGCTGCTGAACACAGACCGAGACGAGGCGATGGTTCTGCAAGAACACTCAGCGGACAAACAATGCTTTCCTTCACCTCAAAACTTCACATTTAATTATCTCTCCGCGGTAAGGCACGTCTTTTGGAGAAGTATTTACAAAATCTTTTCTCAATCAGAGGCCTCCTTCAGTTATTTGCTTTCCTAACAGAAAGTTTACCCAAGGGAACACCCATATTTTCTTTTCTGTTGAAAGACTGGGAAAGTACATGCCCTTTATTAAAAAGAAAAAAAATCTCATTTAGGGGAAGGTTGAGGCAGCAGGCTGGGTGTTCTCACCCTCTCACCAAGAAAGATCCTTGCTATTCTTTCCCTTTTTCTTTTTGGGTTTAAAGTCCTGTGATATTATGAGAAACAACAAAAAGCATTTACATAAATCAGCCAAGTGCTAGGGTAACAGACGTACTGAGGAGAACAGAACTCATGTTTTTGGCTCTCATACTTCAACAGAAGGAAGCCTTTGTTAACTTTCAGTGAGGATTCTTCTGTAAGTCATCATCTTACTCTTAAGTGCTCTTCTCCAGAAAAATAAATTAACTAGCACAATTTAGACTCTAGATTCAGACCAAAACCAAAGCAAAAATCATGCTTGATGAATACTTTCCAGTGCAATTTATTTGGGTATGCTTGAGGGCCCCTAGAGCATTTCCTCTTAACTGAGGGAAGACCTGGGACTCTAGCCCAGGCTGAGGTCTCAGCAGCTGTATCTGTCTTCACAGAGGGGAAGGAGAAAAGTAAATCTGGATAAAGTAGCCTCAGAAAGTAAGAAATTGTTCAAATATGTCTAATTCATGAGAAAGAGATTAAGGCAACATTTATATTTTTTACTTATGCTCCCTCATGACCTGGAAAAGTGCCTGGTGCATAATAGGCATCAGATCCGAAATGTGGTGATTTGCACAATAGCAGCATTGCATGTGTTCAGAATATGAAATAAAACAAAATCACCCTTGAGTAACATGCCCTCAATGAAGACGAGTAAGAGAAGCTGCTGTTAGGGACTACTGGTTCAAATATCACCACCACCACCCATCCCACTGCACGATTACATAAAACATGGTCTGGGTTTCTGTAAACCACTTGAGGGTGAACCTTGCAGACTCCTAATCCCTTCAAGAAGAAGCACTCTTCTTGGTGGACTACCCATGCTACAGTCTCCTTCATATGCCTTACATATTGTCTCCATAAAGTCAATCATCAGAGTCAAAGTGAATGGCAGGAACTTGGTGCATCAGGAAAGCAGGACTGAGTCAACAACAAGAACAGCAGTTGAAATCTACAGGCCACAGAGATGACCTCCTTTCACCTTGAAGGGTCCCAAAGAACATTCTAAAATGACTGGCATAAGCAGGTGGAGTTGATTTACTGAAGAGAGAACCAGACATGGTTCTATGACTTTGTCTACTTTGTATATTGGGTCTTTCCTTTATGAAGTGCAGGATCCTTCTAAGACACTCAGACCCTGGCTGTCCTCCAGAAGGACTGGGGTGTAATGCCAAAGCAGCATTCTATGTGGATGAGATGCAGCTAAAATGTTATTTTGTGGTAGACAGTTTAAGTGGTTACAAGGTATAGCCATAGCAGGGATTTGTCAAGTGCCCATTTTATGTGCTTTTTTTGGCCATTGGTTTGTGGGTGGTAGGTGGTGAACAATAAATACAAGTATGGGAGGTCTCAAGGAGTGCCCTTCAACATCAAGAGACCAATGGCATCCGCTGTTGAAAACCTGGTGATACTGTCTAGGGATGTGGAAGAGCTCATAGAAAAACAGATCTGCTATGACTAATAAATACTGCAAAAAAAGTGTGCCTTCTTGGTAGGGATCTTCTACTAGAAAAAAATACCTTATAGGGACATGAATTTCAGTCCACAACTTCAAATGTGCAAGAAATGGCACATATCTACTTTCTACAAATCAATTTAGTTACAAATGTGAGCCTACCTTCTTCCTTACTTTCAGGAAACCCCAGTCATTCCTAAGCCCTGCCCCCTGGCCAATCCAGGGCTAGGAATAGTTTCGTGCTTTCCACAGGAGTCCAGCTAAGAAGTTCCCTTCATTTCTGCATGATTCTCCAACAGACTTCTGCAGGTCCTCTGCCTGCCTAGAGCAGGGACATGCTTGAGGAAGCTGTTTATCAGTTCTCTCTGCCAGGATGCACTGGGCAGCCATTCCTTTTAGGAGACTAACCACATCCTCTGGGTGCTACTCTGGGAAATCAAAAAAAGTGCCTGCTGCTTTTCTCACCCTTCTCATTCAGCAGCTTTGGGAACTTCTTTTGATCTGGGGAAAACTCTTCTCTGGTATATACGTGCCAAGCCACTCTGCTAATTTCTGTAAGACATTCCCTCATTCCCTCCCCTTGGGGCTTCAGCTTTTGGAAACAAAAAATCAGGAAGTTTTGCAGGCAGGTTCTGCTTTCCACCCTGCCACAAAATCCCTGGGGCAAGAAATACAAAGGTAGGCAAGCTCTATGTTAGGGTGTGTGGCAAGGAAAGGGAAAACTTCTGAAGGAAAATAAACTAATAATCAGCTGCTATACATATTAAAGGGATAGACCAGAGAAAAAGTCCAGATTAGTAATACTTCAGAGGTACTTAGGAAGTCAATTTCCTCATGAGAGACCCTTAACTTGGACACAAGTATCATAGGAGGTCTATAATGCAACATCCCTGACTGGCCCTAATATGAGGCCAACAGAACTCCATGTGACCATGAACATCCAATGTCCTTGAATGGTGCACAGAAACTGACCAGGTTTTAATTACAAAGCTCACCCAACAGGACTTGCCAGCATTCTGCCCTCCTCTTGGGGCTACCTGTGTGACCCTAGAGCTTGTGCCAACCACACAAATGGTATTTACTATCTGCAGTTGAACTAAAACACCATATTTTTCCAGATGAGTATCCATTGAGGGAGACTATATTCATTTCCTAGGGCTGCCATAACAAATTTCCACAAACTGAGTGGCTTTATAAGACAGAAATTTATTCTTCACAGTTCTAGAGGCCAAAAATCTGAAGTCAAGCTGTCAGGGTGACCACACTCCCTCAAAAGTTTCTAGAAAAGAATCTTTCCCTGCCTCTTCCAGGTTCTGGTGGTTCCCAGCCATCTTTGGTGTTCATTAGCTTGTAGATGCATCACTTCCAATCCCTCCCTTCATTGCATGTGGCATTTTCCCCTAATCCAGTATGACCCCATCTTACCTTGATTACATCTGCAAAGACTCTATTTCCAAATAGAGTCACATTCATAGGTTCCAGAGAGACATGAGTTGGGGGGAACATTATTCAACCAATATAGAGGTTGGAAACTCAAAGCCAGGGGACAAGTTCCTCCTTTTGTTATGAACTGTGTTGTCCAGCTTGCTGTAGCTGCCCAGGGCTGCAATAGTCTGTGTGCACTGCCACTGAATGACAGATGTCCTTGTACTGCCTCTATATCTCAAAAGCAGCCTTGACAGTAAGCAATTCTCTACTGTTTATGGAGCTTCATTTTGGGAGAAATTAATACAGGGTTTAGGATTTCCAGACTGGGATTGACAAGCCACTAATCCTCCCTTTCAGCGTGGCCTGATGGGAAAATTAAAAGCCCCCCAAGAAGTGTGTGTTGACAGCCACAACTCTTTCCTCCAGTGGTTGGAAGGTGGGATAAGGTTTGGATTCAGCAATTCAAACTTTCAGTTACACAATGAATAAGTTCTGGGGATCTAATGTACTTCATAGTGATTATAGTTAATAAAACTGTATTGTGTATTCGAAATTTGTTAAGAGAGTAAATCATGTGGTCACACCACCAAAAAGAAAATGGTAACTATGTGAGATGATGGGCGTGTTCATTAACTTGATTGTGATCATCCTTACATAACATTATATGTATATCAAATCATCACATTGTGTATCTTAACAACAATCACGTTGTACAACCTAAATATATACAATTCTTATTTGACAATTATATCTCAATAAAGCTGAAAAAGAAAATAAGTAGAATTTTTTAAAACTCAAAAAGAGGCTCACATCCATTTATTTCACAGAATGGCCCGTAGTAATTCCTGGGACTAATCCCACAGAGCTGATCATTTTATTCCAGCCCCAGCTACTTCCTAGCTCCCCACATCCCAGATCTCCTCTGAAGTTCCAGTTCAAAAAAATAACCCTAACTGCAGCTCATCACACTGCAAATGTGGTCCATCATACGGGCTGACACAAACTCATTTTCAAGAGAAGAGGTGAAAGGTTTGCTGTCTGTCTGTCAATGCAAATCCTACCGGGTTCTGATTGATAGCAGCTCTTTCAGCTGAAGATGGATGGCATTCCCAGTGGTAAGGCATTTGCAATGAAGAAGCAAGAAAGCGGCCAAGATCAGGTCTGCATTAGAAGCTACCCCTATTTGCAACTAGCCACTGTAGGACACCAGAGCAAAGGGCAGGTGGACAACCTCTGATGAAAAAATCCAAGATGTTTCCTTTGCCCTTGAAAGATTTGTATCTAGCCCCCAACTGGGAATGAGAGTCAGAGTTACAGGACATAAGAGCAGAGGCTTCCTACGGGCACTGTCTCTGAGGCTCAAGGACAATTGTAAGGCATTGAGAAAACCCTGCCTCCCTTCCCTGTGGCCTTGAATACTGAGACTCAAACAAGAGGTAAGGTCTGAATGGGGAGTTGGCAGAATGTCCCTGAGGCTGCAAAGAAAAACTAAAGGCCAGATCCCAGTTAGGGTGGCCTCTGGAAGCACAAAGTTATTCAAAAGCTAGGAAAAGTGTAAGGACAAAATTCATATTGTAAGGCACTTGTAGGAATTAACACCATTGGGGCAACAAACTATGTGGAAGAAGATGCCTTTTCTCACAATAGCATTGGCCTAGAATGAGGAGCTGATAGGAAGCACAGGATCAGACATCTATGGAGAAAACAAGGGCAAGACTTAAGAGCTTCTCTTAGTTTTATGGTGGAGTCATTTCTCAAACTTAGATGTTACTGTGATCAATTAATCGGCAGTAGGGGAAATGATGTATTGATTCTGCCATCTATACATATTTATCAAAATACGCATGTTGTCTGCCTACATTCCTTATTAAGACGTGGCAAGAGGTAGTGACCCTGATTTCTGTAAACCGGCCATTCTTCCCATTTAACTAGTACCCTGAAGTGAGGAAAAGGAACAGTGATCTGGTTTTTATTGCAAACTACTTCTCCGCTCTACTTCTGGAATCTTGGTGATGGGATCCTTCCTGCCCCACGACTACCCAGTGAGTCATAATTCTTCTGTTAAGACTTGACTTTTTGCCCGGCCAGGCGTGGCTCAGCGGTTGAGTGATCGGGTTTCGATTCCCGGTCAGGGCACATGCCCGGGTTGCAGGCTCGATCAATGACTCTCTCATCATTGATGTTTCTATCTCTCTCTCCCTCTCCTTTCCTCTCTCTGAAGTCAATAAAGATATATTTTTTAAAAAAAAGACTTGACTTTTCTTTCTAACTTTAGGATTTCTCTCTTCCCCAGGAGTTAGTCTTCTGGGACCCCAAATGTAGCACTAACTGGCTCAACAATATCACAGTCATGCACAAGAAATTGATAGAAATCTATTCACTAGATATCAAACCATGTTACAGTTCAATCCTTTCCCATCTTCCTGGCAGGTGCTTCCATAGTGAAGCCGGACTCAAGAACCTCAACATGAGTGAGATGTGTGATTTCTGGTAAACCAGGAAAATGGAAAGATGTAATAAGAGTTCTCCCTCTATTCAACCAAAAATATTGACAAGGCAACAGTCTTCTACTAATGTTTCCCAAAAGCATGACTTTATTTATCTCCAAGTGTCCAAAAGGAAATGATGATGTAAATGAATACTGCATGTTTCGATTAAAAATCTGCGATGTAACGTTGCAGGAAATGTAAACTCCACAGATCAACCAAGTATAATTTATCAATATATCAACAAATATTTGTTGTGCATTTTTGTGCCCTCAGCACTATACTAGGCCTGTGTATGGAACAAATATAATAAAAATTATGTACCACCATATCCAAACCCTCAAGGAGTAAGTGTTTTTTAAATTTGCATGAAAAGATAACATAAAAGCAATGGAATAAATCACAAAGGAAAAGATAGATTAATTTGACTGCATAAAAATGTAAACCTATTTCTCAAAATATAAGCTTATCAAATGATAAGCAACAAAGTGAAAAATATGTAGAATTATGTTTCACCAAGGATAAGCTCCTTCATATATGGTGAGATTATGTAATGTGGTAAGACATTAAGATCCCAATAGATAAACTGTCCACAAACATGACATTCACAAATGAGAACATGTAAATATGTTTATAAAAATTTTGGGGGAAAAATACTTCAGGAATTAATCAAAGAAATAAAAATTGAAACAACAAAAACATTTCATTTACCAATATAGTCAAGACATTTTTAATTATAACTGAGAAAATATAATCTTTCTTAGATGATTCTTAGAAGTGAGGAAAAGAAAAAAAATTGCCCCTCTGCCTCCCAAGTACAGAAAACAAAATGGATGGGGAAAAAAACCTACATCAATAAGTAGTGGAAGAGAGAATCTCTAAGGAAAACAATTTTTAAGTTAATAGATTTAGAGGACTGGGGGTGCTTAGAAGAGGCCAGATTGTAGCCTGGAATCTTCCATCTCATGAGAAATTAGGGAACATTTTTGACAGCAGAGAGCTGGAAAGATCTTAGGAGATATGAAAAGGCTTTGTGGTATATTAAGCAAGATATTCAACTACATTCTTACAGTTGACATAATTGTAAGTTTCAAATGGTTCTCTTTTTATTTTGGACATTGCTATAGGCTAAGATTATCATACCAAAATTATAGTAAAGCAATTCTGCAGATGGCTAGTGTACTAGGAGGTCTGGGCTCCCAGCTCTCTTCTGATGTGACTTAACCTGGTGGATTTTTAGAATATCAGAAGGAACAGATGGACTGCATAGTCTTCAAATATCCCCCCAACTGAGTTTCTAAAAAATACTGTATAACACCTATTTCAGGGCAGTCAGTCTGTGTTGTTCATTAGGCACAAACCTATGTGCCTTACCAATCACATGGGGGTGGGGGGTAAAGCTGACAGCTCTTCTGAAAACTGTGCAGCTTAACAAGGACTCACGCTTGATGGGAAAACCATTACTTCTTTCTGAGAAGATGAGCCAAAGCATAATTGCAGGCAGGACCAAAAGTCTCCTTAAAGTATTATTAAGAATCATAAAAATAAATGAGCGTACCAGAACTGAAAGTTGTACTCCTCTCTCATGTTCGCAACATTTCAGTGTAGGAAACTGTAAAAGTGGATGTAAATATAATTCACCATGCTCAAAGACAAACGTCAACCATGCAGCCATGCAGCACCTTCCCCAGAGCAACAAGAAGCACCCTCCTAAACAAGCTATAAAGTGAACAGTCCAGTGCATGAGATTCTTGTTGAATTTTTGTGTGTGTGTGTGAACCAATTAAATGTTGGAGACAAGTACTCAAAATAGTAACTGTGGTTGTAGAATATGGATCTGTGGCCCTTCTTTTGTTAATAATTAATTCTTAGGGTCATTATGTATCTTTTTCGGGCACTCTCATTTCAAGATGATAAAGCCTAACACCATGAAAGGCTTTCTGTCTTCTAAAGGAGAAAGAAGTTAACCAACCCACTCCAAGTAGTATAAGTATATGCTCCTTAAGAAACTAATTTTAAAGACACCAGAAGCATCTTTATTTAACACACATTAAATAATTTTTATATTTCCATCTGGCAGGATTCCTTAGCCTGTTTGAACATAACTATGGGTTTATATTCATGCAGCTCATGCAAGCTTAGTCCAACGCCAAAACCTACAAAATCAAAGCCTGAAAAAAAATAAAAAGTAAAAGCCTGAGGAAAAATCAATAAAATCCACATATATCTGTCATCAATTCCAGATTATTGTTTTCCAAAGGAGTGAAGAGGATCATGATAGATTAAGACAGAATCAACATATCTCAAGTCTACATATTCCTCATGAAAAGCACTGACCCAAGAAAATCAGAGTTGTAGCTTTTAAACAAGCAGCTAGCATACTATTAAAGTGAAATGTCCAATAACAAAAGAGTCTGTAACTTGACAGGATAAGAAGTGTGCTAACTTGTATACTAGGATAAACTACATTTTTGATAAGCAATGTATTGAGAATAAAATCCAAACATTGAGCAATTCCTCAAAAGCTCTATATGTAAAACATGGCTCCTCCTGAGTACATTATTAAACTTGATTTATTTCATCAGGAGATGATCAGGATCTCAAACTTTGCACATTCAAAACAGAGTTTCTTAACTCTATACCTTTACCTCAAAGTATGCCCCTCCTTGGTCTTTTATCTCAGGAGATGATAACATCACTCCCACAGTTGCTCAGGTCAAAACCTACTATATTATTCTCACACCTCACGTCCAACCCCTCAGCAAATCCTGTTGGCTCTCCCTTCAAGATCTAACCAAAATCCAATCTTTTGTTATCACTTCTTGATCTTGGTTCCTATCATGGACCAAGATACCAACTCCCCTCACTTGAAACATGAAATAGCGTCTCAACTAGATTTCCTTTCCCCTCTTTCATCCACCTTCAGACAAAATGATATACAGTGCTGGGAGCAATTATTTAAAGCTCAGTGAGATTATGTCACTCTTTAGCTATAGATTCAGGACAATCCCTATTAAAATTCCAATAATGTTTTTCAAAGAAACAGAAAAAAATTCATGTGGAACCACAAAAGATCCCAAATAGCCAAAGCAATCTTGAACAAAAAGAACAATGCTGGAGGCATCCTGCTTCCTGGTTTCAAAATATATTACAAAGCTACAGTAATCAAACAGGATGGCACTGGCATGCTCTCCCTCTCTGGAACATGCTCGCACCTTTCCCTTCCCCTTTTCCTTCCCCCCAAGCAGGTTACCTTTGCCTTTCTCTCTCCTAAGTTTCAAAGACCCTTCTTCTGTCTCTGTACCTTGTTTCCTGAGCCTAAGCATCCTAGTTGGCTCACTTCTACTACCTTTATAACTTTCTAAATAAACTTCCTCTTCTAATTTGAGTTTAAAAAAAACAAAAACACAGTATGGTACAGGCATTTAAAGAAAGAAGAAAAAAAAAGACATACAGACAAATAGAACAGAATAGAGAGCCCAGAATTAAATCCATGTGTTTATAGTCTACTGATCTTCAACAATGGAGAAAGGACAGTCTCTTCAGTACATGATGCTGGGAAAACTGGATATCTACATGCAGGAGAATGAAATTAGACCCTTATCTCACACCATATATAAGCACCAACTCAAAAGTGATTAAAGGCTTAAATGTAAGAGCTAAAACTATAAAGTTACTAGAAGAAAACAGCAGGGAAAAGCACAGGCCACAAAAATGAAAATAGACAAGTGTGATTTCATCAAACTTAAAAGCTTCTGCACAGCAAAGGAAACAGTCAATAAAGACAAGAGATAACCTACCTTACAGAATGGGGAAAAATATTTACAAATCATACATTTGATAAGGACGTAATGTCCAAAATATATAAAAAATACAACTTAATAGCAAAAAAAACCCAAAAAACAACAACAAATAACCTAGTTTTTAAAATGGGCAAAGAACCTGAATAGATATTTCTCAAAAGAAGACATGCAAATGGCTAACAGGTATATGAAAAGGTGCTCAACATCACTAATCATTTGGGAAACACAAATTAAAATCACATTGAGATACCACTTCACACCTATTAGAATGCCAAAAAGACAAAAGATAACAGGTGCTGGCAAAGATATGGAGAAAAGGGAACCCTTATGCACTGTTGGTAGGAATATAAATTGGTGTCATCATTAAAAACTAAAAATAGAACTACTGTATCATCCAGCAATCCCAATTATTTTATTTTTTCCATCACCATTTAACCCCTCCATCCCCTCTTCCACCTCCACCCACCCTCTCCCCCATCCCCAAAATCACTATACTGGTGTCCATGTTCGTGAGTTCTCTCTTTTTTCTCAATCCCTCTACCCCCACCAACACCCCCACCTCCACCAGAGCTGTCTGCCTGCTCTCTATCTGAGTCTGTCTCTATTTTAGCAGTCCCATTCCTTATTCAGAGGAAATGAAGCCACTGTCTCAAAGAGATCTGTACCCACACATTCACTGCACATTATTCACAATATCCAAGACACGGAAATAGCTTACGTGTCTGCCAGCAGATGGACGGATAAAGAAAATGTGGTACTTGCGTGCAATGGAATACTACTTAGCAGAGAGCAGATTGGTGGTTCCCAGAGACTGAGGGGAGAAGGAAACACGGTGATATTGGTCAAAGGTACAAATTTTCAGTTATGCAACTAGAATAAGTTCTGGGGACCTAATGTACAGCATGGTGCCTGTAGTTAATATACTATGTTATATACTGGAAATTTGTTAAGAGGCTAGATTTTAAGTGTTCTCACCACAACAAAAAGTAATTATGTGAAGTGATAGATATGTTAATTAGCTTGATTGCAGGGATCATTTCACAATATACACATATATCAAAATATCACGTGTACACCTTAAATATACACAATTTTTGTCAATTATACCTTATTAACCCTGGTGGGGAGGGGAATAAAAAGTGAACACCCAAAAGGGGTGGAAAACAGGTGACAAGAATGTTTTCTTCATTCTAGCTGCTACAATCCCTCTCATTTCACTCTCCAAACCCCACTTGGACCTTCCTATTATGTACGTAGTGCTTTAGAATATAAACTGCAATCATCTCTGTTTGGCTGATGCTAATGAAAGAACTAGGGCCCAGATCTGGCAGAGCCTCCCCTAGTGGCCTTCAACACATAACTGTTTGCTCCCAGGATGAGAGTCAGAATAACTTAACTCAGTGCAAGGCTAGCCCTTGTAGACATGAAGAAATAGAATAGATATACTAAGAAGGGCCCTGCCAACTCCCCTATCATTTGTACCTAATGACAATGAAACATTATAATTGTTATGATTTTCATTTAGTATGTATTGCATGTATTTTGTTTCCTTTACAAATAAAAACGTGTCAATTGGTGTAACTTAACAATATAGATTTCCCAGTGAAGAGATCTTACTGTCTTTACTGCAGCACTCATTCTACATTAAAAGAGATGATATTAGTAGAAGTACCACCAATAATGTAGACATGTCATACAGTTATTTATACTAACATGATAGGCCAGTCCCAGTAAGACACAGGAGTATATACTTGGCTGCTAATATGGTATCGCTCTTTCCTCATTTAAATGACTCATCAGTTTAAAACCTGAAATAGAGAGAGTGATGTTGAAGGAGTATATCAGACTTCCTATCAGTGACATCCTGGTAATCAAGTCACCTCTAGCAAGGATATGAGTTCTGATCAAAATAATCTATAGAGTCTCCATAAAATAGAACAAAAGTGGGGACCTTTCATGTCCTAAGGAAAGTAAGAGGGTCTTTTTTAAAGTCCCTGTCTCTCTTTATCTAGAGATAAAGCAGAACTCTCCGGACAATTTGACATAAGCATTTCATTGTTTCTGTATGCAGTTGCATAAAAATGGACTTGACAAATATTAAAAGCACTATTTTTATTTTTTTATTCAGTAAGGTGAATAAGAGAAATTGAATTTCACTCCTTCACTGACCCAGTCCTCTATCCGTACCCCCCGGGGGACAGATTCATTAACAGGGTAAGGCTCAGATATACAGTAGTGATACCTGTTTTGCACATGACAGAATAACTTTTTTAAGTGCAGAATTTCATGAGTTTTTAAAAGAAGTCTGAAAATATCTGCACTTGCACACAGCTATTCCACAACACTATAAACAACCGTAAGACAGGATCCACATCTACTTTATCAGATACGGAATCTCAGATTTTCAGGATGAGATAGCAAATCAGTATTCACCTTGTAATCTTTTTCCAACTTCCTTCCTGGGCAAGGGCCAGGCATTTGAATTTGGTGAGAGACCCTGAATCAGCACGAAAGACAACATCACCAGAGACGGATGCTTTGTGATTGGGTTAAACAATATCACCTGACATGAGCTAAAAAGGCTTATCTGATAAAGCACGGGATTCTGATATTGAAAGATAATTAAGGAAATCAGCAACATGTTAAATATTAAGCACATCTTGGAACATGAACACTGTGTTAGAGGTTACCACATCATAGGAAAGGAATCTTTGAAAGGCTTCAAGGTCTTTGGTTCTAAGACTCTGCTAAAGCACAAATATGTCAAAGTATCTAAATGGGCTCCAGAACTCACGCTAGAAGGAAACGTGACTGCTAGGGGGTGCTTTACTTCTCAGATCCCCAGATATTTTCCATCCCACCTCCAATGCTGTTGCCCTCAAATATCATCAGCTCTTGGGGAAATACAGTTAAATCCATTTTCTTGGCAACCTTCAAATTAACAGTCTCTTTTGTCTTTGTATATACTGCTCCTATTTGAAAATTTTGCTCTCCCTTCTCCAGAATATTATCAGATCTCTCTGGCTCTCCACAATGCTAGAACAAAAATTCCTAGTCTATCTACTTATTCTTTAAATATTTTTGAGCACCTACTATGTGCCAGGTACTGTTTCACGCACTAGAGAGGTTAATTAGGAGCTAGCAGGCTTTGTCGTCCTTTGTCAAACTGGTGGAACCATGAATTCACCACCATTCTATTTTTCCTGTTTCAAGTCCCCGTTGTGCTCCTACTAACCCTGGGAATGTCTTTTCTTCCCTGCCACAGATACTCATATCCCTCCAGCCTGCAAGCATTACCATACCTACAGCACCTGATTGCCCCTCCTCAAACAATAAGGGTCTAACTTATTAGTTTTTATTTCAAAAATGTGCATTCTAACAACCAGCATAGCCATTCCCAGTCCTCTATGTGCAACATCCAACTTACTGCTCACCTTCTCATATTTGCTCACTCCAGTTTTTTATCACTGTGACCATGATATAATTCATGATAGAATAATATGTCTTATTTTAAGATAAAATTGAAACTCATAAACGTCGTTATTTATAATTCGCCCTAATACCACTAATGACACACCCATCTACTTGTGGCTCGACATATAGAAAAATGCTTGCTTGCCACCTTTGCATTGTTCAAACACATTCTTTTTTCTTCCCCTCCTCCCCTTTCTCTTCCCCCTTCTTAGAGAACATTCTGAAAGTCCAAATTCTCTGTGAAAGTTTTCTCACTACCTTTAGAATGAATTATTTTAAAAATTAATTATTTAAAAAAAATTTTTAATTATTTTTAAAATTCTTTTTTAAAAATTATTTTTAAAATTCTTTTTAAAAAATTAATTATTATGACATCAGCATACTCCAAAATATTTATGGTTTGAAAATATGTTTTATGTGCTTATACCTTAAAGAAATGCCCCAGTTTCTGATAGTAATGTAAGTGCTTATGTTCATTACTCCATCTGTATTAGTGTAGGCAATTTCTTATAAGTAAGATTACTTAGTAAATGGTAACTCATATTCATTACTTTAAGTGTGAAAGGTAAGAAACAGGACATGAAGGGAGTAGAGGACACCTGTCTGCCTGCCTCTTCTACCACTTCTATGGAAGGTAAGGACTGGAAGATAAAAGACACTTCAAAAGAAAAAGAAAAATACCAGCAAGGGAAGATTTCTCCTCTTATGTTCACTTGCTGCTGGATTTAGGGAGAAGGAGGTTGGAGGGATTTTTTTTTTTTTTTTTTGAGATGAAAGTCTATTATTTGTTTGTTTTTAATCAGATAGGACAGAGAATCCAGAAATCTTGGTTTAAGTCATAGATCATCTGCTAGAACTTGGCATCTTTGAGAAACCACTCCACATCACTGCAATTCAACTCCTTTTGCACATAAAATAAAAGGGTTATGCTAGAAGGTTCTCTAATCCCCCTCAGAAAATTCATGGTTTCTTGAAAACTGTACAACCTACCTGTACAATGACCTAGGCAGAAAGCTGTGTCGAGATCATAATCCCCTCAACCTCCAGTTTGTATCTACTGATCTTCCAGGAGTTGGAAGATCTTCTAAGGGCTTCAGAAAACTCCACTAGTGATAAGCAGTAACAAACAAACAAAAAAAAGTATGAAAAAGGGGTTTGTTCCATTGAATCCTTGTACACACCCTTGTACACTACCCTATAAGATAGTACAGTGGTCCCTCGGTTTTCGAACATCGTAACCTGGAAGTAAATGCTTCAGTTTTCAAACACGCCTCGGAAGTCGAACATGCCACACGGCTTCCGCTGAGGGCAAGATCCTGAGGCCTAGCTGTCAGCTGTTCATCCCACGGTTTTACAACATTTTAGAACTCGAACAGTCTTCTGGAATGGATTACATCAAAAACAGAGGGACCACTGTATTGGAAGCTCCACTTAATGAGCAATGAATGACATTGCATTACCTCCTGGGTAAAATTAACAATTAACAATGCAGAGAAACAACTGAATATCCAGAATCATGGATTTTCAAAATAGAACATTATTGCCATTTAGATTAATCCACATATAAATGGACAATGGAGAAATTAAAGGTCACTTCAAGTTTTGACCTACTTATTACATAAAGTCAAAAAGGCAGCCAAGATAAAGAAAGGGGTGGGCAGGTGCTACAAATTACAAAGCTTTAAACTACCATTGGGATTTGGAGGAACAACGGGAGGAGATAAAGTACTGTGTAAAAGATGTGTTGAGAAGATAAAATAAAGGGTGCCAGTCTCACCTAAGTGGTTTTCTTCAATTAAATTTAGTAAACACCCACAGTGTATTGAGCACAAACTCTTCACTCTCAGTTGAAAGAATACACAAAATACTAGTCCATATACCATGTGCCCTTTCAGTCAAGTTGGTGAGAAAATGAATTAAAGCACAACCCACAATTAGAAAACTTATTAAATGCTAAATTCAGTGCCCTGGGCTGCCCTTGTGATGAGCATGAACATCATCAAAAAGCAAAGGTAGCTTCTATGTGGGAAATGGAAGTAAATGACTATACAAGCTGGGTAAGTGAACACTTTAAGTGCTATGGAGGAATAACATAGCACTTGGTCATGGAGATGTTGGTAACTGAGGGAGAGGGGTAGCAATTTTGCCATGAAGAATTCCAATAAAGGGTGGTTTTAGTCCAGCAATAACATCAGGCTCTCCCTACACTTAAGAGACAGACTCAATTAGGAATGTGCCCTGTGGGCATTAAGTAAATTGCCATCCTTGGGACAAACTGCACTCAATCAGCACAGAAAGAATTGCTACTATGCATCAAGCTCACAGCTCAATTCACTAACCCAGTAAAAGCTCCACAAGGAACAGCATCTAAAATACAGGCAGATCCCATTAACAGTTGGATCAGACACATAAAAGTGGATTAATCTTTAGAGTTGCTTGTATGATGTGGAGTCTAAAAGAAGAAAAATAGAAGCAAACAGCAACGTTTGTTTTGGAACCATGGTCCAACCGTCTCCTTGCAGGCCCATTCCTCTGCATGACTGGAAAAGTCCCCTAACTGGTCCCCTCCTTCATTCTGTCTACATTCCCAACCTTCATTGTTACTGCTTCCAGGCTAATCTCCCTAAAACATGGTTATAATTACATCTCTACCCTGCTCACAGGCCTTCTATGATTCTCAGCCTTGCCTTATAGTGTCTAAATCCTTTCCTTTATAGTTCCTATCTTATTGCTCTCTATAATCTTAGTTTAAAGCTCTCTAAACTGGATTATCTCCAGTTTCTTGCACATATCCCCAAGTACGGATCTTTACTATGGCCTGCCCCCTCCCCCCAAGTTGGATGTTCTCCCCTTTATCTTCTCCAACCCCACTGCGAAGGTTTTAGAAACATATTCACAAATTTTTTATAGTCCTCCTTTGAGAGGTAGAACCTAATTTCTATCCTTTTGAATGTGGTATGCACTTAGTGGCTCACTTTTAACAAATGGAATGAAGCAGAAGTGATGATAATGACCCTCAAAACTAGTCATTAAAAGCTCCTCTACACTTCTCTCTCTCCCTCTCTCAATGTCTCTCCCTCAGAGTGCTAGATCTGGTAGAAGCCAGGTGCCATGTCATGAGGACCCTCAGGCAGCCCTATGGGTAGGCCTCCTGCCAACAGCCAATAGAATGAACCATCTTGGAAGCAGACCCTCCAGCCCCTGTCAAGCCTTCAGATTGACTGCAGCCCTGGCCAACAGTGTGGCTGCAACCTCATCTCCCAAATCCTGACCTACAGAAACTGTAGGAAATAATGTTTGCTGTTTTCAGCCACTAAATTTTTGGAGTGATTTGTTATGTAGCAATAGATAACTAACAAATAATAATAATAATAGCTAATAGTAACTGATAACTAATAGATAACTATTAGGTAACTGGCCCATTTCCAAGTGTCTAAATTCTAAATATATTTCTTGAATGTATCCCAGATTAAATGCCTCTCTGCCACAAATCTCTCCTGGCCTGTCTGGATAGAAATAGTATCTAAAATCAGATAAGGTTGGATCTGTGCCTCTCTTACAGAATTTCATATCTCTACTATAGTGACTACAACTTGCATATTTGCTCCTTTAGTAGAAAAGTAATTAGCATGTTCAAATTGACCAAGCAGGTTAGGTGAGTGGAACTAAAACATCCCAATTTTTATATTAATCCTGTCCAAAACTGATACAGGATGAATTGAGAGGTATGGGAATCTAAAGATGACTACATTCCTGCCCAAGTAACAAAGTCCTTACCATTTTTTTCTAACAGTTGAAGACAGAAAATTTTCTCTTTCACATTGTTTTTGAGCTGACATCATGCCCTAGACCACTTCCGCCCTCCTTCCTGTGGCCTCCAATTTGTTTTATACAATATTAACTAAGAATCAACAGCAACATAGGAAAACTGAATAACCATTTTTGATTGTTTGTATCTAAAATCCAGGCTTCCCATTTCCTCTGAGTAATGGAAAATGTGAAAACTGATTATGAATCCAACATGAAATGTTCAGAGCATTTGGCTTTTAAAAATGAAAGCACAAAAATTACTATGCTTTGCTGGAGCTCCCCAGATATAATTACATAAAAGGAAGGATTCTTCCTGCCAGCCCTGTCTTTGCCTGTGGTAAGAGGACATGCTGTCAGAGCCCATCTCTCTGCTTCTGACATATTTCTAAAGTGTCTACTATAAGCCAATGTTCTGCTGTCAGGGAAGCTCAGAGTCGGGCAGTAATATCCTAAGTAGGCAAATCATCCCTATCTCTTATGCAACCAGATTTGATCCTTGATCTAAAGCAACCACAATAAACCTATTGAGACATTTTGTTCAGGGATAATTGTTTTTATAGTAACTCAGTATCCATTTACAGGTTATTATATACTGTAAAACAACTAATATGCTGTTTATGTGTGGACTATTACGCACTCTTGGCATGTAAGTCATCGATTCAGCTGGCTCCCCTTTCCTAAGCAACAGTAACAACAAAAAACACTGAGTTCCCGAGTTTCAGTTGTTTCCAGCTTGCTGCCAAACGTTAAGGTAAAAGAGGGTGTCAGATTCTTAGTTTCCAAACTGCATCCTTAGGTTTTTGACTACTACTGTTCCCACTCTTTGCTTCCAAAATGGGGGTAAAATTTTAAAAGGCTGGAAACCCTTCAAGCAGCAATATTCACACTGCCAAGCATTAGACTATAGAGCGCCTCTGCATTATTTTCTACACTAGATAAATGAAATAAAGCTTTAGGGAATGATTCAGGGGATTTAATCAATGTTAGCTATCAATACAGGTGATTCAAGACAGTATAATTTTAGTCCTTGGTATTAAAAGTTTTCAGCCTAGATTTCCCAGGTAAATAATTCTATATTTCTCTTTGTCAGTATGGACAAATTTTGGAGGGGAAACTTAACCTTTTCTCATCAGGCACACCTGACATTCAAATCTCCACTCTTAGAGCAGCATATTCTACCCAAACCAAACTAATGGACCCTAATGTGCTGTTCTTATTAGCTTTCCTTGTGGGTAGTGAAAATAGATCCTCCCATATTCAGCCTCTTGGTTAGTTCACTCGTCTCACCTCAAGGCCTATGTAACTTTAACTGGCCAAAGAAAATCATCAAAAGCACAGCCATAGATTAAAGCGATGTTTGTCACAATAGAGCTTCCCTGAAGTGGTAATGGAGAAAAACAGGGCAACGGGAAAACAGCCACAGAACTCCTATTCCAAGGGAAGTCGAGAGGGAGAAAAAAGCCACAGAGGGAGACACAAGAACTCAGTGAGGTAATTCAGCATGCCTACGAGTTTTGGGAAATCACTGTAGGAAAGGGACTGTGTATACCTCATGCATGGAGTAAACGACACGGACCAGAGGGGATTCTGAGAGTCTCTGTGTGTTTTTTTAATCAGGTTTTTTCAAAGGAATTAAAGGTAAACTGAAAATATTTTCATTATAAGAGAAAATTCAGTATCACGTCGGTCTGTTGATTGCTGATATGCAGATCAGTCACTATCAGGAGGAAACAACATAGGCTGACCTGCCCGGGACATAAATACACATAAAATCTTAAAACCATCTCATCTGTCTCCCTCATTCTGATAGTCCTCAGTCTTGGTAAGAGTAACCAGTCCACTCTTTACTGTTTCTCAGTAACCTTCAACCTGACCCTTCTAATCCAGCTAAGAAACACAGCACCCCCTCACCCCCCACATACACTCATTTTGGGGTACTGCCTTTACATATTTCCCCAAAATATTCACCAAACAATAATTGGCTCTTGTTTGCCAATCAGTGTATTACTTTATCCAATACCAAGATCAAGACTCACTCACTCACTTTGTCTTACTGATCCCACCTCCTTTTACCTCCTGGGGGGCAGATCCTAGAGGTAAAAGTGCATTGTTTAAAATTCATCATATTGATTTGCTCAGAAACAGCTGTACGGTTAGATTGAGTATCAGTAACAAGATGCACTGCCCAAGCCTGGTGTGCTTGAGAAAATTCTGACTGTCGGCCAAGTATCTCCACTGCACTTCTCGGGGCTCACAAGGGCCAGCGCTTTGCTTGAAGGCCACAGTTCTAGATACTGTCAAGTTACAAAGTAAATTCTTTGGCCTCATTTTTCCCATCTATTTTTAATATCTTTTGTTTTGCTACAAACTTCTTATAAGTCTTTTTAAATCTTTCTGCCACAATGTGGAAAACATGAATAATCGAAGATGGCTCTTGTCTCACAGAGCTTAGAATTTAGAAGACTAAGGAAAACAGAAACCATAAAGTTATAGCAGGGAACTATGATATAAAAAGTGCCATGAAGTTGAACAACGTGCTATTATAGTTCCAAAGAAGGAAGAAATCACTTCCATTGGAGGGGAGAAGTGTGGACAAATCAAAAGAATTAGTAGACAGCGTGGAAATGAGTTTTGAGGTTATATAATGAGGTTAGATAATGGCAGAGATGTTGAGACAGGGACGTCTAGTGGAAACAGCATAAATAAAGGTATAGGGGTTGGAAATTAGAAAATATAATTGGGATAAAACAGTAATTCGAGCCAGCAGAATGAGTTTTTAGGGGTAAGACTTACCCTGTCTAAAAAGGGCATGTCTTTTATATCTAAGGAGGTCATACTGAGAAAGGAAAATATATATGTTCACAGCATTTGTGTAAGTGTGTGAGAGTATCTACAATTTTATTGAAAATATACATGATTATTAAGTGCTCATTTGTAAAACGCAAGGATTGAATTGTCTACTGCCGCTTACGTCCACACAACGGCTGCTTTCTGCTCAGATAAAATGAACCAGGAGCTCCAAAGAAGTCTGCTCTCTGGCGAAGAATCAAGCTCTCTGTGTGAGAATCAAGAGACAAAATAGCCCCAGGTCCATGCTCCTGTAGACCTGCATGTTTATGTTCAGCAGCTCTGATCAGGATCAGACCTCTGAGCTCAGGTCAGGCTGCAGTTTCAGATCCAGTGCTGGAGGGCAGTGGAGGACAGCAGAAGCGATTGCTGTGTGGAAGCCAAGGTACCATAGTGTCTTCCGGACTTGGTGACAGTCTCACTTTTCCTCACTCTAAGTCTCAGTCGGTTTGATTGACGCACAGAACCATTCATCTCGCTCCTCCCCGGGGAGGGATTGCAGAGAGAAAAGTGGTTTTATACACAGCATCTTAATTTTTAGTGATGGAGAAAGAAGAAAAAGAATAAGAAAGGTTCGAGGTTAATTTGATTGGCAATATATGAAACGCCACTCACCTCAGGCCATTTCAAATTGCCCCTCATTCTCTCCACAGCGAATGAAATGATTCTTTCCAAAGACAGGGGCATCAACGGGTAATGGCTGCTATTACATATTCATGCGCCACTTTGCACTCGGCAGCTTGCTTGGCAGGCGTGCTGACTAGTCTGTCTCCCAGATGCCTTGTGGGGAGGTGAGGTCGGGAGCAGCGAGCTCTCCCTGCCCCTCACAGTGGACAGTATGCGGGGAAGCTCAGCTCACCTCACCTGTGGCTCCAGGTGACCTCTGCCTCCACTGCCTGCCCCCCAGTACATGCAGGGAGATGCACTGTCCGAAGACAGTGCTTTAGACTTTATTTAAGGACCCATTTGTATAATCTACAGTTTCAACAATAAGGAGTACTTCCCAATACTGGGAAGATAATGGGGAAAAAATTATTTTGTGCCTTAAAAGAATAATGTGAGACAATTCTCTTTCCACATTAAGAATGATTTCCTCATCAAAGAGAAACTAAGAATGGGTGTTTTTTTAAGGGATTAAAGACAGGGAAAGTCATATCATGAGTTTTTATGTGTAGTTGAGTTTCTGAGTTGAGATGCAACCAACATATACTTCTCTGGAGCATGAGCCCAGTGAAATTAGGGTTAAATCAATTCAACACTCACTTGCCCTCTAATGTGCATGAGGCACAATGCTGGCAAGTTTCATTTCCACATAAGCCAGTTTACTCCACACAACAAAGATATGGCCACAGGCAGAGTTACTAAATACAGTCGAAGGAAAACTGAAAAGAAAATATGGGTGGCTCAGTGCACACTCATCCCACCTTAAAGAAACATAAAGCTCGGGGATTACTTATGCAGAATCAGTAACTTCACATTTTTAAACCATGAAATATGTAAATACATATATATATATATATATATATATATATATATATATATATATATGTATATGTATAATCTTTCATTTTCTCTCTCTCAGTCTCTCTCCCTCTCTGTCTCTTTCTCTCTCTCCTCAGTTATTTAGTGACATGGCCAATTGCTGAATTGCTTTTCATGATTAACTCTCTTCTTTCAAGGTCAATGATTGCCTTTAGTATGATGACAGTGCTCAAGGTAACTCACAATTCAGATAAACCCTGAAATGTTGACCTATCACAAGTTCAAGGTAATTAAAAGGTGTGCCTATGCCTGAGCCAACTGTTTGAAACACATTTTCTGGAAACCTAATGTCTCTGAACGTACCCAGAACATCTGTTCATAAATTTTCTTCACAGGCCCATAGTTCAGGATAATTTTTATAAAGCATTAAAAATCTGCTTCAAATTAATGACAGAAAATAAGCCTGAGCTGATTTTTTTAGACAACTTTTAATAACAACTTCTGATTGAAAATTAGGAGGAAAAGGACTTTTATATACTGCTGGAGGGCACTAGGTGGGTTCAGTACTTTAGGAGTATACTGTGCCCCATTGGTGCAGTCTGTGTTTTGACATGCAGTGACACTTCTTGAAGAACTGTTCCCTAGAGTTATTCTGACCACAACTGTTTCTCAGTGATTGATTTTGTCATTGTTAATGAGATTGGTGCTCTCAAATACGTAATGGAGAGAGAAGATGAGAGAGAAAGCAACATTCCCTCTGAAATTATTCCAGCAGAGTCTTGCCTCCCTACCCCTAAATATCATCCCGGGGTGCCAGGGTGCATCTTGGCTATTATGTCTCACGGGGTACCCAAGGGCATGGTTTGAGGAACGAGAGGCAAAAGTCTTACTCCAACAGAACAGCTGATTCATCCAAGTTCAGCAGGAAATCAGCTTGAAATTGTTGAACCTGAACAAAGAAAAATGCTAAGAACCAGAAATGTGTCTGGTAAACTAAATTAATTTGGGGGGGGGGGAAACCCCACAAACCTATCTGGGGTGGGGTTGTAATTTAAAATAAGGAAAATATCTAAAATAACCATATCACCCAAAGTGGTAAGGCCAAAAATGAGCTGCAAAATGTACCTATGTTCTGAGAGGAAAGCTTGCCCAGGTGGTGACTATGGTGATCTGCTCCTCAGGACAAGGGAAGAAGTAGAATTATAATTACTAAATTATTCTGTAATCTCTAAGGCATGAGCTCAACTGCAACAATAACAGTTATCTTTTTGGCTATTCTTCAAACTGAAATACTGTTAACTTGTCTATAGAATGAAAATCATACCTACCTACCTACCAGGGTGATTGTGGGGATGAAATGAATATCAACCTCAGCACCATGCCTGGCAGGCAGTAAACTGGAAAAGATGTACATTTGACCATAATCCTTTCTTTCCATTCATCGAAAGAGTTTGTGTTGAGTTCCCTCTACTTTCCAGGCACGGGACAAGGCATAGGGATTGAATTCCCAGGTGGTCAAACAGAGTCATGCAGGCACAAGATTAACTGTGGCCCGTGGGGTTCTGAGACTGAAGACCAGCCTAGGCAGTGTCAGCTTACAACTTCAGAGATTTTGCCAGCCCAACTTCTAGACAGAAATGGGTTATTTTGGCAAAAAATAAATAAATAAAAGCTTTCATTTTAGGAAATCTATGTAAGGTCCCTCTCAGAAGGATCCAGGTGTACTCCGAGTAAATATGAGCCAAGTAATCATGTAAGCAGTCAATTTAGAAGGACCCATAAGCATCTGAAAGTCAGGAAAATAAAAATACAAACTCACAGAATGGAAAGAGAGCCTCAGGCAACACTAAGCCATTAGAACTGAAGGTGTTTCGCTGCCAAAGATCTCAAAAGATGAAAACGCTCTCTTGCAACCCTGTCCTGGGTTTAATCACATTGATCCACACTCACACCCATTTTCACACTCATTCTACTCTGAGGCTGTCCTGTGATGCACATTTGGCTCAAAAACGTATATTTATGCAGCCTTGCCAAGCCTACGTGTGGCTGTTCTAAATGACAAGCAAGTGCTTGTTTCAGCTTCAGCTAACATATTAAGCCTTAAGGGAAAAAATGCATCACTAGCTTTCATGATCTTTAATACTGATGATGTTTTTCCTGCTTTTAAAACATTCTTTATTATATCATTCCTTAAAACAGCCCAATTTTATTCACAATGAAAATGTCTTAGGTGCAATGTCATTATCCCTTTATAATTATTCATAACATTTTAGGATGCTTTTACTGCTGTTATAATGACACTAGCCTTCCCAAACTCTCATTTTTACATTTGAAACATTGGTATAAATTTTAAATCTATTGGCCCACCCATGGCTAATCATAGCATTGCATTAAAAATCTTTCACTTTCCCTTTATACCAATTTCCAACAATTCTTTGTGTTAATCATCGTTTGAAAGCACCCCATATATTTTTTTAATTTTTTTAAATTTTTCAATTACAGTTGACATACAATGTTATATTAGTTTCAAGTCTACAACATAGTGATTAGACATTTATATAACTTACAAAGTGATCACCTTGGTAAGTCTAGTGCCCATCTGACACCATACATAGCTATTACAATTTTATTGACTATATTCCCTATGTAATTTACATCCCTGTGGTGTATCTCATACATTTTTCACTTTCATCTGCATTTTTTGCTAACTTTTCCATTTAGGTTCTGCTTTGTAAGTACTTAAAAAAAATCCATAGTAATACCAAAGCAGAGGCTATTTATTAAATGGAAATGCTACCAATAATGTGGATAAAGAATGAAATTTATTAATGAAGTATAAGACTTTTTAAGCACCAGGCAGAAAGTGAAGCACTTTGCACATATTATCTCATTTTATCTTTAGGACAATAGTATGAGGTGCTGGTGTCATCACACCCATTTACAGGTGAGAAATTGAGGCTGGGAGACATCAGGTCATTGACAAAGGTCACATAGCTAAGAAGAGACAAATTTCAGAACCCCATCTGTCTAGATCCAAGACCTAGACTCTTAAGCATTACACTGTGCAGAAAATTTTACATACTCTTTTATGCATGTGCTTTTGTGCAAAATACCTTTCAATGCTGAGGTAGCCAAAGGAAATACACACAAAATGGAATAAAGGCTGTGGCACTTTTAAGCCTCTTTAAACTTTCTCTTTTTTTCCTTCTAATGTACCCCTTGCAGTACATTCAATTCAATCACAGTTAGAATGTCGTAAAAGAGGTAATAACACAAATGATATTGAAATAACACATGCAGCCAGAGCAAAAATCCATGGGGAAAACAGAACAACAAAAAAGCAGAGTCTGAAGGCCCTTGCCTTATGGTGGCTGCTGTCTGCCCAGCACCCTGGCGTCGAGGCAATCAGCCACACAGGGCATGATGAAAATTTCCATCTCTAAGATGTTATCATGGGCCTCATAGAACAATCTGTGTAAGGTCATATTTGCATAAGTCAAGTGCTCCACAGTCTGTACAGTGTCTTTACCCAATGCAGGACCAAATCGCTGGTGTGGATTGTAATTAACCCTCCAGATTGTGCTAAATGCCAGCCAGCATTCACTTAGAGAAGAGTGGCTGGAATATGGAAGAAGTGAGGCATAGAATTGCAGTCAACCTCACCAGCACTCAAAAGCCACCAGAACTCAGAAATCATTCAAGAAAGAAATACACTTCTATGCACCAATGACCTTTTACTTAGTAAGTTAGTACAAACAAGGGAAAAGTTAGTGTGCGAGTTGGTGGCAGTGAGGAATTCAAAGGACCATGCATGATATCACCAGACTGTGATCAATGCAACACAGACATCCTTTAGTCAAGTGGCTTCCAAGCTGAATTTCCAGGAGACTTGGCTTCCTGCCTCAGAGCTGCTTTAGGAACGAGAGAGAAAGGCCCAGTTAGGGAGCTTCAAGCCTTTAATCCTTTCCCTCAACCAGTATGTCATCATCTTTATCTAACAGGCATGCTGGAGTTTCATGCATGATTTGATTGGAAAGAGTATCTGATGCTGAATATGAAGTGGGAACACAGCTAATTCAGGGAAACTTCTATCTTTTACTTACATGCAGATGGTACTGGAACAAGATTTAAGATCTTGTCCAATGAGTCAAGGCTGGAAAGTGGCAAAACTTAGACTGAACTCGAGTATTCAAATTCCTGGTCCAGTTCTCAACTCACCACACCTTGAACTTTTTTCCTCCATTCATTATTCTACTCCTTTCCATTCCACCCTGAGATGTCCATTGTTATTTCCCCCAATTTTGGTAAATGTACAAATGTGAGAAATACACAAATGGTTCCTCCATCAAACCTTTAAAAAGTGAGCAGACCTATGAACCATATAAGGCGCATGGTCTTTGGAGCAATGGTGCCTTTGGTGAACTGTGCCTACTTCCACATCCTGAACACATAAGGTCTGAGCATGTGCAAATTAATCTGTCTAGCCTAATTCCTTCAGCAATTATATTTTATAGTGCTCTAAGCTTTACCAAGCTCATGCAGATAACTGTCACCAAAATATGAAATTTTTCACATGTCACATTGTGAAGTTGGCCCTTCTGCAGAGAAATAGGGAATTATTGATCCTATTGGAAACGTTGAATTTTATGGTGAGATAGGACTTTGCAGATGACCCAGTCCAACTCTTTCAGTCTACTGTAGTTTTCAGACTACAAGTGAGAAAATTGAGACCCAGAAATGTTAAATGATTTCATTAGGTCATTAGTATCTAAGCCAAGACTGTAGATCATATCAACTAATTCCTAGCACCCTTCTCACTACACATTCCAGTCGTGTGCAGTCACACCACCAAGGCACTGCAATGGGCCTTAATGCTCTTTAAGATTTTGATGACCCCACTCATAGCAGCACACATTCCTTGGCATAGGGATACATGGTAGCTCAAAGCAAAGTTTCATTGAATGCATACCTCTAGGGACCTTTCCTATACATTCTCCTAAATCCTCACGCTTTTCTTCCTGGTACCTAGCAAAATTTTGTGATACGTATTTTTTTATTCATTTAATGCATTTATTTGTTTGTATGTTTTTTTATTTAATACCTTTCTACCCCATGAAAATATAAATTCCATGAGAGCCACTGCTAATTTTGTCTTGTTTAACATTGTTATTTCCAGACACTAGCTCAAATGGCCAGAACATTGCAGAAGTTGAATGAACCAATGAGTGAATGAATGAATTCCACAATATCCTGCAAATATTTCGGTGACTACACTTATAGTACTTAAAATATGCATTCGTGGTTTAATAAACTAGGAGCTTCTTGAGGATAGTGTCTGTGCCCTGTTGTATCAGCAACTAGTTTATGCCTTATTAATACAAAAAAGGCAGCCAATACATATTCATCTGATAAATGTATTCATTCAGCAATAAAATATAATAATCCTAAACATATAATAAGTGCTCAGACACACTTACTTATTGGTTGGTAGGTAGGCTGCTTGGTTGGTAAAGTTCCATAAAAATCAGATGTTTTCAGGAAGCCACCTCACTGTCATAAAACCTAGTATTTTTATGAGAATCCACAGATTTGCATTTGAAATGTGATTTCTCTGAATTTTATTCTTCTATCCTCCCTTTTCTTCTCTACTATTTACAACAGAAATATACCTACTTTGTGGAATAAGTTTTTACTTCTGTTCAGGGCAGTGTACAAAGGTAAACCATTAGGGAACAGGCTACAGCAGCCTTCCTCTATATACGTCACTTCAAGTTCATTTGAAAACCAAAAAGGGGACAAAGTTCAAGGTAACCACTTATGACTGTGAGCATCACAGTATGTAATAAAATAGTCATAGAGCTACTGTTTATTGGATTTGAGAAGGTCATTCTAGTATGGCTCAAGGCTAAGTGCCTAAGTGTATCATGGGTAATGCCTTGGATTTGTGTGCACATTTTAAGAACATCATTACAGAGCAGATGACAGCTGTGGAAAACAGAACACACAAACTCCTATAGATCTTTTCCACTAGCGTTTTGGCTTTACTTTTGCAATTTTACGTCTATTTCACAGAATAGAAACAAAACAGAGACAGTTTCTCAACAGCTATTGAGAACTGAAAAGGCAACAGGAGTTAGTCTTTCATCTTTCTACCACATTCCAGGTGGAATGAAAAGGACATGCTCTGTTTGGCAACTGGCGTTTATGGGAACATATAAGTGCTTATATATTCCATCTGTTGTTAGCCCTGTGCTCAGGGGAAGCAGGGGGTCGATGGATAATTGAGATCTGCCACTGATTTCAAACATTTCATTTCATGTAATCATCTTACTCTCCTCCTTCGCCATACACCTTGCTAAAATGATAGCTTAACCTGCTTTCTCTCCCTGTTTCTGCTCATCTGTTGGTGAAGTATTTTAAAAAGCTTGAACTCATCATGAAACAGGAACCATGACATGATATAACAAAGGTAAAATAAAGGTCTGGATAATACATAAACTGTCCCTCAAAGCCTGCCTTGTCAAAGGCTATCCATGTTGTGGACCTGCCACCTCCTGGGTGAGCTCCTACATGAAGTGTACAATATCCAGCATGTCGGACATTCCATATATTTTGGATCCCAGCAGGAACCTAAGCTGACAGTCACACATATGATGGCATGTCCAGTGAATTCATGGGGTAAGCTCTTTGGGAGCTTATTTGGAAGAGCTACTAAAGAACTGCCTCTTAGAGACCTCATCAAAGGGAAGAGAAGGCAGGCAGACAGAGCACAGTGGGAGGAAAGCCGCAGCATTGGAGCATTTTCAGCACGAGTTCTCTTACTGAGCTTTGTCTCCTGACTTAGCCCACACTGAACACCTGACTGAGGCCTGTAGAAAGAGAGAGAGTGTTGGGGAGCATGGGGGGGGCAACCCCACAGAAAAGCTATTTCACTAAAACCACACTGCTTGGGAAAACACCCCTCTTCCTCCTACCAAAAATGATGATGATGATGATGATGATGATGATGATGATGATGAAGAAGAAGAAGAAGAAGAAGAAGAAGAAGAAGAAGAAGAAGAAGAAGAAGAAGAAGAAGAAGAAGAAGAAGAAGAAGAAGAAGAAGGAGAAGAGGGGAGGAATGAAACAGAAGTAAGAGTGAGCAGTCATTCTCTAATTCACAATAAAATGTAATCAGTCTCTGTCTGCCCCACCCCACCCTGGGCTCCAATCTGCAAACATTGCAAAACCCAGAGGCTGCCTTGTTAAAGCTGAGAGGTCGTGTTAGCATCTGGCAATAATAGACAGGCTTATAAGCACATCTAGGGAATTTCCAAAGTATTCAAAGTCCTATGTTTGTATCTTGGGACGAGTGAAATTCAGGTTGTTCCTGTTAAAGTGCTCCCAATTTTTTCCACAACCCAGGGAGGCCTGAGGAATCTCAGGATATATATATATATATATATATATATACATATATATATATATATATATATCCCTTCATAATACATTTTAAAAATTAAATGACCATTACATACATGTGAATTGAGATCTATAACCCACACAATCAAATTTAGATTGCATTTTCACAAAATTTATTAGCTGTCTGCTACATACAAGACACTGTGCTAAGTGCTATATGGAGTTTAAAAGATTTTTTAAATACGGTACTATTTTATATTGAATATGATATATTACTGAATATATATTTGCATACAGTTGTACATGAGAACCCACTCCGAACTTCTACTTCTGGCAACTCTAGAAATTCTAGTCACTGTCACCAACCAAATAAATCAGTTTAAAAGGCCTATAAGTTGCAAAGGAAGTTGTTGTCAATAAGCCCATGCACTTTGCTCTCAAGAAAAAGAAAGGGAGTCTCCCTCAAGTCAGATGCCACAGGCTTAGTAGGGGGTATAAATCTGAGGTCATTGATGTTAAGTTTAGTGACCTGCATTCCCCTGGTAACCAAGAGCATAAGAAGTGACAACTGACAGCAAGAGGGACAAGATGGAGACACTAAATACTATGACAATTCCATGTCCTTGACTGAAGTGATGGGCTGAGGCACCTCCATGACCCTTAGGACACATGCATGTCAAAACACATCAGTATTGTGTTCGACTAACATCTTTGAGTCATTATAAGGAAGCACACTGTGTTCTGTCTCTTCTGGTAACCTAGGCAACATATAGATACATCACATTTAAGATTCTCATAATGTCTTTAAAAATGTGTTCAACTAACCACTTAAAGGCTAAAATCCAGGAACATCCCTAACAAAACTCTAGTGACACATGTGGAAATGAAGACCTAGAATGTCTGGCCTGAGTTAAACAGTAAGTCGTTGATAAAACCCAAATGAGAACCCAGGCTCTGAGACCTAACTGGGATTTGAAAGGGAATGACAGATCTTAAGAACTCAGTGGAACCTAAACAAGATTTTTAGCTTCAACTTCACATTCTGCAGGAAAAATAATTGAGATCTAGAGAGATAAGTGACTTGTTCAAGGTCACAATTCAGTGAAGAGTAGAAATGGGACAAGAACTGAGGTCTCAAGGATTCTAGTACTATACAAGGTCATTCATCAAAATATGCTGTCTCTTTCTAAGATAGTTTAATAGAACTTACATCCCACAGGCTAAAAACTGTCATTCTCTATTTCACAACAGGCATACTATTTGAAGTAGCTGCTGCTCCTGCTTGCCTTTACCTAAGTAAAGTGAGAATAAGGAAATTGACTGCATTAACTCACTATGAGCAAATGTTCAGCTTTCAATACCTGACATAGACATTTTAAACAACTGCTGCCACATGTTTCCATTTGAGAGATTTAATGAGAAGAAATTACTTGTTACTCCCCACACACACACCTATAGGAGCAAAAGCATTAGAGGAAATGGGGAGACAAGAGTTACACATCTTCTTTTTCAAGGTTCCAAACATTTTTTAAGAACCTACTATGTGTGACAACTCTGCCTACACTTCCAGTATGCTAAGTTCTTAAATGGAAATGGTGCAGAGTCTCAAAAGAGTGACCTCAAATCTTCTAACAGTGCTTGTGAAATTTAATAATTGGGAGGCTAACACCAAATCTCATTTATTGCTGATTTAAATGAAATAGATCACAGTTAATAAAAAGCCTGCAAATTAAAGTAACCCAGCAGTCTTAACTAGCAATTAAAATGACTTTTTTTCCCCTATCGAAGATGAAACCATATGCTGGAGCAGATTTTTGTCACATACAAGATAAATGAGCAGTTTGGCTCAGTGGGGAATAATTCCAGCTCATATTGAAAGATAAGTTTCAGTATCAAAATCTTGTTCTCTCAATGTCAGGATTCTGACACCAATTACCTGAAGACACCTGAGCTCAAGAGCCTTCCATGTGAGAACAAAAGCACAAAGTAGGTGTTTTCCCCATTCCTCCCTAAGCCCTCAGAGTAGAAAGGGGGGAATTTGTAGCCCAATATTATCTGGGTTGTGTTCAGAACCTAAATGTCAACAAAAGCCTAAATAAACTGAGTCTCATCCTCCTCACTGGTATTTATGGGTACACCCAACACAGTTACAGAAGTATGTAGGAAATGGGGAGCGAGCTGGGGGAAAAGTGCATGGCAACATCGAATCTAGATTGACACCCATGTTACCCAGCCAGCAGATTGCTAAGAACATGTGGGAAGGGATAAGATGGGCTCTGGGAAGTGCCAATTATCTTCTAGGAGAAAAGAAAGTCGTGATCCATGAATGCAACACATACATAATATTAATACAATAGCAGTCAACACCTTGCAAGCTCAGCTGTTTGGAGCATTTCTTCCCAAGTACCTCATTTGCCTCCATATCCTCACTTGCATAGGTGGAAAAGGGAGTTGAGGTAGTGATGGTGGCATGTCTAATGAGAACACAAGAAATTATCACTTATGTCAGAAGACAGAAGAAAAGACAGGTAGAGAGAAAGAAAAAAGTTTAGATAAATAGATGACAGGTATACAGATGGATGTTGGATGGATAGATAGATCTTAGGCTTGTATACATATTTATATCTATATGACAGTGGGGATGGGATGGATTAGTGAGTGGCTGGTAGAAAACAAGCAACAAAATTGCATTTGTTAGAAATCTATCTGGTTCTGGTCGCTGAACTTCAAACTTCCTATGCATCATCATCTCATGTAATCCATCTGTGATGGCTCTAAAAATATATATAAATATATATATACATATATATTTATTTATTTAGAAAACCTATTTACATAAAAAAAACTTTTAATACAATTAAGAACATTATTAGGGTTAGAGTTAAAACCCAGTTGAGTGTAGCCACAAAACCCTTGGGTTTTCCACCACCAACACCACTTTTCATTCAAGGTCATGCTAAAATTCAGAAGACACTACATTAGAAAATAGAAGCAAGTCATATAGATTTGCTCTATGAGTGCATAATTATAAGCTACACCCTCAAATCTATGCAACTATTAAACATATGCACTCTACTGAACACTAGGACAAAAAGGCAAGACAGCACAGGAGGCTCATTGCAAACCCTTCACAACTTGATGGCAAGTAGGAGAGAAGCGCATTTCTGCCCAATATTGTCTTTCATCACCTCTACCCTTGACATTCTTCATGTCTTCCACACCCCCATCTCCCAGCCACTTTTTTATCCAAGCAGTTCTCACCCTTTAACATACGTGCAAACTGCCTAGGATTTTGCTATAAAGCAGATTCTGGTCCAGAAGACCTGGAATCTGAGATTCAGCATTTCTAACAAGTTCCCAGCTGATGTTGGTGTTTCTGGTCTGAGGACCACACTATTTAGGTAATTAACCCCTGCTCCTTACTCCATTTTCAGAGAAAATCAACATGTTGCACATAAAACGATACTTAGCGACACTCACTAGGCACTAAACACATTTACTACACCTAATAATAATAAATGAAATGTAGATGTGAGAGATTTGGGCTATATCTATATTCAAAGGAGGAGAGTCTCAAAGTTGTAGAATCCCTCCAACTCTACCTCCAAGTTACCTAGATGCAGTTTTATATGAATAAAACCAAAAATGACACGGTAAAAAATAGATGCCATCTTAATGCTTTTAAATATATATTTACTTCTTATTCATGATCTTACACCCATTTAATTTTCTCTGAGAGATTATTCAGGTCACTCTTTAAATGGATTTCAATGTTTCCAGGGCTGTAGCTCATTATAAAAATGTTCACAGCAGATAGAATCTTGCTTCAGCATGGCACTGTCTTCGAGCTGGCAGACACAGAAATCGGTATGCGGATATTGTACCATAAACATTAATTTACTATTATGTGGAAGGTTGATTGATTAATAAATGCATAAGCCAGGAAGCCTAATTTAACTCTTAATTCCCTTTTTTTTTTATTTCACAGAGAGGGAAAAATTAATCTAGAATTGTTGATTGATTGAGAGTTTTAGTCTCGTCTAGACAGCAATGGAAAATGACTATGAACCTGGGACTTTGCAAACTGCATCATTTGCAAAATAAACCCGATCAACAAATTTCATCACACAGTGATTGATGATCATGGAGAAGAAGTATATGTAATCATCCGAGGAAGCAGCTCACCATGCAGAGTGGGTAAAGGAGAAAGAATTAGCAAGTATTTTCAGCTCAGGGATGGACACAAATGGAAGAAAATACACTTGAACTTTTTTTTTTAATTAATGAGCATTAGAGCACTCCAGTAGACTAGCAAATTAGAATTAGTACACTGCATACTTAACGTACAGAATATAAACATATTTTAGCTGCTGTGGTCCCACGGCAAAGATTGCATGATGCAAATAACCAACTCACACTCTTGCCACCATTAAAAGTCACATTTAGAACCCAATGTTCTATATCCAGATCTGAACAGTGCTGATTTTTCTCTAAAAACAAGAGAAACATACTCATTTTTCTTTTTGAAGAGTAGCAATTAAGCTGAGCGGAGCAATTTCTTATGAATTAGACCTGCGTCTCCTTCCTGTGATTGTGTTTTTCCTATCTAGCTCATATTTACAATGACGATCAAGGTCAAGTTCCAAGACCTAAGCCCCAGAAAGCTGATATCAGCATTATCAATACTATTTACATTTAGTGTATTCATGCAAGGAAATGAAAGGAAGGAAAGACAGTAACATTTGAGGACTGGCTGTAATAAGAACTTAAATATTCTACCAGAGATTCTGATCAAAGTTCTCATATCAACCCTTTGTTTTATTAACCTTATTTTACAAATGAGAAAAATAAAGAGTAGGGATGTTAGGAAGACTGGCCAATGCTGCAACAGCTATTAAGTGGCAGAACTCCATTTATGTTGGGTTCTGTACATGCTCAAGCGCAATCTTTTTTACAGCATGTATCAGAATGGCCTGCAGAACTTGTTAAGAAAAAAGATTGTTGGGCTCCACACTCAGAGTTTCTGATTCAGTCAATGTATAAGTTTCCTATTACTATTGTAACAAAATTCCACAAATTTGGTGGCTTCAAAACACAGTTTTAGTATCTAACTGTTTTGTGGGTCACAAGTCCAGACGCAGCACATCTCAAGTGGGTCCTCTGCTTAGAGCCTCACAGGGCTGAAATCAGGAGCCAATGGAGCTGCATTCCTTCCTGGAGCTTCTAGGAAAGAATCTTCTTTTGAGCTTATACAGGTTGCAGCCAAGTTCAGTTCCTTGAAGTCACCATTTCTTTGCTGGCTGTCAGTCATGGGTTGGGCTTTGCTCCTACAGGCTGCCTGGATTCCTTCCCATGTTTGCCACGTGGCCCCCTCCACAAGGCCATCCCTTTCACACTTTGAATCTCTCTGACTTTCCCTTTTTGCCTATCTCTCTCACTCCAGCCAGAGAAAGTTCTCTACTTTTAAGGACTCACTGTGATTAGATTGGACCCACTGGATAATACAGAATAATCTTAAAAGTCTGTAAACCTTAATTACACTGGCAAAGTTTCTTTTATATGTAACATAGTCACAGGATCCATGGATTAGAAGGTAGGCATCTTTGGGGGAGCATTCCATTTACCATAGTCATTCTACACTGGCGCCCCAGAATCTCCATTTCTAACAAGTTTTTAGGTAATACTGCTGGTCCAGGGACCACACTTTGAGAACCCCTGTTCTAGCTTCTATTCCAAGTGTGGTCCGTGGCACCAGCATCACCTGGGAGCTTGTTAGAAATGCAGAATCTCAGGTCTCATCCCAGACTTGGTGAATAGAAGCTGCAGTTTAACAAGAGCCCCCAAGTAATTTGTATGCACATTAAAATTTGAGAAGCATTGCCCTAGGGCAGTGAAAAAATGGGGAAAAAATAAAATAAAGTATATGTTTCATTTATTCTCAAAACCTTTTGGAAAGATACAGCTCTTCCTTTGTCCTGTTAGTGCTCTTTTCTTTTCTTTTCTTTTCTTTCCTTTTTTCTTTGTTTTTTTTTTTTTTTTTCAGAATGGAGGGAGGAATCTTACAAAGTTGCACTTGTAAAGATTCCTACACTTTCTCTCTGAGTGGTTTTATTTGCTCACGCCTACTCCCAATTTTAATTCAAAATGGGGGATCTCTCTGTGAACTCAGCCCTGGAAATGTTTGGCAACCTGAAATACTGCAGGTTGGACTCGAGTCATTGGGCAGGCCTGACAGAAACATCCCTCCTTTAGTCGCATCCAGGGTTTAATGGGAATAGATTTCAAATGACACTCAGATGGGTTCAGTAGTGGCCATCACCCCCGACCAGAGACAGGGTGAGCGTCGACCGGTACAGCATGCTCCACTTTTATTTTTCCATTAATAGGATTTCCTCAGTCCTGGAAAGAGATTCAGCGAAATCTAAGGGCCCCAGAGGAGAAGGAAATATCATTAACCCTTTTATTGAGGATGTTATTGGCTTTCTGTGAGTTACCATTAGAGGAAAGTGACTGCAGTTAGAATATATTGAAGGAGACTACAGAATGATGCAGACAGCCGTGACTAAACACACAGCTAACTTCCATCTTCAGCTTAAAAATGCCTAAATGTAATCACTGAAACCTAATCATTAAACATCCAGAGAAAAGTGGAACATGCTTCAAGATGTAGACATTAGCTGAAAATTAATTATCTCAAACTCTCCTGCTTTTCCTTAATTTAAAGTGAGAGAGAGAGAGAACAAAACGAAAACGGAAGGATGTTTGGGAGTGAAAATGAGTACATATGAGTACAATAAAGTGCTATTAAGCAAACTCCGTTGGTAAAAGAAACCAAAAATCAATCTCTCTCTCTCTCTCTCTCTCTCTCTCTCTCACACACACACACACACACACACACACAATGCTATTTCCTTTTTAGTTCACCAAACTCCAGGTAATATAGGCCCATACTGTCTACTTACATCAGCACAAAGAATCATATAAACCACCTCTTGTTCCCAGCACATGCCCTGCATCCTTGTACTTGTTCCTCTCTGATTAGATAAGGAGACTGTGAAGGTCCCGTACTCAACACAATCCTCTAAAATGTTACCAAATTCTCTTTGGGCACTCTAACAAGTAAGGGTTGTGTATTGGCAAAGGGGTCAGAAACCCAGAAATGTTTAATGAGGCACCTGAAAACGCAGGCCAACTAATTATACCAACAATAAATCAATAAGACAATGGCCATTCAGGCAACATGTGGGACAAAAGCCGAAGAGATGATAACCACCCCCCAGCAACTCTCCAAGTGAAAAACACTTCCCACCTCCCCGATTAATGCCGCTCTCCCACCTCCATTTCTGAAAACTATTTACCTCAAGAAACATTGACAAACAAACAAATAAATAAATAAATATTTCCTGAAATCTGAAGTGTGTACCTTTGAAAGTCACCTGGCAAAGTAGGTTATATGCCATTGTTCTTTAGGATCTGTGTTTATTGGGGGGATGGGGAGAAGTGGGAGAGAGTTCAAATCAAAGATGGGATCTCTCTGGGGTCACTGGGAGGGACACAAGATGACCCTGCACTGGACCCTTGACCCAATGGGCAGTAGTCAGGGGTTGGCATGCAGCCAATAAACCTCAGATAATTTTTGCCCTGTATTCGAGTTCTGCACAATTCCTTCTGATGAAAGGTTAGTCTCTTCTCATGAGCCTAAAATATAATATTTGCATTTCTTTTATTTATTGCTATTCAAAATGCTGCTAATCACTAGTAAGCCTCTTCTGGGTCTTCGCGTGTGGGCCTCACTGCAGTGGAGGTCAGCCCTGCCCTTTTCTGTCTACGCACCATCATGAAAAGGATTTTCTATTCCTATCATCACCATTCTTCCCTTCTTTTCAGCTTTTCATCAATATACTTGCTCTTCCTTTCCCCTTTCCCTCCCAATCAATTCATCCTAAAGTCATTAGCTGGATCAGAGTAAAGTGAGAATCTGCAAGAATCAGGAATGAGAGGGGACCTCAGTGGCCTAAAATGGGCTTCCAGAGCCCTTTCCTAAACAAAACCTACTCCTGTTTTAGAATTCCTCTCTTGATATGCTCCTACTTATCCAGGCTGTGGAAACGTTGTAGTTATTTTCAAGTTTTCCTTTTTCTTTGCCAATTTATATTCAACCTGCCCACCTAATGGGTTGTGGTGAAGAATTAAGTTGAAGCACTTAGTGAAATGCTTATATCATAGTCCTTTATAATGTTTTTAATTTTTAAAAGGTTCCTCCTCCACCCCCTGCATTGGGCCTGCCAGCACCAACAACAGGTGAGTCAGATCTAACCCTGACTTCCTCCTTAGGAGTATGTTCATCTGGTTTGCTCAGATAATTCGCCACCAAGTCTCCTTGATTTTGCAGGGTAGTATAAAACAGTGCCTGAGCTGGATTACCTGGATTCGAGTTTCATTTTTACTACGTACTAGCTGTGTGACCCCAGACAAATTCCTTAATCTGTCTCAGTTTCCTCACCTGTGAAATGGGAGGGATAATATCAGTGCTGCCTAATCAGCTGCTGGGGGATGAAATGAGATAACCCAGGGAAGCTCTTGATCTGTGCCTGGCGCCTAATGAGGGCTTTCACAAGGGTTAGCCATTACTATTGCCTCCTTGAATCTTTCCTTTTCTAGCAGTCTCTGCTTGCTGCTCCCTCAATTCTAGCTCTGACCACCCCTCTAGGGAACAAGTGCCATCACCGTTTAATTAATTTTTTTTTTAAATATATCTTTATTTATTTCAGAGAGAGGAAAGGAGAGGGAGAGAGAGAGAGAGAAAAGAAACATCAATGATGAGTCATTGATTGAGCCCACCACTTGGGCATGTGCCCTGACCGGGAATCGAACCCCGATCGCCTGGATCCTAGGTTGACGCTCAACCGCTGAGCCACGCCTGGCTGGGCATCACCATTTAATTTAAATCCAGCCTCTAGCATTGCCTTCTCCAAAAATCCACCTTTCCCCACCATCAGAGAAATCAGTGCACATGCAAAGGCCTCATTTCCTACTAAAAGTCTTACCTACAGCCATCTTCCCAAACCATTTGGATTTAAGAACCCATGTAGGCCTCTTTCCATCTCCACCACTGCAGTGCTGCTGCATGTCTGCCCATGTGCAATGGGTGGTGCATGGACCTTTTCCTGCTTCCTGATCAAGAGGGACCAGCAACACGGAACACAACCATCCAAAGGCCCGCATCTCCTGCTACATCGGGCTGATTCACCACAAGGCAGTGGGCATGCAGCCTGCAAAGTGTGGTAGTCATCATGAAGCAGAGATCCAGCCAGAAAAGCTGACCACCTCCTGCCAGTGAACCACCATCAACAAGAACACCGGGGCCACCATGAGCAGCATCCAATACATGGTCCACAAGAACAAGTACCACTGGTACCTGCTCAAGGCCGCCATCCACAGGGCCCGGACCAACCTGCGCCCAGAAGCCTGTGACAGTGAACAGGAAGGGAGCCCACCCACCAAGCATTCCTGAGCACTCCGCCCCACCCCACCAACACAATAAATGTGTTAGCAGACTTTCCTCAAAAAAAATTTTTCAAAAAAGTGTATTTCCTGACAAATATCAATTTAAAAAGCATACTTTTATAAAACACAATAAAAATTAATTATTGAAAATTTTAATGTAAAAACAAACAATACAAGCCTAAAATTTGTGAAATTTCTATTATTAGGTTTAACAAGCATATATACTTCAAATTGCTTTGAAAGTTTCTAAACATGTATTCCCAATTACATTCATCTCTTAATGGGCCCATGGCAGACAGTTGCTGAACAGAGAACTATCCTTTGAGAATTTTCAGAAGCACTATTAAGTGCCCTTCATTAGCTAGGCTCTGGCTAGTTTCTTGTTGAATCTCCCCCAACCCCAGCTGTGTGTGTGTGTGTGTGTGTGTCTGTGTGTGTGTGTGTGTGTGTGTTGTGTATACAGAGGTGGGCAATAGTAGGTTTATAGTTGTGAGTGCACAAAACGTATAATAATCATGTCATAATGTGATTATAATAAACACATTGTAATAATCATAACCTGCATATCTTTTTCCATACAAATAACTGTAAACCTACTTTTGCCCACTGTTGTATATATTACTTGGATGTTTCCCCAACAATGTTTCTATTTCTATCTTTTCCACATGCTATTGTTTCCCCTTCCCATTTTTGTGACCATAAAGCTCCTAAACATCTTTTAAGGTCCTATTCAGGTGTTGCATGGTCTAAAGACTTGCATATCTGCTGCTTGGTGCTGGGTGTGGCTCTGTCTCTGATACTGTGGCTGATTGTCAACACTGTCCCGATAGTCTTGTTCTCCGGCTGCCAGCACTCCAATCTCCACGGCTGCTCTCTGTCCTAATAGCTATTGACTGCTAATCCTGCTGCCTCCATCACAGCTGCTGTAGCTCTAGTGCTTATATCCTAAAGAAAAACTCCCCCACTGAACGATTAAAGCCACTTGAGACTTTTAGTGAAAGCCTACTTATTCCATTTTCCTATCTCTTCTCCTAAGGCAGCTGAGGCAATAAATTTAAAGACTGATCCAGACATACTTAAAGGACATGAGCCTGTATCTTAAAAACTTTGCCAAATGCCTGTTCTATACCCAGTACCCAGCTGGATGTGGTAAATACAGGAGGAAAGACACATCCCCTGCAGAAAAGCAACCCTTAGAGCAGTTCAAGAAATGGTATAATCACATACACAGGTGTTGTAGTAATTCAAGGAACAGCACACAACTGGTAACAAAGATTTTAGTGCTGGAAGAAAGTTCTGCATGGGTCTTTCTTATTTCTGCAAGTCTGCACAGAGGCACTAACAACATGTTCTCTCTTTTAAAGGACGTTTATAAAGTAAACGGCCTTGAATGATACAAATATGTCTCCTTCTAGAGAAGAGGGAAGAGATAGAAGTTTGTTGCACAGAATAACAAAAATACTGTCTCTCCTGTGGGCAAAAATTGGTCAGGTTTTCTCTCAGCTCATTTATTATAAAAGTTTGAGGTTTCTAAGCTCAGGGTTTCTCAGCTGTGAAGCAAACCCAGTACATGTACAGCATCCAAGACCTTCTGTGTTGCATATACTATGTTCATGGATTGGAAGAATTAATATCGTTAAAATGTCCATACTATCCAAAGCAACCTATATATTCAACACAATTCCTATCAAGATACCAATGCAATATTTCACAGAACTAGAACAAATATTTCAAAATTTTATATGGAACCAAAAAACCCCCAATAGCCACAGTCATCTTGAGAAAGAAGAACAAAATTAGAGGAATCATGCTACCTGATATCAAACTATACTACAAGGTCATAGGGATCAAAACAGCATGTTATTGGCATAAAAACAGGCATATAGATCAATGGAACAGAATAGAGAGCCCAGAAATAAAGCTACACCTTTATGGTCAATTAATATTTGACAAAGGAAGCAAGAACACAAAATGGAGTAAGATAGTCTATTCAATAAATGATGTTGGGAAAATTGGACAGATATGTGCAAAAAAAGGAAACTAGACCACCTTCTTACACCATACACAAGAATAAACTCAAAATGGATTAAAGACTTAAATGTTAGACTCAAAACCATAAAAATTCTAGAAGAAAACACAGGCAGTAAAATTTCAAACATTTCTCGTAGCAATATTTTTTCTGATATATCTCCTCTGGCAAGGAAAACAGAAGAAAAATAAACACATGGAACCACATCAAACTAAAAAGTTTTTGCACAGCAAAGGAAACAATTGACAAAATGACAACCCACTGAATGGGAGAACATACTCACCAATACATCTGATAAGGGGTTAATATTCAAAATTTATAAAGAACCTATAAAACTCAACACCAAAAAAAACCAAACAATTCAACTAAAAAAAAAAAAAGGGCAAAGGACCTGAATAGACTCTTCTCCAAAGAGGACATTCAACAGACATATAGAAAAATGCTCAATGTCACTAATCATCAGAGAGATGCAAATTAAAACCACAATGAGGTATCACCTCACACCTGTCAGAATGGCTGCCATCAACAAATCAAGAAACAAGTGTTGATGAGGATGTGGAGATAAGGGAACCCTTGTGCACTGTTGGTGGGAATGCAGATTGGTGCAGCCACTGTGGAAAGCAGTATGGAGTTACCTCAAAAAATTAAAAATGTAACTGCCTTATGACCCAGTGATTCCACTTCTGTGAATACATACGAAGAAACCTAAAACACTAATCGGAAAGAATATATGCACCTCTATGTTCATTGCAGCTTTATATACAATAGCCAAGATTTAGAAGCAGCCCAAGTGCCCATCAATAGATGAGTGGATTTTACAGCTGTGGTACAACTAGACAATGGAATACTACTCAGCTGTAAAAAAGAAGGAAATCTTACCTTTTATGACAGCAGGAATGGACCTGGAGAATATTTGCTAAGTAAAATAAGCCAGTCAGAGAAAGACAAATACTGTATGATTTCACTTATATGTAGAATCTAATGAACAAAATAAACTAACATACAAAATAGAAACAGATGTGAGAAGGGAGTGGGTAAAGGGACTGGAAAAAGGTAAAGGGTTTAAGCAAAAAACAACTCATAGACAACAATATGGTCATTAACAGAGGGAATTGGCAGTAGGTAGAGGTAGAAGAGGGTAAAAGGGGGACAAATGGGGATGGAAAGAGACATGACTTGGGGCAGTGAACACACAATACAATAAACAGATGATGTGTTGTACACCTTAAACCTACATAATTTTATTAATCAAGTAACCCCAATAAATTCAAATAAATAAAGTACTATCTTTGTAGTTGCATTTTAAAGACAAAAGTATCAAAAAAGATGCTATATGCAGTGTTGGGTTTTCATTGCCTTGGACATAAGTCATTCAATATTCATATTGAATGAATAAATGTGATGGTTTAACTGTTTAATCTGTCATTAGTACATATATGGACTTACAGTGAATGTCAATGGAAGTTACTTCTGATAACACAGAAGGATAATATATGCAAAGGGTCTTCTGGACATGGAGTCCACTTTGATCTCATTTTTAAATATACAGAACATTAGTTCTGATTTTTAAGCATACTCTGAAATCCTCTGATTGTCTTTAATGAGCCTCTTGATTATATAAGGCTTTGCCTCATGCTACAAAGTGGATTGGCAGTGTCTATGTTAGCCAGAGCTGGACTCAAGAAGTTGGAATAGTGGAGCAGACTTTAACAAGAAGTTATTCTTGTTTTACTTTTGTTACTACAAACCAATTTGCTTTAGCAATTTTTACCTACTAAAAAAATTACACAAATTAGAGCATGTCTTTAAAAGTGAATAGCTACTAAATAAACTTTAGATGCAATTAGAATTATGATACTTATTACAAAGAGCTGTGTCTCCTTCTACTTGGCGCTAGTGACAAAGGTTAAAAATGCCATCCTATAAAATACCACATAATTAAACAAAGCAATTTTGTAATTACCCACTACAGAACTGGATAAATTCCAAGTTTCATAATTATTTTAACCTATAAATGATCTACTTATACAAAAAAATTAATCTAGAAGATAAAAGAATAGACTTTCTCTTCAGCACAATTTAGTTTCATTCCCATTTATCTCAATTTGTTCAACTACTCTTTTTTTAAATAAAAATAACAAATAGTAAACAGTTTTCTGCTACTTGTATCGCCCTCCTCAGCACCTATATATAGATGTGGGTATAGAATGATGGGCCTCAGCTTGAGAATTGCTAAAACCCAGCACCAGAAATGAGATGTAAAAGTAGTACCTGGCATACTGAAAATTCAACCCCCATTATCAAGAGTTGCAAGAATAATGCCCCAGGAGAAGTTGAAGGAACTCATTACGATAATCTGATAGAGACAAAACTCTCTAAAAGGCAAATACCTGTTTCCCAATAGGATGGAATTACACCACCATATAGGCAAATCCCACCATGCCAGCTTCCTGTGTTGAGCTTCTAAAAGTTTCATTCTACACTGCACTCCATCCCCTCATTGTTTAACTTTTTAAAAATATATCTTTATTGATTTCAGAGCGGGGAGGGAGAGATAGAAATATCAGTGATGAGAGTCACTGATTGGCTGCCTCCTGCATGCCCCCCACTGGGGTTCGAGCCCACAACCTGAGCATGTGCCCTGACCTGGAATCGAACCACGATCTCCTGGATCCTAGGTCAGTGCTCAACCACTGAGCTATGCCTGGCCAGGCGCCCCCTCACTGTTTTAAAGCGCAAAAGAAACAGGCTCTCTCACCAAGCTCCAGATAAAGGTCCGGCTACCCCAGGGTCCAGCCCCATTTCCCCTGTCACTAAGATGAAGGACATCCCCTGTGGGTAATTCTGCAGAAGGAATCTTTCTGCACAATCCAATACACTTCGAGATGACAAAAAAAATAAATAAATAAAAATTAAAAATCTTTTTTAAAAAAACCATCCTACAGAATTTCCAGGTCACTGGATGAATTTTAAAATTACAGTGATGACCAAGAACTTTCATCAAATATCCATGATATACCTTAGGCACTTTGCTGCATACTAGTCCTAATACCTTGGCCAAATTTCACCTTTGAGTAGGTCCTCTTGTTAATTATTTAGTTCTTTTACTTTGAAAGTAGTATTCTTGCTTTAGGCCCAGAGCACTTCCCCACAGCACAATGAGTAAATGTCCTCAGATTCCAGGAAACTAGGTGGAGGTTCTATAAATGAAAAATCTAAAAAATGATGACATCTGTTGAAGTTGCACTCAGATCTCACTAGTAGAGCTTGATAACTTTTGCAGAAGGTCATCCTTACCTTCTGGAAAGGTACAAAACAGAGCATGCTAACCAATGAGTCACAGGGTCCAAGATCAATGTCCTTTGGGGACTAACCTGCCAGTCTGAGCATTCAGACCAAGGGAGAACAAAGGTCATTACATGACTGTAGAAGTCCAGGCAGAAAAGCCTGGATTTGTCTTTCAGCCTACTTTCTTCCTGAGTTTTGGTATAAAAATATAGGACTAAATTATCTAATGTCTACAAAATTAAACACCGACTGTAAGTTTCAACTAGAAAACAACTTGGAGCAATATAAAGAGAGCATATCTGTATGCATCATTTATTTTACCAGACACCTTTCTAGTTGTTTTATAAAAATTATCATTTTTAATCTCTATGACAAGCTTTCTAATTTTTTTGTGTGCAAGTCATAGGTTCTGAGAATTTAAGTGACTTTATGAAGGTCACCCAATAAGGAAGTAATATAACCGAACATCTGTCTCCACAGCTGATTATCTTTTTACTGTGGCATGTTGTGTGTATTACATGCCATTGACTCAGCTCCAACTCCCAGTGACCCTATGAATGAGTGATATCCACAATGTCCTGTACTCAAAGGCCCTGCTCAGTTCCAGTAGACACATGCCTAAGTTTCTTTTATGGAGTCAATTCATCTCATATTTGGTCTTCCTCTTTTTCTGCTGTCTTCCATTTTTGCCACTATTATTGTCTTTTCCAAGGAACCCTGCCTTCTCGTGATGTGTCTAAAGTAGGACAGCTTCAGGTCTGTCATTTGCCTCCAGTGATGTTTCAGGCTTAATTTGTTCTAGGACCGACTTGTTCATCTCTCTAGCAGTTCCATAGAGCTCTCCTCCAACATCATATTTCAAGTGAATCAATGTTTTTTACCATCAGCCTTCTGCACTGTCCAGTTTTCACATCGGTCCACAGTAATTGGGAATATGAGGGTGTGCAGAATCCTAGCCTTGGTCTCTAATGACACAGCTTTGATCTTGGTGATCTTTCCTAATTCTTCCATTGCTGCCCTTCCAAATCTCAGCCTGATTTCTTCGGCTGCAGTCTCCATGTGGACTGATGAGTAGACTAAGGTAAATCTTTAACGATTTTGAAGTCTTCATTGTCTGTGTTAAAGGGGTGTGTTTCTTCTGTAGTCATGATTTTTGTCCTCTTGATATTGAAATGCAGCCTGCTTTGACACTTTCTTCTCTCACTTTCATCAGAAGTCATTTCAAAACATTGCTACCTTCTTCCAGTAAGGTGGTGCTATCTATATATCTTAAGTTATTGATTTTTCTTCCACCAACTTTCACTCTCCTTCCTCTGAGTCAAACCCAGTTTTTTGTATGATATATTCTGTGTACGCATCAAACAATAGGGAGGTAAAACACATCCTCAACTTACACCTTTGCTTATAGAAAACTATTCTGTCTCTCCGTATTCTGTCCTGACACTGTCCATCAGGACTATCCAGCTAGATTTTTCTTCCCTTTTCACTTCTGGCATTGTCTTTTTTCATTCTTCCCTAACAATACTTCTGGTTTCAGTCCACCGTTCTTCTGGTTCTCGGTAAATTAAATTTAACAATGCAAATCTGTGTTTCATGTGGACTTTAAATCCACCACGTATGTTATTTATCTTCTGTTTTGGGACTATGATTCTTTTAGTGCTCTTTGTCAGCTTCACTCTCATGTTTGATGTTAACAGTTCATGGTCAGTACCACAATCTGCTCCTGGTCTCATTTCAGCAGAGAGAATACAGCTTCTCCATCTCCTGGTACCAATTACATAGTCTATTTGATTTCTATATTGGCTATCTGGTCATGCCTATATATATACAGTCATCTGTTTGGTTGTTTGAAGCATGTGTTTGTGATGGACAAGTTGTTGGCTTCACAGAAATCCATGAGCTGATCTCCTGCTTTATGTCTGACCCCCCTACACTCCAAATTTTCCAAAGACATTTGATTCTGCTTTATTTCCTACTCTTGTGCTCAAGTCACCTACAATTATGAGCATGTCTTGTTTTGGTGTGTGATCAATTTCTTCTTGGATACTTGCGTAAAAGCTTTCAATTTCCTCTTCAGCCTCTGTGGTTGAAGCATAGACTTGAATGATGGTTATGTTAATAGGTTTTCCTAGAAGTCTGATTGATATTATTGGATCAGACCTTGCATTATAGCCCCTAATTGCCTGTGCTACATCTTGCCTCAGTATTAAAGCCACTCTGTTTCTTCTGAGCTTGTCATTCCCAGAGTAGAACACTTTGTAGTTCCCTGACTGGAAATGGCCCACTCTAGCCCATTTTAGTTTGCCACCAACAAGCACTGCAATGCTTAGATGTTCAGCTTCTTACCTACATGGCATGTTACCTCATTAGATTTTAAATTCAAAGGCTGAGTTTGTGTTTCTTAACCTCTAACCCTTTTTTTTTAATCTGCATAACTGTAACATTCCCAAGGTCACACACAGCCAATAATTGTCAATGATAGGATTTGAATGCCTGTTTTATGTCTCTTTCAACATACACCAGTCAAAAGAAACTGAACATGTGGACTTCCTCTGGCAATTCTTTTCTTCCTCCAGTCTCTTTCTTTTTAAAACTTGAGGATGGGTTTGAAGGCAGCTTTCCTCTCAGTGGCACACATCCTCTACATCAGAACTACCTGACAATTCTATCTTCAAAATATCACTCACAACCATCACCTCCCTACATCATCATCATCTCCACCTCTAATATTAATTGCCACCACCTCTAGCTGAGGCTCGGTGATCTCCCTCATCCACCCAGTCCTTCCAACAGAGGGATCTTTCAGAAACATAAATTGGGCCATGTTACCTCAGTACTTAAAGCCTTTCAGTGACTTTCTGTTTCATTTAGGATCTGCCCTGACCACTTCTTCCCTACTGTCTCCCACATTCCTTATGTATCCTCATTACTCTTCCTCAAGTCCTTTCCCACTTCAGGGTTCATGTGTGCTATTCCCTCTGCCTGGAGCACCCTTAAACTTTCATCATCCACTGATTTCTATATTGCCTATCGGTCATGCCCATATATAAGTGTGTACTATAACTTCATTTTCTTAAGAAACTCAAAGTCTATTTGGGAGACAGATTAGAAAATAAACAATTGCAGGGCAAGGCTACACGTGCTATAAAGAGGTATGCTTAAAGATGGCGGCCGAGGTCACAGCTGCACCCGCCGCCTCCCGCAACCACATCAAAATTACAACTAAAATACAGAACCACCGTCACTCAGAGCCTCCTGAGATCTGGCTGCACAGAAGCCCCACAACCAGGGAACTGAAGGAGCATCGAGACCAGTAGGAGGGGCGGAGACGCGGGCGGATCGGGGCTGAATCGAGGAGACGCGGCCGCGGGCCCACACCTGGTGCTGCGGGTTAAATCCGGGAGGGAATCTCGGCGGTGGAGGTTTCCCGGAGGAGTGAGGGGACCCAGTCCCATATCAGGCCCCCAGCCCAGGGCTCCAGGGCCGGGAAGAGACGTCCCCACGACTCCGGGCTGTGAAACCAGCGGGGACTGTCCCTGAGGGTCCCGGAGGCCGCGGGAGCCCCAGCAGCTCCTCTAAAGGGCCCGGCACGGACTCACTCGGACGCTCCCTCTGAGCCCAGCGCCGGGCAGCAGCCGGAAAGGACCCGGGACACTCGGGGAGGAACTAACCTGCCTGAGATCCGGGCGAGAGGCGGAGGGGCGGCTTCCTCCTGGGCAGAAGGGCTGGCAGAGGCCATTGCTCCTTGGCGAGTCCTCCCCGCACACAGCCGGCAGGCAGGCGCCATGTTTGAATCTCCAGCACCTGACGCACGCCTTTGGCCCCGCCCCGTGATTCCCGGAGGCCCCGCCCCTCCCCACCTGCAGCTCATCCAGGCCATTGCCAGGGGCTTTTCTGTGCAAGTGGCCTCTCGAGCCTCATGCTTAGGACTTTCCTAAAATCTCTCAAACAAGCAGCAGTGGGCCCCATACGGCTTGATAAGCGGTCCCAGGCCTGGCACTAGCGGCAGCTGCATTGGCTCATAGCTTGGCCTCTCCTGGACACCTCCAAGCCCAGCACAAGGAGCAGCCAACTGCGGTTTGCTGTGTAGCTCATGCTGGGTGGCCCTGGGCAAGGCACTGGCACAGGCTGACTTTGCACCTCCCGGGAGGCCTCAGAGACAGTGCACCTGGTGGGCAGACTCGACCACTGGATTACAACCCTACCACACCCATGGGTGACACTCAAGGGGAGCACTTGGTGAACACCAAAGCCCCACTGAAGTAAATCCTGCTCCATAGGGGTGTCTCCAGCACAGCAGCTCTCTGGCTGTCGTTGCAGCTGGTCCTCACAGCTGATTGACCTGGGGGTCAGATCCTCCCAGGGACACCAACAGCAACCAAGGCTCAACAACAACAGGACAGTGCACACAGCCCACACAGGGGAGCACCTAGAAGGCCCAGCTCAGTTGACTGGGGAGGCTGAGCCACTGGACCCTACAGGACTCCTACTACACAAAGCCACTCTACAAATTCCAGGAGACATAGCAGCTCTACCTAATACAGAGAAACAAACACCTGGAAGCAGCCAAAATGTGGAGGCAAAGAAACATGTCACAAAGGAGAGAACAGAAGAAATCTCTAGAAGAGGAACTAACTGAAATAGATCTAAGCAAGTTAACAGATACAGAGTTCAGAATTTTGTTCATAAGGATGTTTAAGCATACTATTAGGGAAATAGCTGAGAAAATCAATAACATAATAAAGTACCAATTTGAAATGAAGGCTACACGAACTGAAATGAAGAATAATTTACAGGGAATCAACAGTAGAGGACACTGAGAATCAAATCAGGAATCTGGAACATGAGGAAACAAAAAACACCCAACCAGAAGAGCAAAAAGAAAAAAGAATCCAGAAATATGAAGATAGCATAAGGAGCCTCTGGGACAACTTCAAGAGGCCCAACATTCATATTATTGGGGTGCCAGAAAGGGAAGAAAGAGACCAAGAAATTAAAAACCTATTTGAAAAAATAATTACAGAAAATTCCGCTACCTGGGGAAAGAAATAGACTTACAAGTCCAGGAAGCACAGAGGGTCCCAAACAAGAGGAACCCAAAGAGGCCCACAGCAAGACACATCATCATTAAAATGCCAAAGGTTAAAGACAAAGAGAGAATCTTAAAAGCAGCAAGAGAAAAGCAGTTAGTTACCTACAGGGGAACACCCATTTGACTGTCAGCTGATTTCTCAACAGAAACTTTGCAGGCCAGAAGGGAGTGGCAAGAAATATTCAAAGTGATGAAAAACATGGAACTACAACCAAGATTGCTCTACCCAGCAAAGCTATCATTTAGAACTTAAGGTCAGATAAAGAGCTTCACAGGTAAGAAAAAGCTAAAGGAGTTCATCACCACCAGACCAGCACTACAGGAAAAGTTGAGGGTCTTCTTTAAGAAGAAGCTAATGAATAAAAGAATCTGATGAACTAAATAGATCCAGAGGCATTGACACATGTAACAGATGATCATATTTCAGAGGAAAGAGGGGAGGGGGGTGGAGGGTGGGAAGAGATTAACCAAAGAAGTTATATGCATAACCCATGGACACAGTCAATAACGGGGTGAAGACCTGGGGAGGGGGTGGGAGCAAAGTGGAGGGGGACAATTGGGGGGGGGGAATGGGACACCTGTAATACTCTCAACAATAAAGATAAATTTTTTTTAAAAAGGACATTGGGTGAAAACTAAAGAAATCTGAATAAACTATGGAATCTAGTAATAATAAATATATCATTGCTGGTTCATTAATTGTAACTAATGTATCATACTAATTTAAGATGTTAATAATTGGAGAAACAGGGTGGAAAATTATTGAACTGTCTTCCCAATTTTCTGAAAATCTAAAATTGTCCTAAAAGTTAAGTTTCTGTTGAGGGGAAAAAACTAACCCTTGCTAAACACTGCCCTCCCATCCATTGTACAGAAAAGACAAGCCTTCTGAGGCTCTCTTGGTCATAGTGGTCATGCTGGGGAGGCTCAGATTACAGAAGTAGACATGTTTCTGTATCTGAGTTGAGTGAAGTATGGGCTCCACAATTTGGAATTACATCTCCATGCTAATCCAACCCACTTCCTTCCCACATTTCCTTTTGTTCATGGCACAACCATCTCCCAGCTCCCTAAATTCAATACTTTAGAGTCAGCCTTTTCTTTTTCTGCCCCATTTTCTAAGCCCAGTTTCTTTTGACTCATTAATTTTATTTCAAATCCAGTATCTCAACTCAATACCACTGTCTTTGTTCAGGTCCTCAGCATACAGCATCCACATGCATTTATAATTCACCTTGACCCCAGCTTCTCTCCAGTTTCAATTCCTCCTCCGAGGTCACCAGAGTTAGCTTCTCCAAACAGGTATTTGATCATGGCAATCCCTGCTTAAAATTCTCCCACTCCTTTCAGAGAGAATGCATACCTACTAGCATGGATAGCAGGTTCTTCACACTCTGAACCAAACCCACATTTCTGCTTTCCATTCTCCTTTATCTGATACGCCTCATGTCACAGTCACACCAGGTTGCCATTGCACTTACACAGATACACCCTGGATTCTCAGAACTTGATGTCTTTGCAGGTCCTGACAGGAAGGCTCGTGTTATCCTCTCCCTGTGTTTACTCACTTGGTGAACCCCTCATTTCATAAGCCTCATCTCAAAGGTTACATTTTCTCAAAGCTTTCTCTGACTCCCCAAAGCAGACCTCCTCCTTCATAGCACTGTCCATGTGTGATTATACTGATTTCCACAAGAAGAGTCTCATGTGTGAGGCCACCTGCCACCCACCTGTGACATTCATGCCTGAAACAATACATTTCACATAGTCGGTACTCAATAAACATATGCTGGATGCTTCCATTCAGTGACTCCCTACACCCTTCTGGACCACACTCCCTCCCCCGACAGAACCTTCTTTCATAGATGACTGTATTCCTGTTCCTTTAGCTGAGGGTCAGCCAGGACTCTCTGCAGCAGGAGTCAGCAGACTTAGAAAAGAATTGACACCTTGAGCTGAGCCACAGGCAGAAACACAGGAGCCAACCCTACTGGTGACTGTCTCTCACCTCTTACATAAGTGTGTCTTTGTGTCATTGTTATATCCCGCTGACTCAAGTTGGAGCGGCTGCAGCCATCAAGGGGGCAAGGGAAACTGCTTTTCCTAATAACTACAGCATCTCCTTGCTTCCTCCCTGACTAATCAGTTATAGATTCCAACAGACAGCAAGAGAGTGCCCCCAGCCCGCCCTAAGCCCATAGGCTGGGGTCCCACTAACCTAGCTAACATGTGAGTCCCTTCATGACCCTAAGGGTCCATAAAATGCTCCCCCAAGGTAGGCAGAGATACCACCAGAAATACAGGCCCCAAAAATAAAAAATGAATCACTTGGAAACCAAACTAATTAAAGAAAATTATAAAATAAAGAAAATTTCCTCAAATAAATCATACAGAAACTCAAACATGTTCACACAAATTGGTATTAAGAAGTAAGCTTAAAATTGGAACCTGGCCACTGAATACCAAGTGAATATTGAAGGCTACATTCACAGATTATTTTCCAAAGTTCTTTTGAAAGAACTCTATATTTTAACACAATAAAGCCATTTCTTCATTTTTGTATAGTTTGTCTAAAAACTTGAATTATAGAGCACATGAGGTTTTCCCCTTGCTTTTGTTTATATATACATATTATCTCTTCTTTTTAATAGTCATTCTTCTGATTCTTCAATACACATAAGGCCAATGATGAGGGATGGAGTTGGGGTGAAGACGGGCACAAAATTTAACTAGAGACCAGTACTCACAGCAGGGCCCGGCTACACTGTGTATCAGTAAGATTCCTCCCTTGCCAAAAGCTACTAAGATTTTCCCGTTGGGACCTAAATCTGTTCTCAGTGATCTTGACAGCACTGAACGTGATTCTATACTCAAAGTAGAAATGCCGCGAATGTTAAAGGTCAACACTGTTACATGGTACAGTTCTCTTAATAAATCCTTATCAAAGTTTATTTAAAAGCATGCCAATGTTGAGAGTAACTAATATTTTAATAAGAATCAAAATCAGAAAACTACACTTTTTTATTTCAATAGGGTCTATATTTGATCATTAGATAGCAGTGATGTAAAAAGCTCCCACCCCACCTTTTTTTGTTCTCCAAATTGATATTTGCATTTGAGTTAGCAGCTGATATTAGAGAAATCATGAAAATTTTGACTGAAATGAAAATTCCAAAACTGGATCTTCTGGATGAGAAACTGATTGCCTCCATTACCGAAGAGGAAATGAAAACAGCAATAGAGAAATGTGCAAGTCGCAAGCCTCCTGTGGTGATGAGTACCAATTGGAACAGGATAAAGCTTTTGAGGGAAAATCCAAAGATCTGCTATGCAGGATTTAAGAGAACTGTCTACTTATGAGACCCATGAAAGCCCCAACACAAAAGGCTTTGTTCTTATAATCTGTCAAAAATACCAACATTGGTGCTGTTTGCTTAATTAATTGCACTGAAAAAAAAGAAGCCTTCCAGGTAGGAAACCGGATGAAATAATTCAGGTTGAGATCGGTGGTTGTTTCTTGCATGGCTGCACTTATTATATGTGCAAAATTTCTAATTTATGAGTGCCAGCAAACAGATTTAGGCCTCCCTTCTACAGCAACTTATGGATTTGCACAGAAAGCCTTTATCATGTAAAAGAGGAATATTTACAAAGGCTTTTAAACAAATTTCATTTTCCAGAACTGTAGTAAATGGAATATAAGGCATGAACCCTTCTGTGAGTACAGCAGTTACCAGTAAGAGTGCTTCTTTCTCCCTGAGAAGAAACATGTGCTTTACAGATGTCTTTTTGCTTCATTTTCATCTGTTGACAAAAGAAGTTTATGTTCAATTCGATTGAGAAGTGATTCAAGGTAAAAGTTAAAAGTCAACCATCCTTGGTAACTGTGTATTTCATTGATAGTAATGCATTCATTCCGCTTTTCAAACTACTTTAAAAACCTCGCCTCATCAAAATCACCAGAATCTACAAGTAAACACTTAACAACAAAGACATAAAGTAACTTTGCTTAATAGCACTTAAAAAGTGGTAAAAAATAAAATGCAAATCTCTTCAGCAAAAGGTAACTTTTTTGACAGACATTATCTAAATATTCCTTTAAAACTTTGCAGTTGATCACATACTTATTCTCTTTGGTTTTTCTCAAACAACAGCCCTGCACTCTCTGTGGGTGATGGAAAAGAGAAAATTACATGCTAATTCAGTTGCTTCTGAAATCATCCTATGAAACAATACAAATATACACTTCACAACTTACACCGGAGAAGGACTTAGTTATGGTGACATGTCTCTCCCCCATTTCTCAGCACCTTTTGTTTCTGTTTGACCCAAAAAGTCTCTAATGCAGATGAACGATTCAGAATTCAGGTTTCATTTAAGGCACGATTTCCCAAACTGGTAGCTTATTTGACCCAAAACTTGTATTTTCTTTCATTTTCTTACAATTAAGAAATTTTACTTCTCAGTGAAGTAAAAGGTAACTGTTACATATTAAAAAGTCAGGAATTAACACCCCCATATTCAGTTCAGCATTATTTATAATAGGCAAGATATGGAAGCAACCTAAGTGTCCGTCCATGTATAAATGGATAAAGATAATTTGGTATGTATATACAGGATGGGCAAAAGTAGGTCTACAGTTATCCATGTGGAAAATAATACAATAATTAATAAATAATAATACAAGACTAAACTCTGTGTTTCACATACCCACAACTGCAAACCTACTTTTATTCCATATATACACACACACACACACACACACACACAATGGAATAGTATTCATCCATAAAAAAGAAGAAAATCTTGCCATTTGTGACAACATGGTTGGACGTTCAGGGCATTATAGTAAATGAAATAAGTCAGGCAGAGAAACACAAATACTGTATGATTTTATATGTGAAATCTAACCAAACAAACAAATAAAAAATGAACTCATAGATACAGAGAACAGAATGGTGGTTGCTAGAGGCAGAGATAGGGGTGGGCAAAATGGGTCGTGGTGGTCAAAAAGTACAAACTTCCAGTTACAAAATAAATAAGTCATGGGGGTGTAATTTACAGTATGGCAACTATAGTTAATAATTCTGTATTGCATATTTGAAAGAGGCTAGAGAGTAGATCTTAAAAGTTCTCATAACAAGAAAAAAATTTTTTTAACTACTCTATGGTGACAGATGTTAACTAGACTTATTGTGGTGATCATTTCGCAAATACACAAATATCAAAACACTGTGTTGTACACCTGAAACCAACATAATATTTTATGTCAATTATATCTCAATTAAAAAAACCAGGTGCCCAGCCAGTGTGGCTCAGTGGTTGAGCATCCACCCATGAACCAAGAGGTCACCCTTTCAATACCCAGTCAGGGTACGTGACTGGGTTGCAGCTCAACCCCCAGTAGGGGGCGTGCAAGAGGCAGCCAGTCGGTGATGTTTCCCTCTCATTGATGTTTCTCTCTCTGTCCTTCTCCCTTCCTCTCTCTCTAAAAAATCAACAAAAATATATTTTTTTAAAAAGCCAGAAATTAGTAACACTAGGTATACTTAAGTATGCTTACTAAAAGAATCTTTTAAAACTTAACAACTTTGTTATAATACATATTTGACTTATAAACTGTTTTTTTGACAATTTCTTATCCTCATTTTGCTTGTGAAATTAATATCTCTGTTTTTCAAATATCAAAACCAGGCTAAATAAAGAACCATTGTAGATTTTTATTATTATAGGAATATATTGCTATTGCACTTTGCCAAAACTATAACAGATTACTGGAGAAGTCGTAACAAGAAACAAATTGCTGAGGAAGCTATTAACTGTTTAGTATTTCCAGCCCATATGGAAATACTAATATTATGTATTCATGAGGATATGATAGGTATATTTAGTATGAGATTAATGTTTTCTCAGTGGAATGTCTTGGGGTTTTTTGTTTTTGATTTTTTTTCAGCATTTTGGTCAGATTCCCATAAACACCAGTGCCTTTCAAAGTTAGCACAATTAGGTCTTTCTTGTGATATTTGGAAGATTGCATTCCTGAACGATTATGGTTATGAGAGCTATTTCAGCAGATGGGCTGACCCACCCAAAAAGGAGTATGCGGCCATAGAAGGGTAACAAACCATTCCCTAAGGGGCAGCCAGCTTTTTAGAGATTCTCTAGGGTTTCATTAGGGGATGGAGTGGGATTTGGACCCCACACTTGCCACTCAGAATTATCAGGCTCCAGGGCCTACTGAGCCAGACCCCAAACCTAGAGTCAGCCTAAAAGGATTCAAATAAGGCTGAAAGCAGACATAAGAGGGCCATAATCAAGTGGGAAATGTTGAGTGTGTGTGTGTGTGTGTGTGTGTGTGCGTGTGTGTGTGTGCATAGCATCTGTGCCTAAGTCTTCCAAGAGGCAGAAAAGATCAGAAGAAGTGACAACGCAGTTACACCATGACAAGGCACTAGGAGGATGTCTTATGAGTCAGGAGGGAAAGGCATCCCACAGGAGAGGTGCGAGAAGGGTAAAGGGGAAGAGGCCTGAGAAAGCCCGCTCATTAAGGGACAGCGGTGTTCGCTGTGGCTGGATTGTAACATGCAAGGTGGGGAAGGGGCTGGTGTGATGTATGTCAGTTTGTGGTATTTCTCCTGGGAGAGCCAAATGGTTCTGGAGGAGCTTTCTCCAGGCCTGGCTTAGAGGGACTGGCCAGAGCATGTAACCATTTAAGTTCTGGAAGGGTGACTTAGAGCAGAATCGTATGCCAGCCCAGGTTGTGGCTCAGATTCTGGAGGAGACTGCCAGTGTTCACGCCCTAGCTCTGCCCCTTTCCAGCTTTTTTACCTCAGGCATGTCACTTACTCATCTGTACAATGGGAATAGTCACAGTATCTATCTTAGTGTCACTGTGAGATTAAATGAGTCCATTATTTATAAGGCATTTTGCATGAACCTGGCAAGGAGTCAACATCACTTAAATGCTTGGTAAATAAAATAGCAGTTGCAGCAATTAAAGCACCAGCTCTTTGCCAAAAACAAACAAATGAAAATACCTGTTCTGGATTCCAGGCCTGAAGGGATGCATGTTTTACAAAAAGATACTCAAAGGATTACTGAAGTCTCTGACTCTGGGATCTTAACCCAGTAACTTGCTCCAAGGAAGAATCCCAGCCTTGACCCAGGCATTAATTGAACTAATTCATATGTAACAAATTATGGGGTTCATCTCAAAGGTGGTAAGTATCGGGGTCCCCAACAGAAACTGAATGTGAGTCTCTTGGTTTGCTTTAGTGGACAGGTGAGAAGAAAGTCAGCAGCAGGATGTTTCTCAGGCAGAGCCAAGGGATTTTTTTCCCTCAGGGCTCTCTAAAAAATGATTATTCCTTTTTATAGGTTCTCCAGAAAGAAATACAAGGTTATTAAGAACACTTTTTAATTCACATAGCCCAGATATTTTGGGGTAACTGTGTCATAATTACTGAGTTATGTGTCCAGACTAAATATAAAATAAATTACTGTATATATATGAACAAATGAAAAATGAACTACAATATTCCTTATAATCGCAGGAACATTAAACATTTTACAGGAACACTCTGCATTGCACTTTGTCTTTAGCTTAAGTCTGTGCGACATAAGGGTCATCCAATCTCATTCATACAAATAGAAATAAGGGATCACGTGGGACAATTTTTTAACTAAATTTTTTTAGATGCATATTGCAAAGTACTGACCTCTCCTCAAAATAATGAAATTAGAAAATATGCCAATTTCGTCATCATAAAATAAACACGTATATACATGTATGCCACAGAAATCACTGACTTTTAAATTCAATCATACTAACTAATAATATGTTATGACCAATGTTTATTAAAAACTGATCATTGAAGTTAGTAATTTTAGAGTAAAAATCTCTTTCAAATGTTTACAACCGAGACACTGAACATTTCTTTAAAATGCAAATTAATTTGAATGTCTCAGCCTATGTCTCTCGCATCACACTATCACCCTGCCTAAATATAACTTCACTTATAAAAATAATGGGTGAGAAAATCTAGATAAAATGTAACTTGTCTGTAACTTGGGCTGGATGAAAACCATGAAAGTCTATTACCTTTATATATGATTTTGGAAAAAAAGAAATGCATCAAGAAACCTTTCACTTGGTTAAATAATAAATTGTTTTTTTAAAACAAAAGAAAAAAATGAAGTCAGGAAAATAAAAAAGAAGAATCCTTTATAAAGGAAACTAGCAAAAGACTTCTGATGTCACACATTATATAACCTTTCAAGATAACTGTGCTCCCCAGTGGGGACTTCTAAAAGGCTCGGTTTAAATTTTTTAGAAGTTTGTTTCATGTAAGCATCGCCACATATGCCAAATGGTCCATTAAGGACGCTCCATTATAGCTTAAAGAGTTTTGAGTTAAACACTCAGAGTATCGTGGCCTAAGATACTAAGAAAATACATGGCTCAATTTCCATTTGCTGTAACTCTGTAGGAAGATATTATCCACAGAACATTTGCTGCATCAAGGCGAGCATTTAGACAATGCCTTCAGAGCTGTTGGATGCTTCGGATCCCACTAGACCAATATCCATCTGTTTAAGATTTTGAAAAGTTAGTCAATTCCCGTTATTCGCATATGGGATCTGCATATATAGAGTGTGCATTGCCGACATGCCTAGAGATCTAAACTGTATCTTTGTGTTTTTGTGAGGACTTTCTACCACCAAGCCAATCCACTTTCCTGGCCCACTATCCCAAGAACCTCTGTCTTAGGTGTTTCTCAAACTAACAATTTCAGAGTTTAAAGTAGAGAATACTGGAACTTTTCTCCTAGTTATCCTGCTCTCAGATGTGGTTTCCCAGTGATAGTCAAGTGTCCTGGAAACACCTTTGGTCCAGAATAAGTAGTGCCTGCATACGTGGAAAGAAAACTGATAGCTGCAAGACACTGAGAATGTCCTGGACTAAGACACTGAGCATGCCCTCAGAATGTTCTGCCAGATGAGCCCCTGAAGTCTGTTCAAAGTCAGTAATGCAAAAATATCCCCAGTGGATCTTGAACAAGTGCCATGTTGAAAGAGGGAGACATGTGATACTGGAGAGGGCAAAGCAAAAGGCGCATGTCTTCAAGGAGTTTATTTCTTGGAGGAAGTGAAGGCTGCTTTCTTCTGGAAAGTACAGTTCTTTCTCATGGGTCCTTTGTGTTTTCACTCTCACCAGAAATCACCAATCTCAGTTAGGTAAATGCAAAGAAAGCCAAGAACCCAACAGTTTTGAGAGAAGTCAAGAGTGATCAGGGAAGGCTGTATGAACAGGTAGGACGAGTGCATTTATCTTTAGGATTTTGCATAAGTGCTGAGGAGTGAAGGGAAGCATTCTAAGTGGATGATGGCAGGGCGAACAAATCATGAAGACAGGAATTGCTGCGGAGTGTTCAAGGAACAGTGAGCACACCTGCTTCACCATGTGACGATCTGTGTTGGGCTAATGAGGTCGCTTGGGGCCAGATAGTAAAGGTTCTTGAATATCAACCTGAGAGGGTCGGAATTTGTCACACAGAAAGGAGAAGTCATTAAAGGCTTCTGAGGTCGTGAAAACCACATTTCAGGAAGGCTGATCCGATGATGATGTGCAGAAGAGATTTGGAGGGACAGGATGAGTTGTTACAAACTGGAAAATAGGAAATAGCGATATGCCCTAGGCCAAACCTCTCCATTTAGCTCTGTATGTTGACAATCTCAGAGGGAGAAACCCAAGCCAGAAAAAAATGAACAACTTCTCTCATGCAACTTCACTCTCTCTCCATTCCCCAATATTGTTCCAACCCACCCCCTAGAACAAACACCTGGGGAGAATCCCAAGTCCAGCTCGGTGTTCCTCCTCTCTTATTCACTTACCAGACACATATAATTAGATAAGGAGAAGCCTTTCCCTTTAAGGGAACTGGATTCTGCGTAGCTGATAAGGGCCCTTCAAGATTAGTAAATCTCCACCTGGGATAGGGCCAACTGAACATATCTGAATTGCCCTGCATAAAAGGCCTCAGTCTACAGAGGACCCTTATCAAAGCTGCTAATCTTTCTGAGGACTCTTCATGCTATACCCAGTCCTACTGAAGTTTTCTTCCACCTGCCTGTCAAGTTTCAGGTCCAGAAACTGCCAAATGCCACATCAGACTTGTCAGTCTCATTCTAACTCTCTTTCCAACAAGACCTGTGCAGACCTCAGCTGGCTTGACTTTTGTTTGTCTCTCTAGCACTGGGTTTTCAGTGGCCACAGTGGCCCCGACCCACTTTCCCATAGAGATGCTGTCACCTAAGGAAGTTGCAGCCCTCCAGCCATGAGGTGGGAAAGTCTGAAGCACATTAAGAACAACGGAAGGAAAAAGGAAGCATCAGATAAAGCGCGCCTGATTTCTCCTATCAGAAAAAAATGGAATGATAAAGGAATGCAATAGACGATAACATGGGCGCTGAGGAACTTTGTTCCTAGTATGGATGACTATTCAATAGTAGCTCTTTATAGGAGGAAGGCTCATATAACACAAAGCAAGACTTTAGTCTAAATGGAACTTATGCAGTCATTAGCCCAAAACCTTCCAGACTGTTATCCATAGTAATACTTTCATAGAAGCTCTTTCAAAGCATTCCTGAGCCCTGGCCCATGTGGATCAGTTGGTTGGGTGCTGTCTCACGCACCAAAAGGTTGCTGGTTTAATTCCCAGTCAGGGCACATGCCTAGGCTGTTGTCTCAATCCCAATTAGGGGACGCACAGGAGCAGCCAATCAGTGCTCTGCTCTCACATCAATGTTTCTCTCTCTCTCCCTCTCCCTACTGCTCTCTAAAAAATCAATAAAAATCTTCTTTTAAAAATTCTTGAGTCTTAAGTTCAAGGTCATGTTTGACCAGGATTAGTAAAGCACCATTCACCACACATCTCTAATCCAAGCCCGGGGTAATCTCTGTGTCAAGCTACTTCTCACCATCTCTGCTGCTACCCCCTTCAACCACGCATGGCTGACTGCAGCATCTTTTCCCTTCCTCAACCACTGCTCATCCCTCACCTACTCTCAACACAAGAGCCGGAGGGGTCCTTTGAAATCTCTGAACCAAGTTACATTTGTTCTCTGCTCAAAACCCTCCAGGGGTTCCCTCTTTCACTCAGAGAAAAAAATTGAAGTTCTCAGTATGGCCTTCAAGACCCTACAGATCTGGCCCCATTCTAATCCCTCCATCTCCCTCTTTTATGACTCTCCCCTTTGCTCACTCTGCTCATCCCACTATCTTCTATTCCTTCTTAACTCCCAGAAAAGTCCTTCCCTAGGGCCTTTGCTTTAACTGTTCCTTCTGCCAGGAATGCTCTTCCTCAAGATACCCTCATAGCTCACTCACCTCACTCTTTCTTCAGTTGTCACCTCCTCCACAGGGCCTCTCTTGACCACTCCACTTAAAACTGAGACACCCCACTCTCTCCCAGAACTCCCAGTGTTCCTAACGCTGCTCTGTTTCTTTTATGACATTTATCATTTTAGTATATCATCTACTTATTTATTGTATTCAATGTTAAATTTTGGTCTTCTCATACTAGAATGTAAACTCAGTGAGAAGAGGGATTTTTCTTCTGTTTTTTTCTTTAGTTCTAGTGCCTAGAAGCATGCCTGGCACCCAACACACACTCAATAAATTTGTTGAATGAGTGTGGGTGAATAATAAGTAAATTTTTTATTGTCAACAAGAGTTTGCTGTGTTCAGGTCTTATTCAGAAAATTTTAAGGCCAGAAGAACTGCAAGGCCAGCTACTGAGACTGTTTTTCCAAAATCATGACCTGAGAGCATATTGGGATTCCCCATTGTTACAACACAACCAAATCTCCAAGATACCAAAAGTGTTCATTTTTCCTTTCAATGATTCACTCATTTTTTCTGCATGCTTTCTCAGGAAACTTTGAGTGAAAAGACTTTTAAGAATAACAGACTTTACTGATATTACTCACACACAACTTGATAAAATGAAACATGTATTAATTTCCTTTTGTGCTAGACACTATGCTAGATGCTAAGATGAAAAGAGATGATTCTTGTGTTCAAGGAGAGCACAATCTAGGTAGGAAGACCGGAAAGTGATCACATCTGACTAGAGATGGGTTAAGAGCTATCTTCCCAGAGGAGGGACATTGGAGCTCAGTCTTGAGGATGAGAATAAGTTTGGCAAATGAAATATGAAAGGAGAAAATTTCAAATAGATGGAACAGAAAGAATTAAGCCTAGAGGCATAAAGGGGCAGAAAGATACTACAGTCTTTTAGGCCACCTTTCTGTGTTAATTCCAATGGAGATAAATGACTTTTGAAAAATATTTTTAAATGAACAAATGTAAAGAATATTATACTTTTATTTTTTGGAAGCTGAAATTGTACAATATGCATTTTATTCCTGAGATATCAAAAACAATATAGGATATTAGGGGCATTTTCCCTTTGGTTGACCATGGAGAAACAATACCAACAAGTAAACATGTTGTGACATTGAAAACTTCTCTGCCCTACTTTTGCTATTTCACCAAGTCCCATATAAACTCCTTCACTGACCTCATGGTCTCTACAGGAGGGGTGGGGAGGAGAATGGAGCACAGAGGAAGAGTGGACATGCTTCAACATAAGCCCCTAAATATTATCTGATTGATCAAGTAGCATTTCCACTAATGGATACCTATTAAATACAGATGAATCAGCGATATTATTATTGAGCAAGTATACATGGATGTGTGCCAGAAGATTAGGCAAAGGAAACAAGGGTGGGACCTGAAGCTCAGATTCCACTAGAAAAGCACTTTAAACTCAAGAGATCCCACCAGAACTAACCACCCTCCCCTCTGCCCAAGCTCTCCTTCACCCGCTTTTGTTCTCACTCTCATAGCATCACTCTTTGCCTGGCTGGCTTTAATCATTTTCACCTCCACTTTCCCTCACCCCAACTCAGTAAGTAGTAAATCTTAACCACTGTCATTTATTTACTTTTTATTTTTTAATCTTCATCTGAGGATATTTTTTCCATTGCTTTTCCGAGAGAGTAGAAGGGAGGAAGGGAGAGAGAGAAACATTGATGTGAGAGAGACACGTGGATTGGTTGCCTCCCACATGCACCCAGACTGGAGCCAGGGATCGAGCCTGCAACCGAAATACGCGCCCCTGGCTGGAATTGAATCCAGGACCCTTCTCTCCACAGGCCAACGCTCTAACCACTGAGCCAAACTGGCTAGGGCCCTAGCACTGTCATTTAAATCCTTTGGTGCTGTTTTTTCTAAACCATCTTCATCTCTTGAAGAAATGATGGCAGGATCCTCCTAAATGTGTGTTCTTTCTATTGAGCACAGGCTCTCCACAGCTGTGTGTCCCAGATCCACCGCAGCTTTACCAATTCTTAATTTGCATGATCTACCAATTACTAAAAGGAGTGTGCCACAAATCCCCCACTACGATGGCGGATTTGTCAATTTTGCCTTGTAATTGTTTTTGTTTTTGCTGCATTATTAGGTGATTTACAAGTTTAGTGTTACTGTATTCCTATGTTTTTCTCCTAAATTATTCCTTTTATGAAAATGCAGTAATCCTCTTTAGCTTTAATATGCTTTTTGCTGTAAGGCTTATGTTGCTTGGCATTAATATAGTTAGACTATAGCTTTCTTTTTGTTAGTACTTAGCTTGTATATCTTTCCCTACCAGTTAATTTCCAATTGCTGTGTCCTTGTATTTTAGAAATGTCCTTTATAAATTACGTACAGCTAGTTTGGTGTTTCCATTTTCGCCAGTAAATAATTTTTAACCTCTTTGTACAATCTCTGGATAATAAGTGGTAAGTTTAATGTAATTATATTTATTGTGCTTATGTCTGCCATTTTACTGAATGCTTTTTTTCATATTTTTTCTACATTTTCTTCATTTCCTGCTTTCTATTGGTTTCATTCAGTTTTATTCCCTTTTCTCTACTCTATTTATTTGGAAGTTTTAAGTCCTATTCCTGTTCTTTTAGTGGTTAGTGTTTTAGTATTTTGACAAGCCATCCCCGTTCCTGGGTACACAGGACAGGGCAGGTGCGTTGGGCGACGGGAATGGCATCTGGCCAGAGCATGAGGGCAGAAGCTGGGTGCCCCCTTCCAAGCCTGGCGTTCCCACCCTGTGCCACTCTCCCCTCGCCTCCCCTTCTGCGGTGTCGCCTGCCGCAGCCAGTGGTGTCCCGAGCAGAAGAAGCCTGGGCTGCTGAGTCATCGCCCCAAAGAGAGTCACCCTGCCGGGGTTTATTCGTTACCTCAGCACAGTCAGAAGCATATTTACAGCGCAAAGATTATCAGCATACCCAGTGGTTTCGGTTCGGACGCCCCTCCCTGTCTTCTGTATTATGACTGTGCGGTAATTTCGTTCGGGCCTGAGTGCACCGCCCCGATTCATTGCCATCGCTGTTGCATTCAGCTAACGCTCCTTCCTATTTACCCACGTGCTTACTCTTCTTTCTTACATCTCGCTCCCTTCTTCTGAGTTCAAGTTCTTTCTTCCTGAGGTAGATTTATACTGATGTTTTTAATCGAGGCTTTGGTTGGTGGTAAACTGCTCGGTCTTACTCGATACCTTTAATCATGTTGTAGTGATTGTCTGATACTTCAGTTATCTGGCATTTCTGGGGCCTACGCCCATTCTTTATCTTCTTTGCTGCCCTCTTTAGGATTGACAGTTTTCTAACAGGTTTGAGTCCCAGTCCCATCATTAAATACACATGTTATTTTAGGTAAGTTACTTAACTAAATTCAGCTTCCTAGTCTGTAAAATGAAAGCAGGGATTGAAGCAACCGTCTCAGAGTATTACTGCAAGTATTAAATAATGTAATAGGTATAAAGCCCTTATCATATAGTCTCAGCTCCAAACACATAACTTTTGTTACTAACATTCAGCTCTGGACTCTCTCTAGTACCCATAACAATGCCTGGCACTTAGTTGCTGCTCAGTAAATGTTAGGGGGAAAAAGTAAATGAAAAAACTGAAAGCTAAATCAGCTATGGCAAATTTTACTATAAATTATCCAAATCCTAGTACTTCTCAGGCTAAACAAATGTCTGACTGATAACTATCTCAAGCATTCATTCATTCATTCTCTATACAAGCACAGCCACTGTTCTAGTAATGAGATACATGGCAATGAACGGTACAAAGTTACAGCCCTCCTGGAATTTGCATTCCAGTGGGGAGGAACTGATAACAAATAGATAATCTATTAGAGACAGGAGAATGTTTGATGGAAGGAAGGGAGGAAGGAAGGAGAGAAGGGAGGGAGGGAGGGAAGGAGAAGGGAAGGAAATGGATCATGATTAAGGCTTAGTCGGAGAATTAAGCTAAAGTGATGTGTTGGAAAGTAGTTAGGTTAGTACTTTACATGGAATGGACTCACTCTACAGGGACACTGAGCTGAGACCTGAAGGATAAGAGGGAACCAGCCATTCAAAGATGTAAGAGCATCCGGGCAAATGGGACAGTGAAGCAAAGGCTCAGAGGGCGCAGGCTCTGCTCTCTCAAAAAGCACAGAGGCTAGTGTTTAGAAGGCAGTCGGAGTCGGGGGAGGGTGTTCTGGACGCGGCCATGGGCCAGGTCGCTAGGGCTTTGTAAACCAGGATAGGAAGACTGGAGTTTATTCTACCAGTCCTGGGAAGCCACTGGAGGGTTCTGAGCAAGAAAACGTCATCATCTGAGTCCCATTTCTGAAAGATCACACTGTTTGATGGATGTTCTGAAGAACTGTTTGAAGAGATACAGCAAAGATGGAAGCTGGGCGATTGCATACTGTCTGCCTGATCTCCAATCTCCTGAAAGCTGCTGTTGCCTCCTCTTACCACCGCGACCGCCAAGGTCCCTACACACAAAGCTCTGGTCTCATATGGCCATCTGGTGGCCAGCATAGAAACTGTTTGGTCCTATAGCCTCTGAAAACACCCAGATCCCAGAAAATCCCCTGAAGTCTTGGAACTTCTTGGCGTCTAATCAAATTTTTCCAAATCCCACTTTTAAAAGTATCTGTTATTCGATTTATTTTCTTTTTGTTTGTGTAAATATGAGAGCAGTCAGCTCTTATATTGCTTTTCATCATAAGTAAAACAAAGTCTTGACTAGACTCAAAGAGACTAGGTTACAATCTTATTAGTGAAATTTATTATTAATCATAATGTGTTTCATGGGAAAATGAGTACCAAGTTATCGCTGTCCTTACAAACCACTTACTAACACTTCTAGAGCTCAACTAGGGGGTAAATAAGATAATTTATTATGCTGTTTTACCAAGGAGGTTGGAAGTCAATCTCCTATATATATTTTTAGTTCAGAATGTGGTGCTAGATGTGTAATCATAAAATCTGGAACAGCTGGTGTGTGCTGAAAGAAGTTCACCATTTTTTTCTTTTATTTAAGAAAGTAGCAATTTGAAAGATGAGGCTTTGTTTCGAATGAGAAAGCTATTTATAACTGGTAGTTGGCAATTGTTGAAGCTAGCTCTGGAGATATATATATATATATATACACACACACACACACACACACATATAGATAGGTACATACATACATACACACACATATCACACATACATACACACACTGGCTTTTTCAACAGTGTAATGGTCAAATTAGGAAACTCTTAACTTTTCTTTCGCTAATACAAAGCTGCACTTTTATATTAATTTTAAAATATGACGCCAGGGCCACCAATCCCCCTTGAGAGGATTTTCCACTTGCAATAATGTGGCTAATTGCAATGATATAAGGATACCTACTTCGCTACAGGAATATTTTCTTGTCAGTCACCTTGAGAGATCTTAAAAGCAATGCTAAATCAATCAACTTTATTCGGGGAAACTTTGACACATTATAGAAAGACTGTTAAAAATTTATTTGCTGGGCATAAAGATCTCCTTCTGCTTCTAGGTGGAGTTGAAGCAGTGAATTTTTACGCTAGACATAATTAGATTGACTCTTACTTTGGGGGTAGTTTTGGTCCACCCACATGAAAGTAAGATCTGGACAAGAGGCAGCAAAATTCCTCTTTCTGGGAAAATTAATTAAAGTGTGATTTTTCAGTAGCTGTTAGTGGACTATAATGAGACAGGCCTGTTGAAAACCACCGTGCTCTTGGTAATGATCTTCTTTTTCCCAGCCCAGACTTATTGCTGAATTATCCCAAAGTACCTCCTCTCATGGGCATACTCTACATGAAATGAGTTAGGGGTCTCAGCCCTTTTCTTAGCAGAGACTTGTCACGGAATCTTTCACCACCATCGGCAGCAATTAGCACTAATTGGTACCCTGGGCGGCAGTGGAACAGAAAGGTCAGTGATGGAGTGAGCAGGCAGAACGAATTAGCCTCTCGCCTCTGGAAGTGAACTTCTCGGCTGTGCGCAGCGGCTCTGTTCCTATCTCTGCAGGGCCTGGGAGGTGGGTTAGGAGGAATTTATTCTCTGAGGCTGTCAAACAAGAGTCCCGGGGAAGGTCAGCTCCCTGCGTGGGCAAAACAAAGCTGCTGAGTTATGACACTGAGCAGCCATAAATAGGTCTCCCCATCTTCACCCCACATTACCTCACCCCTTCCTATCTCTCCCTCTCACTTTCAGTTTCTTCCTATAATATTATAAATCCAGTCAAGGCAAGTGCTCTGTCAGCATTTTTCTCTCCCTCGCCACAGAGCCCACAGTGTTTATACTCAGTACTGTGTAACCAGGTCACTCGGTGGCTGGGAAGAGGTGCTGTCGTTTGTCTCAGCTTCGCTTCTCTATATATTCGTCCAGCTTGCCTCATGAGAGACGAGGGGGTTGGTGTGAGAATAAGTAAAATAAGACCTGTGCAAAGCTTTCATTTTTGCAGAATATTAATTCCACTAAGTGCCCATGTGTTTGTCACTCTAACATCTTTACCACAGCTACTCTAAGCCAGGGGTTTGAGATAGCCTCGAGAGAACTGTCAGGGAGCAATTAATAATCCCTTCCTCTGCTACGAGTAGCCACCAGATGACTTGGCATCCTTCACGAGACAACAGAAGGCAAAAGAATGCTGGCACTCCGCCACCTCACAAAACTTGCTTCCCCCTCTCACTGGACTCAGACGCCAGCGTTTTTCTGGAAGGCTGAGCAGAGAGGGACGGGAGAGGGAATGGGCATTTGATAAGCAAAGTCATAAGAAAGAAACTAGAGTACCAGCAGATCGGGTAATGCCTTTTTGTGGTCCTAAGAACAGTAAGTTTGAAACTAAACAAAAACTGCGATTCACTTTCCACCTTTGCGTTACTTAGAAAATACTTTTTATGTGAGTTTTTAAGCATTCGCTTGGGAGAAAAGAACCGAGAAATGGTTGACCTAGAAATAATTCAGCCTTGTAGAGAGGCCTGAGCCCAGACGTTAGCCAAAGCCAAGAGGGGCCTTTCAGGGCCATTTATAACCAGATCAATATGTCATCTGGTCCTGCCCTCAACTTACTCAAGTTTCTATTGGAATTGAAAGAATTGCCCAGAACCAAAACTGCCAGAAGTGTGTAAGAAGATAAATTTGTCCTGCCTACTGCTTATTCCCCTTCCTAGAAGGAATTCAAACGAAGGCAATGAGGTATCTGGCCTGGACATCTTTTGACTCTCAATGACTGGCAAAACCCCTGACAATGGCAAACGTTCAACACTGCAATATGACAAAGGATAACTAACTGGGCAGTCACTTAAAGGCTAGGAAGAGAACAGAATTTATAGCGACTAATTGAGTTCATGCCATGCAGCCAAACTGATGCTCTTGGCTAAAGTCCAAAACTAAAGTGCCTGGATCGAAGTAACGAATGTATAACACTAGCCAGGGAGGTGATGCTCTTTCATATACTCAACCAACAAATATTTATTGACACCTATGATGTGTCAGGCCCTGTGCTAGGCGCTTGGGCACAAAAATAAACAGCATAGACTCTGGCCCTCTCCAGGTGGCTCGGGTGGTTGGAGCGCTGTCCCATACACCAGAAGGTTGTGGGTGCAGTTCCAGGTCAGAGCACACGCCTAGCTGCAGTCCCTGGTCGGGGTGCATATGGGAGGCAACCCATTGATGTTTCTCTCTCTCTCCCTCCCCCCCCCCTTAAAAACCAATGAAAACATATCCTCAGGAGAGGATTAAGGAAGAAACACAGACCCTCTCTCAGCTAGAGTTCAGCTTAGTTTGGAGGAGAGATGAGCGCTAATAACAGCAAAGCAGGAGACAGCCAGCCCAGGCTCCACCAGGAGAGGGGGGTTTATAGAGGAGGGGTATTTGAGTTGGGTCTTTGTAGAGGGAGCAGGAAACAAAAATGGGAACGGGGTTCCAGGCCGAGAGAACTGCCGGAAGGAGGAGGAACTGTGACCTTGGGGAAGAGGGTAAGCAGCTGAGCAACAGCTTTGCAAGGGAAGGGGAGTGGGGAAGGAGCAGCGAGGCGGAAGGAGGAGGGAAGGGGCGGGAGAGACCGAGGAAGCAGCGAAAAGGAAGCTTGACGGGGGCCCTGCTGCTGCCTGGAAACAAGTCTGGGCTTTAGTCTACAGGCAACAGGGCACCACAGAAGCATTTCAAGCAGGGGAGTGACCGGACTGATCAGCTGGAGGGCAGTTTAGCTAACGTGGTCAGCTAAGTCAGTGTTCATTTTGTTGCTCGTTCACTGCTGAGCATCCTTCCTTCGGGAAGCTTTGAATGAATACTGGTCTGCAGAGAGATCCCTTAAGATTCTGTGTTTTAAAAATAATACTGTGGGAAATGGGTTGGAGTAGAAGGAAAATTAAGTCAGGGAGACTATCTGATGGCTATTTTAAGGGCAATATTTAGGAAATAAAGTTGATAAGCCTTGAGAAAGAAGATGGGCTTGAAAATGACTCTGGGGTTTCTAGAGGGGCAGCTGAATGGCTAAAACATGCCTATTGGAAGAAGACTAGAACCTCTATTTTTAAGTCCAAAGAAGAGGCACCTGGCCCTCAACTTTTTCATTGCCATTGAACTATTATACGCTTGACAACATGAGCAAATGGCATGTTTCCTATCTGTGCCAGAAAACAGAGAGAGATACTTTAATCCCGATGAGCCTCACAGAGATCAAGGAAGGTGTTATCTTAAAATATCGTAACTTAGCAAAGGTGTAGCTCAGGTTTTCTGTGTCTATGGTGTATGAGAAAGCAAATGTGCCATTCGGAACCAAGGATGAAAATACATCTCAGTGATAAAGCCACATGTTCATTGGCTCCTAACTTTCTGATCTTAAATGCAATCTCAATGTTATCTCCCCTAAGAGGAGTGTGCATTCGTTTTCTTACTGAAGTAGGAGCTCAGAAACCTGTGCAACAACTCAAGGTCCAGAAACAATGAACAATGACAGAAAGGTGAACCGTGTTTCATATGAATGTAAGACAGACAATGATGGGAGCATGTCTGAGCCAGTGGCGGGCCCCTCCCACAGCCTCCCAGACATTTGCCTCCTCTGCCCCAGGCCTTTGGGGATCCAGGCCTGTACATTATTCATTTTGCCTTTGGCACCCAGAGCACACACTTTCAAATACATGGACTGATGGATGGACATAACTCTGCAAACAGTCTCTTTCCCATTGCAAAATGTACCTGAAAATCACATTTTCCCAAGCTTTCCCTCAAACATTTTAAATACTCAAAACCAGGTAAAAATTTCAATTTATACTTAACAGGGACTCCACTATACAGGAGTTTTAGGAATTCCAAGAATAAGTATCTTTAAAAAGTTATAAGGTGCTTAAGTATGGTTCTGCACAATAAGCTATTTTTCATTTTGTTTTTAATATGTATCAAAACTACACAATAAAATTATTATTACTTCCTAACCGGCTCTCACAAAGGTTCCTTTTTGTGTTCTTACTCTCTTTTCTCTCACAAGTCCAGGAAATTAAGGATAAAATGTGTATTAATGTTCATGTTACAAATGTAAAGGCAGGGAAGTCAGAAAGCATTTTAATAAGGTTCTCAGAGTTATTTTAATTCATTCATGTTGTTCTCATGCAAAATCATACATTCTTGTTCTTTTCTCTAAATACACAGTTTATTGAGGAAAGGATGTGTGCAGGTCAGTCTCTGCAAAGAGAACCTTTACTTTTGCTTCTGCTGGCTTAAATTTGTAAACCTGGTCAGCTGGATTTCTAAAATGTTTTAGCTAAACATGCTCACAGTGAAGAGCTTAATTTTTGCTTATTGTATTTCTTGTAACTCTTATCAGGACAGCCAATTCAATAGATTACGTATAATCTACTCTGCCTCCACGGAGCCATGTTCTTTCTCCTCAATTTACCATCTGAAACATAACAGAGGCGATCTGAAGCATGAGTGAATTTAAATCCCACATGAATTGTTCCTGACATTTGTATTTTGCCTTTACATTCAAAAACGGCTTTTTCTGATGAACTCTTTTATAGAGAGTTTGACGAAAACAGAAACAAGACGTGCAAAGGGAGCATCTTGCAGAGCACCTAACAGAAGACGGCTGAGGTCAACCTCCTGCTCGGTTCTACCTGGATGGGATGTGTTAGCGGCAAACAATTCCCTCTTCCTGAGCCCTGCACAAGACTGCAGCTGGTTTCTTGACATCGAATCATAGCTGCCTGGTTCTATTGCTGATAGTTTATTAAAATTCCAAACCAGTTTATTAGTGTCTTTATGCTTTTTTATCCACTGATGGGCACTTGGGCGGTTTCCAGATCTTGGCTATTGTAAATTGTTCTGCTATGAACATAGGGGTGCATAAGTTCTTTCTGGTTGGGGTCTCAGAATTCTTAAGATATATTCTTAGAAGTGGGATCACTGGGTCAAAAGGCAGCTCCATTTTAATTTTTTGAGGAACCCCCATACTGTTTTCCATAGTGGCTGCACCAGTCTGCATTCCTACCAAGCAGTGTACTAGGGTGTCCCTTTCTCCACATCCTTGGTAGCACTTGTCATTTGTTAATTTATTGATGGTAGCCATTCTGGCAGATGTGAGGTGATACCTCACTGTCGTTTTAATTTGCATCTCTCTTATGACTAATGACATTGCATGGAGGGATATGGAGAATATTATGCTAAGCAAAATAAACCAATCAGAGAAAGACAAATATCACATGATCTCACTTACATGTGGAATCTAATGAACAAAATAAACTGACGAATAAAATAGAACCAGTGGTATGGAAACATGGAATAGACTGAGGAATCTCAGAGGGAAGAGGGGAGGGGAGCGGAAAGAGATTAACTAGAGAACTTATATGCATATATGCATAACCCATGGACACAGACTACAGTCTGGTGAAGGCCTGCGGTGGGGTGGGAACCAGGTGGAGGGGGGCAATAGGGAGAGAAAGGAGACATCTGTAATACTCTCAACAATAAAGAAAAAAATGAGGAAATTTGGAAAAAAACAACAAGAATTCTAACAGAACTTTCCTTTTAAGTTACTAACAAACCTGGAAGCCATCAAAATGATAGGACACACAAACCTGGAGAATTTACATTGCTATCAAAGTCAAGAAAAACAAAAAATATTGAGGTCCGTCAATGTAGCAACAATCTTTCTCCTAATAAAAAGCAAAATGTCCTGCATGCAGATATTGACCAAGATAAAGAGAAGAATTATGTTTATTAGAGATTATTCACTTGAGTGGCAATCCCTGGCATTGAGAAAAAGTTAAATAAATTTAAGTTTACACATCTTATGTGCCTCTCCACAAAACACTTGAAATAGTTTAAAACAAGATAGTATGGCAAGATGATCTATCAAGAGAAATAATTTTTCTACAAGGAATTAAAGTTAGCAAATAAAAATCTCCCCTCAATGACATTGTGAGGACCTGTGCTCTCCTTTGAAAGCTACATTGTCAATAGAAAAGTGGCTATGTGGAGTGTGAGCAAGGAGCTTGACATGAAATGCAGGCCCCTGGGAACACCATCAAAGGCCTCAATGACCCCCTAGGAAAGTCAGTCACTTCTGTGGTCCATCAGGAGAATCAGAGTCATACAGATGGTGAAAGAGCACTGCCTGCTTAATAGTAATAATATCAACTGCCCTGGACTAAGAACCCTCATTTTCTAAAGACCAAGCTAGCCTCTGGAGTTCTAGAACAAACCAAAGAGTAGAGCCGCAATAAGACTAATATAATATTCTTCTGCTAACTCTCTAGACTGGAGAATACCAATGTGTTCTTAATCTTTTTTTTAAAAGTGAGAAGTATATATATTTTTACACCAATATTGTGGTTCATGTCTGCAATAGTAAAATAGAAATAGACCTTTGAAAATCCACGTCAAATAAAAAGCAGACATAAATATGCCACCTCGAGTGGTCAATATAGCCTTTGTCTCCAAAACTATTTTGAAATAATCAGACTGTGTTAAATGGTAAGTAGAATTCCTTTTTAAAAGAAAAGTACAAAAGCAAGCTTATTACTATGACTTAAGTTGAGCCTTCTAAAGAAAACTGAAATGGTTTTAAGAAATATTGAACGTGGCTTTCACATTCCCTAAATGAATTCCCTAAACATAGGAAAGATGCCTAATGCCAAATATAAAGATCATATCCCTTTCTTGACCCTTAATCTGGGAGCCAAGTTCAGAGAGGTACCTACAGTTTCCCAGCTGCTCCTGGTGGATGACCACTCCCTCTTACCTATTGCTCAACCCTTGCATGGGTTTGAGTAATTTCATCAGTTACTAAAGGGAAACAGTGGACTCTGATCTTGCAAAGCAAATAATTCTTTGAGTTTATAGAGGGTAGGAATTTCCATAAGAAATCCAATGTATCATAGTCTCCCTGGGTGGATCCAGACATGTACACCAATGCATTCTGGTACTATTTCCTACACACCAATTCATGTCAGAGTCCTAGAGGCAACATTTCTTGATTCCTCCCCTATATCTGAAGTAAAGTCACTGCCTGTATTCTATTGCTAAAGTATTAAGTAAATTCACAAAAAGTTCTCTCCATCTTGATCAGACCACTTCTGCACACTGCTTCAAGTTTTGGAGACCAGAATTTAAGAGGAGATACTGAGGAACGAGAATATGTCCGTGGAATATAAGCAGTGATTGAAAAAGAACTGGAGACATTTAGCCTGAAAAAGACAAACTTAGATTTCTCTCATTGCCATTGTGAAGAAAAGGTTTGTTTTCTGTGGGAAAGAATTATTTTTTGTTGGATATAAGAGGCAAGTAGATTTCTGCTCCATATAAGGCCATACATTCTCATAATTAGAATATGCCCTGTCAGAGATAGGGGTCACCTCCCTGAAAGAATTCCCATTCTCCACCTGTTAGCAATACCTTGGAAGGTAATTTTGCACTGAATAAGTGGTCAAACTCCTAACCCTGTAAGGTAGCTTTAAATTCCAGGTTCCTAATAGTCAATACTTTTGGTTATTTCATAACACATTATACTTAAAAAAATATTTCTTGAATGAAAATCCTGAATCATTTCTGGAGCCATTAGTTTCTTCAAAAGCAGTCCAATTACTCCAAAAACATTTGATGTGATGCAGTCACTCTTGGTTTTTTCCATTAGCTTGACACATCTCACTCCCTACTGAGTGTTCCTTTCTAGCTCACACCTGCTCACGGCTTTGTGAAAAGCACAACCCTCCTTCTGGGATGCTGAACTCCTTGGGTTCTTGAAAAATGGTGTGGTGGCTTGTTGAGCCAAGGACATAGTTTGTGTCTAACACGGTAACATTCCAACTTCTATTGATTAGGTCAATTAATATTCCAGTGCTGAGGTGAGGTAGTATGTTTTCTTTCTTCCAAAAACAATTAATCTGTATTGACTGAGCTCCAGGGGAAATGTATCCTAAGCTATGTCTGAGGTTGGTTTCAATACAATTGGAGGCTTTCATGTGGAAAATTCTCTGTTTGGCAATTACATGCAATGAGAAAACTTGGAATTCATAAGTGATTCAGTAAGTCACAAGCCATGAAGAGTGCAAAACGGGTCAAAGAGAGACAATCTGAATATGATTAGTCATATATGCCAAACCAATACTCCTCCCCAAATGACAAACAACAGATTTCTGCAACAGAATGCACCCTCCCAACCCCTGGGTTCTAATTCACTGGGTTGAAGCAGGGCCAGGAAAATAGCATTTCTCTAAATCTTCACAGGGGTTCTGATTGACAGCCAAGGCTGAGTACTGCTTTAAGCCAGCATATTTCACCAAAATGAGTGTGTGCGTGTATTGAGAAAATGAACACCTCCCTCCACCCCTAGTTCTAGAATTTTCTAACTGCTTTTATCTTAAAATTACTTTTTACAATGATGATGAATTCCAGTTTTTTAAATTAGTTCATGGAGATTATCTAGTTGGAGGTATTAGTATTTTAATTTCATGAAAGAATATGACTCTAATTCATCTCAAATTTGAAAAGAAGCCCTGGCCAGGTAGCTCAGTTGGTTAGAGCATTGTCCCGATTGCCAAGGTTGCAGGTTAGATCCCCTGTTAGGGCACATACAAGGAGAAACCAATGAATGCATAAATAAAGTGGAACAACACATCGATGTTTCTCTCCCTCTCTTCTCTCAAAAAAAATCAATTAAAAAATAGAAAAGAAAAAAATATTATACCCCACTGCCAGAATACTTCACTTGTGGCAAGAAGAAAAAAAAAAATTCTCACCAATGCCAGCATCTTCTAGCTTATCTAGCATTAATGAAATCAAGAACTATCCTTAGCTAAGCACCTTCTGTTCCCACCCCAGGCCTGACAGACTCCTTTGCACCACCAGAATTCCTACCCCACATGCTGTCACTATTTGTGTATATCAGAACTTTGCCTCTAAAGACAATGTAAGGGCTTGGAGTCATCTCTGCTACTAAGAACATCAACACATTTTTAAATTAAGAGCCTGTCTAAATATGGAGCAATTACACACTATAACAATAAAATTAAACATTGTCACTGTCTATTCTTTAATAACTTCCAAGCATTTTATATTCGGAGCCTTAAAGCTAGAATTTTAAGAAACATCCCTTTAGTCTTTGTGAAATAATGTCTACACAATTTTTCTCACTCTCTCTTCACTTCATAGACTATAACTGTGCTTAAAGTATTAAACTCAAAATGGACATAAATGGTCCATAAACACACAAAAAATTAAGTGCAAGCCAAAGATTAGTCTGTATTATGCATTGTTGAATAAAGCTGTCTTCCCAACAACTTAGAAAGGATGAGGCCTACAGGAATTTACCAGGTCTCATGGGGAAGTGTTCATTCCAGGAAGAGGGTACATTTTAAGACGTGGATCATCACATACAATAGAGAAAATGAACAGAGGAGACAGAACTAGATGGAGGCATCTCCCTACGTCTCAAATGATTAACACTGAAGGGTAATGTGTGACACAACAGTGGTTCTCCAAAGTGTGGTCCCCAGACCACTGAATTACAAGCCATTGAAATCTGACAGGTTTGGCCAGATATTCTCTCTCACACTGTAAGAATCAAAACTTCTCTTTCTGCCCGGCCAGGCATGGCTCAGTGGTTGAGCATCGACCTAGGATCCAGGTGATCAGGGTTCGATTCCCAGTCAGGGCACATGCCCGGGATGCAGGCTGCAGCCAATCAATGACTCTCATCAATGATGTTTCTATCTCTCTCTCTCTCCCTCTCCCTTCCTCTCTCTGAGATCAATAAAGATATATTTAAAAAACAAAAAACAAAAAAAACTTCTCTTCTCACCCACCCAGTAGTCTCTTTGGCTCCTCCTCTCCTCCCCACCCCCTCACACACACACACACACACACACACACACACACACACACACACACACACACAGCCAATGGCATTCAAAACACTGGAAACCAGCCCTCATTTTGCCTTTCCTTGGAGAGTTTTTTTCAGTGTCCACAGTGCTGAGGCAGGGGTAGAATTTAAACAATCTCTAACTAAGGAGGACAGCACCACCCATTTATCACATTATACTGCTGTGTATTTACCCCCTTACTGGTTTTGATACATTTGCATATAATCTTTCATAATTCAATCCATTTGTTTAAATCATTTATATTCACTTAGTTATTCAGGAGGACAAGTTCATTTTACAGATCACTGGGGCCTCCCAGTGGCAATCTTGGGTAATTTCAGACTCAGATTTTATTCCAGGAGCTCTGGGGGAAGGGTATGCAAACCCTTGGATTTTCACCTAGTTGGTAGAAGTATATGACAGAATCAAAGCAAGCTTTTTATCTGAGGTAGATTCTATTGGCATCCACGCTGAATTTCTCAGATGTGGGCTTTGACTTCTGTACTTATCAGACTCCATATTCAGTCACTTGCTTAGCAGAGATATCAGTCAGCAGGCTTCAGGTTCTGCTGGCAAATGCAACATGGACCAGGAACACATACAATAAAAGACTACCTGAGAAACTTATCTTGTGATTCCTTTTGCTCAATAACCTTGAGGGTTTTCTCCCTAGAATTTCCATTTCTACCCTCCTGCCTTTGAACTTGTGACTGCCCAGGGTAGCCGTGTCCCACCAGAAGTTTTAGATACATCATTTTTTCCCTCCTCTCGATTCTGGAACATTTTGTGGCTACTCTGGCTCATATTGCTCCTCAGTGGCAATTGGCATGGTCAGTCTTCTGAGCTTGGCCCTCACATGACAGCCTCTGACAGCCTGCCCTTCCCTGATCTGACATCATGGAAGCAGGCTGAGCCGCCCACACGGCATCGGCTTACATCCTGTCACCTGTCCAGGCTCCAGCCAAGGTTTGAGGGCTTAATCAGCAATATCAGCTTCAAAGAATGGAGGTGCCTGTCATCTGAAGAACCTCAGGCTAACGGAGCCTGAAGGCCATTTCTGCTTAGCCAAGCACTTTGCTGCAGACATGCCAGTGCACTTCCAATCTCCTGGTCAGAGATCCTTGACGCTCTTCTTTGACTTCAGGAGGCTGCACTCTGCCTGAGTCAATGCTGCCCTCTCCTTGAAAGACTGCTGCAAGGTGGTTTCCGGGAACTGGTGTGCTCACTTCACCCCAGGGCTTACCTTTGTGCTGATGCAGTGAGCTTACCGCCTAGTAACAAGCCTATAAACACTAGCATCATTGACAGATCGGATGATGTTTTAAAGTTCAACCCCACCCCTTGGCCTTTTTCACTGAAAAGTCACATGAGGACATCCACACTTCCTTTGCTTCATTCTGCCTGAGCCATCTCCTAAAAGAAAGATCAGCTTTTTCTCCCACCTCAGCACCCTTTACATAAGAAGGCCTTTTTTTAACCCCCACATTGGCTATTTTAAGATCACTACATATCTTTAAATTAATTAACCTAATATTTGCCCAATATTTCTTGCAAAGAAAAATATATTTAAGTATTTGCTGGACATATACATACATTCATAAAATCATACTCATGGTTATATACTTTGAAAAGGAGTTCATGCAGGTTCATCTCAACAGTATCCCACTTACACTAATTTGTGCTCAGGAGGCAAATAAAGACAATTTTCACTAAACTAGATTGCTCCAAATTAGCTAGAATAAAAATCAAATTTAGGATATTTTGCAGGGCTCAGAGTGGAAAATGGACACGAGGCCGTACCCTGAAAGGAGCACAACTTTGGTGCCATAGAGACGGAGATTCCCATCCCACCCTACTCAGGTGTATAAACTTGTGAAACCACTTACCCCCACTGAGCCTCAGTTACTTCATGTGTAAATTACGCTAATACCTCTAGGATAGCCAAGAGGATTCAGAGATACTATATGTGAACTGTCTAAAACAGAGCTGAAAGCGGTGAGTGTTCCATAATGGAGTTATTGTTTCAGAAGGCTTAATAAAAGCTATGTGAGTAGTTTAAAAAGGTCACTCTTGGCTGTCTCTAAAGTTTCTTACATGTGGTCCCTTCTGCCCAGAATATGTCCCCTCTCTCCTCTCTTTATCTCTTTCACCCAGCTACAGGTTACTTCTCCAGAAGCCCTCACTGACTCCCAGGTTGTGGATTAGGTTCCCTCCTATCAGGACACCTAACACTGTAAAAGTATCTGTTTCTCCTGCCAGGCACTGACTTCCCCGTATCTGACCATTTGCACTGAGCTTTAAGTCTCCAGGAGGACTGGCCCATCTACATTGTTCACTGTATGTCTCAGCCCGTGTTTGGCATATTGTGGAATTTCAATAAATATTGGATGGATGGATGGATGGATGGATGGATGGATGGATGGATGGATGGATGGATGGATGACAACCATTAGATGACTTCCTAGAGAAGAAAAATATAACCAAGGAAAGTAAAAGATACTTCAGTTAGTTACTTTGCCTTCTTATAATTGCCTTTAAGCCTCCTTGAACTACCTTCAAAAAATATGAAATCTGTACCCAACAGCTCTAGTATTTTGTGTGTTCCCTCACCCCAAGAATGCTGCACATTCTTGTTATATGTTATATATAAATGAACTGTAGCATAATTATTGTAATAAATTATAATCTTATAATTATTCCTCAACTCCTTTTGTAATACATGATTATAAAATTTGTCTATCATGTTTGATACCCTTCTAATTCTTAAATTGACTACGTATTAATCACAGAGATACTAAGGAAGGAGGAAATCCTTGGTAGAAAAGTGTTAATAATTTACTAGTTGCAAAGTGTACTTTTACCTCTGAACACCAGGTGGGTAAAAACATTACTCATGTTTTTTAATCTAAGAATTTCTTACATTTTTATGGCGTGTTCTTTGGGCTTATTTATGACGGTTTGTGACAAAAAGGCAACCTTTGCCATTATGATTTATACTCTTCCAACAAAGGAAATACAGAAAGAGATAAGAACCCCAAATTAAATCATGGCACTAGATAAGAAAACCCAAATTAAATCACAACACAAAAAATAAATTTAAAAAGCCAGTGAAGGTAAGGGGCTGACTCATAATTTTAAATTAAAACAAAGAAGTGTATAAATATATGGACTGTGGACAATGAAAATACAGAAATTTTCAAAACCTAAACTACAAAATCTAGCATTTACCAAGTAAGTAATTTCTAGAAGTCTTGCGTCCTGTATTTGTGGCATTATGAAATAAAGCCTGGCTACTACAATATATTTTAAATGCCTTGTTTTAACTGTATTTGGTTAGTGCTTTTGTTTGGAAAACCAAACAATATTTTTTGGTATGGTAAAGTGTTAGTGGTTAGTAACAGATATCCAATATTTTTGTATTAATTTCATTTATAACAAAATTAACCTCAACATCTGTTTTCATTTTCAGTGATACTTTTAAATTCCTTGATGGTTGAGTGCCAATTCTAAAACTTGATTCGATTTCAAGGAAAGACAATTGCCTCAGAAACAAAGAAATTGAAAGGAAAAACTCCGGTGTTTGAGCTTTGCCAATAAAAGCACTGTTCATGAAAGAGGCCAAAGGTTAGCTCAATAGAATAGGCAGTCAGTGGTGTGTGCCCAGCAATCTAAATACTGGACAGCTATACACAATCTGAGTAAACACTAACATCCAGCTCAAGAGCTCTTAATAAAAGGAGTTAATATGACTACAGAATTAATTGATGCTAACTAAGCCACCAAAGACAGAACTGTCCCATTAATATGACCACATAATTATACAGAACACTACCTTCGATCTTGTGTGGAACTTGGAAGCAGAGCAAATATTGAAATTGAGCTTGCAAGTCAATATTCTAGACTTAATTTCACATGAGAAACTCAAAAATGCCAAAACCTGGATGTGGAAATCATTTGTGAACTGTTTCCTGGCTTCATAAAGAAGATACAAAGAATGAGTTCCAGCCCTAGTATGTCTTGGTTTGATTCTGGCTAAGGGCACATACCTCGGTTGCAGGCTCAATCCCTGACCATGCATGCATGCAACCAATTAATGTGAGATGTCTCTCTCTCTCCCTCCCTCCCTCTCTTTCTCTCTCTCCTTCTCTCTCTCTTTCACTCTCTCTGAAAAGCAATGGAAAAAATATTCTCAGGTGAGGATTTAAAAAAAGAATGAGTTCCACACACAAACACACTCACAAATGTCTATGGTTTTTTGCTTTGCCAAATCTCCCTACATTTTGCAAAAGTATTTTCCTGCTCCATTCCCGATTTTGTTTTTTATTATTACCTTATAATACAATTTGGTGGGGAAAATGCAATATTTGACCATTTTTACTTTTTTCCACTTGCAGATTTCCATGGAAACTAAGTTAAAATGGAGTTGAGCAAAGAGGTACAGTATATTAATTTTCTCCTAAGCTTATCAGTTATATTACTTAGGTGATCTACCTAAGGTTGACTAGATCTTTTATTTCTAGCACCCAAGGTCCCAGCTTGTCTTCAAAATTAGTATATCAAAATCCTACTCAGTGGACATGTTTTATTTCCAAAGGATTAAAACAAGTTGGACATAGTCTCTGTCTATAAAGACCAGGCATTCACAGAGAAAACCAAGCTCCTAGAAACTAAGGATTTAAAGAAAAAAATGGAACTTTCCATTCTATTACGCTTCCTCATTTTTTTCTTTCACAGTAAGTTTATATTATTTGCTCCAAATCTGTCAGGAAGCTACCCAATGCCACAATTCTTTATCCAAAAAAGAGAATAAAATATAAATAAAAATGAAAACCAAGTTTTAAAAATTCTGGTAGACAAAGTTGGTACCAATAGCCGGCCGGGTGTGGCTCAGCGGTTGAGTGTCGGCCTAGGATCCAGGAGATCGCTGTTTGATTCCCGGTCAGGGCACATGCCCGGGTGGCGGACTCGATCCCCAGTCGGGGGTGTGCAGGAGGCAGCCGATCAATGACTCTCTCTCATCATTGATGTTTCTCTCTCTCTCTCCCTCTCCTTTCCTCACTCTGAAATCAATAAAGATTTTTTTTAAATTGGTACCAATAAAATAGAGGATATGTCAGTAAATTCTAAGACAGAAGAATTTAGTTCTAAGACAGTACTTAGTTTCCTAAAGTCAGTTGATACAATCTGAAGTACAAAAACTGGATGTTACATGTACATGATATGTAAATTTTAAGCTGCTGAGTATCACCAACAAGATACTATGTCTTATCTAGAGCAATAATTATACTGTGATAACCTCTATTTAAACCTTGATAATCAGTATACTTATTCTTTTAAAAAACCCAGAAAGTTACTGTAAGAATTGAATTGAGGTTTTTCAGTAACATAGTTTAATTACTCCCCAAAAAGTCAGATAAAGGCAAAGTTCACCGTATAACTAACTCTCTTGGATTAAAGTTGACAAATCAATTCATAGCCATAAAAGAAAAACAACAAGATGGAAAAAGCCTACTCAAATTATATCTTTTAAAATTAAATTATTGTAAAATTGAATATAGAAAAGTGTGGAGAAACTACAGCAAAAAGATAAAAGTAGACAAGCACCCAGAATGAAGTGAAACAGGAGGGGCACAATGTGTGTGTGGGTGGTTGTTAAAATTTGCAAATGAATGCTATAAACAGAATAAAACAATGGATATTGAACACTGTGTTTGAAAGATTGACACTTAGAGAAAGAGGAACTATTATGAACCATAAGGTCAGTTTGGTCCTAACATAGTCTTTGGAGTAAGGATAATTTTATTCAACCTAAAAATAGCTTAGTAGTGATATTCAGACATTTTTAGGAGGAGCCATTTTTTTCACTTGCTATCCCAAGATTCCTGCTGCTACACCTAAAATCTTCCTGGAAGCCTTTGGGGCAGCTCTGAGGAATCTTGGAACTCTGCTGACCAGTTCAAAAATCACTGTGGTAGAAAATACATATTTCAGAGTTAACAGATACTAATACAACATTTTTGGGGTGGCTTGGAGTAGCACCTTGAAAAAAAATCTCGAATACAGCTATGTCTGATTTCTGAATGCTGGTCAATCTCTGGGCTCAGTCCTGGCTTTTCACTTCTGTGTATTCACTCTTTAAAAAAAAAATTAAAAATTTTAATGTTGACATTATTGTTGTATCTCCCTCTCCTCCCCCTCCCTTGGCCTTCACCAAAGCATTGTCCTGTATTCATTCTTGCTCCCTGAATGAGCTTTACAAACTCTCTCTAAGCTGATGTCTCTAGCTTGATGTCCAGTAGCTCAGGACCAAACTCTTCAGAGTCAGCCTTGGCTCCTCTCTCTCGTTATACTCACATTCAATATGATGGGAAGTTCTATTGGCTCTAGCTTCCAAACGCATCTAAAACCGACCACTTTTCACCACTTCCATGGCACATTCCCTGCTGCAGACTGTCATCCTCTTTTGCCTGGAAGGCTGCCACAGCCTCCTAACAGGTCCCTTTGCCCTTTCATAAGTATTCTTGAAACATCAGTCAGAGTGGTCCTCATATATAGTGACATGGTTTCACTCCTCATCTCTAAAGCATGCAGTGATTCCTTTGGCACCAGAGGAAAAGCCAAAGTTCTTTCAATGACTTTAAAGGTTGTGGTGGACACTGTGATGTGCTGCCCAGATCCCCTGCAGAATGACTTATTACCTCACTGCTAGAAGTGCTGCTGGCAGATGGCCTGCAGCTGTCAACATCTTCAGCAGTTGCCTCCACTGAAGAGAGTCACCTCACCCAAAGTCACAGAGCCATCTCAGGGCAGCCAATGGCTGAATGACATAGGACTATCAAGGCCCAGACAGCTCAACTCAACCTGGGACACCTCTGGAAGGCCACTCTAGGTCCAGCACTCCATGTGGGTGTCAGCTGTGGCTGTAGTTGGGCCTGAATTGCAGCTTGACCTCTACTTTTGTCCTACTTGGTTCCGCTCTTTTCCACAGGCCTTGATCCCAAAGGCAGTCTCTAATAAATGACCTGCACTCCAAATTCTACCTCTGGGTCTGCTTCCAGAGAACCCAGATTGCAACAAAGATCCGACACAATTGAGCCCTCCTACAGCTTCTCTGAGGCATCATCTTACCAGTCTCCCTGGCTCACTCTGCTCCAAGCACAGTGTCTTTGATGCTTCTTCTAGAGGACTGGCATGTTCCTGCCTTACAGTCCTTGCGTGCTGATCCTTCTGCCTGGAACACACTTCTCCAGATATCTGCACTGCTACTTTTTTTTACCAACTTCCAGCTTTGCTTAAATGTCACCTTCCAAACGGGCCTACTCTGACCATCCAATTAAGGCAACAAAAGAGGAAAAGACTTGAGGAGCAGTTCTAATCATCTCCTAATATATTTACTTACCTTGCTGGATATTGATTTCATTTTGAAGAAATGACTTTACTCATTTAAAAAAAGAGTAAAAATTACTGTTTTGAATACACAAAGGCAGTAAATACAATGGTAAAGAACACAGGCTCTGGACTCAAAACAAGCCAGAGCCCGAGCGCCCCATCACTACCACTCTGCAACTGCGTGGCCTGGGGCAAGTGGCTTCACCACTCAGCCTCAGTTTCTTTATCTGTGAAGTAGGGATAATGATATTACTTATACTTCTTAGTATGGTTGTGAGGATTAAATGATTAGGCTATGAAAACTATCAAGGGCCATGTAAATATTGGGAATTACTGAGAGAGGGCCCTATGAACTGCACATACCAAAAAGTCCACTGGGAGCATACCTGCATCCTGGCTTACAGATCAGGGTCCTAGGAAATATTATTTTTAGCTCTACTCAACCCTGAGTGGACTAAGAAATTCCAGCAAAGCAGAAAGGGCTGGGTTTAGGAGAGCAAATATCACCCTGAGGGCACAGTAATAGCCTCTCAAACATTCCTAGGGACACTGCAGAGTAGTTACCAACCAATATTCTCTTGTTACATGGTACAAAATTCTAAATTTTTGCTCTCCTTGAACTGACTTTAATCACTTCAGACTTATTCTAATCTCTTAAGGCCCATGTGGGGGAAAAAGTCACATAATATTTCAAATATTTAGATCTATATGTGTTCATCAGAACTTTAAACTTTAAAAACAGCCATTTGTCTGGTTATTTGAGATTAGAGTCTATGTTGTTTTATGTGTATTTTCAACCCAAAGTTTTTATATTTATTTCTGTTTCTGTGATAAAAGAAAAATAACTGTACTTGGCTTAAAAATAAGACAATAATTCCTCCAAAATCCCAACTTTTTATGTTTGCTTCCATTCATTTTTCATTTACTAAAGTGAAATGTCCTTGCCTGTAACCTCAAATCCACAAGCTTGATTGATTTCAGAGGTTGTGCTGAAGGCCCACCCTGCCAAGCAGAGGTGATGGACTGCCTATAGGCTGGCACTAATGAAAACCACAATAATCTAACATTTGCCATTATATTATGTACCTGCCCTTTCAGATTATTTGCAGATCCCACTATAGTCCATTTCTTTATTTCTAAGGAGAGAATCATATAAGTTTATTTTAGATATATCATTATTGAAAACCACCATTCTACAGTTATACATTAAAAATAACAATAATTGCACTATTATTAAAATGACAATAATAACAAATGATGCTATGGAGGGAGGGATAATTAAAAACAGACATTGTCCTAACCAATAAAAACATAATATGGCTTTGCCATCCTCCAGACCCACATGCTACATCTGGGAAAATCCCTATCTGGGGTATAGCAAGTGTGTGTGTGTTCCCCCTTGGGAAAGTCAGTGTTACATCAGATTATCCAGAGTTTTCTTTAAAGTCATAATCTACTAGAAATTGCCTTTGCCTCCCAAGTCTTTGTTTGAGGATATCATGCACTCCTTCGATTTTTCTTCATAGCTTTATACAACTTAATATTCAGGCTAGGGAAACTAGAAATCTCTTCCAGGTCAAACAACTCCTTAAATCTATCTACAAATTTATTTTCTTTCTCTAACCTGAATTTCATGACCCAAAGGATGATGGTAGTTTCTTTGCACAGATGGTCAAAGGTAATGAGGAGTTCTTCCAGGAAAGGATGAGCATAGACAACATCAGCCGCAAGAATATAATCAAAATTGTTAGAAGACCTGGGGAAGTTCTTGTCTAAAGCGATGCCCCAGGAGAGTTCTTTAACCTGAGGCAAGTGCTTACATTTCATTTTGGTGTTTCGGGATATATTATATTGCAGGTTTCCAAGTAATTCAGGTAAATCTGTGGCAGTCACATGTGCACCTGTGAAGCAAAGGGCAGTAGGAAAAGTAACTCTCGTGGGATAAAGTAAACAATCAGGTATCAAGCCAACATGCATTCTGCAATTCTGCACAACTGCTAGTCCCAGGAAAAAAAACTGGTTAATACAAACAGCAGAAAAATCCCTTTCAAAGGGGATGCTAGGGCAGCTTTACGTCTCCCCTTAAAAACATTTTTAGATTCCCATGGTACTTTTGCACCCCACTGCATTTTTCTGTTTCCCTGGCTTCTTCTTTGTTTTGTTGTTGTTATTTTCTACTTGTCTACTACATGCTATGAAAAAAATAATCAAGAGAAAGGGAAATTAAAAATATTTGGTACCCTCACTGAAACTACCAGACATCATTGTTGAAAAATGACCAGGTTCTTCCCTAAAGGAATTCTGAGCCTGTGAGACCAAAAAAGTGTACACAACACTGGGCATCCTATCGCTGAATAGGGAGTGCTCAAGTGGAGGAAGGAAATGGCATTACCTTCACAGTATCATGACATCTACGTTTATGCTCAAGTTTTCAGCTTGACCCCATTTTAAGTGTGAGTCTTCCCATCAAAAGATGTTTAAAACCTAGCCACAGCAGCATATAGTGCTCATACAGCCAAAGATCAGAGATGCGGAACAGAATGCTCAGATGCAGACATAAACCAATTCTGAGTTAAAAATGAATAGTGGTGGTGGTGATCACTTTCAGGAGGAAATCAGAAGGGGCAAAATTGTGGAAACCAAGAACCAATAAAATTTGGCCCTTAAAGTAAACTTTGAGCAGCAGTAGAGCCTGAAAATAATGTGTAAATAAATCTAGGATTGGTCAACTCCACATCATCAGACAAGAACAGACTAGGGTAACCAATGAGAAAGCAGAACTGGAAGAGAAGTCTAGTTCAGCCCAGACCAATTTAGAACCCATTCCTTAGCCCCAATGGCAAGTTTCTCTGGTCATTAGTTGTATTTTGTGGAAAATATTAAAATGGGAGGAGAAATATGCACATCATTGGTAGAATCGCAGAAATATGAGTCTTCAACTCTAATGTGGGTGGCTTTATCATTTTCAACAAATCTTTTTAAAATCCCAAGATAAGGAATACACCCCTATTACATTAAGTATAAAATATCTGACAATATATTTATGTCTAGAGAGGTGAACACCACTTTTTGAATACTAACTAAAGAAAGCTTCAATCTTCTGACATCTGTGTCCAGACATACAAGCATATCAAAAGGATAAACTCTTTCTAATGAAACAAATTCCCAAACACAAATTCTGCTCCTAGATAGGGAACCTTCAGGTACAAATCCAATAGTGCCTTAGACTCTATCCATACAAAAATGGAATGGTGACTTTGGAAAGCAATATCAGGACAGAGAAATCAAATATATATATATATTTGGGGAGGGCTTCAAGGGTCCTATATTTTCCCAGTGTTTAGAAAGTTATAAACTGCTAAATCTTGAATTTTTCTCAAGATTTTATAGTGGCAGGTGTGTACTTCTGAAGATAAAGGAAATCAAGACAGATTTGAGTAGCACACATCAGAAAAGGCAGCTAAATTATGGCAATGAAATCTAAACAACAACAAAAAGACTGAACTGGAGCAGGCTGAGGCATATATAGAGACCATCACACATTTAGTTGGAAAAGAAGATTCTGGTGAGAGAACAAGAGATTGCAAAAGAGGAATGAAAATGAACTGAGAAAAATTCAAGGGCAAACACATAAAATTAGAAGCAGACATGATTTCTAATATTCCTTCTTTATTCTAACAGGGGCTTTTTCATAAAAGCATAGGACTTCAAAACCCAAAAGGAATAAATGGCTACATGGAAATGTTAAAATGGGCTAAAATTTAGATAAAGAACAGAGTCAGCAGCAGTAGATTCTGCCTATACTTAGTATGTCATGCATCTCCTCTAGCAGCCAGGATGCTTAAGTGCACCTCCAAATTAGAATACATTTGTAACTTAGCATTCCATGAGAAGAATTAATACAACTTCACAGAAAAGTCTGAAAGAAACCAGTAAGGTGACTTTAAAATTGATGAAGCCCATTCAAACAATTAAGGAGTTAAAAATAGGTACAGGTCATAGTACACTGGATAATAAAAGCAGCTAATGATATTTGATCATTAAATTATTCAAACTCCAATTCAATCAAAAATACCTACTTACCAAGTAAACTTGCCACAATGGAGACAAGCCCTGTTCCAGCTCCAATTTCAATCACATTTTTGTCAACCATATTATACTGCTTTACATTTGTTTCCAGAAAATAGCATAAAACAAGGGCCTATGAAAGTTTAAAAAAGAAAAAATAATGCTTGGCCAGTAATAACAGAACGTACAATTAAACTCTATTAAATAAGTATCCCACTAGTGCTCTGACATGTACGTGTGTGTATTTGTGTGAATACGCAGATATCACTACAGAAGTACATCCTCCAAAGGCTCAACATTTAGGCTAGAAAAAGTCTTTGAGGGTTGTTGAGGAGAAAAGACACAACGACAAACATGGATTTCAGTTGCTTAGGTTTCATTATCTTTAAAAAAAGTAATTTCTAATAATAATCATTTCAAAGAAGTGTGTGGGATTGGAGCAAACAGTAGTGAAGGGTCTGCACCCTTCATGAGACAATTAGTAAAGGAGAATATTTTAGAATATTCTCCATGTTGACACTGGTAAACATTTCATTATAACTGTTTAACTTGAATGGAACAGTTAAATGGGAAATAAAATGTTCACTATTCTAAACTCTTAGGGCCACAAAAAACTCAAGTTGTAAACATTTTTTTATTAATCCTACATGTCAAAAATAGAATTAATTGGTGGAAGCAGTTTCCCAATTTCAAGATTCCTAAATTTTACTGTTGTTTGAGGTAAAAAAAATAGAACTATGAAACCTATTTCCTTTTTCCAAATAGCATATGATAATGAACAAAACTGACTGAAAATAAATGAAATGTAGCAAATTTTGCATGAAGTTATACCGATGGCCAAACGACAGCACCATAACAATCCATGGCTTCAGTAATTCGAATCTCATGACCAACAAAACGAAACCCCTCCCAGGGGGTGGTTGTTACTAGAGCTGGAATAAAACATCTTGCCATGATCTCTGCAACCACTTTCTTGTCATCATTGTCTTCTCTGTCCCCTGAAAGGAAAAGAAAAAGGCAATTGTTAACGGTTGTGTTAGTAAAACCAGGAAAAAGGAGAACCTGATAGAAATGCAATGTTCCTACTTATTCTAAGTTACTTTTGAATATTCATTGACTTTAGGTGCAATGTACTAGTAAGATGAACTATTTGAAAATGACTCATGATGTAAGCTAACATTTCATACATCAGGATGGCAACATCTTTCCAATTGCACTGAAGCTGAAATCACCACTGTCCATTCCTCCAGTGGTATGTGAAACAAATATTAATATAGTTTTTTAAAGCAATATATTTTAAGGCAGCCCAATACATTCATCCAGACAAAAAAAATACTGGTGATGGAATATAAGAACCCAAATGTTCACATTGGCAGCATTATGCAGTTTTTGTTATTTCAGTAATGTATATCCTTTATGACCTGCCTTTATTCAATAAAAAATATTTAACACCACCCAACAATATACTCTTCTATTATGGTATTATTACTTATTTTTATGTTATTATTTTGGGGAAACTCATGGCACCATAACATCCACAACATTGCATAAATTAATAAGCAACATTAACTACCAATCACTGAGCACTTTCTTCACATGTCAGACCATGTTAAATACATTGCATATATTTCATGTACTTTTTGCAACAAACCCTGTAAGATATACATTATTATTTGCACTTTTACAGATAACAAAACTAGGACTCAGAGAGCTTTATTAATTGACCAAACTCACACAACTTGTAAATAAAGGAGCCAAGAAAGAGCTCCTTTTTTTGGTTCTTCCAAAGCCTCCTCTCTAAATTATTAAAAAGATGTAATTTTGAAAGAACCTAATAGTCCCAAAGAATTTACAAACTATTTATGGAGCAAGATATATATGTCTCTCTAAGCCTCCAATTTCTTATTTGTAAAATGGGAAAGACAGAAAAACATACATCAAAAAGTGTTGGGAGCCAGCATGGCTCAGTGGGTGAGCTTCAACCTGTGAACCTGGTTCAATTCCCTGTCAGGGCACATGCCCTGGTTGCAGGCTTGATCCCCAGTAGGGGGGCATGCGGGAGGCAGCAGATCAATGATTCTCTCTCATCATTGATGTTTCTATCTCTCTCTCCCTCTCCCTTCCTCTCTCTGAAATCAATAAAAACATATTTTAAAAAACGTGTTGGAAGATTTAAATAAGATGATGCATGTAAAGTATTTAGCACCTTGTCTATAATTACATAGGAATCAATAAATTATTATAGCTTTTATGATATTTTGGTTATAAAACTAAATGATAAAACAAGATCACCATATAATTAAAAATACTGGATTATGTGATATTGAACTGTTACAATTGAAAATTCCAGTCACTCATAGAGACAGAGTAGAATGGTGGTAGCCAGGGGCTGAGAGGTGGGGGAAATGAGATGTTGGTCAAAGAGTACAAAGTTTTGGTTATGCAAGATGAATAAGTTCTGGAAATCTAAAGTACAGCACAGTAACTAGAGTTAATAATAATGTATTTTACTTAAATTTACTAAGAGAGTAGATCTTAAGTATTCTCTCTATAGAATGAGAAAATGATAACTATGTGAGGTGATGGATATACTAACTTGATTATGGTGTTCATTTCACAATGTGTGAAACATCACACATTTATATAAATACAATATTATATATTTTATATATTTAAATTATACATCTTAAATATATAACATTATACCTCAATAATGCCTGGTGGGGAGAAAATTTTATAGTTAAATAAAGAAGGGGGAAATCACTGTGGTGGAGGTTACTCAGGGATGGCTTCGTAAAGGACGTGTGTCTTGGGTTTAACCTATGATTTCCATTAATAGAGAAACTACTTATTTCTTACACTAATCCTTACAGCCCGCTGATCCTTCAAGTCTTGTCTTTGTTCTCTGCCACTTCCCTCACCTCAACACTAATGAATCCATGCTTCATTCTCTTCAGAAGAGAAGGTAGAAAATAAAGACTGAACTTTGAGCACAAAAAGGAAATAGTGTTATGAAATCAAGAAAAGGAAAAAGTTTGTAATTCTTTAAAAGAGATAGGTAGAAAAAAATTCACTTTTAAAACTTAAGCCAGAACATTTGTTCCTTGGTTGTTCCATTTACTCTTTCAACAAAACTGTATATATTGAAGGCCTACTATGTACCAGGCCCTGGGCTAGATAATGGGGAGATAGCTGTTAGCCAGACAGACATGGTACCTGGCCTCAGGATAAGTAGAAATGCACAGACACAACTGTCTGAACTTCAGTAATACATGTGGCACCTCATGACATCCCCATGAAGAAATTCTGAATTGGATGTAAGCTAGTTTTTACATAATACTCCCTAAGTACTTGGCTTTGATGCCCACCTAGATAGATCTTTCTAATAAATAGGTGTTTATAGCTTTGCTCTGACTGACATTTTTGTTACTGGTTTGACTGATGATATTGAGTATGATCACATACTGAAACGATTTGAATGTAATAGGGAATTACAGTAGAAAACTGAATGTGATACAAAATATCTTGATGGGCTGGCTATACCAGTGGATTGAACTTAATATGAAATTTGATAAAGACAAATGTAAAGTCTACATTCAGGTTGACCTATTTGTGGAGGGGGAAAAATATATGAATTTAAGTGGCTGAGAACTCAATATTACTCAAAAGTAAAATACAACTATCAAAAAAGCTAATATACCGAGGCCTTATTTTAAAATGAGGGCAGTAAAGGATCTGTTCTATTTGAAAGTGGCCAGGTCATATTTGCAGCCCCATGTTAAGTTTGGAAAACCCTATTTTAAAGTGACACTGAGAAACTGGAACAATTGTGAAGTGAGAAATCTTGACACTCAGCCATATGAGGACAGATTGGGAAAATCAGCATTTTCATCATAAAGAAGAAACAACTGAGGGAACACAAGAGTTTTCATAAATCTGAGGAAGCAGCAAATAAAAGAGATAGGAGTGTGTGTGTGTGTGTGTGTGTGTGTGTGTGTGTGTGTGTGTGTGTGTTTTCCAGAGAGCAGAATATGAACCCAAGGGGGAAAAATTACAATAAAGCAGATTTTTAACATTTTTCTAAAAATCACATCTTTTCAAAAATAAAATGACTTATCTTAGAGGCAGTAGGTAATCAGTCCCCAGAAGCTATCAAACAGAAACCAGAAGACCATTCTTTCAAGGTATTAGGGATATATCAGATGGACAAGGGCCATGGAATTTCTGATTCAATAAAATAACTACATGCCATCATGTGGAGAAGTGCTATCACAGAGATACAATGTGCTAAGGAAATGTAGGAAAGTAAAAAATAAAAGTAGGCGAAAGGAAGCCAGTAGTGGAGGAAGACGGGGCAGGGGGGAGATCAGACTTTGGAAGGGAAGTGGATGAACAGGGAGTTAGATTCATCAGCAGGCCTAAGAGATGTGTTCTAAATAACAGGCTAAGAAATTCATTTATTTATTCATTCAACAAGTATTCACTGAGTACTTACTAAATCCTGCACACTGTCTAGTGACTGAGAATGAAAAAATTCAAGGATACAGTCCTTGTGCTGGTGAAGCTGACAGATATGTAGAGAGAGAGATGCAAATAGACAATACAATGCTATATGGCAACTCTCAAAATCGAGGTGAAAGGAAAGCACAATGAAACACAGAAAAAGAACCCCATGTCAGCCTGTGAAATTAACAGATGATTTCCTGTCCTAAATTCTGTCCTGCTTAGGATCCATATAAAATCAAGTATTCCCCAAAAGAATTCCAACTTGACTACACGCCACAGGAAAGACCCGATCTAGTACCCTACTCTACCAGCACCACAAACATCGATTGACCCTTGGCAGAGATGCAGAGAAAACAAAGAAATGAAAAATTGATATTCTTCAGCAAGAGTCCCCCTCTTGTAATATATTTACCGATCTTTCTCTTTAAACAATGGCATGCACTCACATTCAGGAAGAACTATAAGAACCAAATGATATCAGTATTATGTTTTATTTGAACTTTAACTTTCATTTCACTATATTCACTTGCCTGCTAAGATGGGGTAGGGGTGCAATGCTTGCTGTGGAAGTTCTTTAGGGAAAAGCAAAGAACATTAATTGCTTCCTTGGCCTTTAGCTGAATATGCCCTCTTGGGCCTCCTCACAAACTCCTTGTAAATGCAGCACTTCTTTGACAAGTCACCTAAGATATCAGGGATTAATAGATGTTTGAGTACACTAAATCCCAGGAGCATCTCCTAAAGTTCCAGTCTTTGATATAAAAACTTTACTGCTACAAACTGATTTTGCACTTTCTTTTTTAAAGGTTAGTTGTGAGATTAGTGTTTTTGTTCTAAAAACTACAGTGTAATAACAAATAATTTCTGGTTTTTTACTGTGTTTCTAAATAAAGAGCTAGTTATTTCTTTTTAAGAATGACCATATCGTTACCTTTATAAGGAAATGAGATTTGAAGTATATGTGTGGATATATTATTATAAATGAAAATTACTTATACCCCAAAATAAAGGATCCTCAAAGAGATTTCATGAAACAATAACCACTATTAACTGCATATTCATTCTAAAAGAGCTCTATTTTACCCATTAGATATGGTAATTCAAAATTAGTTATACACCTATGATGACCACATATTATATAGAAAACATTATCATGTTGAATAAGATTTAATTGAAAATGTTTTATATCTATAATCTCTTTGTATTTAAATACTATATGAATACCACAGTCATCCCATAAGAAGTAACACTCATAAAAATTAACATAATTTTACCAAGAAGCCAAAATTTACCAAACATGGCTGCTTAAAATAATTTGTCTAGATATGTGAGATTTTAAAAGCAAATACACACATACAATTATTTCCACCTTAAAACTGTGACTGCTTTTTTCAGCATTAACTTCTACTGAAAGATTTTGAGATAATTTTAATAATAGTCATTTGTTTAAACTGAAAGACATGTTTGATATTAAGTTTTAACAGTATCACCACCCATTTCAAGTTTGAGGACAAGAACCTCTGAACTGGAATCTAATAAAAAGAGCTGCACTGTTATAAGGGTGTCCCTAATGTAGCTTTGTTGTAGTAAAAGGGAGAAATCTATGCCCCAAACATTATATACAAAGAATGTGTCCCTCAAAGTGTATGCATAGCTATTTGTCAAATATGGGATTGGATCTTGATAAGATTAATAAATGAGTAGATATTCTTTGGTTCTTAGTTATGATTTGAAGATGAATTGTCTCAAAAAGTTAATAGCATTATCATGCGATGAAATTTAATTTACATTTCTGAAAAATAATTTTTCCACACATTCTCTCTTTGTTATCTAGCACTCATGCCCCAGGACAAGTAACTAAAATCAGTTCATGCTACACAAAATGATGAACCTTGGCTTTCTTATATGAAAAGCAGAAAAACCCTGATATCTGTACCTTTAGATAAAAGCTATCTACTATAATCTTAGAGTATTATTTTATTAATGAATTTAATATTAAAACATAAATGTTAAAACAGATTGTAAATAAAATAATCAAGACAGTATTACAACTATGTTGCTATCTTGAGCTTATCTATTTTAATGCTTTTTGAACATCTTAACACCATTTCCTGCTGCAAAATCCTTGCTGATAGTGAACAAAATCTACCAGGAGCTCTTGTTCTCCTGAGAATTAATTATGAAGTGAAGATTAGCAAGATTTTGCCACATTATGATGGTGATTTTCTTAAGAGGAAAATGCAACAGGGAATTGACTTCCAAGGCTGGACTGCAGCAAGCCTTTGAAAATACAGGCTCATCTGTATTCTTCTCTTTTATCCTTTTAAGGTCAGTAACAACAATAATAAGTGGAAGGGTCAGATCACAGAAATATACCAAAAAAAAAAAAATCCTTAATAGCTATGACAAGTGAATTTAAGCTTCCATTAGAGGACTGTCATGAAAACCTGTCAGCAAAATTTAAAGTAAAAACCCCTCAACTAAATGAAAGAGACTGTCATTCAGTTGAATCTTCTATTCAAAATTGAATGTCATCACTTCTTAAGAAACATCTAGATAGAGACTAAAAAGAAAAAAGATGCTAAAGGTATTTTCAGATTAGTAAATGGTCACGAGCTAACCTGAAAGATAGAATTCTGAGTGCCTCAGTATGTCAAGGTCTTGAGTTCTTATGTTGAAACAAATTCCTGAGATCTCATAAACTTTTTTTGCGTAGATATCTGCTTAATTTCAAGAATGTACAGAGGCTAAAATTTTAATCAAGTGGATCAAATAATATTACATTCAAGAAGAAAGAAAATTCAGCTTTTACTGAGCCTCCTCAGTATGAAATTGGGGGGGGAAATTAGTTGAACTCAGAGTTTGCTGCTGGGATCATAGTGGGAAGAGATATAAACAAATGCCAGGTAAGTGCAATAAAAGAATTATTTCTAAAGTGCTATGGTAAGCATCACTGGTCAGTCAGATTAGGAGAAGCATTCTCAAGAGATGTTCACACTAAATTAGAGGGATGAGAAAGACTGCTAGGCAGAGAAGGGAGGAAGCAAAGCCAAGGAAGATGAAACATCCACCAAGGCTGAAGACAGGCTTAAAGAGCCATCAGTCATCTGGGCACTGGTGCATGTTGGGATGTTGTAGAAAATAAGCCTGAAGAAGCAGGTTGAGATCATATCTATGGGCAATGTTTACCTTTGTTTTATATGGTTAGGAGGAATCAATAAAGATCATTAGAACAAAAAATAACATGATCAAATTTGATATTTAAAAACTTACGTGTGGCAGCAGCAGCTAAAGGCTAAGTTAGAAGCTAATTAGAAGACTGATACAATATAGACAAAATATGAAAGTCTGAACTGAAGCAGCGGCACTGGGTCTAGGAGCCAAGTATGAATCTGTAAGCTTTTAAAATAGCAGTAGGCCACCTGGTGAGGCGTGGCTCAGAGGTTGAGCATCGACCCAGGATCCAGGCGATTGGGGTTCGATTCCCGGTCAGGGCACATGCCTGGGTTGTGGGCTCAATCAATGACTCTCTCATCATTGATGTTTCTGTCTCTCTCTGTCCCTCTCCTTTCCTCTCTCTGAAATCAATAAAGATATGTTTAAAATAAATAAATAAAATAAAATAGCAGTAGACCTACCAGACTTGACATTTAAACCTTACATTTGAAGACATCCAAGACAGATTGTTATATTTACGTTATTTTTATTCAATATGTGGAAAATTTATTAGTTTTATTTAGCATATACTTTATTCAGGTTACTTTTAAAACATGTAAAATGTGTTGTTGAATGATTCTCACTTTACTAATTATATGTGTTATGGTGCTTTAACTAGTATATTAAACATACTGCTTCAGATTATAGTTTGTTGTGTTTCTTAAATAGCAACAAATTACTCAAGTAAACATTCTTCTTTGCATGTTAAGGCAATATTGCTCCTAAAGCCATATTACCCATTAATCCAGCTCTATTAAAGATTTATGAAGATCCTTGTGAAAGATTTTCATGTGATATCACTAAGTAATATATTATACTTGGTCCTGAAAGGACTAAACTGACTGGTGACCAAGAAGACAAGATCATCACTAACGAGCAAATTTTAAGTCCAGCCAATAGGCTTCCATTATTATCTAATTTACTAATTCATTAATTCAAGGTATTGAGTACTTTGGCACTATGAACACAAAGATAGAGCAGCATATAAGTGCTATAACAGAAACTTAATTCAAAAATAGAAAGTTCCATGTCTCAGAGGACTCAAGAAAGAATGACCAGAGCCTTGAAGATGATGACTTTGTGAGTCATATAAGAGAGGGCAGTATCTGCCATACATAGGAAACATGCACAAAAGCCCACTGGCAAGCAGACTCCTGACCAATTTGCCAATTTGTGAAACTCTGAGAACTAGAATGTAGGATAAGTTGTGGTAGTACCATGAGATAAAACACTTTATGTCATGCTAAGAAGTCTTGACTTTATCCTACAAGAAATATCGAAACACTGAATAATTTTAAACAGAAGGTGAACGTGGCAAGGTTTAAATTTTTTAAAAGATCATGTAAGCTATGGAGAAAGAACTAGAGAGAATAAAGAAAGGGAGCTAGCCCAGGGTGGGGCGGCCTTTTCGAAGGCAGTTGTAATCATCAAGAGCAGCAATAATACAGACCTGCATCAAGGCTGAGGCTGCACACAGGTGGTGAGGGGTAGGAAAACATATGATGAGGTAAAACCAACGGGATTTAATGAAGGGCGTGAGGAAAGGGGAAATACTGGAATGATTCCAGGTTTCTGGGTAGCCAGCGAAATGGCATTGCCATAAACTGAGACAGAAAATATAGGTGGAGAGGCAAATTGGCAAAGAAAAATAATTTTTAATGCGTATTTTTAAAAAATGTGGCATGAAGTGCCAGCCACAAAGGTGTACAGCTCAGATTAAGAGAACCTACTCACACCCTGGCCAGGTAGCATAGTTGGTAAGAGCATTGTCCCAATACACCAAGGTTGTGGGTTGGATCTGTGGTCAGGGCACATATGAGAATCAACCAAAGAATGCATAAATAAGTGAAACAACAGAGAGAGAGAGAACCTGCTATGGGGAGGATAACTGCCCAATAGTGCCAGCTGCTGCCCCTTTGGCTCCTCAGAGGCCATGTTGCCCCCTAGGGCTGCCTACTAAAGCCAGCCAATTGCTGTTCCATAGAGGACACTCCTCTAGTGAGCAACTTTTGCTCAGGGACTCCCATCTGCCTGTCAGAGACTTTCTCAGAACTATGTTGCAGTCTGAGTCTCTTCCTACCCAGCCTGTTCTCGCTCTCCTCACAGGTGTCAGACCCGAGTCGTGACCTGAAGGTCTCCCTGATTACTTGGGTTCCTTCTTTACCCTCCACAGACATTTCCCCCATTAAATTCCTTGCACATTTAATCCCATTTTTGCATGTTTTCTTGAAGGAGCCAAACTGACACAAGGCAGTATGTAGGATGTCAAGTAAGCGCTGGGGGCAGGGTGGGTAGGGAGAATTTAGGAGTTATTGTGCACAGGAACCACTGAGCGTTGGGTTAGGATGAGCCTGCTCCAAGAGTGCAGATCCTAAAGAACACACCACTAGTTTATAACACATTGCTACAAGTGCTAACAACTGGAGATGTGGCTTTTGGCAAGAGGTAGACAACATAAGATATTTGGAAGAATGTGGATTATGTTTTAAACAGCTTAGATTATAATCTAGTGTTAGAAACCATAGACAGAGGAGTTTTTAGCATCCACCATAGTCCTAACTTTAATCTGTGTGCTATAACTAAGTGACATTTTGTAATTCTAGGATCTTCAGGCCAATGTTGAAATAGAAGAACTGGGCTGTGGGTTTGCTCCATCCTTTCCAAGCACAAGATACTAAGTATAAAAGAGTTAGGACAGGACAAGTCAACACCCGTTAGTACTTGAGAACTGAGTGTTCCTCTGGTTAGTGGAAGTCTTTCCAACAAAATGCCCTCTGACTCTACCCCAATAACAGACACTTAATCTCCTTAGACTGTGCTGTGAACATGTTTTTAAAGTTTTACTTGGCTATATAGATGATTATGGGGTGTGACTGTTCATATTGTAAAATATTTTAATACTAGTTCTGTCTCAACCTTACCTTGAACTTCTTTCGTTTCCTTCGTAATTTGCCAAATTATCGTACACACAGTCGATACCAAGTGTTGTTGATGATGATGTAATTGTATTCATAAACTGCACAGAAATTGCTTCTTCATTCAAATCATCTAAATGTAAGTGATTACAACTTTACATGTTTAGGTTTGCAAAAACCACTACGGTAAAACCATTAGTGTTTAAGCCACATGGGCTGCCAACACTGGGCATACACCCAGCTCTTGTGGCCTAGAAATATGCTCACCTAGGTAAAGGCCACCTGGTATGCCTGAAAGAAGAAAAAATAGGACTGTAGTTCTTAGAAAACATCCACAGTGTGTAGATAAAGGAGAGAGAGAAAGAAGCCAAAATAATAAAATTTATACTACAAAAACATGTTAATAATTCTTCTAGTCTATGTCAAGAGTGTATGTCTGCACTTTTTATCTCAAAATAATGGGGACAGTTATATTACATAATCCGGGCAAAGTCACATTATTTAAGATGATGTAAAAATGGTGGGTCCATTTCAAATAACTACACTGGTAGTAGAATTCAAACTTAAATTACCCTTTCATCAAGAGGCCAATTACATTATATATTTGCCTTTACCTAATACATCAGAGGAACCATAAACAAAGGCTGGGAATGTTTTTATAGTCTAAAATAATCTTTCATTAAAGCATTAGTAAAAACATGCAGTTTTACATAAGACTTTTTACCTCTCTTACAATCTTCTTATCTGAAATGAAATAACTCAGAGATCATAATTATGTGTACAGCACTTGGGAAAAGAATTATTCCACTTTTGCAAATTAAAAAATATTTAGCAAGTCTATAATTTATTGTCTTCAACATTATGTCTAACATATCATCAGGACCATAGGTATAGCAGGAAACATTAAACATTCTTAGAGATATTTACAGGTTAGGAAACACAAGCCTAGATAATAATATGCAATTGATAAAAGTCCTAGTTCCATTTAAAACATTAATGAACACCAAAAAGGTAAAGTTCTATATTCTGTTAATTGTTTGTCATCTTACAATTAGTCAAATTACATAAAGGAACATAAAATGATTTACCTTTTTGAGCTTCTGGGTCCATTAAGTGATGAACTAATGGATGACTATATATTGATGTTTTCTTGATCATTGCTTGAAAACTAGGCAAATAATACATTAAAATAGCAAATGGTAGCAATTAATTCAAAATGTGTTTAGTGCTTTTATGTTTACATAATGAAGTTTAACTTCAAATATAGAGGAAAATGATATTAAAATCATATATTAATACATCATGCTTTAAGGAATACCATGGAAACACAATCTATCTAATACAAGACAAAATTTGAACAAAGGCTTCAGAGTCAGACATTTTAGAAGCTACTGGAGAAAGAAAACACATTCCTCACCAGAGACTAGCTCAGCTATCACAAGAAAAACATCTTTACATTGACTAGTTATATAGCAATCCTAAAAGGTAATTAAAGCATTGGGAGAAAATGGGTTCCATTCAATGTAGTAAAAACCATAGTATTAATCTAAAATAAATCTTCCTACATGGCAATAAATTCAAAGTTCACCTTGTTCTCATCAATGTGTCATTGGCACGTACCCAACGTCAAATAGCCCAACTGCCAAATGGTCTTTTGAGTAGCTTCTAATTTAAAGAATCCATACCATCTCAGCAAAGTAAAACTGAAGAAAGTAAAGTATTTCATGCCTCTCAAATAGAGCATATCATGTGAATAAGCTTAAACAAACTATTATTTCAACTTTGGAAAGCAACAATTTGATGTCTTATATCTCAATTTTGAGTCATATAATAATCACTGTACTACCATGAATTTAAATAGCACTCCTTTCTGTCAAGGCTCCCAAAACATGTTTCACAGCCACCACATTTTTCTCTACAGTAAGTTAGAAGACAAATTATTTTCCCTACAGTTTACAAATAAGGAAAAACCAAAGGTTAAATTACATTCCTGAGGTGACATGGCTAAACAATAGTAAAAGTGGTCACACATTCTGTTCCCAGTTTAGTTTCTCTTCCATTATAGAAAGCAGTCTTTATTATACGTATCTGTCTGAAGGTCAACATATACTAAATGTTAAGTCTGGACATACCTAATCGAGTTAGCTGAATTTCTGGTAGGTTAAAAAGTATCATCCACAACTTTTGTTTTGCTGATGAGACCTCTGATGGTGCCTGAAAAGCCAGCACCAAAGCATGCAGTTTGCTACTGTACGCACTGGCAACAAGTCCTTGAGTCCTCGCAGAAGGAATTAGGATCCTGACAGCTGCAGCTCAGTCTCCGGTTATACAGCAACGAGGTTGGAACACCCGTGAATAAGGGGCCTGAAGAATAGTAGGAATATTCCATGTGAGTGTCTCATGAACACAGCTACAGTTAATAGGTGAATGAATGTAAACCACTCCTGCAAGTGACTGAAGATTATTTGGGTGAAACGATCCATTTTTAAATTTTGATGCCAAGAGTTATTTAAGCCTCTTCAGTTGTGACATTCTAAGAGACGGAGGCCACTCATTTTTCATGTCACCTGTCTGGGTGTAAGCATCATTTTTAGAATCAAACAGCCACACCAGAATGTTTTTGAATGTGTGCAGCTGTGCTCTGGACACAGGAATCCAATTACCAGGATTCCTTCCTGCTCAGAATAGGAAAGCTGAGGGTTCTATCCACCTGCGCACCTGCACATGTACATGCAGAGTAGCATCTAAGAGTACATATAAATGTCCCTGTTCACTGAAAATCTCTTTAAAATTAAATTTTTGGGGTAACATTGGTTAATAATATAATTTTCAGGTGTACATTGTAATTCAACATCTGTGCCCTCCATTGCATGCTCACCACTCGAAGTCACTTCCTTCTGTTGCGATACATTTCACCCCCTTTACCCTGCACCTCAAGCCCCTTTCCTCTCTGGCAACCACCATTCTGTTGTCTCTGAGTTTGTTTCTATTTATTTTGTTAGTTCACTTGCCTCTTTTTGTTTGATATTCCATGAGTGAAATCATACTTTTTTCCCCTCTTCCATCTGACTTATTTCATCATATGGCAGTTCTAGTCTTAATGAAGTTATCCTTCATAGTAAGCTATTATAGGTAACAAAATCAAGCAATGTTGTAAAGTTAAATAAACCTAGGAGTGTGATTACAGCGCCTAAAAAATATTTTGCATATCATAATGTATACAAACTTGAGCTGCAGTCACATTACTATATTGGACAGGACTAGTGGTCTGGGAGCCCAATTTCAGTTATTCCTGTCAATAATCAACTTGTGGTTTTAAACATTTATTTAATGTGCTTCTTGGCTTCCTCATCTATAAAACAGGGTTATAAAAGGAATAAAATATATATTTATGAGATGAATATGGCAGGTAAAAAACATTCTGCAAACTGTAAAATCCTAAAGAAATAAAATTTATTCATACCTAGTTAATTCTAGGCAGAGGACACTCTCTGGCTTTTTTTAAATTTTATTTTTGTTTAAAATATTACATATGTCCCTTTTTCTCCCCAATGACCCATTCCACCCTGTCCCATCCCCCTCCTCAGTCCCTCTCCCCACCATTGTCCGTGTCCTTGGGCTCTGGCTCTTTTTTAAAACAAGAATAAAGACTCATTTGGTGAATAAAAATCACTTACCTGCCTTTTTCAAGGAAATATTTAAAGGATTATGAAACCTCACTACTGGACTTCTTAGGAGGCAGAATCCCTAAACCAATCATCTAAACCAGTGATTTTCAAACTTTTTCATCTCATGGCACACATAAACTAATTACTAAAATTCTGCAGCACAGCAAAAAATATTTTTACCCATCTGACAAAAAAGTATAATTTTTATTCATTCACACTGGATGGCTATTATGTTGGCTGTCATCATTTTTTTACTTGACAATCTAAGAAAAAAGAGGTCAGTGCCCCAGACTAGTCAGGTATAGCATGTTTTAAAAATTCTTGTGGCACACCAGTTGAAAATCAGTGATCTAAACTGCCATGATAATGATTAATTATATTGTACTGGGTGTGTGTTTTTTAAGTTTCCTTTGATTTGTTTTGTGCGTGGTTTTTTTTGTTTTTTGTTTTTTATTGTTCAAAATATTACAGATGTCCCTTTTCTCCTCCATTGACCCCTTTCACCCCACACCCACTCCCCACCCCAGGCCTCCACCACATTATTGTCTGTGTCCATGAGTTATGCATATATGCATGTAAGTTCTTTGGTTAATCTCTCCCCACCCACCCCCACCATCCCTCTGAGATTTGTCAGTCTGTTCGATGCTGCTTTGTCACTGAATCTATTTTGTTCATCAGGTTACTGTGTTTAGATTTCACATATGAGAACATGTGATGTTTGTCTTTCTCTGCCTGGTTTATTTTGCTTAGCATAATTTTCTCCAGGTCCATCCATACTGTCCCAAAGGGTACAAGATCCTTCTTTACAGCTGCATAGTATTCCATGGTGTAAATGTCCCACAGCTTTTTTATCCACTCATCTACTGATGGGCACTTGGGCTGCTTCCAGATCTTAGCTACTGTAAATTACGCTGCTATGAACACAGTGGTGCATATATTCTGATTAGTGTTTCAGGATTGTTAAGATATATTCCTAGGAGTGGGATCACTGGGTCAAAAGGCAGCTCCATATTTAATTTTCTGAGGAACTTCCATACTGTTTTCCATAGTGGCTGCACCAGTCTGCATTCCCACCAGCAGTGTACCAGGGGTCCCTTTTCTCCACATCCTCGCCAGCACCTGTCATTTGTTGATTTGTTGATGGTAGCCATTCTGACAGGTGTGAAGTGATACCTCATTGTGGTTTTAATTTGCATCTCTCTGATGATTAGCGGCATTGAGCCTTTTTTCATGTCTGGGCCACCTATATGTCCTCTTTGGAGAAGTGTCTATTCAGGTCCTTTGCCCATTTTTAATTGGATTGTTTGTCTTCCTCTTGTTGAGTTGTATGAATTCTTTGTATACTTTACATAGAGACTTCTGCCTCCAGCTTTATGGATCTTATAGCTCTGCTTATATTGAGAATTAGAAAAGATTTTAAATTCTCTCTCTCTCTCTCTCTCACACACACACACACACACAGCTGAAGGTATAAGAGAGCTACTAAGACAGACAATTTCATACTTTTGCTGATTATAGGTGTAAAGAGGCTGAGACGCCAAAGACAGGACAACATGGAAGGATGCCAGCAGACTTAAGGCAATCACACAGAACTGGGAAGACAAAAGAAGTGTTTGGAGCTGGCAAGGCAGCCAGGAATTGGGGGTCCATGATCCCAGAAAGGGATAGAGAACTAAGCCTGACATGTCACTCATGATATTCAAGATATTTGCTCAGTAAGATGTTTAGGGCAAGAGGCAAATTTCCTAAGCATAAAGTGGGTAAAAGCAAAGCAAAGCTCAAAAGAAACACCTAGCTGTCAGTTGGTACCCCTGAAAAACTACTTTTTAAGAAATGGGGGTGGGGAAGTAGAAGATGGAGCCTTACAAGGACTGCAAACCAGTCTTGAATTCACTCAGTTCAGATCAGAGTGAGGTGCTCTTACCCTCTGCTGCCTGCCAGAATACCTTCTGGAATCCTCTCTAGAGGAAGATCCAGATCATCTATAAGTTTTAATATACAATGTCCAGCATTCAGTCCAAATTTACAAGCCATACCAAGAAAGAGACAGTAGAAACCCAGAGGTAACCCAGATATTGGAGTTGTTTGATACAGACTTCAAAGTAACGGTGATTAAAATGTTCAAAAATTGCCCGGCCGGGCGTGGCTCAGTGGTTGAGCGTCAACCTAGGATCCAGGCGATCGGGGTTGGATTCCTGGTCAGGGCACATGCCTGGGTTGTGGGCTCAATAAATGACTCTCTCATCACTGATGTTTCTATCTCTTTCTCTCCCTCTCCTTTCCTCTCTCTGAAATCAATAAAGATATATTTAAAAAAAAATGTTCAAAAATTGATGACAAGAATTACATCAGAACAGGATCTCACTCATATATGGAATCTAATGAACAAAATAAATTGATGAAGAAGACAGATACAGAGATACAGAGAGATAGAACCATAGAGCAGTCGGACAAATTTCAGAGGGAAGGTGGGGGTGGGGAGTGGGGGGAGATTAGTCGAAGAACTTCAATGCATATATACATGACCTGTGGACACAGACAATAGTGTGGAGAAGACCTGGGGGTGGGGCGGGGGTGGATGCCAGGTAGAGGGGATCAATGGGGATAAAAAAGGGGGACATTTATAATACTTTCAACAATTAAGAAAAAAGAATTACATCAGAAAACTGGAATCTATAAAAATGAGTCAAATAGAAATGAAAAATACAATAAATGAAATAAAGTGCGCAATAGATGAGCTCTTTAACAGCAAATGTAGAGAAAACTAGTAACAATACTAATGAACTAAAAGATAATTTTGTAAAAACTATACGACGGGCATCATCCTAAGTAAGTTACAGGCATACCAACTTGATTTGAATAACGACACTGCTGTTTGTTTTAAACAGGCAATTTATTTTATAGGTAAAACAACACCTTGAATTTCAAGTTAGAAGATTTGGGTTCAGACTACAACATTTTCATACTAGATGGTGAATTTGGTAAAGCTGGTTAACATCTATAAAATGGGTTCTTCCCTTGTAAATGGATATGCCTTGGTCACAGGGTTAAGAGAAAAAAAGACAGAATATTAAACTGTTCTATAATTACTGTACATATGGCATAAGCTACTAACAGTCCTGCATATCGCTCCCCCGCCCCCTTCCCGGGTACATGGCCCAGGTAGAAATGACATTTTTTAGTATTTCTAGTATATTCTGATTATGATCAGTTCGTGAATGGGAGTAAAAGCGATTTTTCTACCACCTTCAACATAAGACATTCTGCTTGCCCTAGACTCTGGTTCTTTCCTCTTCCAGGAGGTAGACATGCAGATCTAACAGTGACCCAGTATAGACCACTCAAGTAAGACAGTAGTCTAGGTAGTGGCTGAACCTGAGACCTGAGTGACTTGTAGTCCACACTGCATTACCAGCTCAGATGAGCCAGACAACTGAGTCAGAGATAAATAACGTTTCTGCTTATTCAGGCCACGGTATATGATCATCTCTGTTACAGCAGCTTAGCCTTCATGTCAGCTATTACAGTGCAAAACAAATGTAAATTATCGATCAAAGAAAACAAAATTATTTTTTTTAGCAAAACTATTCTTCTACTGCCCGGCCAGCATTGCTCAGCAGTTGAGCATCGACCTATGACCCAGGAGATAGTAGTTTGATTCCCGGTCAGGGCACATGCCCTCGTTGAAGGCTAGATCCCCCGTAGGGGGTATGCAGGAGGCAGCCCATCAATGACTCTCTCAGCACTGATGTTTCTATCTCTCTCTCTCTCTCCCTCCTTCTCCCTTTCCCTCTCTGAAATCAATAGACATATTTTTAAAAAACCCAAAAACTATTATCCTACCTACAAACATATGTGGAAAACTCCCCATTTATAAGTAGCTCTGAGAAATGAGAATATAAAAAAGTTAATTTCCCCCTCACCCCCAAAAGTGTTCTACTTCAAATACCTCTAGAGAAAAGAAACATTAAGACTTGAGAGTTTACTTACATGGAAGTTACTGTTGACTTTAGAAGAAGGCTCCTAGAGAAGACTGACAGAAGCAGAAGACATATTTCAAATTAGAAAGGAGAAAATAACGAGCAAAGAAAAACAGCAGCTATAGTCCGAATATTTGGGGAGTGGGGCTCAAAAGTAAATACAAATGAGAGCCTATAGAATGCAACCAGGAGTCACTCAAAGATTGTTGAAAGGGAAGGGATTCATTTGTATTTGGTTTTCATTGGTGAAGATTTTCAGCTATTTGAAGACTGAGGGAAGGAAATCAGGAAAGATGGAAATGCCATAATGCCGGAAATGACACAGACTTGTGAAGAGAGAAGCCAATGGCCAAAGAACCCAAGCTCAGAGTAATTGGTAACACTATCCTCAAATTGTTCTTAATGCTAAGCATCCAGAACTTTGGGAGTTTTTATTGTGAGAGGTCTCAGCAGGAGGAATCACAAACTAACCTTGACTGGGCCGCTCTGTTAATAATAAACGTCTGGAAGCCACTCATAAAGTTAACCCACCTACACTGATTCAACTACAGTGCTGAGCCCTGTCCCCAAGCCCCCCACTCCTCCAGACACATTACACAGAAGTCAGCTTGGGACAACCAAAGTACTTTACAAGCAGAACATGACGGTACAGAGGTTCCCATAGAATTAATGCTCACAGGTAGAATCATGCACCCCATTTACATTTCCTGATCACAGCAGACACACTCGTCAAGTATGCTGCAGCAGTGAGGTGCCCTCCTGCTATCCTTTTAAGTGGACCCTGAGGGAAGTGGGAAGCAGTGAATGACAAGATTTTATGTAGCTGGTATAACTGCCCTGTTGTGAAATGAGAAATAAGGATATTTTTCCCTCATCTAGGTTGGAAAGTCAGAGGGATGTGTATTGAGAGTGAGTGCTAATCAATATAAATCCTTTTTCCTTTTTTCTAATGTCATCAGAAAGCAGCAGACATTGTGTGACAACAGAAACATGAACAAAGCCTGTGAATACACGGAAATATTCAATGAGGTAAAAAAACACTAGAAAAATGTAACATATTGAAAAAGAAATACACGCCAAGGTAAGCATTCAGATTTTTTAAAACCACACACTAAATACAAAGACTGTGCAGATATATTTAATTTTATTATTTCCTCACAACAAATTTCTTACACAGTGTAAGTTGTGCCCAATTACAGAGAACACATGTTAAACTAGGTTTTTCTCTTCCTTCTTCTTGTGCTTCTCTGTTTCCTCTTGCTCCCAAACACAGATCTGGCAGTCACCAGGACTGGTTTTGTTTTCCCTCTATCATCGTCACTAGAGCTGCTTGTAGTGGCACTTTCGTCCCTTACAGGATCAGGTTTCACTGTGTTCTGCAAATCTGAAGACCTGATTTTTGTCTCTCCAGCTGCTTTTCCCTGCTGCATGCTCATTAAAGATGAACACTCTGCATCCTCACTTGAGGATGCACCAGATGATTGTGAGAGGTAGGCTTCCTCCAAAAACCCACCACATTTACTCTCCGGTTTAGAATTGGAAAGCCTCGTTCTTTTCAGGCTTGACGACTCTTTCCATTTATTTGCTATGCTTCTCTTCTGGGTCTTACCTTTTGCCTTATCAGGGAACTCAAATTCTTTCTCCATGGCAACAGAAACTGCTTCTATTTCACTGGCTTCTTCTCTTTCTTTTCTCAGCATACATGTCACAGCTCTGCTAAGTCTCTGGCTCTTAATACCCTTAGCATCTTGTTTCTCCTGTTGAGCTAATCTAAAGAAAGAATCAATTCGGAGCTGGGTCTAAAAAATAAAATAAAATAATAATAAATCAGATAAGTAAAGTTTCTAAGGCAAATCTGAGAGTCCCACTTTGATCACTAGCATTAAATGACCCTTCAGAGAACACTAATTCATTGTCTCTCAAACGCCAGTTCTCTCCCAAGTGAATCACTAACAGTAAATTTTACTTTCCAGATCATATTTAATGTAATACTTGCATCACCTCTGTCAACTAACTCCTGTCCACATGTCAAATAAGAAATCCCTTCCTAGGTACTCAAAGAAAGTTAAATATTTTACAATAGCCAAATATATCATCTTCTTTTGGAGGAACAAAATTTCATGGTATCTGTTCCTAAATTCCACTATCTCCTTCTTTTAAAAATATTATCACCATACAAAACTTTTAGGAGGCAAATTCACAGTATTATATATTAAGAGTCATAAGCATATTCATGCCTTTTGTTCATCAAGTTCACTTTTAGGAAGACACTCTTTAAAAAGTTACATTTGGCAAAGTTTTATGCCTAATGTGCATAACAACATTATTTATGAAAACCTGAAAATTAAAGGTCCACTAAGTGAACAGAATCAGTGAAGTTAAATCCCTGATAAAATGTAATCTGGTGATTTGAAATTATGAAAATTATGCAATACACAGAAAAAAAATCTTACATAAATAGGTGGGGGTTAGATATATTAAATTGCATTTATGTATGATAAATATATGTAGGACGATGAGGAAAATTTTAAAAAACACTAAATGTTAACATCTATATTAGAAGTATATAAGTAATTTTAATTCATATATTTTTACTTTCTAATTTTGGGGATATAAACTTATATTAACTTCTACAATGAAAGGAGGAAAACATATTACAACAAAATTTATCTTAAACTAGGGAATAGTAATCAGTCACTAATCCAACTAGGCTCCTTTGTCTGCTGGTGTACAATATTCCCAGTACAGAAAGTAATCAAAAAATGGGAATTGCTTTCTGGAAATGTATCAGTTTTATGCTTTTTCAAAATTAACTGACCTAATGGAAAAGGATTTCACTTAAACGTATTTCTTACAGGATATGGCCTCATTTCTACATCGATGGTTTACTTAGATGTATGTTTTGTGTGTTTTTTCTGGGGAGGGAGAAGGTTTCTGTATGGGTAGGAACATCCTCATGTATAAAACAAGGCACAGTTACCTACACAGGGGAACTGAGGACCACACAAAGTCCTCTTCTGTCCTCACACATCTCTCCTGTCAATATACTATAATGACTGAACTTCTACTTTTGATGATTCCTCCGTAGAATTAAAGAGGGTTAAGCCATTAATGATCAGAATTACTTTGGACTGGACACTTCCTAGACTTGTTAAAAGTAAAAATAGCTCTAAAAGGATAAAATAATTATAAACACCTCAGTGTACAATCCATTATAAGACTGTTTTGTTTTTTTTCAAAGAAAGAATGAATGAAGAGCATACAGGCCCTAAAGGTGACATTAGAAAATGAAGACAAAGTCCAATTTTTCTTTTTTTGTTTTCTCCTGTTTCATTTAATCATTTAAAAAATGTATGTTACAGCCCTAATATAAAAGAGTAACTCTTTATCCTGAACTTGGGAAAAGAGCCATCACGATTACCTGCTGGGCGTTCAGTTGCTTTAATACCGGAAACAGAGACTCATCTGTCTTTGTCCTGTTCCAGCCAAAATACCGCTGACAAAATATGCAGGCAGTTAAGACACATACACATTTCTAAAGATATTTAAACAAGTAATAAATAAAAAGGCCCAAAAATCCATCCTTGATTCCATTTTCCATATCTCCAAAGATTCTCATATTTATAAAGATTAGAAGTGGGAAAAGGAGTAACAAAACAAATTACTTGAACATAATCATCTGGCACTATGTTCTTTTCAATATACTCTAAGAGAAAAATTATCCAACTCTCATTTGGACATCAGACACTCATGACTATGAAAAAAGGTCAACACAGAATAAAAACAATTTGCAGATATCATACATATTTCTTTGAAAGAAAAAAACTGTAGTTAGATTAACTCTACTCCAAACTTTAAAACATCTAATCAAATGACTTTTTGAATACGAAGGAACATCAGTAATAAAAAAAATTATCTTTCCATTCTTTCATGTTGTTATATCTATGAATTCTATCACTTATTTCAAAAAAGATCCTCTTTAAAACTAAGGATATTATTCACAATAGCTAAAATGTGGATGCTACCCAAGTGTCCAAGAGTATTATTCAGCCTCCAAAAGAAAGGAAATTCTGATACATGCTACGACATGGATGAACCTTGAGGACATTGTGCTCAGGGAAATAAGCCAGTCACAAAAGACAAATCCTGTATGATTACTCTTATATGAGGTACTTAAAATAGTCAAAATCATAGAGAGAGAATGTAAAATGGTAATGGTCAGGGATTAGGGACAGGGAGTATGGGGAATTATGGTTTAATGGATATAGAGTTTCAGTTCTACAAGATGAAAAGAGTTATGGGGATGGATGGTGCTGATTGTTGTACAACAATGTGAATGTTTTAATATCACTGAATTGTACACATAAAATGGGTAATAATATGTTATGTGCATTTTATCATTAAAAAAAGAGAAAGGAACTAAAAGGGGTGACTTAGACAAATGGAATATTTGGAAAATCCAAGTTCATATTTCATAACTTTTAAACGAAACACGAATTTGGCTCAATGTTTCTTTATGCTTTAAGTAAAAGGATATTCTCTAATTTTGTCAAGATCGGGTTTCCCCCACAGAAACGATCCCCTGGAGTCATCCACCACAGGTTTGAGGTAAGCATCTGCAACGGCTGGGTTAGGAAAGCCAGGTGTGAGTTGCAATTTCCGTAACTTTTTTTTCACCTTGGTGTCATAAGGATTAGGTCTTATCTTCTTATTTTGTTGAGCTTCATGCCACCACTCTCTATAAGGCAAAGGAACAAATCTTTATAAAGCAGTAAGACATTATAGTAGATGCACTACAGACAAAAACTCAATTTTGAATGTCAAAACAAATCCTATGACCTACAGAATACAAATGTTATTATTTTTAATGCTATTAACCACAATATATAATGATGGTAAACACTGATAAAAGATCACTCTGTTAGGCACTGTATGAACTGTTCTACAAGCCCAATTATCACATGAGCACAGACAGACCTATCATTGCCCTCACCTCGCAGACAAGAAAAGTGAACTCAAACAGAAGTCACTTCAAGATTTCACAGCTGGGGCTGGTACAGTCAGATCCTGATAATCTCCCTCCAGAGCCCATCCTCATAAAAAAAAAAAAAAAAAAAAAAATCACAACTCTTTGGGTCTCTTTCTCAGAGGTAAAATGGAAGTAATATACCTACCTGTATTATTTACCTTGAATTAACTAAAATAATGAACCCAAGAATTTAATAAAATATAAAAATGCCAAGAACATGTTAAATTTTAAAAATGCAGAACATAATTCTACATATACTATAATCCCAATTTTGGAAAAAATGTATAAAATGGAGAAAGAGAGAAAAAGTAAACAGATATTTAAGAAACATTATTTCACTGTGTGCTAGGCAACGCTCTAAGCAGGAATACAGCTGTCCATTTTCTTCTTTATATTTTATTCATTTTTCAATTTTTCCATATGAATATCAATTATTATGGCAAATTAAAGATAGCCACACATTCTTAGACCCTCCCCTTGAGCCTGGTGGGCTCTGTGACTAAGGAAGTGACACTGTTCCAGGCTCTCAGAGATTACAGTTTCCACATCCTGTCTCTTGGATAATTTGCCTTGGAAGCAGCCAATATGCTATAAGGAAGGCCCAGCTTGTAAAAAGGTACAGATAGAGAGGATCCAAGGCCAACAGCCTAATTATGCCTGAGCTCCTAGGTGACAGCACCACTGCCAGCCACGTGTGAGCCATCTCAAATGAATCCCCTAGTCCAGGTTAGCTGTCCCCTAACATACATGGAACAGAGATGACACATCCAGACATGGCTGACCAGACTGCGGATTCATGACCAAAATCAATGACAGTTGCTGTCTGAAGGTGTTTTATAATGTGGCAACAGATAACCAGAAGAATTTATACAATTTTAAAAAATGAATGGCATAAAAATTAAAACATTAAATATAACCCTCACTAATCTATGCATCCACTAGAACCAAAACAAAAACACAAAAACCCCACACCCTACATCTCATGTTCCCCTGCTTCACATACTTACTAGTCTTAGCAATCAGCTCGGATTTGTTAGCTCAGCCAGTTTCACTTGACTGATGCAGGAGTGCCATCTAGCACTAAAAAGGCTAACTACAGACATCAATGTGGGATCAAAATGCAAAAAGGGAAAAATGACTTTTCTTCATCAGTTTTACAATATTGTTTACAAGAGTGCACTGAGAAAGAAGATACCTGTATTTCTCCCCTGTTCTGTTTGGATTTCGTCTTTGAAACAGTCATCATAATTGAAGAATCAGCAGAACAAGTTGTGAGCTTATCAAATCAAAAGGATCACCCCTCTTTAAAGCAAGAGGCAGTTAACACAAAGATGAAATATGGAATCTGCCAATTGGCAGAGGTGTGTGGAACACAATAGGGAGTGGTAGCACAAGTGATAAAATTGAAAAACTTGTGCCCTGTCCAAGTTAGGGTAGAATTGCTATTCTCTACCCGAGCTGTTTTGGCGCTTATTTGGGATTTGAGGTCGGCATTTTCAGATATTATTTTCCTCCCCCAAATCCACAATTTTCTGTGAAATCTCCCCAAACTTAAATGTTGGTAGCCAATTCAAAATTAAAGAAGAGCATGCTATGTAGGCCAAACCAAGCACACCTGGTCTGAATTCAGCCCACAGGCCCAGAGCTCTAGTTTTTTATTTATTTATTTTTTTAAAATATATCTTCATTGATTTCAGAGAGAGGAAGGGAGAGGGAGAGAGAGTTGAAGCATCAATGATGAGAGAGTCGTCACTGATTGGCTGCCTCCTGCATGCCCCCAACTAGGAATCAAGCCCGCAACCCGGGCATGTGCCCTGACCAGAAATCAAACGGCGATCTCCTGGATCCTAGGTCAACGCTCAACCACTGAGCCATGCCTGGCCAGGCGAGCAGTTCTACTTTAATGGAGGAGTCACTGGCCAGAGTCTGGTTAGGAGAAGGGGAGAGCAGAGAAGAAAGCAAGGCAACATTCTCAATTCTACTATTTTTCTACTGCTTCTTTTGCTCTTTCCCTCTGCATCGGTCCTAACCCTCATGACCCATGCACTGAATAGGCTGCCCCTATCTGTCATTGATGAGCTAGGAGACCAAAGGCAGAAACTGCTAACGCTGACTCTAAAAATGCAGACCATTCAACTGGCAACAAACAAGCAAAAACTCTTGAAAGAAAAGAAAAATGGTACAAATAGGCTAGGCACTAAATCAGAAATGCAAATTGTCAATAAACATAAAAAAAAAATCAATCTCACCCTAGTCAATGGGGCTAAGTGGTTAGAGCATCAGCCTGCACACCAAGGGTCACGGATTCGATTTCCGGTCAAGGGCACATACCTGGGTTGCAGGTTTGATCCCCTGCCCAGGTTAGGGTGTGTGCGGAGGTAACCAATCAATGTGTCTCTCTCACATCAATGTTTCTTTCTCTCCCTCTCTCTTTCTGTCTCCCTCCCTCCCTTCCACTCTCTAAAAATCAATGGAAAAAATACCCTCTGGTGAGAATTAACAACAACAAAAAATTCACTCTCGCTAATAATTAGGGCACCAAGTTGAAAAGTTACACATATTTTCACTTATCCTAAAACGATAATCAGATAAGAACCCAAAGATAAGAACATTCAAATCAATGTTTGTTTATACTTTAAAAAAATAGAAATCACAATAGGCATTTGATTAAATAAATCATTTTACCTCAAAAGACTATTATGGGGTCATTATTAAAAACTGATAGAAATCTATACATTAATGATACGCCTTGTTCTTTTACCAAATGAGTTACAGGTAACATAAAAAGTATATAGCATCATCCCACTCTTATAAAAGAAAATAATAACACACACTTACATGATTATACATGTGTAGGTATGTGAGTATACAGTTGACCCTTGAACAATGCAGGGTTTAGAGGCACTGACCCCCACACAATAAAAAATCCACATATAACTTTTGACTCCCCAAAAACTTAACTATAGTTGTCCCTCAGTATACAAGGGGGACTGGTTCCAGGATCCCCTGTGGATACCAAAATCTGTTGATACAGTAAGAAATTGGACAGCAGTGCCTAATATAGAGTTCCTGGCATTATATTTCCATGTCCCTCTCTGGCGACTTCTTTCAAAACACTCAACAAACAGCAATAAAGTATGTGTTTGCTTCTCTGTCACCCCCAAGAGCATGGCAGCTGCTTGAGGGTACGGCTTATAATTTAGTCATCTTTCTTATCCCAGCTTTGAACAGTGTCTGACACAAAGCAGCTATTCAATAAATATTTGAACAAATGAAGAAGCAACTTCTACACACCTAGGAAATCCCATAGGACTGGCTTTGTACCCTTGAATTAGGATAAGCCTGGCAACACTAAGAAAAAAATGTCACTAATTTCATTAGAATTCTACAAAAAGGAAAACACACTTTAGCAACCCCAACCAATACCTCCTCCTGTTTTCTTAATGAACTATAATTTGTAACAGTTCATGGTGTAAATAATAGTTCTGTTTGTTAATCTGGGTATTTATATGAATATCTGGAATAAAGAAATTAAAAAAGAACTTACGAGAATTTTAGGAGAGGTTCCAAGCCATGTCCAGGGAATTCATTGAGAATTTCCATAGCTGTAACACAACCTACAGTTGGTATTCCTTCTGTGTAATCACTTCCAAGCAAATAGGCCAAATTTATTAATTTGTTCCGGTCCAATCCTATAAGAATGAAAATTACTACTTATTTTTTATTTTAAATTTTATTTTATAAATATTACATAACATTTATAGACAATTACATAAACAACATATATGTACATATATTCTTATCCAACAGCCAAAGATATCTCTTATTTACTATTTGAAAATAGATTCTTTTTTTAATGGCATTCTATTAAGAATTTTAAAGTTACCTCCATCCTCATAGTTTTTAATACCATGTGTTAAATACCATCTCTACTCTGACCCACAAATGTAGCTGTCTAGCCTGGATTCATCCTCTGAACCACAGCCACACATATTCAACTATCACCTTAGCATCTCCATTTGGATATGTAATGGGCAACTCAGATGTGACAGATCCAAACCTGGATCTTCCTATCTCTCCTGCTCCAACTGCTCCTTCCCTCATCTCAGGAATGGCAAGTCAATTCTACCAGCTCAGGATGGGGAGTCACCCCTGACTGTCCTCCTGTTCTCAAATTACACATCCAATCCACTCACAAATCCTTTCTATACACCGCAGACACTATTTGGTTTTGGTCTCCTCCTTTCTCTCCGATATTAACTCTTGCCATTCTCCTCCTCTTTCACTCACACTGGCTTCTCTTTCTTTTTTTTGCTCAGGCTTTCTCTACAAAGTACCCAGACTGAGTGGTTTAAACTATAGGAATTTATTTCTAACCTCACAGTTTTGGAGGTTAGAAGTCTTAAATCAAGGTGTTGGCAAGGATAGTTTCTTCTGACTTGCAGATGGCTCTCCTTGACTTGCAGATGGCTGTCTTCCCTCTTTCCTCTATATCCCAATCTCCTCTTCTTATAAGGATACCAGTCAGACTGTAGTAGGGTGCACACTAATGATCTCATCTAATAATTACCTCTTTAAACACTGTATCTCCAAATACAGACATATTCTGAGGTACTGGGGGTTAAGACTACAACATAAGAATTCTGAGGGGACATAATTCAATACATAACAACCTCTTGCTTCACTAGAACACATCAACCAAGCTTCTACCCGAGGGACTTTGCACATGCTAGTCTCCTTGTCTGACATACTCATCCCCAAGATATCTATAACACTAGCCTTGGCTTTCCTTTACACCCCAGCCCAAAAGTTACCTATTAGTAAAACCTTTCACAACCACAATTCTACATAAAATAGTACATGCACTTCCTGTGCACTTCTCTCCTCTCTTTCATTGCTTTATTTTTCTATATGGCACATACCACTAACTGAGCAATTATGATTTTTTTTTTATCATCTGTTTCTCCTATTATACTGTTTTATTCTCTGCTGTTTCCTCTTTGCCAAACACAAGAACTGGCACACAGGAATCACTCAATATATACTTGTTGGGTACATGGGAGAATGAAAGACTGCCAGTAACACCAGTATAGGCCCATGAGGTTCATGATTCCAGCAGGAGAGACTCCCACCTGCCTCCCCTCTCTAGTACCTTTGTTCACTCTCAAGATCTCAGGGAACCAAAGTCTAAGCAGGTCAGATGATTAAATTGCAGAAAACACAGAAACATACTGGGATTTTAATTTCTTAATTCTAATTTAAAAATCCTATTCCTCTAACAAGCAAAAGATTACTTATGTGAAAATTTGTACAAACCTACCAGTTCCATTAATGCATCAAATTAGTTCCTTAGAATGAAAAAATTACTAATACAAATTCTGAAGGTAAATTTCAGAAAAGTAATCATATTTTGAAGTCTTACCTAACTGATTGTGAAAGTCCACATATTGGTAATATTCTACAAACTTGTTCTTATTAAAAAAGTTTTTATAGACATGCCGTGCTCCAAACAGCCAAATATCACTATCATCAGTGATTGTTCCCGAAGTTTGATCCGTCAGATCCAGAATGGCGCACTGAGCCTCTGCTTCCATGGGAGCCTCAATGTAGGGAATTCCAAACAGGCGAAGAAGTTCCTAAAGCGTTATAGGTAAACAATGACCACTACTGAAATGCAGTACCTGGCCTTGACCCAGAAATGGGAGGAGTGCTTAAACAGTTTATTTAATGCATTCCCTCAGGGAATCTAATTGAGTAAAAATATCAGTAGGTATTATTAAAAGAGGTCCAAGTTGGTATACCTACCTGGCTTTCTAAAAACATCTGTCCTGTGACAGTAGCAGCAATCCGTTCTTGCTGCTGTTTTTGAGCTTTCAATGAATTCTGTTGTGTTAAAAGATTGCTCTCCAGAGTTTCCAGCTCCTCCTACAAAATAATTTCACCTGTAGATAATTATACTAATAATCCAATTAAATTCATTTGTTACAAAAGCCTACATTTAACCTGACTGAAATTACCAATAAGTTTTTCCCCTTATGAAGTTTTCCACTTGGATTTCTGAGCAAGTCTGTAATATCTTTAGAGTTCCCTCCTTAAATCACATTGAAAGTGCAGACTTTCCCAGACAATAATCTACATAAAATCTTAAAGAACCATCAGCAAGAACAAAAAAATGCATGCCCAAAGCTAATATTCATCCAGTAACTCCTTAAAACTCAAAAGCTACTTAACATGACTTTCTCAGCAGTAAGTTAAAGCCTGATGTAATATTATTACCAAATTAATATCTTGCCATTCATTGAGCGAATCATCTGCATCCTTTTCAGTTTCTTCATGTTGCTCAATACCCAAGGGCTCACTTTCAGAGCTGTCTCCTAGGGGGCCCTCAGAGTCACCAGTTGCTTCTTCTTTCGTAGTTCCTGTCAGTTCCTCTTCACCTCGTCCAGAGGGAGGTTTGGAAGCTTCCGCTAACTCAGTTTGAGGTTCGTCATCACTAATTACACTCTGTACTTCAATGAAACTTCCTGTACCAAAATAATGAGGTCACTTTATCTACAACTGAAACATTAAAATTATCCTGAAATCATCAATGGCTTTCCAAAGTATTCTAAAAAACTGTTTACCCTAAAAAGACCTAAATGTAATAGAAAACATGCAACAATAGCATATCACTTTTATTTTATTTTATTTTATTTTTAAATCTTTATTGATTTCAGAGAGAGGAAAGGAGAGGGAGAGAGAGAGATAGAAACATCAATGATGAGAGTGTCACTGATCGAGCCCGCAACCTGGGCATGTGCCCTGACCGGGAATCGAACCCTGATCGCCTGGATCCCAAGTAGACGCTCAACCGCTGAGCCACACCCGGCTGGGTAGCATATCACTTTTAAATAAATTTAATAATAGATGCCTATAACTTCAAAATAAGTATTTTCAATTAAATAAACTGACACTGTCTTTGAAATTAGGAACCAAGTTTTCAAAGATTTACATATCAACTTTATAAAATATCTTCTTTAAATTAACTATTGCTGTGGTAAAATTCAAAAAGGAGAATTACTGGGGTACATAAACAATCATGGATGTTGCTAAATAAGTTCTTATGCAATTTCACTATGAACATACAAAGAATAAAGCTGTGACTTAGTGGGAAAAAATCCTGGATAAGTACTCAAGAGCTCTTTCTCTTCCACTTTCTTTCCCTCCTCTCTTGTCTTTTTTTTTTTTTTTTTAAATATATCTTTATTGATTTCAGAGAGAGGAAAGGAGAGGGGGAGAGAGAGAGAGTAACATCAATGATGAGAGAGTCATTGATCGAGCCCGCAAACCGGGCATGTGCCCTGACCAGGAATCGAACCCCGATCGCCTGGATCCCAGGTCAACGCTCAACCGCTGAGCCACACCCGGCCGGGCTCTTGTCTTTTCTTTAAGCAATGTGTTGATTCCCTTCCTCCCCTTCAGGAAGAGTGGGCTGGGTCTGAGGACACAATCAGGATGGAGGGGGCAGGGGCTCTTAGGGCCTGCAGCCTGGAGTGAGCAGACAGCCTAAGCCAAGGAGGACGCCAATGGTGTCAGGAGATGGTTACAAATAGAGAGAGAATAAGCAAATAAGTACATATATTGAAGATAATGGGAGCAAGGTATGTGTTAGAAAGGGAAATTACAAAAAAAGTGGAGGCTAGAATGAAACCTAGGATATCAGTATGAATTTATGGATTTTAATATATAGAAAGAAAGTAGACAAGTGTGTGCACATGTGTGTATATAAACATATGTTCTGGCTCTGCTGCTGAGAAGGCCTGAAGCAATGATACCCCAGATAACAGTGAGCACACTCAGTGCCCAGATCTTGGTTTCTAAGCACCATGACATTACAAGGAACCAGGGCTCCTTGAAGAAATGGCTGGCTTCAGGGAAGGGCAGGGAAAGTATAAGATAAACCTGGAATATCTTAGCCAGAAAGCTAAAAAATGCTCAAAATATAATGGGTAATTGTCAAAAGTCACAGAAACCAGCTTGAAGGGACAAACTAGCCACTGGCCAAAGCTACAATTCAAGCAACAAAGTATGGTAGTACCATAACTCACTAAATAAAATAGGAGTCCATGAGTTTAGACTGATACAAAAAAATAATAAATGGAGGGAAGATCTTCCTTATAGTAAGACACCAACAATATATAAGAAACAATATATAGAAAACCATCATTTGGCAAACATCATAGCATAATTTATTCAGGTAAAAACCATCAATGGATGCTAAAACAAGTGGGTGAAGTTTTGTTCAGTAACAGCACATTTATATAGCCCCTAATATTCCTTTCTATAAAATACTTACTAATTACAAAGTGAAAATAGCAACTTTAAAGTGGAGAAACCTGGCAGACACCAGGAAAAAAATTACCGTGCGTGTGTTGTGTGTTGTGGGGAGAGGGGGGCATAGTTGTTTCTTCTTATTTGCAGCAGTTATGTTCTATAAATAAAGTCACTGAGAACACTAAATACATGAGTACTGAATCTTTGCACCTAGAGGAAATCTATTTATAATCTAAAATCCTAAAAACAACTCACTTGGTTGTTTTCTAACAAGAAAACGAGGATCAGGAGTGTTAAGAGATTGCCTGAAGCCACCCTACTAACTGCTGCCAGAGTTGGGATTCAAACCCTGTCCAATTGGCCCTAGAGCCAGAGTTTCTTGATCTATACTGTATTGCTCTTTCTCATCTCCACCCTCTGGTCTTCTCTGTAGGAGAGCTAAAACAAGGAGGCAGAGTGTCACCTTGTTCAACCATAGCTGGAAACGGTGTGGCAACTCAAATTTTTAGCTGCTCTATGCATGTCCACAAATGATCACAAAGACAGTGCAGTGAGTGTTGATTTGGGGGTTACAAACAAGTTCTGCAAATACAGAATCTATGACTAATGATGATTGGTTGTATAGAACTGTATACAGATATAGATATATAATGCACAGGTGCACATATAGAGAGAGACAGACAGAAAGGTATGATAAAGCCAATGTGGTAAAATGCTAGCCACTGAGGTACTGGATGAAGGAACTAGAATGCTTTATAATACGCTCGACTTTCTTAAGTTTGTAATTAATTAAAAATAAAGAGGTAAAAACACTAAAAGGAAACTCATGTTAATCTTCTCCAACTAGGGTATTCCTTCCCTTTAAAAATAATAACAAAAAGAACAGCAAACAGGAAAGGTCAAGATTCCATCACTAGCTGTGTTTCCTTGGGAAAATCATTTCACCTTTCCGGGTCTCTAGGTCATCACCTGAACAGAGTGGGAAGTGGCCCATACTAAAGGATCTCTCAGTTTCTACAAATGTGAAGTCCCACCATTCTTATCTCTAAAATGGAATAAGCACCCACCATCAGATTCACTTTCTTCAGAGTCAATTTCCGTTGGTTCTGTGGACTTTGGAGGTGAAATTAAATCCTGGCCTGAAGATTCCATCGTCTCACGTTCTTCAATGGTGTTCAAGAAATTCTCATGCTCTTTAACATTTTTTAAGTTACTTATTGCTTCTGAAGGGACACTTAGTGTGTTACTCGTTTTCTGCAAACTGACAGTATCGATAACTTCAGAAGCAGGATTTTTTTCACATTCTGTTTCATCATCACTTGAAAGAACAGAAGAATCATATTTATTCTCAGATGGACAAAGATCTTGTTGTAGCTCAAGCACTTTGGTATATGTTTCATTCCTTGATATAGAACTTGAACTTACAGGAGGTGTTGTCAGTTCTCCTCCACTGTGGAGCTCTGGTGCGCCCATGTGTATAACCACTGTATTTTCTAAAGGAATTGGATCTTTCCTATCATTAACGGTAGGCTCATCACTTGTCTGAAAGGCTTCATTAACCATGTGAACAAATGATGTTTGTTCTTTTGGAATGCTAGATTCACTGCCTTGACAAAAGACAGTACTTGACAAAGGAGCTGAGTCTGCCAGCTCTTTTTCATTAATGCTGGTCACAGGCTCCTCTACAAAATTCACAGGGGTTGAATGAGGCACTGTTGTCAACAGCATTCCTTTTCCATCTCTCATTTTAAGTCCTTCATCAGTTTCATCAGAACTATTCATAGACATTTTTTTTGCTACTGACCCTCCCGTCTGCACATCATTCCCAGCATGCACTTTCACGTCTTCATCATCATCAAGAGCTTTCTGAATAGCCAAGAGAGTCAGTGGTGATACGGAGCCTTCATCTACAGTAGCAGATGCATTCCTCTTGTTGTACTGCCTTTGATTCTCACTCTCCAACTCCTCTTCGGAACTACTTCCCAGCATGGCAGCTTGCATAGCCAGTACAGTTCTTGGAGAAGGAGGGGTAGCATCAGGCTCTTTCTCTGACTTCAGGTTTTCACATGGAGATGACTTTATGTCAAAAGACAAGCTGTGCATTTTGCTGGAAGATGGAAAAGACTCTGTATCCACATCTGCAACTTTCTTAGCTTGTATACCTTAAGAAAAAGTAAAACATTCTCACTACGTAGATTTCTGTATAATAATATACTTCTAGTAATATGAATAAGAGTATACTGGTTCTCATAAATGAAGTTACACATTTTCATTTAATCAGCAATTAAGTGTTAACTCATTAATTTTAAAGTGGGTTGGTACAACCCACTAAGGAAGGTAATCCATTAATAACTTTACACAATTATTATTACGTAAGTAGGGCTTCATTAATATCATCCAGGGGTGGTAGTTTATAGAATTCAGAGACTCAACATATTTTTGGCTTTTAACTATCAAATAAATGATGGGGCCTAATTAATACCTTTTATCAAGATGTAATGTGAAGTGTCTTCAGAGATCACTCTTCTCGACTCCACCTCCTTCAAAAAGCCCCCTTCACTTTCATATTGCCTTTGGATTTGTCCTGAATGTTGCTGATTCATTTCCTTTTGGACATTTTCTATGTGTTGATTTAGATAGTTTTTTTTAAGTAAGCCTTTGAGCTGGTATTGTGAAAAGTCATTGGACTCCTAAAGCAAAATAAATAAAATAAATTTTTATATTAAATACATCTAATATTACCATACATCCATCTCTTTACCAACAGGTGGAAATAGAGCAATTGACTTTTTTCATTGATGGTAGTTTCATATTATAAAAGTAAAATTTGAACACTTAGGAAAACTATAATATAGTCTTTGAAACAAAAAGAATTGGACAAAACAAAAGAAAGCATGAGTATTGTTCATGATTTAACCTGCATTCAAAAAACATGAATTGAGCATGTGATGTATGTCAGGCACTGTGACATTTTGATTATGGCTTAATAGATGAGACAACTTTCTAGAATGCAAGTAAATAGGCAAGTAAAGTGTGCAGCATAGTCCCTGGCCCATAAAAGATAAACAATAAATCTTAGCAACCACAGTTATTAATAATAAGTTAACATTTGCAAAGCATTTCCTGTAGGCATTCTTCTAAGTATTTTTATATATACTATCCCATTTTATTTTCATCCACTGATGAGAAAATATCATTATCTCCAATCTAAAATTGAAAAAACTGAGACTTAAACAGGCTAAGTACCCTTCCTACAACCACAGAGCTAGTAAGTGGTAGACCTGGGATCAAAAGTAGATCTTTTGATTAACCCTTATACTATATTGCTTCTACTACTATTATGATTATTACTATTACTCTTCTTACCATCATTGTATTATCAATATTGTATATGCCCAATGTACAGATGATACAATGGCCCAGCCTGGATCACTCAGAACTTCCCTTAGCTATCAGAATTACAGATCCACTGAGCTGCTGCACCGTACTACCCTAGTTTACCAATCCGTGAGGCTCTGTGGTAGCAGAAAGAGAAACAAGTGGGACAAATCATTAGGGACTGTCTCTGTTTCTCCCATTCCTTCCACTGTTGTTTACATAATCCAAATTCTATTTCCTCAAAGACCAGTCAAAGATCCTTTCACACTCAAGAAATAAAATCTTTGATTGATAGACTGAGCCTGGATTTTTTTCCCTGAAATAAAAATAAATTTACTCCTGCCCTTTGTATATAATTTCTGTATATCTTAGCGATTTCCTGTATATCTTAGCGATTTCCTGTGATCACACAGAAAGGAGTGATAGAAAAAGAAGTATCTCCGGCCTCTTTCATATTTTGTTATCAATTTAAGAAATGTTCAAAAGTCTATAGAAAAAATAATACCAAATCCATTCATTAGGAATAATAATGCTGCAAAAATTTATTTTCTGTCCTACAGTGAGTTAAAGAAGAATAATGTTAAAAATAATAGGTGGTAGTAATAGAAAGGAAAACAAAACTCATTCACTGACTAAATACAGATCAGGACACATGTTCAACCAAACCCAACTCTGCACACCACCCTGCTCAGGGTTTCTGTGGTTGTGAAGCCACTATCAGATGCTCTAATTTGAAGAATTTACCACTAAATTCTCTACTACCATTGTGCAGGAACAGGAGGAGAGAACATGGAGATAAAACTGCATTCCAGCCTTGTAGCAGAGGAAGAGATACATGGAATTTCCAATTAGAACAAACTTTTCCATTGTGATTAGGTTCTACATTACTATTAGTATTCTACAATGAATATTATGGGTTAAAATAACTTTTATGAACTAACCTAAGAACTGAACCATGAAGCATATAATGGGCACTTACTATGTGAAAGATACTGAGCTAGGTGCTGAAAATACAGAGGTGAGCAAGATAGGTACATCTGAGTGCTAAAAAGTATAAAGAGAAGTTATAGGGTATTATGAGAACACAAAGCAGGAGACAAGATCTGATCTTGGGTGGAAAAATCAAGAAACCCTTCTTTGAGTAAATATTTATAAGTTCAAACTTATAAATATATGATGCTTCATAGGACCTCTGAGATACACAAATGTGGTCTACTGGAAACATACTGTATAAGTAAAGCTTATCAATTTTCTTTTTTCTAATGAAAAATGTTGTTGCAGTTCTCAATTCTACACATTAATGTGCTGTTATATATTTTACCTCTGGCATTGCTTCAAATAATGTTCTTCTTCGCTTGGTAAATTCTTTCATATCAGTCAAGATTTCATGCTTTATTTCAGGGGGCAAGCTGCTGAAGTCTTCAGACTCAATATCTATTGCATGAGGATTCTGAAAGAACTCTTCCTGTAAAGAGTAAAACATAACACCACGAAATTAGCATTTCATACACTTAATGTTATTCACCATGACAGATATTTTTTGTGCTTATATCATAAATAGAGTTCTACATAATCTACAAAAGGCAAAACATAGTTGTACATAATCTGCAATAGGCATCAAAGTGAATGGCAGATTAGAGAATGTACCTATCCACTCATTCACTCATTCATTCATTCAATAGAAAAATTACCTACAGGAACCTCTAATGTGCCAAGCACTGTTCTAGGTGCTAGGGTACTATGGAGATCATGCCAGATAAGGAAGACATGTGAAGGAAGACATGTGATAAACAAGACAATGATGAAAAAATAAAGCAGGCTTTTCTGAAAAGAGAGTTGATTAGAAGAACTCGGTTGGAGCATCATCCTATACACCAAAAGGTTTTGAGTTCAATTTCCATTCCAGGCACGTACGAAAGGCAAATGATCAATGTTTCTTTCTCACATCAATGTTTCTCTCTCTCTCCCGCACCTTCTTCTCTCTAAAATCAATAAAAACATATCCTTGGGTGAGGATTAAAAAAAAAAAGAATAGAAAGAGAAAAAAATTCGATAGAGAAGACCTCACTAAAAAAATGATCTTGAGCAGTGATGTGAAAGATAATAAAAAGCCTGCTCAAGGACAGAGCATTCCAGCCAGAGGGAACAGCAAGTGCAAAGGCCCTGAGGTAGGGATGAACCTTATAAATTTAAACAATATTTATAATTCCCTTAATTACATTAATTTTATTTTGCTCTTAACCTAAAATTAAAAGTGAGAAATTTCATAGACATGGAAAAGTCTAAAACTTTTCTAAATTTTAACTAAAAGTACTTTACGAAAAGTACTTTAGAACTCTTCATCAGCAAAGAAAATAATACAATTTGCTCTCCTGTATGTATATATGTTGTGGGCATTGTGCAAACCAGTAAGCACTTAGAACAGACCAGTTACTTTGCTCAGAGCTTCCCATGCTTTACCTCATTAGTGCTCCCATCACCCCTATGAGGAAGGTTTTGATATTATTTTTGTTTACAAAAAAAGAAAATAAAGCCTTGGAGAAGTTAATTTGTCTATGATCCAACAGCTAGTTAACAGTAGAACCTGGACTTAAGTGAAGATCTTTCTGACCACAAGGTTCATGGTCTTTACCAAGACAGCTATCACTTGCTATATTAATAATGCAGAACCTCCACAAGTTGAGGGATCACACAGTTTTTCCTCAAAAGTCTTTGATCAGATGTACCAAAATCATATAAAGATATAAGAAACTTGGGAACCAAAGAATATTATCTGCTATTTTGAGAAACTTGAGAAATTTTTCAAAAACTTGTATATACAGTATAACCTCAATTTGTAAATGTAATGCCTAGTGTAATGGCCACAATCTTCTGTCAGGGCAGCCACCTCACCTGGAGCTGAAGGAGGATGAGACATTTACTTTATTCGTCTCGGGCAGGCCAAATGTACAAGATAGACAAACCCACACTCTCTCCTGGTGGCGGCCAGCCAGGCATACATGGGAGACACACTACACCCTGGGGGACAAACCCACCCAGGGGGAACAAACTGCCCAGGGGGAACAATCCACTTTCTTCGTCCCAGTGGCAGCCAGCGGAGTATACACAGGGGACAAACCACACCCCTGCGGGGCAAACCGCAAACCCCTGGGAACAATCCATACCTCTGAAAGTCCCTGGGCCAGTCTTATAGGAACCAGGACAATAGTGGCTCTCAGCCAACAATGGGTCAGACTAGTCAGGTAACAGGGCATCTGTTATGACTATGTTATAACATGGTTACATAACTGCAGCCTTCTGCCATGAAAAGGTGGTGAGAAAGCCTAAGTGTTTTCACTTTCCCTACAATAAAGACGTTACTCTTTAAAAGATATTAAAGCATATCCTCAGGTTCTCTATCCCTCATCTGGTCTAACTTTCCTTGCATTAAATACGGGCTGGTCTTAACTAGCTTGTAAGGAACGGAATGTGGTGGAAGGGGTGCTGCACAACCTCCAAAGCTGGCTAGAAAAGGAAGCTTGGCCCTGGAACAGTGCCATGCTGTGAAAGAGCTCAGGCCATGTGGGCAGGTATTCTGGCTGACAACCAGCGTCAATTGCTGGACATGCGGACATGCAAGTAAGGAGGCCTTTGAGAGGACCCTAGTCCCAGCTACAGTCTGACTGCACCTACACAGGAGACACTGAGAGGCAGCTGCCTCACTGACTTCATCAACCCCTGAACAGTAAGAGATGATGATAATAAATTGCCATTTTCAACCTACTAAGTTACATAGCATATCATACACAGACATATACTTACATACATATGTATACATGTACACATACCTAAATACACACACACTCAACCATAGGAGGGATGGGGGATGGCCTAATATATACCAAAATGTTACTAGAAGTTATTTGTGGACGGTATGTGTTCTGTATTTTACACAAGCATGTATAACTATATTTATTTATTGGTTGGTAGGTTATAAAAGAAAAATGGCTTATTTTAGATATCTAGTATGCATAATTCCATGTATGTGTATGCATGTGCGTGTACTTTACACACACATATATACACATGCATATATAACACACACATACACACACACAATAAAAAAGGCACCTGTCTTAATTTTTATCAGAAACTTTTCATAAATTCATACTGCCTCATTAAAATTATTCATTTTAATGCCATTCATTTCAAATAACAGCATAAATCTGAATTTGAAAATTATTTAAGTACCTGCAATGCTTGTTTTTGATTCATTCTTTCTTGCCATTCTTTTTCATCTTCCTCTTCTGAACTGAAAGTCAAACATACATTTACAGTATCTGTGATTTAATGACCACCTACAAAATACTTCTTGAGTTCAAGGTGCTGCTACTTATAGGGGATACAATGGCGAACAAGGTGGCAAGATGTGTGCCATCACTGGTCTCACGGTCTGTTGGGGACACAGTACGTGAGCAATCACTGTATGATCTAAGAACTTCCATCACATGGGAAGAGCAGGTTGCCAAAAGTACAATAAAGAGTCACTTCACCCAAATTTGGGATGTCATAAAAGCTGTCTGGAATCTCCAGCAATTACAATGTTTAGAAAAGCATGTGATTAAAGGGTGGAAGTTTTATCCTAAAAAGAAAAAAAAGAGAGAGCTAGAAAGTATTTTAAGCAAGGAAATGACAATATCAGATTTGGGATTTAACAGATTCTACAGTACAAAGCAGAGATTGGGCTTGGCCGATAGGGGTTCCTACAAAAGGGTAAGATCAGAGACAGAAAGAAATTTGGAAGCCAGTACAGTAACCTCAAGACAACATTACAGTGGCAGTGGTGAAGATAAAGAGAACGGGGCTGATCCAGAAGTGACCTAACCTCTCAGGAGCCCCCACAGAAAGAAAAGGGGGCAGGTGAAGGACACACTCAAACTGGTCTTCAACCACAGAAGCTGCTGACAATTAACAGCCAACCAGAAAGAATCCACAAAGGAGTCTGAGAAAGACTGGCCAGAGGGGTTCTCAGCAGGCACCATGTTAAACTGAGAACTGCAAAACATCTACTGGATTTAGCAAGGAAGTTGTCATATGCGGTCTTTTAGCATGGCGACGTGAGGGAGAAGACATTAGGCTGAAAAAGAGATAAAGACAGCAGGTGTAATCAAAGTATAGGAAAAACTAAATTCATGTCTTTGTGAATTATAAATCAGCAGTCCTAGCACAGGCTCTACAGAATGAAAAAAAAAAATCATCACAAACCACCAAAACACAAAGACAAGTTATTAATAAAAAATTTAGTTTTGAAAAATATTCTAAATGGTGTCAAGAATGCATATTTTAGATGCATTCTTCCCACATTCCTTAGCATGCAGATAAACCATAAAGGTTTAAGTCTGTCTGAAGACAGTGATAATAAATGTTTTTAAATAAATAAACATTTACCTATTTTTTTCTTCCTGTTGTAAAGGTGGCAAAGCATAGATGTCATCTTCTCTTTGAACTTGAGTAAGACTGGGCAGTGCTTCATCTCTGAAAAGTACACACAGGCTTAAACAGAGACGATAGGAAATAGTACTCTGAATCGGTAGTACTCCCCCATGGACTACATAACCCATGCTGAGGAGGTGAGAAAGGGGGGAACACAGGGGCACTGGCTGCCCAGGCCTCTGCTGTGAAAACTAAGTACAGCCTAGAGAAAAAGGAAACTTGCTGCAGCTGCTCAGCACCTGGGTCACAGCCTCCAGTGCAGGCACGAAAAAGAGCCTTATAAAAGTAAAAGGTGCATGCAGGGCAACACTGCAGCTTCCCTTTCCCATTGTCAAACCTGATTCACACAGAACAGAATTATCACAGCTTCAAGTAACTACGTCAAAGGGACATTCCACTTACTCCTCTCATTTCACCCTCTATTTTCTGCTTAGAGATAAAATTAGGAAAAGGCAGTCACAGGAATCCAATGCAAAAATTAAAAAGGCTTAAATTAATCTTTAAAATTAATGTAATTTCCCTCTTGCCTTTTGCTTCTTAATGCAGTTTTGATAGCCTGTCTTTTCAAAAATGTTTTCAAAAGCTTCTCTGTAGTTTTTTTGGAGTCACTGGTTGCCAAGTCCTTTTTCTGCCTTCTCTTAGCCTGTGAAAAGAATAGACACAAGATTTTACTGCAGGTATTAGTATATTAAACACATCTGTGATTTTTTTCTATAGAATCTGGTTTTCTGAGTTTTCAGACTATCGCTGTTTCAGCCTGTCTTATAATTGCCATATCACTGAGTATCTCCAGGTTTCTCATATGTAAAGGAAATCCAGTCTTCATCTAGTTCTTATTTAATGGCCTGGCTATTATATATTTAGAAAACTATTAAACTTTCCATTTCTTTTAAGCATCCTCAGGAAGCCTAAAACTTAATGATATATAATTAAGTAAATGCTTCCCAAAAGGGATTATATTAACTAACTTTTCTTTAAAATGCCACTGCTATGCCAAAATCCATTTCTGATATTGGTTTTTATAAAAATACACTACTTATATATCTGTTACCGTCCTTCAATATTCAAGATTATGTCATAAGAAATCCTAAAATGTATTGGAATACCTTGTAAGAAACGTCTAAGTAGGGAAAATGGAGTAGTTCCCACGCTTAGGGTTGAATGTAAGACAGAAATACCGAAACACCCTTTTCCTTTTTTGAAACAGAGATGTAAGTGACACGTAACATAGTTTACAGCATACAGTGTGTTGGTTTGATACATTTATATGCTGCAATATGATTGCAAGGTAGAGCTAGCTCCTTTATCAGGAGTGGGAGGATTGGGGGTGTGTTGTGTAGGGGTACATACAAACTTACAACCAGTAGGTAAGTAAGTTCTGGAGTTCTCCTTTTCTTGCTAATCCTTCCAAAGACTACCTGATACAGAGTATGCCTTAAATAATTAAAAACTACAACATTAAGTCTAGATCTTTTACTGAGCATTTGCAAATCCTTACTTTCACCCTATGTCCTCACTTAGACAGTATCTGTCTGGTACGATTACAAGGTGATGAGCTGACATTTTCAACATATAAATATCATATATCCAATTACTCTGAAATTCACAATATTGTTCAAACACTTTTAAAACTAATTTCAGAATAAAGAAACTCATTCTCATTCTTTTATACCCATTTAGTCAAACTTGGCGACACATAACATTGCTCACTACTAAAATTCGCCTTTAAAAGAATGCTCACTATCATGGAGGATCCTCAATCTCAGATTCAGGGAGGCATTCCCCCTGTATGTTTTCTATAATGCTCTGAGCAATAGCAACATAACTGGAACAAATGTAGAACAACTAAGAAAATACTCTAAAGGATAAACTCTCAATTGTAACAATTTTAGTATTTTTATTAAAAGTTAAATTGCATCCATGTTATAGTCTCATATATAAACCTTTTTTAAAAGAAAAAGTGATTATTTGTTCAAGATAATTTAAATTAAACAGGATATATACTGTAGAGAGAAAATTAAAATTTTATCTGAACTTTTCTTTCTTTCTAAGAATGTGCAAAGAAAAAAGTCGATAACTCTTACCAAAGTCTGTTTCTTCAATAGTGGAGCATCCCCATCAAACACAAAAATAGGGCGAATTCGAAAAAATAAGAGTTTGCAGAGCCGATGAAACAAAGTGAGAAGATGAGCATTTTCTATTGAGTTCCCATGGCGATCTCGGACTCCTTTAAGCGCCTGGTTTAACCAAATGCTAATATCTAGAAGAGCTGTTAATGAAAACCATTTTGGAATTTCTTTCCTCATCCTCCCAATTTCAAATTCCTAATAACTGGTATCATCCAAACATTGACACTAAGGACTCATCACAATTCATTTGAAATTGAAAAATATTTAGCCCTAATGGAATCTACCTAAAACCAATTAACTCTATTTGAACCCTGAGTATTACTATTCACATACAGAATTTTAAAATTTTAAGAAGTCTAATTGTAAAAAAAAAAAAAAAAAAAAAAGGCTATATTAAAAAATATCATCATCTCTACAGACTTGTAGGAAATTACAATTCTTCTGGAGAAAAACTTGACAATTCATAGCAAAAAATTTAGCCTGTACCCTATTTTACCTAAAAATTTCACTTCCAGACATTTATCCTTGGGAAATTATCATCGGTTTACAATAAGAGTTACTTATAAGATTTTTTGTTTATAATTATGAAAATATTTTAAATTTAAGTTTCCAACAGGTCTTTTTTTAAAAACTAAATTATGATATACCGATTTGCTGGAATACCAAGGAAGCCTTAAAGATGTAAGTTGCAGAAGCATATACAGTGGTAAGATAGACATAAAATATTATTAAAAGACGTAAAACAGGTTCTAAAAGTATGGAAAATATAATTCCATTTTATAACATGCAGTATGTTAAATATAAAAAGCTAGAAGTCTGGACATCAAAATACTAGGATGACTTATCTCTGCTGTGATTACATGTAATTCGTATTTCCTTCCTGGAGTAGTCTTATGTTTTTAAACTTTTCTAAAATATACTTTTCAACTAATTATTTTTCTATTTGTCTATAAGACAGACATGACATGGCATGCTCTCAATCTCTTTGCCAGCTCTTCTAACTCACCATTTAAGTGTTGACTTCAGTAATGATCTCTCTCAGGCCCTCCTCTCCTTTCCACCCAGGCTACCTGGGGGGGGCACACCACACACTTTCCATATGTGTAAGTCTGCTCGAGAGCTCTACCCCAAGTCCCAGAACAACGGCCTAGTTAACATCTCTATCTCACGCCTCACAGACATTTCAAACTAAAGAGAAAATAATATTTTGCTAATACTTTTCTGCATTTTACCAATGTTAAGGCCCATAGGAGCCAAGTTAAATTATTCTTTATTATTTGACACAAACATTTAGATTGTATAAATAAGCAAGACGCTTGGCTATGGAATGGAAAAAGACCAATTTATTTTAGGGACCTAAGAGTAAACTATGAACCTAGTATGTTTTGGGTAATTTTACAAAACAACAAAAAAATCTGAATGTATTTCAGATATGTGAATTTGAATTCCCCTGAAAATAAACAAAGCAAAATCAATTATAGGACCAATCAAAGATACTCAAGTTATAATAACCTCATACACATACATATATATGAGGTTATCATTATAACTTGAGTCTCTGTGACAGTCCTTTTAAATGACTGATTCTTTCAAAAAAGTCCCAAAACCCCATGAAAATATGTGTAAGTCTGCTCCGGAGCTCTACCCTGAGTCCCAGAACAATGGACATGATTTCATGTCCAAAAAGAGCTTCTGAGACTTCTGAAAATAGATAATCTAAGTTAAATGCTTTGCCTTTCCCTACTTTGGACAACTTCCTAAAAAACTGGAATGCAGAACTTCATGTGTCATCTCAATGACTTTACAAATAATTAATTCTTCATAAGGGCTGCAATGTAAAATGGCCTAAGTCTTCGTAGCAGTTTTAAGGGCTCCCCTGACAAAACTGCTCTCAAAGCAGTGATTTGAGGAACCACTAGAGGGCAGCAATACGACACATGCTTTAAAAAAACACCGCCACCCAAACTTCCCCGTGTCCCCAAGGTATCCTGCATAAGCACTTGTAAACACAAACCCATTACTGATGTATTCCAAGATTATTCACATTGCAAAAAATATAATTATTATAATATTACTTATAGGTTCCCATTTAGGGAACATGTTACCGCCCGCTTATAGAACAGACACTCCAAAAAAAAAAAAAAGGGAAAAGGAATGCTTAACAAGTAAAAAGACTGAAATTTCAAAAACAGCATTCATGTTTTGATAATGAAGAAAAACATTTTATTCCAAAGCCACAAACACAACCAGCCAAACATGCACACAAACAACAGTCCTTAAAAAGCCCTGGGAGCAAAATAATTCACTATATATTTTTTGAAAAAATTTTTTTTTCGGTGCATTGTAGTACCATATAAATTTCCTATTCTTAAAAAACAAAACAAAACAAAAGTCAAACACCTGCCCACACTACCCTTCCTCTAACAAACCTAGATGGAGCATTCAAAACAGTAGGCAAAGCTACCGGTAGGAAGCCCATTTCATTTTCTCCATGCTGACTTCCCAGCTGGGATACTACTTTACCATATTAACAGTGCCGGACACTATTCTAAGCTTCCTTCATTTAAGTAATCGCTTCATCCCTCCCACGGCCCTTCTGTGTGGAGACCCCATCACCTGCACGAGGCGAGAGAACAGAAGCGCGGAAGGCTCCGTGAAGCTCCGCCCCCAGGGGACCAAACCAGGACTCCAATTCGAACGGGTACGATCGCAGAGCTGGGGCGGGCAGGGAACGGCCGACGGGGAGTACAACCCCGGCGCGACCCGCCCCTCGCCTGCCGCGCGGGAAGGATACCCACGGCCAGGATCTTCCCTTCCAGCGTCTCCGGGCTGACCTGCCGCCCCGAGCACTCCAGCAGCTTCCAGAGGCCCTGGACTCCCATGAGGCGGGCGCGTCTTCAGAGCGCAGCACCGCCGTGGGATCGCGGGAGACCTTCTATTCCAATTCCTCCCCAACCGGCTGCGCCACTGCCCCGACCCCGGGGAAAGCGGCTCTGCTCCAGCTCAGGAAAGATGGAAAAGAACGCGCGGTTCCCAGCGGCTGACAGCCGCCTGAAGAGACGGAACCAGAGAACGGCCAGGGCGGGGAGGAGCGGGTCCTCTGTCGCTCAGCGGGTGGTCCCAAATGTTTGCACTCTTATCGCAAGACCTGCGTGAGAGGACAGCGCGGGCGAGCAGAACAGCCTGAAGGCGCCCCTCCGGCACCGCCTGGCTTCACGAGTGGGCGCGGAACCCACGCGAAATGGGGCTTCCCATATTCCGTCGGCAGCGATGCGCGCGCAGAGCGGAAGTGTCGCGCTGACGTTGTATGGACGCGCCGCCGCGCCCGGAAGTGAGGCGTCGTTGGCGCCGATGCTCGTCCCGCTAGGGCTGTGCTCCCTCCTCGCTGGCTTCGGTCGCTGTTGGACGTTGAAGCGATGCGCAGTGTGTACTCGCCGTTGCTCCCCTCAGGCCGCCACTTGTGAAAACTCTTTGTAAAAGTTGATTTTAGAGGGAGAGGAAGGGAGAGGAACAGAGGAACATCGACTTGTTGTTCCACTCATTTATGCATTTATTCGTCTCTTCTATGTGCCCTGACCTGGGATTGAACCTCGTCGTGTCGGGACGAAGCCCTAACCGGCCCCCGGCCGGGGCCTTGTGAAAACTCTTAATCCTAAGTGTTGTTTTACATGTGAAGCAACAACAGAAAGGTGGATGTTTTGTTGGTGTTTTTAAGTATTTGTTTGATAACTTGTAGTAACTAGATAACTTGCAGTAAGATGATTTAAAGCATTAATCGTTGAAATACAGTTTCTTCTTCTCTGGCATCTAAAATGTAGGATTCCGCCGCTTGTAGGTCAGAAATGGGAGACGAGGTGGCCCTGGACCCCTCAGATCCCGACCGCACCGCGTTCGTCGGGAGCGCTGTTCCAGCAACATTGGTTCAGAGCTTTTGTGTCCTCCCCTGTACGCTGAGCGAGCATAAAACCAGCCTTGCAGACCCTTTTAGCTAGGACCAGAGCGGACTGTATGCAAACTTACTACTAAGTTAATAAATGATCATCTTACACATATTGGTTCATATCTGAACGACTGAAACTAGATTCAGGCTCAAGGAAAAGGCTGATTTAAATGAGCAGGTAAATTCGTTAAACGAATGCTTTATGATATAAAAAGAAAATATATCAAAAATTAGCTTTTAGCAAAACCATTGCTATCCCCAAACGGATGGTTCACAATAGCCATGTTTAGTTGACCAAGTAACAACTAATAGTCTATCAAGGATAATCCTGACAAACTTTTTTTTTTTGCATTTCTACAAGCATAAGATAATTCCCAGAAATTGTTCTTAGTTGTATTTTACAGAGACTAATATAACTGCCGATTCAATTTTTGTCTCCCTCCACAGTAGACTGTAAATTTATCGAAACCAAGAACTATTTCGTTGCCTGTTGTGTCCCCCGGTCTTGACACTTAGCAGAGATTCCAGTAAGTACTGAATTGTCTACGTGACCTCTTCGACCTCTAGTCTGACGCTCTTCAGCGCACCTTGCACCCTGCTGAATGTGTTTCCTCCCAAGTCAGGTAGACATCAGCCCAGATCCCACCTGAGCTACATAATAGCCCTGTGTTAACTGGCTGAACTGTGTCTCCCTCCAAAACTGTTGAAGCCCTAACCCCCAGTAACTCAGAATGTGATTGTATTTGGAGATGGGGCGTTTTAAATGTTGAAGAAGTAAAAATAAGGCCATTAGGGTGAGTGCAATTCAATCTCACTGGGGTCCGAAGGAGAAATTAGGACACAGAGAGACACCAAGGACATGTGCATAGAGAAAACACCATGTGAGGACACAGCAAGAACGCGGCGATCTGCATGCCAAGGAGAAAGGCTCAGGAGAAACCAAACCTGTCAAAACCTTGATCTTGGACTCCTAGCTTCCAGAACTGTGAAAAAATAAATGTCTGCTGTTTGCCCGGCAGGGCTTGGCTCAGCAGTTGAGCATCGACCTAGGATCCAGGAGATGGCGGTTCAGTTCCTGGTCGGGGCACATTCCAGGTTGTGGGCTTGATCCCCAGTCGGGGCGTGCAGGAGGCAGCCCATCTATGACGACTCTCTCATCATTGATGTCTCTCTCTCTCTCCTCTCCCTTCCTCTCTCTGAAATCAATAAAGCTATATTTAAAAATAAATAAATGTCTGTTGTTTAAGCTACCCAGTCTATGGTATTTTGTTGTGGTAGCCGTAGCAAACTAAGATACCCTAGGATACTTGATCCTAAGCAAGTTTCTTCACCAATAAGAGTCTGTGAATAAAATGGAGATGCCACCATCTTGGATTTGTTCTGAGATAAGCAATATAACATGAAACACCTACTTGGTAATAGTGCCTAGTTTGCTGAGTGAATGACTGAGGAAAAAAACGCTATGGGTAAAATTGAGATACAGAACGTGATACATCCTAGTGCACCTTGCAGGAGCCCTTCCAGTGTTCCAGAGAAGGCAAGTTGGGAAGTGTTAGAGGTGCTGCACCAGCTTGGCCTAATGATGGGGAATAGTAGTAAGAAAACAAACAGTTTCCGGATTTTATGTAACTGAACATTTTTTACCATCTGAGAGCTGTATAAAAAAAAGTAGCCAATGTGGACATGTGAATACTATAAGTGTTTTTAAAACCAGAGCAAATACAAAATATTCTTTTGAAGGAACAGAAACTGAGGAGTGTCTATCTGATTTACAAGGAACTGGCTCCTTGAGATACTGTTTAAAGGGCTCTCAAGTTTCAGAACAGTAAAATACACATCTGGAATAATAACAGCAAGCACTTACATAGCAATTCCTATCTACAAAGCAGTGTTCTGAAAACTCTTCATGTACTGACTTACTTATTCAAAACAATTTATAGGTACTATTATCCCGCTTTACAAATGAGGAAACAAGCACACAAAAAATAATTTGCCCAAGGCGAAACAGCTAGTAAGTGCAGAGCCAGTATTTGAACCTTAGTGCTTCTATGGAGACTCCAAAAAGGAGGTGACCCTCCTTTTTGACAGGAATGTTACTAATATTGAAAGAGAAGTGTGCTGTAACTTGCTTATTGTTTCTGAAAACATCTCTGTAAACCTCAGTGTGCTCTTAATAACTGAAAAACTTTTAAGCCAAGTTAAGTGATTGTATATATCAAGACTTATAAAAATGTGTTTATGGCCAATAAGCAATCTATGTAAACTCACCATCTTTTCTTAGGTGTCACTGTATTCTATATTTTATATTGCATTTGTCTCATTTCCTCTTGGCTCCTTCTCATATCTGAAATATTCAAACCATGTGAAATTGCTGATATTGAACCATGTTTGACCTACACAACTGACAACTTCAATTGTTTCAAGCTAATAAGAATTAAATTTCCTATTTCCTATTATAAAGTCTTATAGAAATCTAAAATTATAGTCCTAATACATTAATTATAAAAGTCCTAGTCCATTCATTATAAAAGTTAGATACAAGATGGTTTCTTATAACACACTACTTAGAACTGACAAATTATCATGTACTTCAAACAAAATTTTAATACTCCCTAAAACAGGTTCAAAACATTCACATGATTAAAAGTAGAAAACAAAACTTTATTTGATGAAAACTTCACAAAAGTTCCAGTATGAAGTAACAAAATCAACAACCTACAAATCTTTTTCAGTCCTTTGCATTTTAAGCAAAATAGTCCCTTCAGAAAAATTACTATTTCATAATATATATCCCCTTTTGTAGGCTTAGGCATGTCTAAGTGGATAAATGGATATAAAATTCAAAAGAGAAAATGAAAATATTTTTAAAATAAAAATCTGAACCTTCTCCTTGAGATGATATTGTAATATGGTTACCAACATATTCAGCACCTTGTAATAATCAAGTTACTGATTTGAGTTCTAGAACAGCCTCTGAAATGAAAGAACAAGGGATCCTAATCATTTGTGAGTCATGTGACGGCACAAGAAAAATTGACAGCAAGTACAGAGGAGCTCAAATATATGAAATTCACACTTTCTGAACTATTTAACACTCACTTCAAACAACTAATTGTCTACATGTTTTTAAAAAGGGAAACAGCTCAAAGTTTGGAATATAGATAGTTGCCCTCTGAGTGGCATGGCATTCTGAATGCATCTTTAATGCTGTTATCAGTATGTGACTCCATATCTGAGTCAATTATCAGATCTCATTTCACAGATTACCTTGGATATAGAAACTATGGATGCCACTTGTTCTTTTACTCTGCCTAAAACATACTGTAGACTTAGAGAAGTCTTTCAAGGCCTAAAGTTCTTGGCAATATTTGATACTAGCATACCAAGTCAAGAAAGCCAAGAATATCCTGAAACAATATACTAGGTCAGCCATTTGCACCAATAGGAAGGATTAGTTTCTTGAGTGTTTTCTCTTTTGCCTCTTTATTGAGAATCCTGAGAAAGTTAACCAGGAAACAAAGGAGGCAGGTAAGACACTGCTACAGTGAAAGAATTACTAGACTCCGAATAATTTTAAATGAGCTTTAACCATGAGAGAAAACTAGAATCAACAGCCCCATTTTCTTTTTTTAAGGGCAGACAGTGCCTTACATCATGAGCTTAGGAATAAAACTATCTGCAACAAACATCTGGAGATCAAGTCATAAGAAATCATGTCATGCTTAACTATTTCAAATTGTAATGTTATTAAGTAAATTTGTATTTGTTTATATGTAATTGTACTGGATTTTGTTAAATTGTCCAGAATGTTTATATACTCTTAAATTTAAAAAGACAGTAATCTGTGCTTATCTGCTTCTATATCTGAAATCTCCCATCATAATCATATACAAGCTTATTTACTGGAGAACTACAGGGTTATGTTTTGTACCACAAGATCTGTTCCTATTTTATGTAGACTTAATAAAATCTTCTACTGTCTTAATGCAGTCCTGTACAGACCAGTGCTCAACATGAGTTTTCAGTACCCAGGCATAGTCAATCATTCCCACCATAATCACTGTAACCCTGGTAGCCACTGTTTCTTCTCTCATGGATACTGGACATCTTTTTCCATGCTGAGTCTTGATGGAAACTTGCACTGAAAGACCGGCCCAGGCGCCCATGATGCTTCTTGGAGATATTGTCTTCACTCTCAGATTTGGCAATTCCCTGGCCATGTGTTAGAGGTTGTGACTCTTGTCTAATGGTTCCAAATGGAAAGTTCCAAAGGCCAAACCTTTGCCAACTAAGTCTCTGGAATGCTATAATACAATGCAAATTTCCCCCAACCTGAGAAGGAAAAAAAGCTGGGTGAAGAAAATGATGGGAAATGAACTGTTCCTATGAATTCCCTTATTTTTTTCCCCTTCACCTGCCTCAAAACAGTACTTATCCTTTCAAACATCATCAGATCACATTATCCTGCATCTTCCCTGACCAGCTGCCATTACAAAACTATACCAATGCCCACACCTTTGTCAATATTTGATAGTAACATACTAAGTCAAGAAAGTCATATCCTGAATCAATGCACTAAGTCACCCATTTGCACCAATAGAAAGGATTAGTTTCTTGAGTCTTTTCTCTTTTGCCTCTTCATTGAGAATCCTCAGAAAGTTAATGAGGAAACAAAGGAACCAAAACACATTTCCCCCATATGCCACTCACATACAATCTAGCCTCCCCTTCTGCTTAATCCAAACACCATCATTCCTCTTCCTCTCCCACACACTCTTCATTTGTTAGTAGGATTATATCAATGGGATGTCTACTCAATCCATAGAATCTACGTTTCTCTGAGAAATACTCCCAGTAATGTTGTTTGTACACATGGCTTTGCCCCAAGGCCACAGTTAATATGGCTCAGGAGTGAACACCTGACCTAAGCTGGGCCAAGACTATGGAACTAGGCCTGAGGCAGGTCAGTCCCAATTTAGACTGCTCATCTGAAAGAGAGACATAAAAATAATGATGATCTTCAGGAATTAAATAATCAGAAAAAAAAAGGTAACATATAACTTCCAAAAAAATGAGACAGACTAGTGACTTGGTCCCTGTTAACATTTTTTTACCTGGTACCAGGCCCTTATGAATTTAGGCTACACACCTTGCCCTTTTGTTTTAAACATACCCGTGTCCTTAAAATAATTTTCACTTTTCTGTCTAAGATGGTCTAAACTGGGTTTCTATTATTTACAATCTAGAGTGCTGAGTAAAATACTGTATTTTGGCCAACTGGAAAATACCTTCAAACACAATGGTGTTCTTACCTTCTTGGTTTTTCGATACTGTAGCCCCCTCTCCAAGTGCCGGATATCTAGAAATTCTGGATTTTGAGTATTTAGATCAGTAACAATATCTGCCCATCTATAGTTAAGAATGAAGAATAAAGTACAATTTTCTTTTTAGTACATAACACCATTGTAATGGAACTTTTCACACGAGCAATATTCTACAATATTACCGTGGCAATAAGTCACTTTTCTCAGGATTGTTCTACCTACTAAGCTCTAATAAACTCTTTTTTTTATGATAATTCTGTTTATGCAACTATTGCCAAGGTTCTCAGTTTAAAATTGGTTAGTCTCCCTATGAAAAAAAAAATTATACATATATATATATATATATATATATATATATATATATCAACCTATTAGATGACATCCTGCAGGCTGAAGTAGAAACATTCTATATTTGCTTCTTAATAAGAGTCAAATACATTTCCAAAAGACTTAAAAATTAACATGCTTTTATTTACAGACAACATGATTGTGTGGAAAATCCAAAGCAATTACAAATTGCTTTGGATTGCAAAACTATTAATAGAACTACTAAGTGCATTTGGTAAAGATGCACAATTTAAGGCCTATATAGGGAAACCAATTGTTTTTCTGTACACAACCAGAAAATAACTGAGAATAAAAAAATCAATTTACAATAGCATCAAAAAATATACTTACAGAAAAATTTTAACAAAATACATATAAACTGTATATTGAAAAATACCACAAAATATTGCTGGAGAGAAATTAAAGCTCTAATTAAGTGGAGGTATAGTCCATGTTCACAGATTAGAAAACTCCATATTGTTATGATACAATCCTCTGCAAACTAAACTATGAATTCTATGGATTGTATTCTTATAAAAATTCCAACAGATTTTTCAGCAGCAATTGGGGGGAAAAACAAAAAACAAAGGAAGTTAACATACTTTTTACAGTGAATAGCAGGATGTTTTCTACTTGATTCTCCAATTAAGATCCAATATTCTACTTCTTGTGGTGAGAGGGTACCCCTGCTAGATTTAAAATACATTCACAGTATGCAGTATGTTTAACAAAGGTCTTTTGCTCCCTTGAAAATAATGCTTCAATTATATATTAATAAAAGATATATTAAAGTTTATTGAAAGATGGCATTTATTAACACTAGAATAGATATTGGAGTTTAGGCTTAAGCAAATGTCTGAACGCAATTAAAGAGAAAGCATAAATTAAATTTTGGTCTTGATCTCCTATTACAAAATCTAGGGCTAAAAAAGTTGACATATACTACCTCTCAGCATTTAAGAGGAAAACAATCCTAGCATGCTACCAGAATTCTTCAGCTACTCTTCTCTTCGTACTATGCATTCAAAAAGTTTCAAAAGGCATCCTAAAAATAAAACCCTAAGGCAGTGATTCACCTGTAGAACTTTTAAACATACTGATGCCCTAATCACTCTCTGGAAAATTCTAATTCAAATAGGTCTGGAGTTTAGCACAGGCAAGGATTTGCACAGTTTGAAAAGCATCTCTGGTAATTCTTAGGTGTAGGCAGAGGTAACAAACTCTCCTCCAAAGGGTACATAGTAGAAGTACCTACTTTTTCACGTTTTACATGTGCTAGATGTCTGGAGTAAGGTGCCACTGCAGGGTGAAACCACATAAGAAACACAACATACCTCACCTCCAGAGAGATGAATAAAACATTTCAGGATTTGGAGAGATCAAGTAGTTCTCCTCTTACCCCACATTCACAGAAATTCAATGTCCAGCTTCCTGAGTCTCCCAGCTAGACCCTGCCTGTCTCAGGATCCCGGCCCCCAGCCCCCACACAGCAGCCCTCCACCCCCACCCAACCCCTGCCAAGTGCCTCGAGTGGGATACAAAGGTTGCATGGCCAGCAGCCTCGAAGAACCGGTCCTACCCCACAGATGACCAAGCCTTATTCTCCCAGGCTGACTGACCCTCAGCACTCTCTGAGACAACAGCGCTACCTCTTCCTCACCTTCAGTTACCAAGGCCACTGACCTAGGCGTGAAAAAAACAGAACCTGAGCTGGGTGAGGAACTCTGCCTATCAATACTTTTACTCAAAGTATTCGTGGCTTCTGCTTTCGCCACTCTCAGGGCACTTCTTCCTTTGCCTTTAACTATCCTGGCATTATCTCAACCCAGCAGGGAGAAAGCTTGCTATAGAGGGAAAAGAGTGCTAGGATTCAGTCACCCTAATAAATTAATTTTTAAAATAAATATATAATTTTGTTAAAGAAATAAATAAAATTCAATCAAATGCAGTTCTGCAAAAGAATTAGCTCAAATGTTTTAAGAATCATCTCACTTCATGTAAGGAAAGCAAATCACTAAGTCTTGCAGTTTCTAAGCACTAAGTATTTCTTAATGCTTTCTACAACACATTTCATGGTCAAGTATCCACATACAGAAATGCTTACCTGAATGCTTTATTGGCTTTAATAGGGGTTGCTTCAAAGCCAATTGGACAAAAGTAATGATTTTGGCAATGATAGATATAAGCCAGGGATTCATCTTTCAATCCACGAGTTAACTTCGACAAGGCTCCTGAAGCTACAAAAAACAAAAACACGACCATATAAAGCACTATCCACGTTTTACTCGAAGGACTAGTTAACAAGAGACATTACTCGGAATACACTGACACTGCTGGGGAAAAATGAGAAGCTACTGATGATACAAAAAAATATTAATGGATTTATTTTCAGCTTTACCCATCACACTGAAACCCAGATAAACAGAATAGCAAACTAAAGAGCTGAAATATGCCTTGCTTACCAAAGCCTCCTAATAACACACATGAAATTTAATTACCATAACCTAATACCTACTGCATACAGCAATGGTCTCAACTTTTCTGGCTGAACACATCTGTCACTAAAAATTTCTGAGTAAACATGCCCATTATAAGCACTTTTGTTTATAAATTATGTGCATATACTAATGTACTAATGTATATATATTTTTAAAGATATACAAAAAGTAGGCATTTTAAATTAGATTAAAATAGACATTCTAATATGTCCTTCCCATATCACAGTGATCTTCTTGCAAATTCCTACAGTGTGTACATCCCAATTTGAAGACCACTGATGTATATGAATATAAATTACAGATGATCAAGTTCCAAATATGGAAATTTCCCCCCAATAACATACAATTTCATCTTTCTCCAAAAGTTTCACAGACTAGAGGAACAGCTTTCACAAGGTAAGAACATCTCTCGAGGCAGACTGGTAGTACCAGGGCATCCTTTTATAAGTGCTCCTCCTTATTTTCCCATGGCTATATTAACTGTGAGATAATTTCAAAAGTATTACAATAAGCAACAAGTTTTTACCAGCACTCAATACTTAAAGCCATTAACTGAGATTTCAATAACCTGCATCTCCTAGAAGAAACTAAATTATTCACTAACAAATAGCCTACTAAAACTGGAAGTCCTAAAAATAGCTAAGTAGATGAAGGCTTGCAAGTCATGGTTTCTTAATGACTTTCTAGCCACTGAAGTAACTGCAGAACACTAAGAACAGCAAGGTCAGTGGCTGAACCCCACCTCCGCCCCTGTAGATACACACAATTTTTGAGTTCCATGGAGACAGTAACATTTTTGTCTTAAACTCTTTCTCTAAGGTTTCATCTAGACCTTTCCCATAGATTTTTTGCTTCATGGCCTACCATCAGAATATACATACATGGCAAGGTGGTCTTTTCTGCTAAAATCTCTATTTTATAATGATAAATAAATCTTCCTGGTTGAGTTCCCTTGATAATTTAAAAATTGACACCCAAGGTAAGCTCTAAATGAAAAATTGCAGGAACTAAAATTCAGAAGACACTCAATATTTCATTTCCATAGCTGAATTTGATTGTAGATAGGTTACAGGATAGTAAGCAAATGTAAATATATGGATCTAGACTCCTCGTAAATTAATTAAATGCAAAAACATGTTTATACATGTAATTGGTTTAGGAAGAAAACTCTAGAAATATTTTTTAAATTGTGAAAATGCCAAATATAACATTTTCCCAAATAACTAAAATTGTTAATGAAAGAACTTTTATATAACTTTTTAATGAAAATCCGTATTTCACACTTTCCTCCTTTCTTAAGTCAAATGTAATACAAAACAGCTGATTTCTTTAGTATGACTATGATTAGCAATTAATTTCTTTGTTTTTTGGGTTTTTTTAAGTATGTTTTTATTTATTTTAGAGAGAAAGGAAGGGAGAGGGAGAAAGAGAAAGCAACATTGATGCAAGAGAGAAACATTGATCAGTTGCCTCCTGCACACATCCCAACTGGGTATCAAACCCACAACCTGGGCATGTGCCCTGACTAGGAATCGAACCAGAGACCTTTCAGTGCACTGGATGACACTCAACCAATTAAGCCATACGTCCAGGCCTGCTTTTTTTGTTTTAAACACATATTTATCAAGTCCTCCTGTGTGTGAGGCACTGGTAAGACAGGGGGAATAGGACAGACAGGCTGGGTTCCTGGCCTCATGGAGCTTACTGTCCAGTGCAGGAAACCAACAACAAGCAAATAAAATCATCACGAATGGTAATGTGTGCTTGAAATGAAATAAATAAGGTGCTGGGTTAAAAGAATGGCTCAGGCATCCCACTTTAATGTTCAGTAATATTCAATGCCACTTGGAGGTGGTGGCATTTAAGCTGAAACATGAAAGATGAGAAGGATGTGGGTGAAGTGCATTCTAGGGGATAGAACAATCCAGGAGAAGTAAACAGCAAGCATCCTGTATCTTTCATAGACACTGTCCCATTCTGCACTCCCTTACAGTCTTATGAAGTAGGCACTTGTGGTAGGCACTTGATTAGCAACTACTTTAATGTCCTGGAATATATTCCAGATTTCCTATCAACGGAAGATCAAGCTCTTCATAAAGTTAGATAACACCTCTTTAGAAAGACTGTAGCAGTAGTTCTCAAACTTGAGCATGCAAGGCTTGTTAAACAACAGATCACTGGTGTCTGACCCAGTAGGTCTGGATTAGGGACCAAGAATTTGCAAGTCTAACAAGTTACCAGTGATGCTGATGTTAGTCTAGGGACCACAATTTGAGAGCCACCAGTCTAGAGTTAAGAGGAAATTTCATTTAACTCAATTCAGGAAGCAATTTATGAGAATCTACTAACTGTATCAGAAACTACAGGAAACAAAAAAAAAAATTAATAACCCAGTATGTCAAGCTGTCCTCATAGGGAAAATAAAACAAGTAACTTTAAAACAGGGTAGAATAAGATAGTGCCGCAATAAAGGTTTACAATTCAAGGAAGAAAGAGCACATCAGGTCTAAGAAATCAAGAAGGGGTGGCATCCAACATGGAACTTATTGAAGTGGGAGGATTTTAATAATCCAGACAGAGGAAAGAACATGAAGACAAAAAAAAAAAACACAAAAAAACTGGAGGGGAGGGATATAACTAGAGAACATCAAGTAGTCTAATTTAGAATATAGGGTATGATAGTATAGAGGCATCCCCAGAATTTCAGGACAAGGTCATAAAAAGATCACCCTCTGAAATAAAAGACAGTAAATACAGTATTTAATACATTCAAGAAAGTAATTCCATTTAGGACAAGACATATAAATGTGCTACAGATGGAAACTAAATTCAGAACGATGTTCACTCTCGACCAGAGTGTATCTTAAAAATCCAAAATTTAAACAACAAAGCAGCCACTATCAAATGCATAGCCCTAATCTGTATGGTGTAAAGAAAGGAGGAAAAAACTACTAGAATTAGCTCGCCTACTGTACTGTGAGGAGTATATATCCTGAGCAGCCAACAAGAGAACTGTGGCATCTCTGATATTATATTTATCACTCTAAGTTAATATATCAACACTCTGATATTTGCTGAGTTAAGTATGAGTTTGTTCTTTAGAACCTGATCATCTATAGAAGAACTATAGAGAACTGTAGAACAATTTATTGGAATGTATTTTTACAACTTCAAAAAGACAAGAGCCAGATTCTGTAATCCAGCAACATAACATCCTGCAAGGCTCTTATTCCCCTGAAATATTTTAAATACAACTGGTAGATGTAGGACAGCAGTGGAAGGCCAATCTATATTGGCTTTGAATGATGCTAAAGAATTTATGCTTTAAGCAAGCACTGGAGAGCTCTTTAAAAAGAAAGAGATCTATTAGCACTGCACATTAAAATGATTTATCTGGACTTGTGTCTATTATGAATTGGAGAAAAACAGGAGATGAGGAAAATGAAATCTTAATGCAAAGCCCAGCTGAGTTACACTAATGCACTGCAGTAAGAGCTGGTAGCAGTGCCACAGTGAGGGTTTACATGAGTTATGTCAGGACAGGGCAGAGGTAGCTATTCTCTGTTAAGCGAAAATAATGAGCTACAATACCTACTGGAAGAATAAAAATGGAATACATCAACATTAGTATAATTTTCAAGCTAGCTGATTAAAAAAATGAATCTAGACTTCTCTGGCACAAATGTTGGTAGCTAAGTGAACCAATAGTTTGAAGCTACCTGAATAATAATAAGTGAATAATAAATAATAATATAATAATAGTAAGTAAAAAATAAGAAGTGAACCAATAGTTTGAAACCAATGTTGACAACTTGTAGCACAAACTTTTACTGTAAATAACTGCATTTCTGAAAAACATACTTCAGTGCATACATATTAACAGTTAAATCTGTGAATTTTGTCAAAACCCCTGGATTGTGTTTTTATTCCATGAGTAAGCTGAGGAAATGAACACGTCAGCAAGAATGGGGGAGTTATAAGATCAAAGAAGCATAGTCCCCAGGAAAACTTAAAGCTTATGTTTTAATAATGATCCTTAAAAAAAAAACTGAAACAAAAAGAGAAGATATATTTCATAGCATTTTTTAAACAAACAGCAACAAGTGACAATGGTTTTCACTACTGCATGTCCCAGAGACAAATGAGAAAAGCCTATTTCTGCAACTCTTTCTTCCACAATGAGAGAGCAGAAGACTTGCTTGACACATGTGCCACTCCTCCTCTAAATATACTCAGAAGTTCTAGGGTAACATGTGTGAGGTCATAGGGTACCACATATAGAATCAAAGGGCTACTAAGGGCAGGCCCTGTGATCTAGGAGCTGGACAGAACACACTAAAAAGACACAACATAACACAAGGTAGCATATGCCAAATGCCACATGACAAACACAAATAATCAGTACTGTAGAAATGAAGAGGAATTGGCTTCTAAAGTGCCAGGGAAAGCTTCAGAGATAAAGCAGGGCTTGTGCAAGACCACTGGTTATTGAAAAGGAAGACAAGAAAATTCCAAGGTGGGCAGGCAGATCAATCATCCTTCAGAAAATACACATAGAAAAAGATGAGAAGAGCTAAAAATATTAAACTGTATACTGAAAAGTGCCCTACAGATTACTATTACGATTTCCCCCTCGGACAGAGAAATATAAAAGTAACAGACTGTGTTTAGCGTTTACATAATCAAAATGGCTAATCGTTCCTCGAAATGGTCTAAGGCATATATGTGCATGTGCGTGTACATGTGTATAAGTCTTCTGTATGTTTACCTACCAGTTTCTCCAGCTGTTTTATTCTTTCCATGAGGCTTATATAGAACATACGAGCATCCTTTTACATGGAAGTGTTCATTAATTTGTCTAAACCATCTGAAAATAACAAGAAGATTTGCTCATGGCAACAGTTCCATAACAAAGATGGCACTATTCCAATTCTAGAGAAATTCAGGCAGGGCCCAAATTGATATACCTACTACAGGTTGGGGCCTGGCAGCTAGATACATGGTTTACTATCAACACACATCTACAACATTATTATTTTACAGAATTAGAAATAAGGTATTGTCTCTAAGTGAGGGCTTCATACCTCATAAGTGTTGTATTTCCAGTGAAAGGGCCAAACCTAATATCTTCAAATGGGGGTTGAAAGCCCAAAATATGTAATGCTTCTTCTTGGGTAATAGGTGGAAGACTACAAAAGAAACATTGCCTTTCATTTTAAAATTCCAACCACATTCAAATATAACCTGTCTCAATATTAATATGTCTGTCTGATTTGCAGTTTTAGTAATATTTTTAATTTTTATTTTATCAAAAGCAATGTGTGCATATATTTTAGCTAAAAGGCTTAAAACAAAATGCAGCAGTTTTTTCTCAATTTATGACAATTTTATCCTTAAAAACCTTCCATTACAGAAATAGCAACACTGAATAACTTGGAGTGTAGAGATACCAATAAATTAACATACTCACTTTCCAGCTCCCATTGTACTATATAAGAAATTCCAACAAGAAATTAATGAGGAGATACCACAAGAAGTCTTATATTGTGGTCGGCTTATGCAGTACCTGGGAAAACAAAAGAGTTTTCTTCACTTGAATTAATACAAAATAGGTATATAAATATATAACACTCATGGCAACTAAGAGTATTAACATAATGAAAATTTTGATCATTTAAACCAATATAAAATCTTTATTCCCTTAAAATAGTTTATATTTATTAAACTCATCATAAGTGCATAAGAACAATAAATCATTAATTTTAATAGAGACAGCTAAGTATGACTACTAATAAAAGTGGATATTATCCAAACCAATGGGAAAAAATAATGGCGTATAAATTTAGACACCAGCTACTAAAATTTCACTGCATATTCCTAGCCGAGCTGCATGCATGATTATTTGCAACTTTAGTTCTATGAGGTTTTTATATATTCTGGATATTAAACCCTTATCAGAGATATGATCTACAAATATTTTTAGAGATTACCATCGTCTGAGGTCTAATACTTTCCGCTGTTTGATATCTTCAAGAGGAGACTGTTGAGGCCAATCCCTTTGATGCCTTCCTTTTTTATCTGAAGGCTTTTTCTTGGAAATTTGTTTCTTTACATTGCCTAGAATATAAGAGTAGAAAAAACAAAATGCTTAAGATGAAGTAAACTGCCAGGACAATTATAGTAATTGTGGAACAAAATTTAAAAAGTAACTGCCACTAGTTCTAAAAATGATATTTGTAAACATATTAAAGAAATAAATGTATCTTCAAAAATACTCTCCTACCTTAAAGGGAGAAAACAAAAACATATTTAAACAAGCATGAATGTTATTTCCTATCAGATTTGTATATTCCAATTCCTAAGCTAGTACAAGAATCAATGACAAAATCTTTAATTTAGAAAATCAAATTACCAACAGTAAAATATTTAACTAGAGCACTTTCTAGAAAATGAATCCTTTCTATAAAACATTAAAACCACATTACTGTAACTCTGTTAAAAAGTAAAAACATTAGATCCACTAATGCAATCATGATGTTTAAAAATATCTGCAGGCCTACAGAGCCCACAAAATGGTTTAAAAATGATGCACACATATGTATGTTATTAAAAGCGACTTTAGCATCAGGACCTAGAATAGAAAACAAAGTTTCTTTTCTGTGTATGTGCATGTTCTCTCCCTCTCTCTCCCTCACTTCCTCTCCAATCCCTTTCTCTATCTGTCTCTCTCTCTCCCACCCCCCCTCCCGCAAAAGACATATAAGACAAATACTAGTGGTCACCTATGGGGAGGAGGGAAACTCGGAGCTAGACAAAAGGAAGACAAAAGTAAGATTTAGACTTTGTAGTGTATAATTTTTATGCTTTTGATTTCTGAGCCATGCTAATGGATTAGTCAAAATATTATATAAATTAAAATATTAATAACATCCAAGTCTTATTTCACTAATACCATTAACATTTTAGATAGCTATGCTCAAATACTTTAATAATGTCGCACATATAATATTTTAAATGAAATAATCAAATCTGTTATAAAAATTAAATAAAAGCTAATGTTTTATTTTTATGAGTTATTCATAAATTATGAAACATAAATTATATAGACATATTCCCAGAAAACAAACATGGAAAAGGGTCCATTTTATTCATTTAAGATGCTGTACACTGAAATCATTTGGTACCCAAAACCAGCTAGAACTTAGAAACTGTTGTTATACTGAAATTTCTGTAATTTCTCTAAAATATTATAAAAGCAAACACTATTATATCTAGAAACAAGTCCCACCCCACCCCCTTCTAGTTATTCTAAGTCTTCAGAGAACATGAAATTTCTCACAGAGCTAAACAACCACTGGCAAACAATAACTTGAAAAAATGAGAATCTCATTATGGCAAATTTCCATTAATAATAAATAGAGATCCAGAAAATGGAAAACCTACTTTCTACCATTTCTTGAGATGTCTTCACTGCCCAATAATGCCCTAAGTTTTCCCTAAGAAGTTTTCCCAGCCACTAAGAATTTTAGAGGCTAATGAACATGGCAATCTGACCTCAGCAGTGGTCTGTACCCACACACTTTCCTCTAATGCTTAGCTAAGCCTGTTCTCTGTTCTTCTCTGTTCTGAGCTTACTCCCGTAAGTCCCTGGAGATACATAAGGATATATGTTCCAAATGAACATCCTTCATAACATCTCACACTGCCACACAGAGAACTGGTCCCAAAACAAAACTCCATTCAATTTGAGGAAGAAAGCTCTGTCAAATTGGAAGCTAAGTTTGAGAAGGAAACAAGAGTGACACCTGAAGACTCCCCATCTCATCAACTCCAGTAACCTTTGCCCATTGCCCCTAGTCATTGGCAGATTCCTTCTTCTACACCTCACCCTGCCCACAACACACCCACAGAGCCCCAACACCAAATATATATACATACTATATACACACCTCTATTCACCACACTGGCTTTTAGAACCATGGGACTGAGTTCTAAACAATCACAGTTACTAAAAAGAGAGGTGGCGGGACCCCAGGAAGAAGAGAGCCAGATAAGGGGAGATCTAAATTCTGTATATAAATTTGGCCCAAATCTTAGGCTCACACATGCACACAGCAAACCCCAAACAGCACCGCTAAAGCTGAAAGAATTGAACTGAAATTTGAGATGTCCTCAAGAGACAGAGTTGATTGGGTCCAATCAAATTAACTGTGCTAAATAAATTATTTTTTTTTTAAAGCACTGTTTGGAAGAATATACCAGAATCCAAAGTCACAGTAAGATAACATTACCAATATTTAGTATACAATCCAAAATTACTGAACATGTGAGGAAACAGGGGAAAAAAATGTGACACATTCTAAAGAAAAAAGGGCAAATTGTGAGATGACTCAGACTTTAAAATTGGCAGATAAGGACTTTAAAGTGGGGATTATAATTATGCTTTATGAGATGGATAAAATGCTCTAGTAACGAATGAAAAGATATCAAATCCAAAATAAGAAACAAACACTATTTAAAAAGGTAAATTCTAGAACTAAGATAAACAATATCTGAAATAAACAATTCACTGAATATACTTCACTATCTTAAGATACGTGCTTTAAATATAAAAAGACACAGGTGAAAATAAATGAACCATTGAAAACTAGTCAAAAGAAAGCTAGATTAGCCATAGTACTGATTTCCAACCATTTTCATCTCATGGCAAACATAAACTAATTACTAAAATTTTGCAGGACACCAAAAAACAAATTTTTGCTGATCTGACCAAAAAAGGCCTAATTTTTATTCATTCACACAAGATGGCTATTGTTGTGTTGGCTGTCATCATTTTTTAATTTATCAACCTAAGTGAAAAGAGGTTAGTGCCCCTGACTAAATAGTCAGGTTTGCATGTTTTAAAAATTCTTGTGGCACACCAGTGTGCCATGGAGCACCGGCTGAAAATCACTGAGCTATATAAACATCAAACAAAGTACTTTCAGAACAAGAAATATTGCCAGGAATAATGAGGAATATTTCATAATGATAAAAAGGTCAATTCATCAAGAAGAAATAAAAATCATAAATGTGTAAGTATCTACTTAATAACAGCTTCAGATTATATGATAACAAAAATCAACAGAATTAAATGGAGAAAAGGCAACTCCACAATCATAGTTGGAGATTTTTAATACTCCATTTTCAGCAATTGATAGAACAAGGCTAAAATTAAGTAGAGACATGGAACATGTGAGTAATACTTTCAAAAGGACTGACCTAATAAATATTTGTAGAACACTACACCCAACAACTACAGAATGCACCTTCTTTTCAAGTGCACATGTGCTTTCACTAACAGATCATATGCTGAGTTATAAAACAAGTCTCGGTAAATTTAAAAAGACTGAGATCATATGTCCTCTGTCCAAAATGGAACTGAATTAGAAATCAATATTTAGGGGAAAAAACAAATTATCTAGAAATTACAAAGCATACTTCTAAATAATGCATGTATGAAAGAAGAAATCACAAGGAAAATTAGAAAACACTTCAAATTAAATGATAATAAAAATAAAGTACATCAAAATTTGTGGACTATAGCTAAAACAGGACTTAGAGAGCAATTTAGAACATTAAGTGTTTATAGCAGAAATGTCTTGAGTCAAGAAGTCAGAGAATGAAGAACAAAGTAAACTGAAAGGAAGAAAAGTAGGGGGAAAATAAAGAGCAGAAATCAGTGAAATAGAAAACAAACAGTTGAGAAAATTAACAAAGCTAAAAGCTGGTTGCTTGAAAAGATAAACAAAACCTATAAACCCCTAGCAAGAAAAAAATAAAAGACAAGTTCAGGAACGAAAGAACAGTTATTACAAAAGACCATATAGATTTGAAAAGAATAAAGGGACTATTAGAAACAACTTTATGCCAACAGTCTTAACCACTTAGACAAAATGGACAAAATAAAATTTGACAGCATGGAAATTAAGACAACATAATCAAAGTCAGAGATTTTGAATACCCCTCAACAAACACTTCCCAAGGAGAAAACACTTCCCAACTTGACTTAGGAGACCTGCACCGCCCTAATTCCAACACCTGAAAAAGACATTAAAAAAATTGTAGCCCAGCCCAGCCGGACGTGGCTCAGCGGTGAGCATCGACCTAGGATCCAGGCGATCAGGGTTCGATTCCTGGTCAGGGCACATGCCCGGGTTGCGGGCTCAATCAATGACTCTCTCATCATTGATGTTTCTATCTCTCTCTCCCTCTCCTTTCTTCTCTCTGAGATCAATAAAGATTTTTTTTTAATTATTTAAAAAACAAAAACAAATTGTAGCCCAGTCACTCAGAAATATAGACAAAGTGAAATCCCCTGACACCCTGAAAATTACAAATTTACAGAACATTCCATGAAACAAGTTGATTTTGCAAAAGAATGGGTAGAGTTGGTGGGTTTACAAAATGATCAGAGAAGCTTAGAAGTAAAATACAAACCCTACTTCTACTATGACTTCCTAGCTATGCAAATTTGGGCAGGCGACTTACCCCCTCAATGCCTCAATTTCTTCACCAATGAAAATGGGATAAAAGTACCTACCTCATAAAATTCCTGTGTTACTGTGAGTAAAAAAAAAATTAAAATTACAAAAAGAGGGGGAAGCATTGGTATTTGCTAGAGGACCACCATATCGCAATTGTGAGGGCTGTGCACTGCACCCGAAGTGAGCTCCCTCGGTGATCAGCACCCAAATTGGGCAGTGTGACAACCTACTCAGTGTTACCCTAGAGACCTTGCAGGGTACTCAAAAAATTGCAGCAACAACAAAAGTCTCAATGTTATGTGGCAGAAAAGAAAACCAGATATTTAATTGGGAAATAGAAATTCATTTCCCTGCACAACTATAACATAGTAGTATGTTGCTCTAACCACCTCATTAACCATTTTCTAAGTCACCATGTATCTATCTGTAATACCTGTATTCTACAGCATCCTAGATTTTTTTACGCTCTCAAAATGCAATGGTAATGTTTGAAGTTTCCAATAGCAACACATTAATGAACCAAATGTTCCATGTCCAAGGTTATCTTTTAATTAAAATGATACATTGTTTTCTTACTATTTTCACATGTGAACGTCATGGCTCCTTCCTTACCTGATTTGTGTTTCACATTTGTGGTCACCCCATCAAATTCAGATTTATCAATTTCCCATGCGAGAGGTAGTTTGCCCAGGCTACTGGATAAGTTTTCTAAGCTATTTTCCTCATTGTAGATGATTTCGGATGTACTAGCTGGGATGCCAATGTATCTTGATGATTTATTTCCAGCAGATAAAGAGGTACTATCGGGGAGGCAAGAAGAGCGGGATGGATTTGAAGTTTTATAGATTGAGGTTGCCTGGTTGAGAAAGGCATAGTCTGAACAGATGGCATAAATTTTCTCCCGAGTATGGGTCACTGGACAGCTCCACGGATAATGACCATCTCCTTTGGGAGTCAAGGGTGCTCCTGAGGTATGTGTGCAAAAAGACTGTACAGCATCTTGTAGGTTCTCTTCAGGAGACCTTCTCTCGGATTTGTGCTCACCATTTCCAGAATCATTTGCCCTTTCTGCTTCTGCAACGTTAGGCATTGAATGCAACTATAAAAGTTCTATTAGGAGGAGGAAGGTGCAACTCTTTCTGTTTCTTGAAAAATTGTGACAATTGTTTACACCATTCTACAAAAACTTGAGAGCTGCAAAATGGGCCCCTAAGAAAAGAGGGAGGAGAGAGGTCAACAATCCACCAGACACTACAAAGAACCCTAAAAACTGTACCAAGTGTCATATGCCTTCATTCAATAAGTATTTATTTTTAAAGTTATGATCACTGACCATTTGTCCTAATAAAAGATTATTTTAAAACAATGCATTAGAGTAAAAAAAGACAAATAGCCCAATTAAAATAGGCAAAGTATCTGAATACTCACTTCTCCAAAGATGATACAGAAATGGTCAATAAGCCCATGAAAATTAAGCACATCATTAGCCATCACAGAAATGCAAATCAAAACCACAATGAGATACCACCTGACACCCACCAGTATGACTATAATAAAAAAGATAATAATAAAGATTGTTAAGGATGTGGAGAAACTAGAACTCGCATACACTGATAATGGAAGTGCAAAATGGTCAGTCACTTTGGAAAACAGTTTCTGAAACATTTAGAGTTACCAAGTGATCCAGCAAAGTCACTCCTAGGTATACATCCAAGAGAAGTGAAAACGTATGTCTACACAAATGTTCATAGCAGCATTATTCATGATAGCCAAAAAGTGGAAACAATCCAGACATTCATCAACTAGTGAATGAATAAATAACGTAGTATTATCCATACTATGGAATATTAGGCAATAAAACTAAATGAGGTACTGAACCATGCTACAACATGGATGCACCTTGAAAGCGTTGTGCTAAGTGAATAAAGCCAGTCACAAAGGACTAGATAGTGTTATAACTCCATTTAGATGAAGTGTCCAGAATATGCAAATCCATTCCATAGAGACAGAAAGTAGAGTAGTGGTTACTGAGGACGGGAGGGTAAAAGGAGGTTGGGAGTAACGGGTTTCTTTTTGAAGTAATAAAAATATCCTATAATTGGCTGTGGTGATGAATGCACAACACTGTGAATATACTAAAAGTCATGTAATTGTACAATTTAAAAAGGCTAAATTGGATGCTGTCTGAATTGTATCTCAATAAAGCTGTACAGAAAAACAAGATATTAGCAACGTTATTTAAAAAGCATATAGGCACAAAGGATACATGAAGGCTAATAAGCACAGATGTAAATCAACAGAAACTACAGAATAAAAAGTTTAAGCAGTCTTGATTTTTTATTTCATTTTTTAGCTCCTACTACTTTCCTTTAGCATCTTTTTTTTTTTATTGAATGTATTAGGGTAACATGGGTCAATAAAATTATATAGATTTTAGGTGTACAATTCTATGATACATCATCTGTATACTGTATTGTGTGTTCACCACCCCAAGTCTCCTTCCAACAGCATTTACCCCCTTTTACCCTCTTCTACCTCCCCTCACCCCACTTTCCCTCTGGTAATCACCATACTGTTGTCTGTGTCTGAGTTTTATTTTTTGCTTTATTCCTTCACCTTTTTCACCCATTTCCCCCTCCCCGTGAGGGCAGGCAGTCTGTTCGGTGTATCTATGAATCTGTTTCTTTCTTAGTTTATTTTGTTCATTTGATTCCACATATAAATGGAATCATATAGCACTTGTCCTTCTCTAATTGGCTTCTCTCACTTAATACTCTCCAGGGGCATCCATGCTGTCACAAAAGGTAACCTTTCCTTTTTTAAGACCAAGTAGTATTCCATTGTGTAAAAGTCCCACAGCTTTTTCATCCACTCATCTCCTGATGGGCACTTGGGCTGCTTCCAGATCTTGGCTATTGTGAATAACACTGCAGTAAACATAGGGGTGCATACATTCTTTCAAATAAGAGTTTTGGGTTTCTTCGCATATATTCCCAGAAGTGGAACTGCTGGGTCAAAAGGCAGTTCCATTTTTAATTTTTTGAGGTAACTCCATACTGTTTTCCACAGTGGCTGCACCAATCCGCAATCCCACCAACAGTGCACGGGGGTTTCCTTTGCTCTGCATCAGCACTTGCTGTTCATTGATTTGTTGAGGACAGCCATTCTGACAAATGTGAGGTGATATCTCATTGTGGTTTTAATTTCCATTTCTCTGATGATTAATGACATTGAGCATCTTTTCATATGCTACTGGCCATCTGTATGTCCTCTTTGGAAAAGTGTCTATTCAGGTCCTTTGCCTACATTTTAATTGGGTTGTTTGGTTTTATGGTGTTGAGTTTTATAAGTTCTTTACAAATTTTGGATATTAAGCCCTTACCAGATGTATCGTTGGCAAATATGTTCTCCCATTCAGTGGGTTGTCTTTTCATTTCGTTGACAGTTTCCTTTGCTGTGCAAAACCTTTAGTTGACATATTCCCATTTATTTATTTTTTCCTTTGTTTCCCTTGCTCGAGAAGATGTATCAGAAAAAATATTGCTATGAGAAATGTGCAATCTTCTAGGATTTTGATGGTTTCAAGTCTAACATTTAAGTCTTTATTCCATTTTTATTTTATTCTTGTGTATGGTGTAAGAAAGGTGGTCTAGTTTCACTTTTTTGCACATATCTGTCCAATTTTCCCAACACCACTTATTAAATAGACTATCTTTACCTCATTGGTTGTTTCTTTTACCCTGTTGTCAAATATTAATTGTCATAAAGGTGTGGGTTTATTTCTGGGCTCTCTATTCTATTTCATTGATCTATATGTATGTTTTTATGCCAGTAACATACTGTTTTGACTACTATGGCTTTGCAGTATAGTTTAGTATCAGGTAGCATGATTCTTCCAACTTTGTTCTTTCTCATGATTGCTGTTGCCATCGGGGGTCTTTTGTGGTTCCATACAAATTTTTGTTCTATTTCTGTGCAAGATAGCATTGGTATCTTGATAGGAATTGCATTGAATCTATAGATTGCTTTGAGTAGTAAGAGCATTTTAATGATGTTAATTCTTCCTATCCATAAACATGGTATATGCTTCCAATTATTTATATCTTCTTCAATTTCTATTTCAGTGTCTTATAATTTTCCAAGTACAGGTCTTCTAAATCCTTGGTTAAATTGATTCCTAGATTGTTGTTTTTTATGCAGTTGCAACTGGGACTGTTTTATTAGTTTCCCTTTCTTATAGTTCAGTATTGGTATATAAAAATGCAGCTGATTCCTGGATATTTATTTTTGTATCCTGCTACTTTAATGAATTCATTTATGGGTTTTAGTAGATTTTTTGCAGGGGAATCTTTACGGTTGTCTATATACAGTATCATGTCGTCAGCAAATAATGACAGTTGTACTTTTTCCTCTCCAATTTATATGCCTTTTATTTCTTCTCATTGTCTGATTGCCGTGGCTAGGGTATCAAGTACTATGATGAATAAGAGTGGTAAAAGTAGACATCCCTGTCTTGTTCCTGATCTTAACGGAAACACAGGTTTTGCCCATTGCATATGACGTTAGCTGTGGGTTTGTGATATATGGCCTTTGTCACATATGGCCTTTGTTATGTTGAGGTATGTTCCCTCTATTACCACTTTGCTGAGAGTTTTTATCATAAATGGGTGACGGATTTTATCAAATGCTTTTTCTGCATCTATTGATTTAATCATGTAATTTTTACCTTCACTTTGCTTATGTGGTATATCACATTTATTGATTTCTGGATATTGTACCAACTTTGCATCTCTGGAATAAATCTCTCTTTTTCATGGTACATCATCTTTTTAGTGTACTGTTGGATTTGTTTTGATAATGTTTTGTTGAGGATTTTAGCATCTTTGTTCATCAGAGACACTGGTCTATAATTTTCTTTCTGTATAGTGTCTTCATGTGGGTTTCAAATTAGCATAATGCTGGTCTCACAAATAGCTTGGGAGTCTTCCCTCCTCTTAAATTTTTTGGAAAGTTTGACGATAGGAGTTAGCTCGTCTTTGAAGCTTTGGTAAAATTCACCTGTAAAGCCATCCGGTACAGGAGTTTTGTTTGTTGGGAGTTTACTTTATTACTGCTTATTTTTGTTAGTTGTAATCTATTTAGATTTTTATGTTTTTCCGTTCTTATGTTTTTCCGATTTAGTTTTGGAAGATTGTATGTTTCTAGGAATTTATCCATTTCATCCAGATTGTCCAACTTCTTGGCGTATAGTTGTTCATAATATTTCTTTACAATCCTCTGTATTTCTGTGGTGTCAGTTGTTATTTCTCCATCTTTAATTCTGATTTGTGTTCTTTTTTTTTTTTTGATGAATCTGGTTAAAGGTTTGTCAATCTTGTTTCATCTTTTCAAAAAAAAATCTCTTGGTTTTATTGATCTTTTATATTGTCTTTTTAGATTCTATTTTATTTCTGCCATGATCATTATTATTTCCTTTCTTCTTGCTTTAGGTTTTGGTATCCTTTTTTTAGTAACTTTAAGTGTAATGTTAGATGGATTATTCGAGATTTTTCTTGTTTCTTTAGGTAGGCCTGAGGCTAAGAATTTCCCTCATGGGACTGCTTTTGCTTCATCCCATATATTTGGGGTGGTTGTGATCTCATTTTCACTTGTTTCAAATATCTTTTTATTTCTTCCTTGATCTCATTGGTAACTCATTCATTGTTTACTAACATGTTATTTAGCTTCCACGTTTTTATGTTTTTCCATTTTTTTCTTGTGATTGATTTCTAGTTTCATACCATTGTGCTTAGAGAAGATGCATGATATGATTTCAATCTTCTTCAATTTGAGTTGTTTTGTGGCCTAATATGTGGTCTATCCTAGAAAATTCCCATGTGCACTTGAAAACAATGTATATTTTGTTGCTTTGGGGTGAACTGCTCTGAAGATATTCATTAAATCCATCTGACATACTGTGTCATTTAAGGCTTCTGTTTCCTTGTTGATATTCTCTGTCTGGAAGATCCATCCACTGATGTCAATGGAGTGTTAAAAATCCCCTACTATGACCATATTACTGTCGATCTCTCCCTTTATGTCCATCAAGATTTGCTTTATATATTTAGGTGCTCCTATGTTGGGTCCATACATGTTTATAAAGGTTACATCCTCTTGTAGGATTGCTCCCCTTATTATTAAGTAGTGTCCTTCTTTGTCTCATACTATAGCCTTGTTTTAATGTCTATTTTGTCTGAAATAAGTATTGTTACCCCAGCTTTTTTTTCCTTTCCATTTGCATGAAATATCTTTGTCCATCACTTTAAGTCTGTATGTACATTTCGTTCTGAGGTGGGTCCCTTGTACACAGCATGATATATTGGTCTTGTTATCTTATCCATTCAGCTACCCTATGTCTTTTGATTGAGCATTTAAGCCTTTAACATTTAAAGTGATTATTGATAGGTAAGTATTTAATGCCATTTTGTTCTCCTATGTTGCTCTGTTTCTCCTTTTCCTTTCTTCTTGTTCCTTCTTCTTTCTTCTTCCTCCTCTCCCTCTTCTTCTTTAAGTAAGCTCTTTAATATTTATTGTAATATTGGCTGGTGGTAACAAGCTCCTTTAGCTTTTATGTTGTCTGAGAAGCTCTTTATTTCTCCTTCAATTTTATATGATAGCCTTGCTGTGTAAAGTAGTCTTGGTTATAGATCCTTGCTTTTCATCACTTTGAATATTTCATGCCAATCCCTTCTGGCCTGAAATGTTTCTGTTGAGAAATCAGTTCTCAGTCTTATAGGAGCTCTCTTAGAGGTAACTGTCTTTCTCTTGATACTTTTAAGATTCTCTTTGTCTTTAACCTTTGCCATTTTAATTATGATGTGTCTTGGTGTGACCTTCTTTGGGTTTATCTTGTTTGTGACTCCGTGAGCTTCCTGTATTTGTGTGTATTTTTCCTTCACCAGGCCAGAAAAATTTTGGTCAAAATTTTTCAAATAGGTTCTCAATTCCTTGCTCTCTCTTCTCATTCTGGTACCCCTATGATGTGAATGTTATTGCACTTCTAGTTGTCTCAAAGGTCCCTTAAACTATCCTCATTTTTTCAAATTCTTTTTCCTTTTTGTTGCTATGATTGGTTGTTTTTTTCCACCTTGCCTTCCAAATCGCTGATTTGATCCTCTGGTTCATCTAACCTACATTTTATTCCTTCCAGTGTATTTTTTATGTCAGATATGTTATTATTCATTCCCAACTGGTTCATTATGGTTTTTATGCCCTTTTCCATGCTGCTGCAGTTCTGTTTCTTTAGCATCCTTATAACCATTTTTTACCTCTATATCTGATAAATTGTTTGTCTCCATTTTATTTAGCTATTTTTGTAGAGATTTCTTCTATTCTTTCATTTGAGGAATGTTTGTCTCCCCATGTTGGTTGCCTCTTTGTGTTTGTTTCCATGTATTAGCTAGATCTGTTACGACTCTCAGTTATGGTAGGGTGGCCTTACGTAATAGCTGTCCTGTGGGACCCAAGGGCATAACATCCTTGATCACTTGAGCTGGGTGATCCATGCATATCCCTTATGTGTGTTATGTGGGCCCTCCTGTTGTAATTGGGTCTTGGCTTCTATTGGCCTGTTCATGTGTTGGGTCAGTCCTCAAGCTGACTGAATGTGAGAATTAACCTATACCTCAATGTACAAGCTGCTTTGTAGGTGTTGACCATGCAAAGTGGAATTCCCCTGAGCAGGATCTGGTGCCTACTGAGATCTCCCTTTGGATATGCCAATTATGAATCTAACTGTATCCTGCTCTGACGTTGTCTAAAGCTGATCACTAGGCATGTCGTTTCTTTGGCCTCTTCGGAAGGACTGTGGTGCATGCCAATGTCAGATGCTGCCTATGACTAGCCCTTGGCAACCTGTTTGGAGTTAGAAAGTGAGCCACAGTTTGTGGCTGATTCTTCTGGTCCTGGGTGTGAGCAGGAATGACCAAGCTGCACTGCAAGGACATCTTCTACCAGCACAGGGGCCAGTGGCAGGTCAGCAAAAGTCCCAAGGCACCCCAAGATATGCCTCTGCCTGCCTCCGCCTACTGCTGCCTGTTAAGCTCAGTCAATGAACGAGCCTCTGGCCATATTCGAGTTGCGTGAGGTAGGTTCTCAGTGAGTCACCAGGTAAGGGGAGTGGTGTTCACCTGATCAATACAAGTTCAATTTCAGTGCCAGTGCTGGGTCTGAGGCCATTAGTAAATGATCCAGAGCATACCAAGTCTAACTGCCACCCACTGGGTGCTCACACACCTTTGTGGTGGGGCAGGGTCTCCGGGAGCTGTCAGGGTGAGGCAGCAAAATTTACCAGGCCCAAATAGACCACAATTTGACTGTATGAAGGGAAGGCTCTCCATTGTTCAGGTATATGAGGGGAAAATGACCCCTGTCCTAGAACCACACAACTCAGTCTATTCCAGGTTATGCTAAGAGCCCAATCTCAACAGGATGTGGCTGCCAGAAGTCAAAAGGATGTAGCTAGCAGGTCTCCCGTGAAGAGGAGGCACTAGTCAGGTTCACAGGAAAGTAGAGGGAATGGCCCCTGCCACAAAGCCACACAACTCAGTCACTGATACCCCCTGAGTCTGATAAAAGCTCTACACTCCAGCCTTGGCAGCTGACTCCTCAGCAGGGAAAAGCTCTGCAGAGTGGTGCTACACAGAGTCCAGAGGGTGGAGCAATTGCTTTCCCCCAAGCTGATGGTGTATGCAAGGGAGTACTTCACCGAAGAAAGATGGTATCTGTGATATGGGAGAGTGATTCAACACAAGTATCCTGGTGGCTGTCCTTTTAGCTCTCTCTCCAGAGCCACAAACCTCAGTCTCTCCTCAGGCAACTCTAGTTTGCTCAGCCCTCCCTCTGTGGAAGCCCAGGCGAGTGGCTGCAAAAGAGATATTGTGCATTGGCCCTTGACAAGGGCTCCTGTGTCTCTTGCAGACTCCCATCTTTCCCTGGCAGACAGAATCCCTGCTGATTTTCACAGCCAGGTGTTATGTGGGCGCCTCTTCCCAGCTCTGGTGCTCTGGGCTAGGGAGCCCAGCTTGGGGTTGAGACCCATGCTCCTTAGGGGGAACCTTTGCAGCTGAGATATTCCTCCAGAATCTCAGCTGTCACTCGCTGGTGTGGGGCCAGCCCTTTTTGCATCTCTGTCCTTCCTACGAATCTCTGGCTTCTATAAATCCTTGTTTATAAAACTTCTCTTCAGCTAGTCTTCAGTTGGTTATTCTGATTGCTTTATATTTCAGTTTTAATTCCAGTCTGGTCCTGGGAGGAAGTTAACATAACATCCACCTACTCTGGCACTATCTTGGATCTCCCCAGAATTTAAATTTTTTAAGTATCTGTCATCTGACAAAAAAACAGGATCCAATCCAGGTAGTCACCAACTTCTGATCAATCTCAGCAAAAACTAAAATCCAATTCTAAACTGATTCCTTTAGGGGGAAAAAGAGAGAAAAATTTAAAAAGCAACTGAGAGCATCGAGGAAGATGCAGATTTATATCAAACGAAGACCTGGACGAATGAAACCGTTGAGCAAGAGCTGAGCAAGCCCGCTTTGCAGGGCTTTAGCAATGGAGTAGCATTCAAGAGATTCAACCCACCTGGGTGACCAATTTGACATTGACTTTTTAAAAATCTCTGCCCATCTGCTTACTTAAAAAATTAGAAATGAGAATAACTTTTACAGATTACAGGAAACTAACTATATAAAATCCATCATACAAATACTGAATAACAAAACCTATGACTAAGATGATAAGAAATAACAGATTATTACCCTGAGTCTGTGGGGAGAAAATAATGAAGGTACTGCATGTCCTTCATGTAATTTAAGGAAACAGACCTCCATAAAAGATTCCATTTTCTTTATGTTTAAAGAATGTTTAAATGCCCTCTACTCAAACTTTCATGTAACTTGTCCAGAGTTTATAGTTATTTATAGGGGGGTCTGTTTTGCAGGAGCTTCACCAACAAAGATGGAACCTCTGATGGCTTCAAAACTTCCTTGTGTTTGTTTGTTTGTTTGTTTAGTTAAGAAATCCTAGGAGCAGGTATAGTGAATCCCAAGGTAGGAATCTGTTATGCCTTCTCCGTCTTCCTCATCTCCTGACATGATGGTGACAGTGGAGGGAGATGCAAGAGAAGCGGAGTACATGAAACCAAACTGCTTTTCTGAGGAGTTGGTTTCTCTGATTTTAAGCAGGTGTCCTAGAATAGCCTTTTCTATTTTTTTATGTTATCCTTATGTCTTTCTCTAAAAGCCATAGTATGGATAGGGCAGTAAGGAGCTAGGAAAATTCCAAGGCAAGTGGAATAGGGAAACTGAGACAGGAAAGTTAAAACAAGGCCAAAGGGTGTGGGCAATTTGCAGCCACCTTGTAAATAACAAGCTATTTTCCCCCCCAGCCAAGGGCACTGGAGAGCAAATGGTTAAAAACCTAAAAACCTCCCTAACAAGAGAATGCAAGAATGGATGTGGGGAAGCAGAAAGGAAAAAAGGGGCAATTTTACTCCCTAAGCAGAAAAGCCAGCAGTCTCAAGGCTTGGCAAGCTACAATTGCCAGGTGCTTCTCATGAACTCTGGGAAGGCCACAACAAAGTAAAAGAAAGCTTGAGAATTAATCTGTACCAAAATACTCAGCAAAGGAATTTTGAGACCTATAGACCAGAGGATATATAACACCTTGGAACCCCACCCAACTTGCTATTCAGATTAGCTGAGAGCCCATCTGTGCTGCTTCATAAGCCAGATATATAGATTTGCTTGCCTTGCTTCTTTAATAAAGGTGCATGCTTTAATAAAATTGACTTAATCACAGCGCAATCAAGGTCTCTCATATAAACTCATTTATAGGAGCAGACAAGGGTCGAGGTTGGGGACAACCCTCTCCCACTGACTCAGGGCACTATCTGGTAACACCTCTCTGGTGTTGGTGAGACAGAGAGGTATTATTTGTAGCATTGGGGTTGTGTGGGTGGGTTGTTGTAGGATGAGGCATGAAAGAAAACAGCAAATGGTCATGGTAAAGGGCAATTAGCAAAGGGTACAGAAGTTAGTCTGGTGGGGAAAACAGAAATGTTCTAGGTGCTGCTCTTGCTATCTCTACATCTCAAGCTTAGCTTCTACTTTGCCAGAGCTTCCTTCCTCAGGCTGAATGGAATTTTACCTGTGGGACCAGCTCCTTGTGTGGAGATTTTATGAAAGATGCTGATTTGGAACCTATATATAAGAATGTCCTTATCAAAAACAAATGCAAAGGGAAATTAATGCATTCACACACAAAAGGGGCCAAGCTTCCAAAGCTAAAGATAAGAAAGAACAAAGCAACTGACTAATAAAAAATTTAAGTCTGGTTTTGTTGTTTGGGTTTGATTGCTTTTAAATGATGGTCAATGATAAAAAATAAAAAAAAAATGACACCTTTGGTTGCACTTTTACCATAATAAAATAAAAAGCAAAGATCATAAGTATAAAAGAGTATTTTATATTTGTCAATAAAAGCCAAGAGTAAATTTAGAGTGGTTTGCAAACTTTCTCATTGAACCACAATGTATGGAAATTTGCTTTGAAAGACTGTAATATTTATAAATTTTACCACATAGTAAAACAAATTACAGAAAAATATTGCAAAGTACCAAAAGATATTACAGAGAAAGTAAAAATTATCCAAATCCCATGACCCAAACATTGCTATAGCGCTATTTTTTTCCCTTATCTGTCTGATCCTGTGTTTTCTCCCCACTTCAATGAGATCTCCATGAGGCCAAGGGTGCTAGTATTATTGTGTCCTCAGGCATTCTTACAAGTGAACTAAGCACAAATTATTACTGGTAACAGAGACATTAGAGATGCCAATAATTGTATTCTATTGTAATTATAGCCTCAGGAGGTAGTGAGGGACAGAGAGGCAGTTTGTCCCTCCAATACATAGCCCGCAGCTCTCAGTTTTCTCATACCTTGTATCTGCTTTTGTCATTTTTATAAACCATTCTCAATTCCATTCCCACTCCTAGCCCCCACCCCCACCCTGAGCTGGTATTTCTAATATGACCTGTGCACAGGTATTAGAAAGTAAAGCATGTAGCATCTAACTCCTTTGGCTAAAACCTTCTGCTGTTAGGAACAAAAGCCAGCCCCTAATCTGGACCCATCTCATCCACCCTCTCCCCCTTCTCTCCCTGCTGCCTCCACACTGACCAACTTTCCGTTCTCTAAGTGCTGTTTATTCCTACTCACCCTCCTTTAGTTAATTTCCATATATCCTTCAGATACCTTCAAATGTCACTTTGGGGGTGGGGAGTGCTTTCTTTGCTCCTCAAAATGGACAAGGTCACCCTGTATATGCTACATGCTCAGCTCCTTTCTTTCATAGGTTTGAACCAGGGTGCCATTTTACATTTATACCCCTGTGTGTTTGTGTGACGAGTGTCTGCCTCTTGCAAGTCTGGTTTTCCTGACGACTGTATTCCCAAGGCCCAGCATTTGTCGAAGTATCATCTACAAATACTTATTTTTAAATCCCAGTGTCGGCATTATTGTAAATCCCAGCTAAAGAGCCTAGAAGCCCAGGAGGGCTTACCCAGGAGTGGCCTTAGGAATCAAGAACTGGGGTATTAGCCAAAGGGCCTCCTCTTCTTCTCCCTACTTCTCAACTGTGAAAACTGAAGTTCCCCAATGCAGGTAACTGAGACGATGCTATATTAAGATTTACTAATAAAAATGACTGCAGGATGTAATGCTCAAATTAATGATTTATTTATAAGATCATGGCACAAGCAACGAAAGTACTGTTTACTTGCGCGCAAAAAAAATTTCGTAAAATGGCCAGCTCTAAACGCACCGCTAGAGTAACGATTTGAACTGTTTTGCAAACTAACCCTTCCATTTGTGAGAATACTCACTGCCTAGGTCACATTCTTCTCCGGTTATATTTTAAATCGGCATTTTTAAGGAACATGTTTGCTTAGAGAACTAAACATCTTAAATCTCTTCAGAAAAGCTTTCCACACATGACGACTCTTATGATCTATATTCTGTGAGTAAGGCCACTGAGACACAGAGGCAGGTGAGTGACTTACAAAGGGCGCACTGCCGGAGGCCAAACCAGACGCACGCAGCCCCCGCGTCTCGTCTCGTCTGGGTCCCCGCCCCCGCCCCCGCCGCGCTCCACCCCGACCCCTCCCCGGGCCCCCCAGGCCTCTCTCCCTCAGTCAGACCTGAACCACTCGCTTGTGGAGGTGCCGGCCTACGATGGAAACCCGGGGTCTTCCCGCGCACGGGCCCTGGGGAGGCGAGCGGCGTTCCCACCGACCTCCTCTGCGCAGCTAGCGGCGCGCGGCGCTCGGAGGCCTCGGGGTGGGGGAGGCGCTCGCGCAGGCCGGGGCCGGGCGCCCAGCCGCTTGGCGCGTAGGCGGCGCCGGCCCAGAGGGAAAGGCGCGGTGCGCCCCCGGCGACGGCCACTCCAGCAGTCTCCCCGGCCCGCGCGCATTCCCAATGGCCCGAGTCCGCTGGCGTCGCCGCAGCCCGGCCTCCTGGCCCCTCCTCCCGCCCTCGGTCCCCGCCGGAAGCCGGAGTTTGCCGCCGGGGGGAGTGGGCAGAGGCTTGCGGGGTGACCTCCTCTTACCCGCCCCAGGACGCTCCGGAGGCTCTCGGCACCTTGTCTGGTGGGACTGGGCAGTTGTCCCCAGGCGAAGAGAGCCCCCCGATTCGGGCTTTGGAATGCGCGAGTTGATATCATTACTAATGAGAAGTGCAAAAAAGAAAACAGAAAAGGAAACCCCCGCACAGGCCCGCTTTGTCCGGCGGAGCCCCTAGGCCCGTCTGAGTTTTCGGGGCAGCAGGCAAGGTCGAGAGGAGGGAGGAAGAGGAGGCGGCTCCGGGTCCGACTCCAGAGCTGACCGTGACTCCTGGAAAGCACATTGGCCGCGGGGGGCGCGCACTCCAGGCAGGGGCCCTGCACAGCGTAGCTGGGAGGAGGACGGGCTCCTGGAGTTAGCCGCTGGCGTACGAGGGGGCAACTCCAAATCTGGCTTTGTTCCCGAGAGGACTCGTTCCTTGCCTCCCTCGCGCTTCCCTTCACCCTACTGCCCAGCTCGTCACCCCTTTTCCCCAGGAGAACGCGCACCGACGCAGTGACCTCCACCCGGACGGCCGCGGGCTCGGGAGGGTGTGTGGTCCCCGACGGCCCCGGCGGCGTTGGCGGCGCCTAGAAAAGGCGGGCCTCGCCAGGCCCGGCCCGCGGCGCCCCGGCGCGTGGCACGAGACCCGGCGCGCAGGGCGCACAGCCGCCGACCGCACCTTCGGTTCTGCCCACAGCCCCCGGTACCTTTAGCCTGTCCGGTAGGGTCGGGTCGCTGCGGCCGCGGCGAAACCCCGCTACTGACCCGGATCACAGCTTCCAGCGCGCAGCCTGCGACGCTCCCCGGGTTTCCGAGGCTGGTGTCTCGCGTCCCATCAGAAAGTACGGGGACTGCGCCCTGGATGGCTGTGCCCGGAGTCCAGTCGTCATATCACTGACACCTTCCTTTCATCGTGTTTTATGCCTGACCTCTGCACGTGCGGAGGATATGGTGACAAGTTAAAGAAAAAAACGCTTAGCTGTGCCTCCAGGCCCACGTGCCCTCCTAATGGACACCTAGTATTTATCTGTTCCCTGAAAGCCGAGACCGCAAAGTAAATAAATGAGCGAGCGACGGTAAAACCCGGCAGGATTTCCGCTAGTCCTGCGGCGAACTACATGTCCCAGGAAGCCGCGGTGCCGGGACGCGTGTCCACTGCGCCATCCACTTACAGAAAGCCTTACTCAGCGGGTCCAATCCCCTCGCCTGGCACCTTGGACTGGAGCCTGAGGCAGATTCGCCCCCAGTGATGCTCCAGTTGTAGGAGCAACTCAAGTTTATCATTGTCGGGAGAAAGAGGAGCAGTGTGGTTCTTGCCCGTTTCAGCAGAGCGACTGGCATCCCCTGAGCAAGCCCGCGCTCGGGTTCTGATTCTCCTGGGGAGAGTGGAGACCCGCGCGCCTGCCCCGCACAGCCAGCGACACCCCCTGGAGCCGTTTTTGCTGCTGCGATCGGCCGGCGTGCCCCTGCCCGAACCACGGCTCGTTCCGCCCACGTCTTACGTTTCATTTATCCGTGGATCATTTTGATAGCCCGTCTTGTAAATGTTTAGCATTTTGCTGCTTTACTACTTCTTTCTGGGGACAGTTCCAGCATTGGCGGAGACCGGCGGGGAGAGGCGACTTAGCCCAGAGAAGAGTGAAATATGGGGACCAGGGCTAAAAGCAGCTGTTGTTCTGCCTGCGCGCTACTTCTATATTCAGGCGGTGGATACATCAGGAAATAAGTAAGTTGAGAAACGGCTGCCTAACTATTTTGGAATGCAGTTAAAGCTACTGTTCCTTCAAGTTTTATCCGCCCAAGAACTCGTTTCTCCGCAGCAGTTTAAATTCCAGGATATTTGGGTGCTATCCACATCTGGTTGTAACTGTCTCCATTCCAACCACTTTCTCAGAGTTTTAGAAATAATTCCGTATTAGCTCTTCTCCTAGCTATTTTCATAGGGCTTCCCACCTAACTAGAGAGACAAAGCCCCAGCACCTTGCTAGAAATAGGATTTCTAACTCCTTTTGCATAAGCTGTTATAAGGAATTTAAATCCAGTTGTTAGAAACTTGGTTGGTTTCATCTTTCTCTGGTGCAGCCCTCTGTTTCCAGATAGACATCTGCAGGTAAGTGTGTTTTGCAACTCAAAAAGAAAAACCAAGCACTGTTTGAAACTTTAGAGCTCAGAGGGAAAGTATCAAAGCATGAAGTGTGAATCTCCTCTGTGTTTGCAGCAAGTTTATTTCAGTTCATTGAATTCAACAATTGAAATTATACTTAAAACTTATTTCTAGAATTCAGATACTTCTGAAATGATTGTCTTTTTATTGCAGACCATGTATATTTTGTAGGAAAGGAAAAAACCTTGGGAATAAGTTTTCCAAAGCAAAAAAAGTTTATAAATAGTATAATTGGAGAAACTAAATATAATCTTAACAGCAAGAGTACTCACTCAAAAAAACTTTCGTACAGTGTCACTTAGATGATACACAACCTACTGGCTTTTACTCATGCTGGACATGATTTATAATACTAATTTTTATTTTTATTTTTTTATTTTTTTAAAATATATCTTTATTGATTTCAGGGAGAGGAAAGGAGAGGGAGAGAGAGAGAGAAACATCAATGATGAGAGAGTCATTGATCGAGCCTGCAACCCGGGCATGTGCCCTGACAGGGAATCGAACCCTGATCGCCTGGATCCTAGGTCGACGCTCAACCGCTGAGCCACGCCCAGCCAGGCAAATAATACTGATTTTTAAAATAATCATTGAGAATATCTTTCAAAATTATCTTTAGAGGCACCATTTGATCACACATTTCCAGATGTGATGGGTGTGAAATAAATAGTAGGTTGATAAGAATATTTTTATATATGAAATGCATAAATATGTTCTATGTTTACATAGATTAGTTTTATTAACATATTCCTTTGCAATTTTCTAATGAAACTGTTTTATGTTATCTTGGCCATTGTCATTGTCTTCTTTTTTAAATCTCTGATCCATCATATTCATTCTGGTACCAAAAGTGTAAGAGACAAGACAAGTGTATGTTAGGGGGAGAACATGGAGAACAGTAAGGTTCACACAGACTGGAGAGCATAATCTTTGTGCATTTGTTCCTTAAAATAATCTTTACATATTATTCTTCTACCCATCACAGGTTCACATCTTCTCCAGGTGAAAAGGTGTTCCAGATTAAAATCTCGGCACCAGAGGAGCAATTCACTAGAGTTGGAGTCCAGGTTTTAGACCGCAAGGATGGGTCCTTCATAGTCAGATACAGAATGTATGCAAGCTACAAAAATCTGAAGGTAGAAGTTAAATTCCAAGGTCAACATGTGGCCAAATCCCCATATATTTTAAAAGGTAATTTGGAATATAACTTTAAAACAACGATTTGAATACAATGATGTGTGTCATTTAATCAATAAAAACAAGTTAGCATATTTTTTTCACTGAAAGAAAAAAAATAGACATTTTCACCTGGAAAGCTAAATTGAGAGCCCTGGACAAAAATGCAAGATTTGAATGGAAATTATAATTCACTAAAGAGGAAAGAACATATCAATAGAGAATTTGCCCCCTGAAGACACAACATTAGCAAGAATTATCAAGCTATGTACAATATGGTCATAGGTGACAATTAATTGGGGGTATATGACAAGTAACTGATAAGCATTATTGAAATTTGGTCACTTCAGGAAGAGAGGTCTTGAAGCAAAGGGGTAAGTCAACTAAATGTGGTTTTTTGTTTTGCTTTGTTTTTGTCTTTGTTCCAATAGTATTTTTCCAGAGAAATTCTCTGATTTTTTCTTTTTTAATATAGGATGAGAGTGCAGCTGCATTACCTGGAGCCATATCCTTTCATCTCAGTTGAGATAGTACCCTAAAACAATGGAAAATCAGAGAAACAAATTTATATACAGAGACAAATTTTTCTTATTCCCCACCTCCAACAAAGGCAAATGTTTTAAAAACATTTCCCACATTCCACCAGGTTCTTTTCCCACATTCCACCAGGACTACATGGTACAATATAACCTGCTAAACCCAAAAAAAAAATTCCATTGTTGACTACTTACTGGGTCAGGTGGGAATATGAGAATTATAAAAAGGAATGACAGTAAAATCTCAATGTAGATTCTGCTATAATGTTAGTATTATTTCTATAAACATAATTCATTACAATATGAACTGTTTTGAAGATTACTTTTGTTTTTATACAATTCTTGAAAAAAATAACAAGCATAGTAGAGGTTCTTTGTTTACTTAAATTGTTTTTTTAAAGTATATATATTGATTGATTTCAGAGAGAGGGAGGGGGTAGAGAAATAGAAACATCAATGATGAGAGTCATTGATCGGCTGCCTCCTGCACGCCCCCCACTTGGGATTGAGCCCGAAACCGGGGCATGTGCCCTGACTGGGAATCAAACTGAGATCTTCTGGATCATATGTCAATGTTCAACCACTGAGCCAAGTGGGCCAGGCTACTTATATTGTTATTGATGATGATTTACCCATTGAGGAAAATACCTTAGACACTAAGAAACTGTATAAGAGATCATTGAAATATTAATTTCATATCACTTTTGTCTTTCATCAAAACAAGTATATTCCTTTGATATCTTTTCACCAATGTTTGGTTATTCTTAAGTACACAAAACTTAAAGAACGATGGACTATAATAGCCACTGTGAGCACAAATGAGTACCCATTGGCTTTCTTTTGAACTTGTGCAAAGCAGGCCTAACTCTGAAAATATCATGATCTTACTGTGAAGAGCTATCAGAAACAGAACACTGACTTACTAGTGATGCCCAGTGTGATAAAAATGTTTTCTTTTTCCTTTTTTCCCCATCAAAATATTCTTCCTAATAACCCAGGCAAAATTTGTGAAGTCATATTATGGATATTTGTTACGTGTTTCAAATGCTGAGTGAAATTATTACCGTATAGTTTGTTGCTTGTGTGTAATTAGGGCCAGTTTACCACGAGAATTGTGACTGTCCTCTGGAAGATAGTGCAGCCTGGCTACAGGAGATGAACTGCCCAGAAACCATCGCTCAGATTCAGAGAGATCTGGCGCATTTCCCTACTGTTGATCCGGAAACTATTGCAGCAGAAATCCCAAAGAGATTTGGACAAAGGCAGAGCTTGTGTCACTATACCTTGAAGGATAACAAGGTACAATTCGTGATTGGCATTTGCTTGTTTGTCTTAGTGATTTTTTTGTTTTGACCATTTGGCTACAACTGGCTACACAGTTTTACTAAAAATCATTCTGAGGATCACTGTGATAAGCTTTACCTCAATGAAGCCTGCCAGTACCTTTAAACTAACGTAATATACACTCAATTATCTTTTAGGTTTACATCAAGACTCATGGTGAACATGTAGGTTTTAGAATTTTTATGGATGCCATACTACTTTCTTTGACTAGAAAAGTAAGTATTTCTTTTCTCTTATGTATAATAGGCAATTTAAGCCCAGGTTTTATATCTTTCAAACTAAAAGTAATAACAGTATCAGGGGTGTTCTATTTTGGAGCCTTATTATAATACTATTCTGAAGTTTTATGTCACGTGGGATGTCTGTGTTAATTTCCTAGGGCTGCTGTAACAAAGTTCTACAAACTGGGTGGCTTTAAACAACAGAAATGTATTCTTTCACAGTTCCAGAGGCTAGAAGTCCAAAATCAGGGTGTCAGCAGGGCTGTGCTTCCTCTGAAACCTATAGAGAAGAACCCTTCTTGGCTCTTCTTGACTTCTGTTGGTGCCCAGCAATCCTTGGCATTCCTTGGTTTGCAGCTGCATTGCTCCAGTGTCCGTCTGTCCTCACATGACATTATCCCTGTGTGTCTTTATGTCTTCCCCTCTTCTCACAAGGACACCAGTCATATTGGATTAAGGGCCGGCCCGCCCTACTGCAAACTGATCTTAACTAATTACCTCTGCAGCAACCATATTTCCAAATAATGTCATTCTGAGACACTGGGGTTTAGGACTTTAGCATATTTTGAGGGGAACACAGTCAACCCCATGACAATACCTTAGAGAGGGAAATGCCTTAGAGTAAAATTATTTTGGTTCTATACATACTTTTAACCCAAAGAAGACTTGCTGTATTCTGCATTCTCTTCCTTGGTAAAATGTTCTTTTAACAGGGTTCTAATGGAGTACTTGACGTCTGTAGTAAAATGGTTTATATGAAAAACTATACCATTATTTTTATCAGTTGCTTACTAGCTATTTATTGAACAACCTGTGTGCATATCTTGGTTGAATTATTCATGGAAAATCATAGTAACTGTGTTAAGATTGCAAAGCATTTACAGTGAATTAATTCTGAACATGCGTAGTTAGATAGCATCAGTGTTCTGCCTTCTTTAGGCTAAGTCATCAGAGTGCTGGCAAGAATTTCTTGCTCATCTGTGTCAATCCATGGAGAAATAAGAATGCTTTTCAGTACCTCAGTTTCTCAAGAGGCTTCTCAAACCGACCAGTGCAGTTGCTGCCTAAAACATATATATCTTGTTTTACAAATACCCCAAATATTTCCCCATAGCTAGGTTCTTTCAACACATTTGCACCAGTAGAAGCAGTCTAGCTTGCAAGTTACTAGTATTGGCTTTAGTGTTGGGCTTCCTAAATTCAAATCCTGGTCCCATCACCTACCTGGGGTGTATTTTAAAATAGAAGGATCTGGCTTATTAACCAGGAATTAGAGTCAGAGTCCCAAGTGCTATATGTTGTAGTTATTTTCTAGCAATTCTCTTTCTGATCATCTTAGAGTCTCTTGGCAGTATTAGAACAGAGATTACCTTAATCATTTCATCCCTATTGAAGCAAGTCTATTGGCCCATATGGGCACCCTAGAAAGGAAATCTAGTATGCTTACACGTATGACAATATTCTGAAAAGTTGCTGCCACTCTTCAAATCAAGGTAATTATCATTACTTGAAGCTTGGCCTTTCATTTGGGACAATTTCTAATTTTTATTGTATTTCATTGCTCACTGTGTGTTAAAGTTGTACTGCAGGATAGAATATAATATGAGTGTGGCCAAGGTTAAAAGGCAGGTAAGTGCCACCCAGTAAAGAGACCAGTGCATGGCTTCAGGTCGCTAATGACAGCAGGTCCACCAGGGTGAAGTGGTCCAGCATTTACTTAGAGAGGAGAGAAGAGAGAGTGTACAAGATTCAGCCCCTTTCAATGTGGCCATTCCCCCAGGGCCAGTGGGTCCACTCCACAGCCAACCACCTCCCACTTCCTGCTACAGTGGGAGCTCCCTGACCCCTTCCCATGGGATCCAAAATACAAAAAGCTGGAGGTGTGCCTGAGGGCCATTGACCCCTGCATTTAAGCAGAACAGAAATAGTATATTCCCTCACTAGGATATAATCCTATCCCAAACTATGAGGGCTCTTTCTCTCTTGGGAAGGAAGTGTACCAGGCCCTACATTGGTGTGGTGGTTTTTTGTTTTTTTTTGCCAAGAAAGACTTCATGCAGGAGATACCTTTCCCAACACATTGATTAACAGAAGACATTATACAATGCAAGAAATGTAAGTTATTTTCTTTTTCCTAGGTAAGGATGCCTGATGTGGAGTTTTTTGTTAATTTGGGAGATTGGCCTTTGGAAAAAAAGAAATCCAGTTCACAGATCCATCCCATCTTTTCCTGGTGTGGCTCCACAGATTCCAAGGATATCGTGATGCCCACCTACGACCTGACTGACTCTGTTCTAGAAACCATGGGCCGGTGAGAGATGGGTCACAGACGACCCAGAGCCTTGGGTTTTTTTCTGTGGGGAGTTATTTCCCAACAACCTTTGTGATGTGATGGTTTGGAAGGAAAATATGTTGTACTTTCTGTCTTCCAGAGTAAGTCTGGATATGATGTCTGTGCAAGCTAACACGGGTCCTCCCTGGGAAAGCAAAAACTCCACAGCTGTCTGGAGAGGGCGAGACAGCCGCAAAGAGAGACTCGAGCTGGTTAAACTCAGCAGAAAACACCCAGAACTCATAGATGCTGCCTTCACCAACTTTTTCTTCTTTAAACATGATGAAAGCCTCTATGGTCCCATTGTGAAGCACATTTCATTTTTTGATTTCTTCAAGGTATGGCATCATCTGTGATCAGTCCTTTTTGTTTTTCCAAATACAGTTCACCCTTGAATGACATGGGATTGAACTGCACAGATCCACTTACAGGCTGGTTTTTCTCAATATAGTCAGCCCTCTATTTCCCCAGTTATTGCATCCATGGATTCAGCCAACTGCAGATCAAAAACAGTATTTTCATCTGAGGTTGGGAACCCAAGGAGGCTGATGGCTGACTCTCTGCACTGATCTTTGCCATTTTATATAAGGAACTTGATCATCTGTGGATTTTGGTATCTGGGGGGGTCCAATCCCCCATGGATACCGAGGGATAACTGTTTGGAGGTTGTCAAAAGTTATACATAGGATTTTGACAGTGTTTGGGAGGGGAGTCAATGTCCCTAAACCCCATGTTGTTCAAGGGTATACTGTATCTTCATTTAGGGGAGAGAAATTGAGGCCTGTAACTTACAGGGGATGGGAGAGATAAGCATAAAGCTCAGTGACTATCAAGGCACGGGGCCCCAGGGAGCGGTTTGGCAACCTGGGTCTATACTCAGTTACCCAGCCCTGACATTAAATATACATCAGGGAGCTTGGGGCAAGGGGAGAGCGATAATTGTTTTCCCCAGTTGACCCTCAAGATAAATACATTTCAGCTCCAAACCTCTTTTTATTAATAAATACATGTAAGTGATTTTACAAATACTTCTCCCCAGAGCCACAGTTTGACAACAGACTAAAGAAGATATAAACCAGGTGTCTCTTATGAGGCCTTCTGGTGGGGAAATGACTTGAAATCCATCCAAATGATCTGCCTGGGAATTCTGGAGATTAGGGAGCACTTTCTGTAACTAGAATGTGAATTGCTCATGTTTCCTGGGGATCCTTCTCGGCTGGGAACCCAAGGATGCTGTTCTCTAGAGAACTGCCCTGTTCTCTAGACCACTGAGTAGTTTTTGAAGTCCCATGTGGTGGAGAGAAAGGTGGGCAAGGCAAGCGATTAGCGAGCTCTGCCTATGCTGTATACGGCCAAGTTTGTGTGTGTGTGTGTGTGTGTGTGTGTGTGTGTGTGTGTGTGTGTGTGTGTGTGTGTGTTGATGGGTTACATGGCAGCAGGTAGACCTAAAGAAAGCCATAAGTTGAGTTGTATTTCTATATGCATATTGTAGAGATTTTTTGAAATATCGTTAAAACCAAAGAAAGCTAATACCAGCCATCCCTCCTCAGGGTGTTCGGTCATGCCTTTGCTTCATTCCTACCTGTTGAATTTGCTACAATGAAAGACTGTTGATTACCACAATGCTATGGATATTTTTATTCATAGATGCACTTGCCTTAGAGGTTGTTAATTTCCTTAAGATTTGTGTGTGGCCATCTGACGTTTAAAAGGTATGGTTAGCATGGCATAGAATGTGGCATCATCAGGTGCTCACATGTGATCAAGAAAGTAATAGAAAGATTACAAGTCACCATAAATCTATTTTCCTTAGGTTGTAGCCTCAGGACAACAGTTATGTATTATTATATTGGCTGCTTCAACATTAGACTTGTGGTCTCTTTGTGAAATTTAGGAGAGCATCAAAATAAGTCTTCAACTCTAGGTCAGCATGTTATATAATAGCACTTCCTAAGTGGTGAAAGCAGTGGGCAAAATCTGGCCAGTTTGTATCTGAGGACGGTGAGGGTTTTTGTGTGGAAAGAGGAGAATTAAATGAGAGTAGAATAAAGGAAATTTAATGGAGGTTCTTTTATTTTACTGCTGTTTCACAGCATAAGTATCAAATAAACGTTGATGGCACTGTCGCAGCATATCGCCTGCCATATCTTCTAGTCGGCGACAGTGTTGTGCTGAAGCAGGACTCCATCTACTATGAACACTTTTACAATGAGCTGCAGCCCTGGAAACACTACATTCCAATTAAAAGCAATCTGAGCGATCTTCTAGAAAAACTTAAATGGGCAAAAGATCACGATGAAGAGGTAAGGTCAGTCTCCTTGTACCCTAATATCATGGGTTCATTTTAAAATATCTGCTCAGTATGCTCAGATATAGACCTTTACCTATAAATAGGAAGCCCCATGGGTAGCACAGTTCCGTTCAGGGTGAGCACAGGCGTTGTGGCTTGGATTAACTGTCTAGTCTGCACATGAAACAAAAAGCTAAACCTTGGCCTTGACTATGCTCTCTCTCTTTTAGTCAAGTTGACCTGAGCCTCCCAGCATTCCCTCACCTCTTCTAGAAAGATGAAAATTAAGATAGCCAGCCTGACAGGAGGAAAATCTAACTGCTATGGATTAAAATGAGGGATTGTATGAAGTAAACTTCGAACTAATTTTTAAAACAATGCCTTAAGTTTAATCCTGCATTTACTTTACAAAGTCATTGTTACTTCATTTAATGTTTACCTTTTCTCTCCAAGAGAGGTTTAATTCTAGAAGGTTTAATATGACTTCTCAAACTTTCAAGTCTTAGAAACATCCCTTTTTTTGAACAAATATACTCTGTTAAATGTTCCCTGTACCATGAGAGACTAACCCCAAAGATATTTTTCCCACTGTTGTCCCACTAAAATGTACTCTGAAAATCAGTTTTCTTATATTTGCATGGGGAAAATGTCTCATGAAAGGATTTTTTGTTGTTGCTCCCATAGGCAAAGAAGATAGCAAAAACAGGACAAGAATTTGCAAGAAATAATCTCATGGGTGATGACATATTCTGTTATTACTTTAAACTTTTCCAGGTCAGTATTTTCTAAGAAAATGACATCTAACTTGTAATTGATCATATTAGTAGCAAATAATATTTCACTTAACAATGTCTGAAAGTATATAAGGAGATAAATGTATACCTCTGTGGGTGAAAATCAAGGACAAACAATAAATAATAATGAAAATAGTACAAAACCAAAGATTAGCTAGTGTATAATGCTACAACACTAAAGGAAAAGTATTAATGTTAGAACTATGTGGTATGTGGTTAGGAAATTGGCATCTGATTCTGCAAAATTACTGTGCATGGGTTCATATTTTCTCTTTGTACAATATTACTGATGCCTTATCATTTCTTTGTCTACATAGTGCAAGGTGTGTTTGGAACTGTTATGCTGACTCCATGAGCCATGATTTCTCTTGGAAATCATTTCATGAACCTAAACATTTAAGGATCATAATGAAAGCACATCTGACAATTTGAAAGGTTCTTTATATTATAAAAATGCAGTAGTAAGCAAGTAATTTGCTAATAATTATACTAGGTATAAATTAAGCTTTTTTTTAAATCTCAGAATTGCAAATTTTGAGCCCCATATCTTAGCCTCTGCTACAAGACAAAGTTGATCTTTTACTGGTCTGCACTGGCCTCTTCCCCTTTATAACCTTTCCTAGAGGACAGTGAAGGTATAGAGAGGGTGAAGGTATAAACTGAAGGAGTGGGGGGATTTACTGTATAAATTCCTAAAGATCTACAGGGTAGTATTCATTCACTCAACTCACATATACTAGTGTATAAGCACCTAGCCCAGAGCCCTGCACAGAGGGGGCACATAATGAATGAAGATAGTGACTGATTCTGTATAAGCGACAGTGGGTAAGACAGAAATAGTCTCTGTCCTCAAATTCTCAGTCTAGGGAAGATCACATGCACAGTTATTTTCACAGCAAGGCAAAGGCAGTAAAAACTAAATTAAAAAATCAAGTTATATAAATAAAGGATGAATAAGGAGAGATCCCCTAGAAATAAGCAGCCAGTGTCCAAAGGACAGTTGCCTCTCAAAAGCTCTCTTGTTGAATATTTAAGGGAAGTGCGGTGGACTTGACACGTGAGTTAAATGATTGAACCACATTCTAGCAAATTCCAGCCTATCTAATTTGGTAAATAAACTTTAAGCATTATGTAAGGAATGCTTTTTGTATTGTTGTCTGTACAGGAATATGCCAATTTACAAGTGAGTGAGCCCCAAATTCGAGAGGGCATGAAGAGGGTAGAACCACAGACCGAGGATGACCTCTTTCCTTGCACATGCCATAGGAAAAAGGTAACCAGAACTAGCCAATGTCAGAGTAACAACTAACTTTGGTCCAAGTGCTTAATCAGTCACGCAACAACTATTTGAGTTTCTCCTGGAGCCTCCAAGTAATTCATTCTACCAGATAGATAGATATAATAGATAATAACAAGGCAAAAGAAAGGGCTCTAAGATGCAGTTAAGTGAGAAGACGTAGGAGCTCCAGGCAAAGTGGAGGAAAGTCATTTTCTGTTTGTTTGTTTGTTTGTTTGTTTTTAAATATATTTTATTTATTTCAGAGAGAGGAAGGGAGAGAGAGAGAGAGACAGAAACATCAGTGATGAGAGAGAGTCATTGGTCTGCTGCCTCCTGCATGCCCCCTACTGGTGATCGAGCCAGAAACCCAGACATGTGCCCTAACAGGGAATTGAACCCCGATCTCCTGGATCATAGGTCAGTGCTCAACCGCTGAGCCACGCCGGTGGAGCAAAAAGTCATTTTTTTTAATGTGAGATTTCAGATCACATGGCATTTAAATAGCTATTTTTTTTTTTTTAAGTATTTTCACTTGTATCATCTAATAGCCTCATCTCCCTGTGAGATAAGTTTGGCAAAGTTTATCATCCCATTGAGAAACGAAAAAATATATAACCATGATTATTCGTTAGCAGATTATTAGGAAAAGCAATCTCTGCTGACACCACTACATACTGATTTTGTTTATAAAAGGCAGATTCACATAGGGACTTGTCAAGCTAAAAAGGACCTTAGAGGTCATCCAATAAATGCCTTCATTTTACGGTTAACAAAACTGATCCCAAAGAAGAAGTTAGTTCAGAATCAGCTAGCTGGATTACAGCAAAGCAAGGACCAAAAACTACTCTCTCATCTTCAAATTGTGTACATGGTTGTGTATAAAGAGAGTGCAGTAGGGGAGGGTTGATTTGATTATAATTGTTTTTTGTTTGAAGGAATGTATATTGTATAAAATTGTGATTTATACATACATATATATATAAAATATATATAGTGACATTTTTTAAGCGACATAATAATAGAGTTTTGGTTGTATTGTTTTTGTTTTGTTTTGCTTTGTTTTGAGAACTGATTTGCCACCAAATAGCCTTTCAAAATGGTACATCATCAACCAACGTTAACTCCTGTCAATGCTACAAAACCATAAAACCAGTTAAAGCCAGTGCCCATACAAATTGCCAGAATTGAAAGGTACCCTTTCACAAAGTTAGTGATTTGGTATCAGAATACTTCTGTGGATTCCAAATGAAACTGGGCAGCTTCCTCTCCCCACTCCTCTCTTTATTTTTTAAATCCTTACCTGAGGATATTTTTTCCATTGGTTTTCAGACACAGTGGAAGGGAGAGAGAGAAAAAAAACACATCAGTGTGATAGAGACACATCGATTGGTTGCCTCCCAAATGCTCCCTGACCTGGGCTAGGAATCTAGCCTGCAACTGAGCTATGTGCCCCTGGCTGGATCAAACCCGAGACCCTTCAGTCTGAAGGCCGACGCTCTAACCACTGAGCCAAACCAGTTAGGGCCACTCCTCTTTTTAGTTTTTAACTTTGTGTAAGTGTTTTTAGGGCTGTCAAATGATTCCACTGATTTGTAGAAGTTAGGGGTGCTGGAATGACAGCTTTGTTTATTTCTTCTTTGTTGTCTTCCCTACCCTGTCACTGACCATTGGTAACATAAGGCCCTTTACAATTATACCCTTAGATGTTTGCGTTCCACAATGGTAGCCCTGTAAAACTACCTGTGGGTGATTCCAAAAACAGGTCTAGACCCTACAAGTCTATAGCAGTAACTTGGCTTTTTTCCCCTCCTTTTATCTTTAAGGGAAAACAATTAATAGACTAATGTAAGTCTTCCTAACTCATATAGGACTTCTTGATGGCTCTAAATATTTTGCTTCTTAATTTCAGACCAAAGATGAACTCTGATATGAAAAATACCTTCCCTTCAAATAATGGTGCTCTGAAGACTCTTCTTAACTGAAAAGAAGAATGTTGTTTTTTAATATTAATGCCATGGACAATATGAAATCTGCTATGTGATTATCTGGGTTATGAAGATATATTTCTTCTTATTATTCGGTAAAAAATGTGCTGTCTTTTAAAGCACATTTTTAGAATTTTATAATAAAACCACTTTTATTTTAAAGGCCTGTGTTATGCTAGTTATTAACTGTATTTGAATCATGGAGCAATAAAAAGAGAAGGGAGTCTGGGTCCTGGACTCAGTGTGGAACATCACAGCTGCTACCACCTACCCAGAAACATGGTTTGCATGACAAAGCAATAAACCTCTGTCTTGTTTACACTGTTATTTTGGATTTCCATCACCCACAGCCAAACCTAATTCTAACAAACATATCTTACAAGGCCTTTCATAATCTGGTCTCTGCCTGCATCTCTAATCAAATCTCTCACCACTTCCTAATTGTGTGCTCTGTAGCCCAGCAAAATCAATCCCTTGCCGTTCTTTCAGTGGCTTCTTACCTTGCTTGTGTATGCTTTCCCCTGGGTCCGGAACGCCATGACCCTCTCCTCTTCCTCGGGCTTAGATAGCCTTCAGTGCTCATTTCAGGAATCACCCCTCTGCATCTTCACATCTGCATACTTGCATCATTGCCTTTACCGTGCTATGTGGTAGTGATCTAGCTGGTTGTCTCTTTCCCTTATCAGATTTTAAGCAACTTGACTACAGAGATCATGCTCTTCTTCTATTCGATCTAATAATGTACCTCCAACTAGAAAGGCTCAATAAATATTAAATGGATGACTATCTGAATTAATGAAAATCACTTCGAAATGTGATTAAGAGAATTAAAAAGGAACTTGAAATCCTAACACTGGACCATAATGTTTTACAAATTCCTTCACCTAATAGTTTCCCTTCCATCCATCTTACCGTTAGTCTGTGAGAAGTTTTTAAAATTGTGTTGTGTTTTATATACGGAAATATATAACATGTCTGCAAGCTTCAAAATAATTATGAGAAAACACCCAGGTAACTACTAACAAAGATTCTTTCTTTGACAAACTTAGGCAGACTCCTTATAAAATCCAGTCTCCGCAAGAACCCCGCCAGTTCCCTTTAGCAAGAATCCTCCATCCTTCAGTGCCTGTGGTCTTAACTTCACTGAGAATCCTTGAGTTGCACTCTTAGGGTGGATTTTATGGCATGTAAATCAAGTTGTTTTTAAAAGCATAGGTGGGAAATCAGGAGTCAAGACACGTTCATTACGATTTGTAATCCAGGAGAGCACGAGGTCCATGCCAGGCGGTTTTCTGGATTTTCTTTCCTTACCTGGTCTGTGGCAGAGAAGAGGACTGGGCTTGGGGAAGGTTCGCTCATTCAAGGAACACTGACCTGCCACGCATCAGCCCCGGAGATGCAAGGAGAAAGGACGGGAACACAACTCCCTGCCCTCACGGGTCTGCAGTCCAGCGAGCGGACAGACGCCCCCAGCGGCCGGCGCGCCGGGCGGGCCTGGGACGCTCAGGCCGGGCCGGGGAGCGGAGGGCGAGGGGCGGCGCACCGCCACCGGGGGGCTCCGAGGAGAGGGGCAGCCAGGGGAAAGCCCGCGGCGGCGGCAGGTCCGGGGGCTGGGGAGCGTGAGGAGAGCCGAGGCCCGGGAGCCTCGGGCCAAGGAAAAGAGCGGTACGGAGGAGAAAAACAAGAGGCGAGGGGCCAGCCGTGTAAAACCTTGGCGCTCGTTGCATAAAGCCTTCGGCCTTGGATTATGAGCCAGAGGAGAAGACTTTGGAAGGTTCTGCGCCAAAGGTTTACATTTCAACTGGGTCTCGGCGAGGGGAGGCACGAGCACAAGAAACCACCCGGCCGACGCTTTCAATAATCCGGGTGGAAGTGATGGTGGAGCTCGGCCGGGCCGGGAGAAGCAGGAGAAGCAGTTGGATTCCGTCTATTTGCAAACAGGGCGAACGGGACGAGCTAATTGTGGGGTGTGAGGAGGAGTCGGCGTTGACCCCGCGTTTTTTTGACCTGCGTATCTGTCACGCGATGGGGAAGGGCCCAGAGTGGACAAGCCGGCGGCGGGGCAGCGGCAGCCGGTTGCTCGCCAGCCACCCGCGTGTCCGCGTGCAGACGTGGCTCTACCACAGCCCGCGGCGGGAAAACTCCCGCCCCCAGCGTGCCCCGCGCGCCCGCCCGCGCGCTCCGGGGCGGGGCCTGCGCGCGCATGCGCCGCCGCGGAGCGCTCGGGCGGTTGCAGCGAGACGGTTCCTCGGAGCGCGGTAGTTGGCTCCCTGAAGCGAGCAAGGGCGCTTCGGCGCTCTCGGCCACTTTCCCTCCCCCGGTAAGTGCGGCGGCGGCGGCGGTTGGCGCTACTAGGCGGGGGACGGCCTCTCGAGGGAGCGCTAGAGTGCCTGGCGGCCCCGCCTGAAGCATTTCGGACTCGCGGCTGCCGCCTCTCCGGAGCTGTTTGTCGGCTCCGTGAGGCGTTCGGTTTAAGTTCGGTGCCGGCGGGCACCGGCCGCTGGGGCGTCACCTGCCTGGCGGGTTAGGAGGCCGGAGTGTGGGGACGGAGCTGGAGGGCAGAGCCGAACGGGTCCCACCCGGGTCCCTCGAGCCGGTCACCGGCGCCTGGCTTGAAGCCGCCTCCGAGCTTGGATGGGTCGCCCCCGGTCCTCGGAAGAGCCGCCGCACCATTGAGGGAATAAGCCGGTTCTCGGATGCCTTCGAATCCCAGCCTCCTGAAACCCCGCGTCGAGCGTCTCCTCTTGTACGGCTTGGTGTGTGTTGCAGACCCGGCCAGGGTATCGGCATCCCCCCTCCCCCCAGAGACTCGAACTCCTGACGTTTTTGTTTGCCCCCGACTTCCCACGTACTGCTGTCGACTGCATAGATAAGGCACGTTGTACCCATTGAAAGTTACCGTGCTGGTGGCATTCTTTGATCCTGGCGCATAAGATGTGGTGGCTTTTTGCGTTCTGAGTATTAGTCGTCATAAAAGTCACCCTTGAATGCTGACGAGGTCGGGACACTACTAAATACAGTACAGAGATTATCACCTAATCATCGCAGCCTCTCTGTGAGGTTGCGGTGTTTTCTCCGCTTGCAGTTGAAGATACTGATCCAGGTTTCAAACCCTGCCCTATGGGGATCCAGCAGCAGAGATTATAACCGAGACTGTCTAGACCAGTTGTGGTGAGATTACACCCTGGAGCAATTCGGTGTTTCCCGAGTGGTCCAGGACGCGTACACCAGCTGTGAAGAACAGTGTGTCCGTCTACTGCACGGGAGTCGAGTTTTCCTGAAAACAAACAAAAGCCCAAATTTTTGAGGAATGGTAGAGCATTCTGGTTAAGATAGCGGATTGAATACATGTATCTAATTTTACTCCCTCCTGAAATCTCACTAAAGTTACAGTCAAGGTTTTCTTATTTTAAAAAAAAAAAAAAAGACAAACCCGCAAGGATGGAGAGAATGGGAAAGGAAACAAAAGCAATAACATATTGAGCACTAGAAAGTAAATGTCTTAGCAAATCTTAGCTTAATTCTAAACCAGCAGCAGGGAGTACTGTGGATCATTTCTATATAAACCAGAGAATCTTCACAATGCACAGAAACTGGCAGCACTGAACACCTTGGGAACTGGCAGTGAAGGGACTTGTGCTGAGGATGAATGTGGAGGGCTTAAGTAAAGATGACTTAGGTGAAATCTATTTGAGAACTAATTAGATACCTAGATCACCTTCCCGGTTTCACACCTTTCTCCCATTAGAAGACTGTAGACTCTTATCTTGAGAATGTAAAACAGGACCCCAGGCACAATTAATTATGGGGCTACATTTATGAAAATGGACACTGAAGGCCAGAGTCCTTCACCCTTCTCCCACTCAAATCCCAGAATTTTTGCAATCAAATTAATACCCTTCAAGCTCAAATAAGAGAATTATTCTACACAGACCTACACATATAAGGGAAACTACACAATAAGTTGATCACAGTGGTTGCTTATGGGAAGAGAAAGGAACATGGTGGCTGGTGGGAAAGAATGTGAGGAGACTTACACATTTTTGTTCTTTTAAAATTCTGTACATGTGCATATATTACCCATTCAAAAATGAAATGTATTCTTTAAAAAATCGTAAATAAGTATACCCTTTGACACAGTAGTTCCTCTCCCAGGAATTTATATTACAGATATGTCTACACATGTGTGAAAATAATGTAAGTACAATGCCATTCATTGCAGTACTATTTTAGGAAAAGATTGGAAACAGTCTCAAATTTTATTCATAAATGGTTGGTGAAATAAATTATGTTTAACCCTTCCTTGGAATATTCTGCAGCCATAAAGTACAATGAAAGATGCTTATTATATATAAAGAAAAGAGTAATCACCAAGATATGTTAAGTATGTGTGGTGGGGGTCAAAGAAAGGCATCATCAGTTTATAAAAAGACAGAAGGGGTGTGTGTACATATAAAGTATCTGGAAAGATATGTAAGAAATGGATAATTCCTTTGGAAAGGAGGTCTTGGTGGCAAGACAACAGTGGGATGAGGGAAACTTCACTGTATATTTTTGGAATCTTTTGAGCTTTGAACTGTATTATCTACTCATGAATTAAAAAACAAATGTTAATGGGGGAAAATGGATGAATAATGAAGTCTGATGTTGATAATGTCCTGAAAAATAAAAGATCTCTGCTGGTAAGAAGGAATGCTGTGCAACAACCCCAAAGTCTCAGTGGCTTACTGCATTTCATGCTTGTGGTTCTTCAGGTCAGCATTTCGTGGTTATTCAGTGGTTTAGATCTGGACTAGGCTGCACTCTACGTTTTAGTTTTGGGTTCAGATCTGCTCCATGTGTCTTCATTCTGGGGCCAGGCTGAAAAAATAAAAATACCTGGAGCGTGTTTTTCTCATGGCTGAGGGTGAAAGTTAAGAGGGCTTCTGGAAATTTGTCCTTCCTCTTCTCATAAATGGCACATTCAAACATTTATGTATATTCCATGAAAGCAAGACCCATAGCCAAACCCAAGTCGAGGGGGTTGATATATACTCTTCCTGTTGGGAGGCTCTGCAGTCACATAACAAATGGTGTGGATATATACTTCTATTGCATGGTGAGAGGGAGAGTTGAGAACAATAATGATGAAAGAAATGGGTTAATAGATGCTGTGAAATTAAGTTAAAGATAGTTGAGAATAAAGATGCTTAGAACATATATATGTCAACATACAGCATCCTATTTTGAAATGAATTTTCTTCAGGTTTCCGTGTTAAGGCACCACATTGGTTTTATATTATATGACATTTGCCAGCCCCACACTTGGCCCTATAATCTATTCTGAGTGCTCATAGGAACCTTGAAAATAATTAATGCATATGTAAAGATACCAGTTCTTAGAGAAGTAGTTCTAAATGTGTTTATTTCAGCTACTGAATGCTCATTCATAGTTCTTGTATCATATCCATGTTTGCCAACCCACCTTTCACAATAGAATCTTCTTTTCAGGGAGATGTCCTTTGCTTCTCAGATGTAATGCACTTTAAGTTTGTTATTCAACAGTGAAAATGAATCATACAGAGGTAATACATATTTTCATATGTTCTGCATCTTCAGGGTTGTGTGTGTGTGTGTGGGGGTGGGTGGGTGGGTGGGTGGTTTGTTTGTAGTCATATGGTTCCAGAGTAATTTTCTTATTTTCAGCTTGTACTGTGAGAGACAGTATAGCATTAGTGGTTAAGAGTAATGACTTTAGAGCAGATTGCCTAAGTTTGAATCCAGCTAGTGGCTATATAATCTTGGGCATGTTATTTAACCTACTGTGCCTCAGTTTCCTCATCTGTAAAATAGAGGTAATAATAGTATTTGCCTCATAGTATTATTAGGAAGGATAAATGTGTTAAAACCTATAAAAAACTTATAATAGTACCTGACACACAATAAGGACTTATTTACCATTAACTATTTAATAATAGCTTTTTAATATCATTGCTTTTTATAAAGAGGCTTTTACTTGAATCATGGGTCTTACAGAACAAACATTTAGCTATTCAGTTGTCTGAATACGCAAGGAAGTAATTTTTTATCCCTTTATTCTTTTGAATTCCAGGTTAAATTAAAAATACCTTTTGGAAATAAATTACTAGATGCTGTTTGTTTGGTACCTAACAAGAGCTTAACATATGGAATAATTCTTACACACGGAGCTTCAGGAGATATGAATCTTCCTCATTTGATGTCACTGGCATCCCATCTTGCATCTCATGGTTTTTTTTGCCTGAGGTTTACGTGTAAAGGCCTTAATATTGTACATAGAATTAAGGCATATAAATCAGTTTTGGTAAGAAATTTTTTTTATATTTACTTATAACAGAATTCTGTTTTAAAATTCTTAATAAATGTAAGACAAGTTTTGTTAGCAGACATTTGATTTAATTTAAATATCTTTTAATGAATATTCTTAGAAACTCAGCAGCATATGAAGGTTCCGTGGAGATGAGTGCTTACATCATAAATGGTCCTCCATGATACTGCCAAGGAAGCTACTTATGATGTAATTTTCTTACTGGAATTACATAACTTTGGAATACAGTTCTGGATATTTTGCTTACTATACTTTGAATGTACAAATTTAGCATAGTTTTCTGTGTACATTATTTGGAAACTATAAAGTCCCAGGATAAAATAAATCTGAAATTTTCTTCTTTTTTTTTTTAATTTATTGATTTTTGAGAGACATGGATTTGTTGTTCCACTTATTTACGTATTCATTGGTTGATTCTCATATGTGCCCTACCGGGCATCAAACCCTCAACCTTGGCGTATCGGGACAATGTTCTAATCAGCTGTGTTGCCAGGCCAGGGCTGAAATTTCTTTTAATCCAAATTACTTTAAGCTTGCTAAGTTTTTCAAAGCTTTAAATTAGATGTTAGTATATCAAATTTTGTATTAGTTGTAATATACATATATATCTTGTTCTGTAAATGTATTTTAGTACTTGATTTTTTTAGACTGGTGAAGTGGTTTTTCCACTTTACTATATTTGCCTGTATTACCCAACATGTGATTTTTTTTTTAATGTCTTTTATTGATTTCAGAGAGGAAGGAAGGAGGAGAGAGAGATAGAAACATCAATGATGAGAGTCATTGATCGGCTGCCTCTGCAGGCCCCTTCCTGGGTATTGAGCCTGAAACCCAGGCATGTGCCTTGACTGGGAATTGAACCTCGATCTTCTGGATCCTAGGTCAATGCTCAACCACTAAGCCATGCCAGCTGGGCTACCCAACATATGATTTGACAGTGGAGGCATCACCGGAAGAGCAAAGGACTGGTTACCTCTTTCAAGAAGAATCTCTTAATATTTTGTGGTTGTCTTTGCAAAGATTTTAGGCATTCCAGTAATGATGAAAAATATGTTGATTTTTCCAGTGGAATATTTTATAGGAGAAGAATTGATCATTTTTCATTGATTTTTTTTTTTAAGAGTTACCTCAAGACCTCAGGAGAATACAAACTTGCAGGTGTTTTCCTTGGAGGTAAGTTATAATATTTTTGAATACTTGTTTTTAAATATACTACTAAAAATATAGGACTAGGTCATTGAGAATTAAAATAGATTACAGGAAGCTAATTTAAGGATTTTTTGTTTTGGGAAGTCACTTCCTTGTGTAACATCAAAGTACTTTATATATTTAAAGCAAATTTGAACTTCATATATATGTATTGTAACCCAAAGATTTCTCCTTTTATTTATATATCTGGTTCACCTTCTTTCAGATGACTCCTTCATGAGGATTGTCCTCACAATCCTTCAGAAAAATAATTCCTTTTTAAAAAAATTTGACTTAGGATTAGTTTTTAGCTCTTCATGGGTTATAGGTATCCATTATGGATATTGCTACTTGTTAATTGTCACCTTTTGGAGTTAATTTATTTATATACAAGTATGATGGGTAAACAGTAAATGAAATATAATTTGCCACATTATCCCCACTACTTTATGTGAATGTTTATACTTCAAACTGAACTTAATTTTAATTGATTTTAGGTCGTTCAATGGGCTCAAGAGCAGCTGCTTCTGTAATGTGTCATATTGAGCCAGCTGATGCTAATGATTTTGTTCGCGGTCTCATTTGTATTTCTTATCCACTGCACCATCCAAAGCAGCAGCATAAACTTAGAGATGAAGATCTCTTTCGTATAAAAGATCCTGTACTATTTGTGTCAGGCTCAGCAGATGAAATGTGTGAAAAGGTGAATTACAACTTGACATTTGTGTGAATGAGCAAGAAAGATAAATATCTTAGGAACAATATATTACCTGAGGCATTCAGTCTCTTTAAAGAGATGCTGATTTGACTAATGCTAGTTTTGTGCCTTAGTTGCCTTGTTGCTTTGAAGAACCTAAAATAAGCATAATGACAGAATTAATCTCCCTATAAAGAGAGTTGGTAAATGGATTAACTTTTACTTGGGAAATGAAGGATTAATCTGAATCTTGTGATTTGGGAATTACTAGGCTACATTTTGGTTTATCATTTCACCTTTCAAGCAGATTCTTCCATTTTTTTATAAAATTGACTCGAGGGAAAAGATAGTAACTTGTACATATTAGTAAACATTGTGTTTCCTAGAGCATATAATGTCCTTGGGAAAAATATTTTTAGATGATTTTTTTTGCTCTAATTTACTTAATTTTTATCAGTATCAAATGCTTGAGCTGTTCTGTAGTAGTGTTGTTTCTGAGAGATGGGGGACTGCCTGCCACTTTGGTCAACATTTCCTTGCACATTCCATTGCCTCAAAAGTTGTTCAAGGAGTAGGCATTTAACGAATATTTAGTGAATGGGTGCTCGTGTAGGTGGGGCAGGAGAGAGAATGCTTATTAGACACAAACGGAGCGTTAGTCTAGTATCCTCTTCTTTTTTCCTTTAGAACTTGTTGGAGAAAGTCGCACAGAAAATGCAAGCTCCTAGTAAAATCCACTGGATTGAGAAGGCAAATCATTCCATGGCAGTAAAAGGAAGGTCAACAAATGATGTTTTCAAAGAAATAAATACACAAATTTTGTTTTGGATCCAGGAAATCACTGAAATGGACAAAAAATAATTGTCTTTAGTTCAAAGCCATGTTATTTTGAATACAAATACAGTTAATTTGATAAAGAACAGCGTAACTCTCAGCATTATGAGGTATATTTTCAACTAATTTAATGTTCTTTAATGTTCCCCCATTTATAAAACATGTTTTAATTGTGAAATTGATGTCTTTTACAAAATGTCTTTTGAAACCATAGTTCTATAAAGATGATGCACAAATATTAAAGATGGTCTAAATATAATTTATTTTTATTAATATAGTTTGAAAAAGATTAAACATTTGAATTTTGTTACAGTGGAACTTTTGTCTTATTTCTGTGCAATTGAGAAAGTAATTTTGCAGAGGAGTGTCATCTTTAAAAAAGGAAAACAAGACTTATTTTACTATAGTAAAGTTAGTCACTAATTCAGGCCCTCAACAATCTCATCTGTATAATTGCAGTAGCCTAATTGATTTTCCTATTTTATTGTCTTCTTGCTTCAGTAGATCACTTGACACCTCCAACTCAAAAACATGGGAGATCTCCAAAGGCGATTATTGAAGTCTTTAGTTTAAGGCTCTGCACAATAGGCCTTATTTTAGCCTTATTGCCCCATTACTCTGAACCTGTACACAGTACTCCAGGTAACGGACTACACAAAGTTTCAGAACTGCACAAAGTTTGTCTCCTCTTTCTGAAACTTTCTTTGTTAGTCTTTGCTTATTACCAAAATCTACTCATTCTCTTTCCATCTTTATAGCTTTGAATTACCCTAACCAAATACCTCTCCTTCAAACCCACATAATATCTTGCTTTTTGTTAATCACACTTGGTCTTCTCAGGAGGTTATTAACATATTTAATCCATACCACTTAAATTACATACTTCTTTAAGTCAGGGAATAGTTTTAATACTCATCTTTGTATCCATAAAGCACTTTTAAGTTACTTATTCAGTGCCTTTTGCTTTCATTATTCAATAGATATTTGTAGTGAACTAAGATATTCACAGATGGAGAATTTCTAACCATTATGAGCAATCCTGGTTTTATATTGCTATTTACACACTTATTATTGGGACTTTTTTCCTGGTACATAAAGATTTAAAACCTTGTTCATGATGTCAAAGAATTTTTTTTCTGAGTGTTTTCCTGTAGATCTATTACTGTTGGTAATGTGATTTCTCTGGTGGTCATTATTTTTTATTGTCTATGATTTTTAAAAATAAATTTAGCTTAGCATTAACTTTTTATTTTTTTTAAATAAATAACCTAAATTTTTTATTATTGATTTTAGAGAGAGGAAGGGAGAGAGAGAGAGAAACATTAGTTGGTTGCCTCCTGCCCGTGTCCCTACTGGGGATCAAACCCACAACCTGGGTATGTGCCCTGACCAGCAGTTGAACTTGCCACCTTTTGGTGTATGGAACAGCACTTCAGCTGAGCCACACCAGCCAGAGCTTAGCATTTACTTTTAATACTGCTCACTTAAGATTGACATAAGAGGTTTCTAGTGCAAAGGACAGAAGTGTTTCATTTGTGCTGAAAACTAGGTAATTGTACTTTTATTAGTAGGCAAGCACATAAGTAACAAACAAACAACAAAGCTTTGGAGGGGGGTACTCTTTACCTCTGAAAACTTAAGCATCAGCATTAGCATTACACAGAAGTTCCTTTTCAGTTCAAATAAGAGCTATTCATTGGTATACTAATGAGGGATTCAGTGCCGTAAAGCTCTGAAAAATCTAAGAAACAGAGTAAAGTGTTAAAATATTGAATGCCCTTTAAGGTACTTATATTAAATGAATTAGCGAATGCCTGCCATAAGGCAAGAGAAATTGACTGTTTTGCCAACTGCATTATATTTCATAGAGGAAAAAAGAAACACACAGAAGAAAATCACCCTGACTATGCATGTAGGTAGGGAGTCAGAGTACAGGGTGTACTTGACCCTGAAAAAATCCAGAGGAATTGCAAAAGTTTCTTCTAGAAGTAATGAAGGCCTACCATGCATTCTGGAAGGCTATTCTTTGCAAAGAAAAACAAGATAACAGTTAAACCTAAATAAAGATCATAACTACCTGGAGGGTATGGTCCTGTAGACTAGAAGACTGTAAACTCTGACACTTAGAATGTGCCTTTGATCTTACGGTCTTTAATACTCAGGGAAAGTAAGAGACTCATATATCTTCCTTGCACTCAGTTAAACTTAATGTGGCCAAAGAGGCCTGAACAGTTAACTGATTTAAAGAGTTACATCTTTCCTCAATCTACCTGGAATAAGTGAAGACAAAAATTAACTACATCTTCAAAGGGAAAGTAAATCCAAGGTAGTGTTAACATTTTCATTAATAGTCCAGACTCTCATCTACCTTATTTGTGACTAAACTTGGGGAAAAGTGAGCAGGACTTAAATCTGGCTCTGCCTAACCCTATTTCTGAGATCTGGAAGCATCACAAGTAGCTACTCCTTAGAATCACCAGACAGGGTGAAAGGAAATTCACCAGGAGACTATGGTAAAGTCTAACTGGTTTTCAGCATAACAGTAGATTGTTGAAGAGGAACATTGCCAGGAGACCCATCCACCCATCCGGTAAAAAGAAATACAAAATTAGGTATTATATTTCAAAGTTAAGAAAAAAAATCTGCAGGCCCATAAAAGGCAAGCTCTCATGTCCTAAATAGTAACAATAGTAACATACTTATACTAAAAAATTATTTGGCATTAATCTGAGATTTAAATTAAACTGGGTCATCTAGTTTTGGTTTGTGTTTTTCTTCTAAACCTGGCAATCTTACATTTATATTTTCCGGATTATAAAGAAGCATAAAATAGAATATTCCTGGTGGTAATAAAAAATAGTTATGTTGCCCGGCCAGCTTGGCTCAGTGGTTGAGCATTCACCTAGGATCCAGAAGATCACAGTTCAATTCCCGGTTGGGGCACATGCCTGGGCTGTAGGCTTGATCCCCAGTCAGGGTGGGCAGGAGGCAGCCGATCAATGACGACTCTCTCATCATTGATGTTTCAACTCTCTCTCCCCCTCTCCCTTCCTCTCTGAAATCAGTAAAGATATGTGTTTTTTAAAAAAAGAAAATGGTTATGTCCAGTCAAATGTTTTCTACATTTGAATTACAGGGCAGTGATAACCCAGGTATGCTAAGGGATTCTTTATAGAATTGTCTTTTTGTGAAATAGAGGATTATTTTTGAAATTTTAAGTAAAAAAGCTACTTATAGCACCATACCTCTCACAAATGAATTTTCGTTATTGCTAAAGTAAGTTGCTATGAACGCAGTTAAATACCCACTGTGACAAGTACCTCACTTTAATTACTGCTGCCCTTGATCCAACACTGAGCAGCACTGGAAATTTTTTTCTGGCAGAGCCCTTGCTGCATGTGGTTATGAGATAAGAAGGACTTCAGAGTGAGACATCAATTTATTTCACATATAAAAATGTCAAAGCAGTTTTTTTACCAAAAAAAGCTGTGATGAGTGGATTGGAAAATAATATTTTTTGATTTATGGGACCTTCTAGCATCCTGGACTTGTCAAAATGATTGGATGCCAATCTTCTTTATTTTAATTTTCCTAGGAGTTATTTTTGAGGTCTTGCTCATAAAGATTTGACATGGTTTCAGAAAAAACTTGCACTTCCAGAAAAGGGTAGTTCAGATGCCCAGAAGGTAAGAAAAAAATGGTTGATTTCCTTCTCTCCTATTTTTCAATATCACACATATGAATAACATAAAACTATGGAACTTTGAATGGGATTACTCCTCTAATTTTAGTGTCTCTTTAAAATATTTTTTTTATTGATTTTGAGAGAGAGGAAGGGAAAGAGAGAAACATTGATGTGAGAGCGAATCATCGATTGGCTGCCTCCTGCATGCCCTCTACCAGGTATCAAGCCCGCAACCCGGGTATGTGCCCTGACCTGGAGTTGAACTGGCTACCTTTCAAGTGCACAGGATGACACTCAACCAACTGAGCCATACCAGCCAGGGTGAAATTATACAACTCAACACCAAAAAAACAATCCAATTAAAAAATGGGCAAAGAACCTGAATAGACGGTTACACAAAGAGGACATACAAATGGCAAATAGACATATGAGAAGATCCTCAATGTCACTAATCAGAAAAATGCAAATTAAAACCACACATCTGTCAGAATGGCTATCAATAAATTAACAAGTATTGGCAAAGATGGTGGAGAAAAGAAAACCCACATGCAGATTGGTGTAGCCACTGTAGAAAGCAGTATGGAGATACCCCAAAAAATTAAAAACGGAACTGCCTTTTGACCCAGAGATTCCAATTCCGGGAATCTATCCAAAGAAACCTGAAACACTAATTTGAAAGAATATATGCATCCTTATGTTCATTGCAGTGTTATTTACAATAGCCAATATTTGGAAACAGTCAAGCACCCATCAGTAGATGAGTGGATAAAAAAGCTCTGATACATTTATGCAATGGGATGGATATAAAAAGGAAATCTTACCCTTTACTGCAGCATGGATGAACCTGGAGAGTATTATGCTAAGTGAAATAAGTCAGAGAAAGACAAGTACCATATGATTTCACTTATATGTGGAATCTAATGAACAAAATAAACTAACAAAATAGAAACAAATTTATAGAGGACAGACTGACAGCTGTCAGAAAGGAGGGTGTTGGAGGGAGGTGGGTGAAAAAGTGAAGGGATTAAGCAAAACACAAAACAAAAAAACACAACCCATAGACACAGGCAACAGTGTGGTGATTACCAGAGAAAGGGGGATGAGGGGAAGTAGAAGGCAAAGGAGATAAATGGTGATGGAAGAATTGACTTGGGGTTGTGCACACACAGTGATGTAGAATTGTACACCTGAAACCTATATAATTTTATTAACCAATGTCACCCCAATAAATTCAATAAAAAATATGCAAATTTGCTTTCAAATCTTCTCTTGAAGCCCACAATGTAGAGAAATCTAAGAAAGTTATAGCAATGGGGCCTGCCTCCTAAATCTCAGACTTACAAATGGTTACCTTTCACATTCCCAGGACAAAGTTATACAATGATCCTAAGTGTTCTTTTTTAAATGGATGGAAGTCTACCCTTTTAATAAAGCTAGATTGATTGAAATTTATAGAATCTTTGTCTTTAAAGTTATCATAGAAAAATTTAAATATATAAAAAGTTGTATACTTTAAATATGTAACTTACTGTATAGCAATTATAGCTCACTAATGCTGTTTAAACAGACAAAAGTATTATGAAAACCCACCCCCATAAAATTTTCAACTCATGGCAAATCTCATCTAAATCTCCACCCACTTCTCTGCTCCTATGTTAATTTGAAGTACCACATATCCATTCTCCATGTCCTGTTCATATCTATATAAGACACATAACCATATGATCACATCTAAAAATATTTTATATAAAATTTTATTAGAATATATTAAAAAATTAATCAGTGTTTCAATTGTCAATTGTCTCATAAATATTATGACATATATTTTTAGCGTTTGAGTAAGGACCCAAATAAGGTCTACATCTTTGATTAATTGCTTGATTGGCACATTCTTTAATTCTTTTTTTTTAATTTTTTAAAATTAAATTTATTGGGGTGACAGTTAATAAAATTATATAGGTTTAAAGTGTACAATTCTATGATACATAATCTGTATACTGCTTTGTGTTCACCACCCCAAGTCAAATCTTCAGGTTCTCCATCTTGCCTTTTCCTCTTGCCACGTACTTGTTGAAGCCGAGTAGTCTGTTCCTGCGTCACCAAGGTACCTCTTAATATGTCCCTTTATCTTCTGTTCTTCGCGTAAATTATACATTTTAATGACTTGGGCTTGGAACCATACAAACTAAGCCCAGCTTAAACTCCAGCCTAATTACACTCATGAGTGAAAAGTCATGGTAAAAACTGAGTTTTAAGATAGCTTGGTACATATGTTAACTTTTAAAACCATACATAAGAATAAAATTACAGAAGGTATTTCTAGTTGATTTGTATTCTTTTCACATTTTGGATATGACAGTTCATAGATTCTAGAATTTGGTTTACATGACTGAAAATGCAGTCCTATCTGAAAAGTCACTAGATGTCACCTAACTGAAAATGGTGACATCTGGCCTCGATATTGGAACTGTGGTTAATTCATGTTTGATCCTTGAGAGGATACGGCTTAATTATACACATGCTTAATTCTTTGAAATCCTCTCCTAAAAGTAGGGGTGATATGATACTAAATACATTGGCAGAGAAGGGTGCAGCCAGTTCCCTGCCTTGCAGTAAGTAGTCAGACTATTTTTCATCACTGATGGTGAGGCTGCTGTTGACGCGGCCTGTCAGAAGGGCCCAGCCACTTATTGCACCTGGAGCTCTATACCTTTCTTGAAGAGTACATCCAAAACTCAACATAGTTTTAATCTCTCCTTCCACATTAAAAAAATATATAGCAAAAAAAATTCAAAACCTGAAGAATAAAGCCAGAAATTTGGGAGCTCTGGAATGGTGTTTTTGTGTAAAAATAAGTCAATTTATTGTATCTTGACATAACTCAGAAAGTAGTATTTCAAAATAAATTATCAGAAAGTTTCTAATCTTAAAATTCCATTAAAATTGGGTACTAAATTTTTGTGGTAAAAAGTGTAATGTCACTGAAATGGTGAACCATTTCATCAGTGCAGAAGCACCTCTGTTAATTCTCCCCATTAAAGTTATGGGGAAACCGGCAAAAATTATTGAAAGCAACTTTTTCAGAATTCTGGAAATTAACCAAAGGCAGGTAGTAATCTGAGGCATGTTCGTGCAATTAAAATGGCTGAATCTCAGTAAAAGCAGTGAGTGTATTTTGTGATGTTTTAAACTGCCCTGTCCCCATTCCATCGCCAGCTCCATGGTAGCCCTGAAAAGCAGCAGCCTGGCAGTCACTGGAGGGAGACAGACAGGCTTGGGAGCTCCTCCAGACCTCAATTCCCAGAGAACTGTCATTATTTGACTTACCTGTTCGTTCCCTAGAAGACTCCCAAGTGCAAGGCCATCTTTATTAGACTGGACTCAGATCTCTTAGGCACAGATGCCTTTTCCCTAGTGGTGGTTGTCCAGATAATTACAGGCAGTTGTGTAATTTTGTGGCTGCCTGAGGTGGTAACAGTTGGGACTAATCAAAAAGCTTAAAAGGAAATGCTGGGGAATATGTCCATGGAGCTTTGAAAGCTCTGAGATATTCCTGAGCATCTGGGGCGGCATGCACAGGGTAGCTGTGCACACCCTCAGGAAGACCTGAGAAGGACCCAAGCTCTCCCCTCTGGTTGGCCCAGAGGCGCTGTGCAAGCAGGCAGTACTTACTAGATATGGCAAAACCTGGATTATAAAACAGGTTCCGTAATTAATAATCAGCAGCATGACCTTGGGAAGTCACCCTATCTTTTCTTAGCTCCTCAATTTTCTAATTGGACTGAACCTGTGAATATGGGGACCTGTATGTGTGTAGGTAAAAGTGTTTGTGAGGGAACAGGCATGTTCATGGATGGATTTCAGGCTCTAGATGGTTCAGAAATGGTATGCAAAATGTTTGCATGCATATTTGTATTTTTTTCCTTCAGGCCCTAATGTTTTAATCAAATAAAGGAATTTAATTACCAAAAACCAGTTATGAACAGCTAGGCAAGATTACTGGTATGTCTTCTATTACTGGTAAATTCCAAGGGAATAAGATTTAAAAATCACATGTACACACTCATACACACACACCTGGTGTAAGTTAGTAGAGGCTTTTAATACTATCTATGTGTGTCTGTTTATTTTATGGAGAAAGGATGAGAGAAGCAAGTATAATAGCCAGAAAGATAAAAATAAGTTAAAGATACACAAAAGTTAATCACAATAAGATTAGAAACATTCGCCCAGCCGGGCATGGCTCAGCAGTTGAGCATCGACCTGGGATCCAGGCGATCAGGGTTCGATTCCCAGTCAGGGCACATGCCCGGGTTGTGGGCTTGATCAATGACTCTCTCATCATTGATGTTTCTATCTCTCTCTCTCCCTCTCCTTTCCTCTCTCTGAAATCAATAAAGATATATTAAAAAAAAAAAAAAGATTGGAAACATTCAAATAATTGCAAGCCTATAAGAAACATTGTAAAATAAATTATCTCACGTTAAATTTTTTGTCTATGGGTTTAATATTATTTTTGCTCTAATCCCAAATTTTACTTATAAAAAATTAAGACCAACTTTAAGAAGCTTCAATATTCACTTTTATTATTTATTAAAAAATTAAGGTATCAGAGTGTATATGGTGTACTGTAATCTTGGTTTTGCACATTTATTTATGAGTTTACATTATTTCAACTTCAATAAACATACCATAAGTGTATCTTTACAATACCTGATAAAGATTTAGCTGTCTGGCACTTATACATGTATTATTAATTCATTCTGATGCTCTGCACGTCAAGAGGATGTTAAAAATGATTGGCCTGAAATTACTCCAAGATGAAGATTTATAGAAGCAGTTCTGTTCCAGCAATTGCCACACATTTATTTGTGCCCCTTTAATTTCCCCCCTTAATTGAATGTAAACGTTTGCGCAAAAAAAAAAAAAAAAAAAACCAACAAAAAACCCCAACATCTAAAAGTGAAGTTCTGTTACTTTTTAGTCCAATAAATAATTTTAGCTACCCTTAATGTAGCTTTTTTAAGGCCTTCATACAATTGAAAAAAATTAAAGTCAAGCATGTTAAAACCCTTTTCATTTATAAAATAAAAAATAGAATTTTACAGGTTTGCAGTTAAAAGTTACTGTTCGAAACCTATCATGCATGTAGTAGCTGCAACCCAACTGAACGTCCTTGGTGCTGGCAGTCAGGGCACAGCCCAGTGCCAGCAATGTGAGGCATTAAGAACACACCATGATGTCAGAGGTCTAGATTTACATGTATTAAGCCACACGCCAGCAAAGCCTCTGATAAATACACATCATTTTAATAATCAGTATTTCATAGTTGATGAAAACATGCATTAGACTAAAAATGCCACAAATTTGTTTTTATATTCATTCACTATAAAACTTTCTGTTTTAAAATTTCAAGTCTTGGTTCCCATTTTAGAATACACAATAATCAGGAGGATACATGATGGGGAGCCAGTTTTCAGTAAAAGATGCACAATGGGTCCATCCAAGTAACTTCATCAGCTATAACAAAACACAGTGATATATTATTAAAGAACAGATTTTCAAGTTCAATGTTTAAGGCAAATTCTACATTAAATATATAGTAATAATGTGGTAGTATTTAGAACTCTCCTTCCATCCAACCCACCCACCTTCCTTCTTACCAACCAAAGTTCCTTATGACCAACTATAAACTTTTCTACCAGCCAACCTATCCTGGTGATTATTACCATCCCCACCAACCTTCTTTCCCTTCTTCCTACTAACCTTCGTTTTCCTTACCAATTAACGTACTTCCTACCAATCTAGTTTCCTTTCATTTTTTCTGAGTGCCACTGTAAGTCAAACACTATTCTAGGCATTAGGAAAACAGCGCTGAACAAACTCACTTGCCACTTTTAGAAAACTTACGTTGCATTCAGGATCACCAAATAATAAAACAACAAATTAATATATGAATAAATAACTAAATAAGATACATATCAGGTACACAGTAAAAATAAAATTATTTAATACAGAGTGATTGGGAAATTAGATGGTCAAGACAGGGATTTCTGAGGAGGTAACATTTAAGTTGAAACCTGAAGAATAAGCAGCACCGTACTCTGTAAATCTGTGCAAGAGCTTTCCATATAGCTGGAATACTTAGGTCCTCCTGTGGGAAAGGGCGCGGCTATTTTAGCCAAGCAGAAAGGAGGCTAGTGTGGCAGAAGCAGAGTGAACAGGGGAAGTCTGATCGAGATACGGCTGGAAAGGAAGGCAGGAGCCAGATCACATGAGGCCTTATGGGCCACAGTGAGGAGTTTGGATTTTATTCTAAATGTAATGGAGATTCACCAGTAGGTGTCTAAAGCCATCATTTCTGGTTGCTAGTTGGAAAACACAGTAGGGAAGCAGAGTGGAGGGGAGACAAGTTATAAAACATCCCCGAAGTGAGTATCTGGGTGGATCACTGCCTTCACAAATGTAAGCGTTCACAGATTACAGCCTACATGATGAGAGTGGACTTATTAAAAACTAATTCCAGAAAGAGTTCTCTTAACTTATTCAAAGATCTGACGGAGTTATTTTAAAATACCATACAATTTAAACTGACTGACTGGTGAAGGTACACACAAAAGGGTCTAAGAGTAAAGATAATCTATAGTTAAATCAAAAATTTCCACAGGAATCTACTGGTTTTACATCCAAAGAACATCCTAAATATAAAGAGCAGGCTCTTGGCCATATTTGGAATAACCAACATTCCCCAACCTCCCTATATCCTTTAGGCATAAATTATGCATTACGAAGACAAGGTGAGGCTACAATAATTACTGTAAAATTCACTAAGTTTTTCTACTTGACAATTAACTTCTGCAAAAAGGACCACTACAGAATTTCTCCGCATACAGCACAATATGTGGTAAAATAACATAATGGCAGCCCTGGCCGATGTGGCTCGGTTGAAGGGTCGTCCCACACACCTTCAGGTCGCCGGTTCGATCGGGTCAGGGTGCATGCCCAGGCTGTGGGTTTGACCGTGCTCAAGGGCTTATGGGAGGCAATCAATCGATGTTTCTCTTTCACATCGATGCTTTTTTCTCTCCCTCTCCCTCCCTCTCTCTCGAAAATCAATAAAAACATATCCTCTGGTGCGGATAAAAAAATAGCAGTAAGAAGCCCTGGCTGGTGGCTCAGTGGTTAGTGTCAGCCAGCCCACCAAAGGGTCACAGGGTCAACTCCCAGTCAAGGGTATGTGCCTGGGCTGCAGTTTCCATCTCCAGCCCCGGTCAGGGCATGTGCAGGGAACAGCCAATCGACGTCTCTCTCACACTGATGCCTCTCCCCCTCCCCCTCTAAAAACCAATGGAAAAAAATATCCTTGAGTGAGGATTAACAACAACAAAAATAATAAATAACATAATGGCCTATCATTTCAAATGAATAATAAAATCAAATATAAAACTCTAAAAGTTCAACCATTTTAGAATTAAACCAATATGCATTTAAAGAAATTACTTATTTCCTTCATAAAGGGAAACTGTCTTCTACCTGTACAAAACTCATAATGCATTGTGCGGATGTTGAAAACACCTGAAGCTAAATACAGGTTTTTCTGAATAGGAGTAAAGAATGTTTTAAAAATTTAAATAGCTTTTTGACTGTCTCTTCATGTATTTATTTTATTGTTCAAATTATACTGATTAAATATTAGTCATGATAAAGTCAGTACTGTTACATCACTACCATGAGGCTTTTTAGCTATCTTGTCACTATGTAGTACTGAAGTGACCCTTTGACAACTGAAATATAACTTACTTGAATACAATTTTTCCAGTTTTCTTTTGTTGGTTTTTCTTCCACAAGTTTAGTTGCAAATTTAAGGCCTCTCCCGTACATTTTATTTACTAATGCATGCTTGTATGCAAATGTCAAAACCTATAATGTAAAATAAGATAAAGTTTATCTATGAAATGTTTATATTTTTAAGGCATATATCTTTAATAAGGAAAGAATGATAAAGTCATGATAAAGTCAGTACTGTTACAGCTTTTATAGAAGCATAGCTTTTAAAATGAACATGTTATATCAAGTAAATTTAGAATTTTTTTTAAAAGAACAATTAATGTCTTCCAAAGAGGTGGGTATTCCACAGAACAGATAATTTTTCTTAGGGAAGAAAATTATTAAATCACTAGCTGTTGAAATCCATACCAAAATACCTCTTCATGAAAAAGAAAGCAGGGCTAACCTAAATGATTGCAAAAATGCATATTATGATAGAAGTACAAAACTATAGTCATCATAAATTACCAAAATTACAAAAGAGGATAGAAGTTAAAAAAAAAAAAGTATTAGATTATATAAACTTTCCACTACTTCCTTTTATACAAGTTCTGTACCTTTAACTATTGTATCTGTCAAATATACTTGTAATCATTTATTTATATTTTTGGTTTCCACTTTTAGAATGTGAGAACATTCTCAAAGAAAGAAGTCCTGTGGCATATATTTGTATTCAAGAGCCAAGTAAAGTGTTAAACAACTGTTGTTCTGTATATAAACAGACAGGTAATATAATGCATCCCTCAATACAGTAGTATTATGGAAAAAAAGTTATAACAATTTTAATATGATGTTCATCAACTATCTTATTCGTCTTTTCAAGCAGCAATCTTTTTTCAGTGTTGGGCATAAAGTAGGCATGCAATAATTATTTGTTAGTAAGAACAGCAAACATTGTTGGGGTCCTCCCGTGTACTTAATACTCATTCATAAAAGCCTATGGCAGGTAGTGTCACTCACTATCCTCTCTCAACAGATAAGAAACTGAGACATCTGCCTTGGCCAGTGTGTCTCAATGGTTAGAAGGTTGGCCCATGCTCCAAAGGGTCACAGGTTCGATCAAAGGCACATACCTGGGTTGCAATTTCAGCCCAGTTGGGGCATGTGCAGGAAGCAACCAAGTGATGTATCTCTCTCACATCGATGTTTCTCTCTCTCCTTCTCTCTCTCTCTTTCTTCCCCTCCCTCCCTTCCATTCTTTCTAAAAATCAATGGGAAAAATACCCTCAGGTGAGAATTAACAACAAAAAAAAGGAAATTGAGACATCAGAGTTAAGGTCACACAGATAAAGTGGAAGAGGCAGGATTCAAACTCCAGGAGTGTGATTTCGGATCCAAATTCATAACCTCTGGTGCAGTTTCCTAAATATAACTTAGTTCCTCCTACATATGTGCTACTGTACTGTGTAGGAAAACCTAAAGCATACAGTAAGGCAGAATTTCTCCCCTACTTCCAGAGGTCTTTCTGAGAAATTACCATAGTGCATCCTGAAAACACGCATCTGTCTACTAAAACAAAACAGTTGTTTGCGCTGGGCAAGGAGAATTCCACTGATCTCATTTATTTTATTTTTTTATCTCCAGAGGAAAGGAAGATTGACAAAAACTTGTAGTTACATAATGTCTACTGTAAGAGTTACAGTAGAGAGCTAAAAGGATTTAAAAATGTTTTTATAATCAAATTTCAAACATTTGTCAGTTATTTTTTCTAAACTGGGTTTTCAAACTGACGAGTTATAAATCAAGATGATAATTATTTGGAAGCTTAAGAATTTTGAGAAATATATATAAACTAACCAGTATCACCTCCCAATCCCTGACAAATTAGCACATAAATACAGGGTGTCCCCAAAAAATGTATACCCGCTTTAACAGCTGACAGATCAACTTTGAAAATAAACTGTATTTTAATAAACATTGCCTTTATAATTGTGCAAAGTGTGTGTATACATTTTTTGCGACCCCCTATATATGTGGAAAGGCATGAAGACAATTTCTAGAAGATATTCTTAATTTTAGCTTCATACGTAACTAGCTGGCTTAACCAAAAGAACACTGCATACCTTCTCAAACCGTTTTCCAAATTAGTATGGCTAAACAGCCACTTTGCAACAGATAAAATAACAGTAACAAATGGTTTTAAAGCAGACATGACAAATACAAGGTGTCACTAAATGCATCTTCAGAGCCAAGTTTATCCTCACTCCGTTTATTCTCTTCTGGCCAGTAACCGGGAAACGGGAAACAGCAAACAGTGGGGAACAGGGCACAAGAGAAGTTTGTGAAGGAACCAAAAACTGCAAAAACGAGAAGCAGAGAGGTTACCTTATTGTCAAAAAGATCAGTCCATTTTGTAGTTTCCCAAAAAGTCTCCGTCAGACAATCCAAAGTACTTTCTCCTTCCTCTTCTCTTTCCTCTGCATCACTTGCAACGGCCCCGTCCTGATCCCGTGCTTGAAGAAGATGGTCAGCCAGGGCACACCCTTTCCTACACAGGGCGTCTACGAGGGTGGACTTTTGTTTGTCCATGTCACTGCGCACCAGACCAAAAAACATTGCAGAGGTCAGTAACATCTCTTTAGAAGTACAGCCTTATCTGGAACTAAATTCATGCGTTCTTTTGCTTAATATTTACAATGCAGAGATCATATGTAGCTATGTTTATACATTTGTACTGTGCATCAAATAAAACTCCTTATTTCTAATAAACATCTAATGAGCCACTACTTTACACAGGTTAAATAAGTTAGAAGAGCTGGACCTGGCTGAAACAAAATGCCCATGTAAGCAATTACGTGGTTCTAAATTTTGTCAGCTACATAACTCTTAAATCAGGGCAATATAATTGTTTGGATTTCTTATAAACAGCAATTATTACATATTTTTCTCTGACTATGTACAGCTGTACAGAGGTTCTTCTGGTCATGAATTTTCATGTATAAACAAATATAATGCTTACTCTGAATGTGCCAGGAACTGTTTTACTATTTTAAAATATTAGCTCATTTATACTCAAAACAATTCTATGAGTAAAATACTATTAATTACCCCCATTTTGCAAAGGAAGAAATTGAGGCACAAAGAGATTAAGCTATTTGTTCAAAGTCCTACAGTTAGGAAGTGGCAGATCCAGGATTCTAAGCTACTTGGTCTGTTTCTGGAATCCCTGCTCTTAATCACTACAGTAAACTGCCTTGCTCCAAGGCAGGTATCTTTATATTTTCCTCTGATGTATTCCAAATGCCCAGAATAATGCCTGGCACAGATCAGACAAGTCAGGGTTGAATGAAATATAGTAACAACCTACACTCCGGGGGGCACTGTTTCTCTCTAGAGTGCTTGTTTGTTTGAGGCATTTTGTCCAACTCATGTCAGATGCTTGTGAAGACAATGAGTCTGTGAGAAAAGAACGAGGCATAGTAATCTTCTCAAGACCAGGATAGCACTATAAGACGTTGCTTATCAAGAAATCAAGGGACACAGGCTTAGAATACATGCTGGTTTAAGTACTGGCTTTCCCAGTACCTAGTACTGCCACCATAGGCAAGTCATTTAATCTCACCGAGCATCAGTTCCTGTCCTATAAAAATAGGGTAATAATGTCCCTACTTTGCATGTCATTTAGAGGATTAAATTTAAGTGAGACATTGTATTTAAAAATGCCCCAAGTAATCCCTTATACATAACTGGCACTTCATAAATAGTGGCTACACTTTTCCCTATTATTGTCAATAATAACAAGAAGATGACAATATTTTGAGATTGTTTCTTTGGAAAGTGTGAAAGGGTGCTGACAACTGCCAACAACCAACTTTGAACAAATTTTATTCAGCTTGAAAACTACCCCTTGTGAGATTCATAAGATCCTGTATCAGTATAAACAATGTAATACCAAGAGTTCTAGTAGTTATAATTCCAGTATTCTATGTAAATATATATATATATTCTCATGGAAGCTGATGGATTCTTTAAGGCAAATTATAGTACTATTAGGAAGCTTGAACAGTTTCAGTTTATTAATTATAATAACTATAAGAGAATGAGGGTATCTCCCCTTTTAAGTCAATGATCCCCAGGTTGAAAATAAACCAAAGAGATAGAGAGAAAAATGATATTGGGAGAATCAGTAAGAGTTCATGGAAGAATGAAACTGAAAGAGTATCGGACCATTAGACCGACATATGGAAACCCACTGCCACATGGAAGGAACCACACTACTCACTTATACACCCAGCTCAGCTCTGTTTTACCTATCACGTTAGGGTTCATAAAGACAAAATTATACACTCTCCCTTTCCCTTCTCCCCAGGCAACACTGTAAGTCCAGTTCCATAAAAACTGAAGTTATTAGATAATGGATTTAAACTAATTTTAACTTTCACCATTTACTTTACTAGGCATTACAAACTAAATACAGGGTTTTTCATGTTATTGGCCAATAAATCATTTAAAAATTAATTTTATAGGGTGTTATGTGTTTGCCCTCTCCACACACCCAGCTCATAGAAATCCCCAAGTGGCTGAACTGCTTGATCACAGCTACTCAAATCTCCATCAGGACAGCACCTAACGGTAGAGAAAGCAAACTACTTTTCTTCTGCATCATCTTAAAATGATTAAAGAACATTATTACAAAGTATCTAAGGAGGGAGTGTTTAAATATTGAAAACTCATTAATTATAAGAATATATAAATACCAGGAAACAAAAATATTCTCAATAATGTCAATCCCTACTTTTAAAAAGGTAACTAAGAAATGAGATGCAAGAAAGAGTATTTACTGGTTAGGTACTTTTTTATAGTAGCTGCATCGGGCCTGGGGTCAGTCTTCATAGCAATATAAACTGCTAGTGCCGTTTGATCTATATGAGAAATAACAGAATCTGCAGCTTCAACAATTTCATTAAGTCTTTTCATTCGTTCCTAGAAAGGGAAAAAAAGAAACAAATAGATGTATCAATGCGTATATTTAAGCATTTATTTATTTTTAAATATATCTTTATCGTTGAAAGTATCACAGATATCCCCTATTTTTCCCCCATTGAACCCCTCCACCCTGCTCCCACCCTCTCCCCAGGCCTTCCAGGAACTATGCATATAAGTTATTTGGTTAATCTCTACCATCCCCCCTTCCAGAGACATGGAAGCATGCAACAGACTGACGAATCTCAGGTACTGAAGCATTTTCACGTCTGTCCTCTCAACTCCAGTGTGAGGGGACTATGTAGTCCATTTGCAGCCCAGGGGACGCTGTGCTATCTCCAATGGTGATCTTTGTAACTGTCAGCATCTCTACAAAAGCTGAGCTTAGACAGGACAATACCCAATTTACACTCCCTGCTGGTATGCAAAAGATAAATTTCATAAAAATGTAGTGTTATCTATAAAGCAACTCCTTTTCTGGGTATCTTAAAATATTTCAGAGATGGGCTATGTTACTTCAGTCCCATGCCACATGAAAACAGAAGTAAAAAAAGCACTAGCTGATGAAACAAATTCTAATTGTTACTAAGAACACAAAAGTGAGCGTGAACAAGAGTATCACTAACAAAGCCCAGGATTATCATGGTATTCGGGGTATTCTCGGAAATTTGCTTCTCTCTTGTTCAAGTCCTTTAGAGGTCTCCTTTCAACACTTTCTAGTTCACTCTAAACCCTTAGTAATTTTCAACTGATTATGCTAGCACATTCCTACTACCATGAGTACTAATGAGAGCTGGTCCATGTTAAGAAAGTCTGGAACTATGGCCAATGCTTAAAAGCAAGAATTGTTAAAGTTAATGCAAAGTAGGGGTGCTTCTTTTGCTGAAGGTGTTTAGATTTGCAGCAGGCCAGGACCACTACCTTCTGCTCCTTGCTCTGTAGGTTAACACCAGAGAAGCAATCCTTAGAGTATTTTAACTACTACTCCTCCCAGTGACCAAAGAGCAAGATTCCTAAACTTAGAGTAACTGCCAGGTTCCTTAACTAGCTTAAATAAAAATAGCTTAATGGAACAGTCAATTTGAAGAAACAAGTTTTCAATCAGCAAGAAGAGAAGACAAATATAAGTTTGTCTTTTAATTCAAAATGCAAACCTTATCTAATATTACAAACAAAATAAGATACTCATATTAAAAATGAACACGTCCAACCTTTTCAGCATCCAACTGATGAAGTCGTGCAACATACAGAGGAAGATAATTAGGATATGTTTCTTTCAATTCATTATAAATGTCACTAGAATCCAGCCTATATATATAAGAAAGAAAAAACGTTATTTCACTTCTTTTAGAAAGAAAATTTCCATCTTTCCTGTAATTTAACATTGTTTTGAAGTTCCAGTCAATAACATAAGGCTTCAATTTGAAATATAAGTATACCTAGTAACAAGGATTATCATTATTTGCAGGTGGTACAAATATGCTTACCTAGAAAACCAATAAAATAAAAAATGAAAATTGTTTCAATTGAGTTCAATAGGATGGAAGATAAAAATGAACACCAACAGCTTTCCTAAAAGGAGGAAAAAAATTCACAAATAGAAAGAAAACATAAAGATCTAGCAATGTCTAAGATCTAGAAGAAAAATTAAAATTTTTCTGAAAAACCTAAAATATTGAATAAATGAAGAGACTTTCCATGTTCTGAGGTGGGGAAGCTGAATAAAACTATGTCAGTTCTTCCTGACAACATGGAGTGAGTCTTCTTGGCTTGCCTTGCCTGAAATGGAACCACTGCATCCTGAGCAGGGGGCGGGGTGACTGGGGCCTCAGGAGTGCCACATCCAAGGCAGACAAGTGGGAGCTGAGAGGAAGAAAAGAGCCTCCACTGTTGATCACATTTGCCAGGAAATCAGCCTCAGCAACAAGCAGCGGGGCTGGATGAAAAATGCAGAAATTCTGCTCCTCCCATGAAGAAAGTCCTCTTACTGGGAGCGAAGGAGAACCAGCGTGGCAAAAGTTCCTGCACCACTATCATGCCAGAAGTCAGTATCTGCAATCTCACTTTTGAATGATTTACATCATATTTTCAACTGTTTATAATATCATACAATCAGCCAGAGACTGACCTAAAGACTTTCACTTCTAGTGGAGATACAACCCAATTTTAAGTGGAAAGGTAAGTGTGAATATGGACTGACATTATAACGGGAATCATTTTCATAATATGATGTCTGCTCTCTGTAAGACCTCATGACGGCAGGGATGCATACTTACTCCGCTATGAGGACTCAGATAGAAAATCAGTGGTAAAATAAATACCACGTAACACAAATGGAAAAAGCCATCAATTTGACTACATAGAATACATTTCTATGTAAAAAGTAAGATAAAAGAAAAATGATAAGCTGGGGAAAAATTCTGTGACAAGTTCAACAGAGTATTAACATCTCTTATGTTAAAAGAAAAATCTGATGTGCCAAAAGAAAAATGGGCAAAGAACATGGTTCATCTGACAGAGGCTATGCAAACAATAAAATAACATTCAAAAAGCTCAAACTGAACAACTGGAGAAATGCAATAATAGCATTTTCTTTTTCACCCTATAGTAGCAAGGCTTTATTTTAAATTACATGGCTTGCCATTGGCAAAGGTATAAGGAGCAACACAGGTCCCATCATACATTACTGGATGAAGTATATATTGTTATATCCACTCTAGAAAGTAATTTGGCAAAACATAAGATGATTTATAGAAATTAATTTCTGATTCAACAATTATACTTTAAAGATGCTATCTGATGGAAATTTAAAAATAAATCTACCCAGCTAGCGTGGCTCAGTGGTTCAGCATGGACCCATGAACCAGGAGATCAAGGTTGGATTTCTGGTCACAGCACATGCCCAGGCTGCAGGCTCAATCCACAGTAGAGGGCATGCAGTAGGCAGCCAATCAATGACTCTCTCTCATCATTGATGTTTCTATTTCTCTCTCCCTCTCTCCTCTCTCTCTAAAATCAATTAAAAATATTAAATCTTTATGTATATAAATATCCAACACAGTATTGCAAAGAAAAACAATAGAGAATTTAAATAGAGAATTTAAATAGGTTATATTTCAACCACAGGACTACATACTACATAGTTATTAAAAATGGTATTTATTTTTTTTAAATATATCTTTATTGATTTCAGAGAGAGGAAAGGAGAGGGAGAGAGAGATATCCCTTGAAGTTTCAACGATTTGAACAGCTATAACTCAACAAAGAATTTCCTGCTCAACGCAAAAAACACGCTTGAGAGAGCCATAAATTGAAGAATCTAAAGGTGGGCAAGTGGGAGTGAATGGGGGAGGTGAGAAGGGAGAAAAGCTGAGACAAGCCATGGACTCAGTCCTGTAGCTGGAAGCTCATGGTGGGGCTCAGTCCAGAGAGAGGAGGAATCAGGTTGTGGCTGGTGCTCCCTTCAGCAGGGAGGAGCAAAGAGATTCAGTGGGAATTCCTGCAGTTTTAAGCACTATGAGTTACAGCTGAGCCCAGAGACCTGGGCAAGGACACAGCACAGGGTGCTGCCTATAATCAGGCGGTCGGCATTCCAGACAGAGAAACAAAGCCAGGGAGCACTGCGGACCCAGTAGCCTCTAGCCGCCTAGAACTCACCTCGCTTCGCCCTTAAGTGTCTAGTTATGGATCACATTATCTACACATCTGAGAACTGGTACTACAGAATCACTTTTTTCCTTGAGCAAAGGGCACACTCTGTGACTGATCCCAGGGCCAGGATGCAGGCAGGACCCCATGGAGGTCCAAGGTCACCATTACCAGGAAGGCTAAAAGATCACCCCACCCCCTTGCATTGGGGCTACACTGATAGCAGCGTCTGGCTTCGGAGACAGCCCTGGGATTTCAGAGAGCTAAAAAACCTGTGATTCAGTGTGACTTACTGGAAAATGATAGACTGCTTCATATTAACTGCTAGAGAAGTGCCACTCATACACAGATGTGAGACAAAGAAGGAATCCAACAAATATCATGAATAACCAAAGTAGAGAGGCAGCTCAGAAAGAAAATGAAAAACTGCAGAAGAAAAAAGACATGAAAATATGTGATATAAATGACAGAAAATTCAAGATTGCATTTCTGAAAAAATTCAACACGATGCAAGAAAATAGGCAGTTAAATGATCTCAGAAAACAAATCAATGAGCAAAACAGTATTTTACCAAAGAGACTGACAGTTTAATAAAGAAACAAATAGAAATTCTGGAGATTAATAACTCAATAAAAGATATCAAGAATGAACTAGCAAGCACAGGAAATACAGCTGAAAGGTGGAAGAAAGGATTAATGATATCGATGATAAAAACCTAGAAATGACACATTAGGTAAAATGGGCATAACTGACATTTACAAAGCCTTTCATCCCAGAACATCGGATCATACATTCTTCCGCAGTGCATGTGGAACGTTTTCAAAGACACCATATGTTGGATCACAAAACTACCCTCAACAAATTCAAGAAGATTAAAATCATAGCGAGCATATTCTCTAACCACAATACTTTGAAATTAGAAATCCACTGCAACCCACAAATATGTGGAGATTTAAAAACATACTACTAAAAAATAACTTAGTCAAAGAACTAAAAGGTGAGATCAAAAGATATACAGAGACAAATGAGAACCACAATACAGCATATCAAAACTTCTGGGATGTAGTGAAAGCAGTAATAAGGGGGAAGTTTATGTCATTACAGGCCTATCTCAAGAAACAAGAGAAATCTCAAGTAAACAACCTAAAAATGCATCGTAAAGAACTAGGAAAAGAACAAAGGTAACCCAAAGTCAGCAAAAGAAAGGAAATAATAAAAATTAGAGCACACTTGAATGAAATAGAGAAAAGACTATACAAAAGATTAATACAACAAAGAACTGATTCTTTGAAAAGATTAATAAAATTGACAACCCCCTGGCTAGCCTCACTAAGGAAAAAAGGGAAAAGGCTCATATAAACAAAATCAGAAATGAAGAAAAAGTTACCACAAACATCATAAATATACAAAGGATCACACTAGAATACTATAAAAGCTATATGCCACCAAATTCAATAACCTAGAACAAATGTGTAAGTTCCTTGAAATATATAACCTTCCTAGACTAAATTATGAAGAACTAGAAAATCTAAATAGACCGATAAACAGTGAGGAAACTGAAACAATCAAAAACCTCCCCAAAAATAAAAGTCCAGGACCAGATGGCTTCACTAGTGAATTCTACCAAGCATTCATATAAGATCTCATACCAGTCCTTCTCAAACTCTTGATGGACCTTGAGAATACTATGTTAAGCAATATAAGTCAGTTAGAAAAAGCTAAGAACCAAATGATTTCACTCATATGTGGAATATAAAACTGAAACAAATAGACACAGACCAACAGTATGGTGGTTATAGAGGGAAGGAGGTAGGGGAATAGTAAAGGGTAAAGGAGGCCAAATATATGGTGATGAAAAATGACTTGACTTTGGGTAGAGGGCACACAATGCAATATACAGATCATGTCTCAAAGAAATGTACACTTGAAACCTATATGATCCTATTAATCAATGTCACTCCAAAAAATTTAATATAAAAAAATGGGCAGAAGATCTGAATAGGCATTTTTGCGAAGAAGATATATGGATGGCCAATAGGTACATGAGAAGATGCTCAGCATCTTCATTATCAGGGAAATGCAATCAAAACCACAATGAGATATCACCTCACACCTGTGAGAAAGGCTATTATAAAAAAGACAAGAAAAAACACTGTTGGCAAGGGTGTGAAGAAAATGGAACCCTTGTGCACAGTTGGTAGGAATGTAAACTGGTGCAGTCACTATGGAAAACAATATGGAGATTCCTCAAAAAATTAAAAATAGAACTACCATATGATCCAGCAATTCAATTTCTGTGTATTTATCTGAAGAAAATGGAAACACTAACTTGAAAAGATATAGGCACCCCATATTCACTGCAGCATTATTTACAATAGCCAAGTTATGGAAACAACCTAAGTGTCCATCAATGGGTGAATGGATAAACAAACTGTGAGATGTATAATATAAGATAGCCAGTGCATACAACCACAATATTGTTGGAAATAGGAAAATAAAAGTAAACTCTTGAAGGATTAAAATCCCTTAAAAACTTACTTTGTCATCCACTGAATTTTAAGGTCTCGTAATGCTTCAGTAAATTCTTCTTTGAAATCTTTCTCTTTTTCTAAATCTTTTTCTTTATCTTTGCTGCCATTCTTAGTCTTTGTTGGTGGAGGTATTAGGTAGTAATGAACAGGGATTACATCCTATGAACGTGGAGAGAGAGTCTTAAATTAACATGCTTAAGTTTACATATTTTAAAATCACCTTTAATAGCTGAATATCATGTAACATGTCTTGTATCTGAGTTGTACTACATTGTATTCCAGACTCTATAGTCTAAGGCATCACAATACAAAACAAATTCCAATCTGCAATCAAAGTAATTTTCTCCCCAACTTTAAAGTACCAATGCTTCTACTCTCTCCTTTAAAATAAGGGAGGTAAGAATAAATTTTTCTCTGTATGAGTATATTTGGTATTCTTAGGCTTACTTGATAGGCTAATTTAAAAAAGTATATTGAGCTTTGCACGATTTTTTATCTGAGAAGGGGAGAAAATAAGTTAGAACAACAAAGATCCTCTTTTCTCTCTAAAATTTAAAGAAAATTGTGTTTCTTCATTCAGTCAGCAGGACTATTGAGCACCTTAATGTCCCAGGTAATGCTCTGCAAACTGAAGGACAATGCAAACAAGGCCCTTTCTTACCCCAGGGAGCATATATTCTAGTGGGGGAAGACACAACAAACAGGTAAGTAAATACGTAACATCAGACACTGACGCGTGAGGTGAAAAAAATAAGACTGGTCAGTAAGGCGGAGGAGCCACTGTAGCCAAGTGCTTATGGAAAGCCACTCTAAAGCAGAATCACCCGATCTAAATGAACCTAAATGACCTAAAAGGAAACCTCGAATAAATGAGAGGAAGAGTGTCTGAAGGTAGAAGATGAACATGTGCAAAAACCTGAGCCCGGTTCATGGGGCGCAAAGCTGTATGTACTGAGCAAGTGGGCAGCAACTGTATCAAGTAGGGTTGATAAAATACGGTAAAAGAAAATCCAGATTTTACTCTAAGCACAACAGAAAACCTACCGGAAGAGTTTTACGCAAGGCGGTGACATGATTAAAGATTTTTGCTTTTTGTTTAATGACTCTGAATCCTGTATGAATTAAAAGTTTGGGTTTGTTTTTTTAATAACTCTTGACACTATTTGGAGAATGGATGATAGAGACCAAAAGCAGAAAAAAAGAAAAACAAGTTAGGAAGCAAACGTAGACATCCCAAACCACCTTGAACTAAACAGGCTGTAGAAAAGAAATGAGTGGCTTTAAGATATTCTGTGAAAGTAGAACTAGCAGTGCCTGCTGACTCTATTTAAAACTAGGGAGTGAGGAAGACTGGGTAGGGTTGGGGGGTGGGGTAGAGTGTGCCCAGGACTTGGTCCAAAGCATTCTACTATCTAATAGATGCTCTGTGAGGGAGACACAGAATCCAGAGAGAATCTGAGGTCACGGCAGCCCTGAGAAGGACAGTGTGGAGAAAGGGGGAGGTAAACTGATGCCTACAGCTGAGAGGTGATGGGAGAGAGGGGAATGAAATAACTGCAAAGCCTGGCGGCAGTGGCTGCTAATCACCGTGACTGGCCAGTTTCAGTGCACAGAAAAGGCTCACGAAGATAAAGAGATGAAGTAAACAAGTATGATAGGTCTTTTGAAGAGTTCTGCTTTGTAGAGAGCAGAGAAATGTGCAATTATATCTAATTACATCTATTTCCATCTATTTTATTAAAGCACATAAGTCTTATGAAAAGTAACGCATTATCTGGAAAATCAAATCATATGTTATACTTAATAGTTGTTTTTAACACAATAATTAAGTTCCTTAATTAAATCATTATTACGCCAATTTCTCAAATTGTATCCTCAGGTTTACATTAAAAATACTGCTAAATTAAATTCTTATATTTGTGTTAATTTTTAAAATTTCTAAAATGAGAACAAGTTATGTTACCAAAAAGGCTTTACTGCTCTAATCACAGTAATTTCAGAAAAACATTTACAGAGTGAGTTGAAAAATAATATTGCAAGCCCCCACCTTCCCCAAAATAGGATTTTTAGCTATTTGTAAACACTACATAAATATGGCCATTTAAAAATGTTCACAATTAAACTTTATTTTGGGGTATAATTATAATAATAAAAATAAGGAACTACTACTGTAATAGTTGTCCTGATAGTATTCCACCATAAAATAATTACTACTTCAATATGACTCATTTCAAGCACAGACAACCAATGATGGAAAATAACCACACAAATCCATTTTTACCCATTTAGGTGCCACACTCACTCTCTCTCTGAGGTCACGGACCCAGAGCCTGCATGCAAAGATCTTATGTGAAGTGACACAGGGAAAAGAAAACAGGTATTTTGCTGGGGTTAGCTCCTTCTGGACCCTGCCACCCACCCTTTCTGGAGGTTCATTCTCCTAGATGGGGACTGCCCTAGGCAAAGCCAAGTTAAAGTGTCTGCAAAATTTGAGTTGATAATTTACCACCAAGTTCTTAACTAAACGGACTGCTCCAGCGTCATCTGTACAGCACAGACAACAGACCTAAGAATTCTAAGAATTAAAGGTATAAATGGCCTCCAACCATTATTCTCCTACTCTCTTTGGGATCACGCTTCTTTATTATCCAGGATGCTAACATGTGATTAACACTTGCCTGGAGGAGGAAACTCGGCAGTCCACATTCACGCTAACCTAACATGAGCTCCTTTAGTTTTCCCTCCTCCTTGCCTGATTAGGGAGAGACACAAACTTCCAGATGGGAAGCCTCTGTTGTAAGCCAATTCCTTCTCTGAAGCTCAGAGGTAAGCTATTTGCTATTATGTTTTAGTACAGAAGAGAGAAAATAGAACTGAATTTAAAATGAGCAATCCATTAAAATTATTTTATGATTAACAATAAACTCTTAACAAAGATCTATACATAGGAAGAAACCCTGTATCACAGCAACCATAAACCATCACTAAGAGGACAAAAAAGGGAAAGTTTATGATGAATGACCTTAGCAGGGGGCAGGGATCAAGGTTTTGTAATCAGTCTTTTATATTTTTAAATATATCAAATTAGAAATTATGTCAGTATAATCCTATAAAGTTTATCAGGACAAGAATTTTTTATTACTAAGAATTATGAACATGATATTTTTAATTCCTAATCAAAAGAAAAATAAAGTTATTTTTCATTTGCTTTATCATGGTCATCTGTTCTTTTTGACAGTTTTTTTTCAACTCATTTCTAAGGACCTAGCATAGTGTCAATTTAATAAAAATTATTTTGTACCAGTAAATCTTAAGAAATATTGATTATGATATTAAAACATAGTCAAGAAAAATCTTCAGAGCAGAAATGCTAAAGTTCTCTATAGTGAATACTTAACAGTAAGTTTTGGGGTTTTTTTTTACATATTATTCTCACTACTCACAAAGTATTTCAACAATGTTTGAATTGAATGGTATTATTTAGAAAATCAAACTTACCCACATAATCAGTAACTAACTATTCTTTGGGCTATATAACATACCATCATTGAAATTTGGGGTAAAAAACCAATTTCCTTAGTTCTTAAATTACTAACAACAAAATTCAAAATTGTAATACCTTCACACAAACTAAAATAGCTATTTTAAAGATTAACATACTTGAATGCTATTTATGATCTGTTAAAAATAATTTCTTTCATATCACAATGAGCTTAAAAAAGTGTAATGCATTTTTAAATTAAAAGTCACTGAAACCCAGAGAACAAGTCCACAGAAAAACCTAGTTGGTATTTTGTTCAGGCAATAAATTAATAATATATTTTGGTAATGTGACTATAAAACTACAATAATAGCCCAGACAGCATGGCTCAGAGGTTGAGCATCAACCTATGATCCAGGAGATCACGGCTGAATTCCCCGTCATGGCTCATGCCTGGGTTACGGGCTCGATCCCCAGTGGGGGCTGTGCGGGAGGCAGCCAATCAATGATGCCTCTCTCATCACTGATGTTTCTCTCTCTCCCCCTCTCCCTACCTCTCTCTGAAATCAATAAAAATATACTTAAAAAAAACCAAAAACCTATAATAGTTATTTTTAAAATAGGAGCTTCATGTGTACTTGCACTTAAGAGAGAGAGAAATGGGAAGAGGTAAGTCTAGCTGCCAAGTTCTTTATACAAAGCTTTACTACCCATCAAGTAATAATAATCCTTCTATTCATTTGATAGTTTTCTATCTCCTACAACCTAATCCAAACAAAATCCACCAAAACTCCCCAAAGATCAACCAAAATATACAATAGGAAGAAAAAAAATCTATGATATGCATCTTTGTGATATGCATCTTCTATTTTTAATGGTCTCATAGAATACCTTTTCCTCATTCTCTAAAGCAGTGGCTTGCAAGCTATTTTCACACTGACCCAAACACAAACAATCTATAGATAAAATGAAATTACAGTTTTATGAGTCTGCTGAACTAACATCTCCTACTTTATTGTTTTTGTTTTAATGCTGGTTACGTTTCATTAAATGAATGTACATGGTCAACAAATGGGTTAAGAAGCTCAGCTGAAAAATACTGGCCTATAGAGAAGCAGATTTTTTTTTTTATCTGGAAAGGTGATTACCAGTGGTGTATTCTGTTTGAGCCAAGTATTTATCATTACATAATAATATGGACATTTCAGAGCTCTTTTTTAATAAAGGAATTTCACCTATTATAAAATGGTGAGCCCATTTCATATCACTATGAATTAAGAAACAAAGAGGTATCTTTTGTTTATACCTTAAAGTACTAATTCTCCCACTGCAATGCTTCCTGCTTGAATGTGAAAAATCACTAAATGATACGTAATGTCAGCAGGTTTTCACCAGAGAGCTCATCGAATATGTATCCCTTTCTCTAAAGTAAACCTGAGGTAGAATTTTTCTTGTTTGAGTTAACTTTGGCTCTAGAAGTCAATCAAGAGACTGTCAAATAAGTTGCAGAAAAGTTGATCAGATTACTTACTAGTTATGGCCTGAAAATCTGCTTATGCTCTTAGTGTAAGTTTTAATTTTGGGTCACAGTCCTTATTTCTGTTCCTGCTTTGTCCATTGCTCTGTTTGTCTCTGCCCTTTAAGAACTAAGAAGATGCAAGAGCAAGGAATAAGATTCACTTGAAATACCTTAATAATATTTTTTAATCAAATCATCCAATTTAAGAATGTTTTCAGACTTTAAAAATAATTGTTTGGTCTATATAGCTGAAAAAAAATCATATTTCTCTCTATATAGGATTTTAGATATGCAAAATTTCAAATATTATTATTTATCTATAGTAAGAAATAAATAGCATTAATTTTTTTCTATATACATATAAAACAGGGGCCCTCCAGCAATTTAGGACAGAAAAAGTAACTTTAGGAAAGCAGTATGTCAACACTGGTAAGCTAAAAGCACTATACTGCAGAACTTAAAGCAAGGAAACTAAGGGAGAGATTATTTTTTTTAAAGATTTATAATAGTGACAGAAAAAAGTTTAACTAATATGCAAATAAGGCTTTAAGACATCTTTTTAAAGAACTGACAATCAGTACCTTTTTAAATTTTCCTTGTCGTTTTGCTGCAGACTGCCCCTGGGAGTTAGAACGACATTCTGTAAGAAAACATGCATCATCTACACAGGATGGAGACACCACCTCTGTTTGCTTTTCTCCCAGTTTATGTTCCACCTGTATGTGTCACAGTACTCAGAAGGGTCAGGTCTGTGACCAAGATGGCAGGCTTTAAAGAAAGCAACATTGCCACTTTCATTTTTTTTAAATAAAAATGCACTGAAATGTTATTCCTAAGGGCAAATGGTTTTCAGCTTCCTATTTTAATAACTTGTTAGAGTTAAATCCATTAGTTATCAAAACAGTTTTGGAAATATGAAATTTAATTGACAAGAGTCTACAGAGTCTGACTTTTAAGGACATCACAACAATCACACATACCCATGCTCTCTTACAAAAAGCGTTATTCAAGTCATAGAGAAGGTAAAATGAACCTTCCCAACTACCAAAAATCATAAGAAATGCAAAACTACTGAGGGAAGAGTAAATAATGTGTTGGGAATTAAAATTAACTCTACAGTTTTAAGTTCTTGCTCTCTCTCAAGAAAATCTACCCTGGTAAGTAATAACTAGTTAATTCCACGTTTATAATGTCACAAGTGCCTCTGAAAGAATGTCGCCAAGAAGTAGTAACTCTTTTGGAATTGCTAAAACCATACTTTTAATACCAGTGCTCTTCTGTCATACTCATCACAAGGAAGTGGACACTTTAGAAGAGTCATATGGGTATGAACCTCATCACAGAAGCCTCCCCTGATGAAGCTCATGGAGGAAGCAACCATGCTACCCAGGAAATGAAGTCTACAAGAAAAGACTACTAGTTCTTAAATCAGTGCATCCATGAATTCCAATACAATTAACTACTCATTCACTTCAAATCATACTAACGAATATATAAATAGTATAGACTGAAATGAGACAGGAAATGTCAGGGCAAACAACTTTTTCTAAGCACAAAATTCCTAAATTATGCCTCTATGACATAATAAATATCTGTTTCAACAATGACAAGAAATAAGTGGGCTTGTTAAAATGTTTGAGATCTATTCATTTGATAGCAGCATTTATAGATTCCAGCATTAGGTGATAGGCTTAATTTGTAGGAACTAATGCTAAAGAGAAATACAAAATTGTAAGAATGACAACTTTTACTAGCACTGAGCTAAAGTGATAATGACAAAAGGTGACAGAGCTATATAAACACTATTCTCATAATAAATTTGTAATGAAAAGACAGAAAAGCAAAAACAGGTATTTATCTCTAAAATATAACAACCAGAAAAATGTTTTTAACAAAAAAAACCATAATTTTGAAACTCCAAAATAAAAGGCAATGCCAAAAGAAATACCTTGTAATTATCAACATAATTACATAATATTCCAACAAGAGAAAGGTCTGTACAGTGTGAAAAATATTGTTCATTAGTAATAATTGTTCTGACTAGTTTTTGAGGTAACCCCGAATGATCCACTATTATGTTAAAATTCTAAAAAATGCTCTCATTTTAAACATCCCATTCATTTAAGCCAAATTTAACTCAGATGTATGTTTCACGGGAAAGTCAAGTATATTAGCCATGCAAGGGAGGACAGGTTCAGGGCCAGGGTAACTTATGCTTGGGAACAAGAATACTAAATATTTTAAAATACAACCAAATATTAATTGACCTCTATTAGTAAAAACTATAATTTTTTTATTTTCTTGGCAGAGAGATATTCTGTTTTACTCATTCTGAAATGTGGAATTAATCCTCATCTTTACAGAAAGGGAAATTTTAGAATAGGTAATTTCGGTGCTAAAAACATGAACAAAACTAATACTTACAGCTTTCTTTCCAAGTTCAGTCTTTGACAATGTTAAGGATCCTGCAAGATAACATCCAGGTCCTGCCCCTTTAGGTATTCTAACAAGAAGATTCAAAAAAGAAAAAAAAGAGAGAAAGAGAGAGAGGGAGAGAGAGAGAGAGAATTTCACAAAGGTAATTAAGGGGGAGGGAAAAAACAAAACAATTGCATTCTGAAACAATTTCCAGAGCTAAGATTTCAAAATCAAAGGGAGAAATAACCTTAGTATAAAATGTATAGTATGACAGCATACTATAAATTTAGCCTACTGGGCTCGGCCAGGCGTGGCTCAGGGGTTGAGCATCGACCTATGATCCAGGAGGTGGCAATCTGATTCCTGGTCAGGGCACATGCCCGGGTTTCGGCCTCGATCCCCAGTAGGGGGTGTGCAGGAGGCAGCTGATCAATGACTCTCTCATCATTGATGTCTCTATCTCCCTCTCCCTCTCCCTTCCTCTCTCTGAAATCAATAAAGATGTATTTTTAAAAAAATGTAGCCTAATGTAATGAACTGGCATTAATAAACTACAGTGTGTAAGATGGGCATTAAGTGTAAGCAACGTCATCACTTACTTGTCATCAGGTAGGGAAGTAACAAAGAATGGCTGGTTATATTTGGGTGGCAGTGTCAAATTACTCGATTTCTTCTTTCCTAGAAGTGCAAGGCTATGATTTTCATGAATATCTAAGCTCAAGGTATTAGACAACCTATGAGAAACAATAAATGGAAGATCTTTAAGACGTTCCAAATCACTGATTTGCTCATGACGAATCTGTAGTCGAATTGTATAATCTCCTTTCTCCAGTTTCAAAGAATACTAAAAAAAGAAAACATTTAGAAAAGTCAAGTTTAGCCAAGTAAACAAAAATTACAGAAAGATGATAAGCAGAAACAGTTACAACCTCGCGTGCTTACAGTACATGAGGTACAGTGCAAGTTACCCCACACACTTACATGCACACAAGATCCCAACCTTGCAGGTGAGCGAGCAAGACCCGGCACATCAGTGAACTACCCAAGGTCACATACAGAGGAAAGGACAAGGGAGCTGGAAGCAGGTCTTATTCTCAAGCCCTCATTCTTTCCACTACAGGCTATTCCCATACTTTCGGCTAAATCAGTCTGTTCCAGGGTGAGAAAAGCTATGATTTTCTAGTTCATGGTTACTCAAGAATGTATAAAACATCCAAAATTAGCAAAACTGAGGTGCTGTATAATATCTAAAACAGACATACACACATGTGCATATACACATTACTGGTAATCTATTATAATCAAAATGCCACATTGCTTTATTGCTGATTGGAGCCAAGAGATGAAGGAATACAGATCTACTATGCTCCACCTAGTTAACCTGCCTGAGAGGATGGGATGCTGTATTCTGCATCAGCAGTTTCTTCTGATGAGATTTTAAAAGCAACCGACTAAAGTAATGGCTCTGCAATAATCAGTCTGTACTGGGAAGATGTGACTGGTACTTGCTTTGAGAACAAAAGAAAATCATTCCTTGAAGGACTAACTAAAAAAGAAACTTTGCATACATCATTTTCATTATTTAGTATAAAATTATAAATTTTATAGGATTTACCTTATTTCCTTATAACAATATTTCAATGGGATAACATTTCCATAAATTATGGTTAAAAGGCTGTGCTTTTTCTTTAATACAATAGTGCCAAACACAGTGCTTAGCATACAGAAAGTGCTCAATACACAGTTGTCCAATGAAAAAATAAATTTGAAAATTCTAATAAATTGAAAACACTAGGCACTGCTGTAGTGCTCTTCATCCAGTTAAGACCTAGGATCATTTCTAGGTGCTCACATATATCAAATGATTTGCCTTCAACCTTCAGATGGGTGGAAGCAGTGGGTGGAAAGGAAAAATACTAAAAATAAAAAGCTATGCTGCCAGTGCCTATGTCATCCTTGCCCCCATCTACCTCGAAACTTAATTCAGCTGAACTACATGGCTGAAAAGTTGTCCCAGTCTGTTCTACAACGGAAACTGAGCTTCTAGTGATGTCTCAAAGTACTAGATGCATAACTATGACATTAAAAAACAAAAACAAACATTTCCATAACAAGAAACCAGTAATTAATTCGTTCAAAAAACAGCTCTGTTAACTCTAAAAATCACTGCCAATTTCATACCTGATGTGGATAGGCATCTCCTGAACCCATCTGTCTTTTATTCTGGTCAAATATGATCCAGAGTTGGCTGTCAAATTCTGATTCATATAATAATTCACAAAGTAGTGGGCAGCTAGGAGTTACTTCCCCACTCTTGGGCTATAAAAAAAACACACAGAATTATTAATTGACCTGGTTTACATGATTTCTAATATACATTTGTAGTATTGTTATTGATGAGACTTTTACATTAAAAGTATTAAAATATTTTCTTATGGTAGCCAATTTCAAAAATGTAGAACATCCAGTATTTTGGCACTAATAAAAGGTACTTCTCTTGTACAAAGATTTAAAAATACAAACCTAGCCATTTGTATTCATTAATAAAGCAGTATATATTTTCTTTATAAAACTGAAATTTTATAATTCATTGAAAGAAATCATCTCCCAAATATTATGTTTCAATAAGAGTTTTATTGAAATCTTATGGATCCTATATAATCTCTTTGATCCAACATTTACACTGGCCTCAACTACTTTTACCATTCATTCAACCAAAGAATTATTCTAATGTCTCACTGCTCCAAAGCCTGTTTCACAGAAAGCAAGCAGGCCAACTACTACCACACTCAGAAGGCATCTGGGTTAGATGAGACACCTAACCACTGGGTAGGTAATACTGGTCAGGTACCATTGAACAGATTCAGTGATTACAAAAACTAAGGTTCAAAGGCCAGGCCACCACAAATTAGAATTTGTGACTTCAGACCCGAATGGTACTTAGATCTCTACAAATCATAATTTCTCAGAGAAGAATTCCAAATTAACTACTGTTAATTACCTGATTCTGTTTCTCATATATATATATATATATATATATATATATATATATATATACACACACACAAACACACACACACTGAATATACCACTCTTCCATTTTTAAATTTTATGATTCATAAACAAAACACTAAAGTTCACTGTAAAAGCACACTTCATTATAAAGACACTTACTTGATGGAAGTTATAGGTAAGAATCATCTCATAAAGTTGACGATTATTTGGCAAAACATCTCTTGATCCTAAAGGTTTTGTTTTCGCACTGAGTGGGCTGTAATTAAGTGATTCATAAATGATTTGATTCAAAAATTCATTTAATGAGACAAAACTATAATTAACAAAATCTATAACATATCACAAGTGACAAGTATTCCTAAACACTGTGTCATTTTCAGTATATTTTATAAAATTTTAATCATTACCTTACCTAATTCTTTACTAACTGAACCACAGCAAAAGATAATATAGTTTAAAATTTGTAATATTACAAAGGTAATCTTTTCATGATAAAAACATTCTCAAATGTCAACAAACAGTCCTTAATATAATCAGATCCCAATGCTAGGGTGACAATCACTAACAGTGTTGAAGGACAGGTTTTGACTGCAGATGGTGATCGTCCTCACAGGATAGGTCCTGCCAGGTGCATTGAAAATTTTACATCCACGTTAATGCTGGAAGCCACTGATGGGGTTGCCTCTCAAGAGACCTGCCAAGGTTCTGAGGCTAGAGTGTCATAATCTGAATTTTTATCTCCAGCATTCAGATGGATTTAAGAAAACGACTCTCTTCAAAGAGTGTAAGAGATCCTCCCACCCCCATATCAATACTCAACATCTGTAAGCCTAAAACATTTAATGATACCGTAGTGTTTGCACCCAGCTCTTCAAAGTTATGCAGGGAGCCAGATCTTCATATTTCAAGGAGGACTGAACATCAAAACGGTTGATTCCTTCTGATGCATGCTATGAAGAATATTTATCAAATTAGTTTCTCAAAACTTCATTGAAAATAAACTGTATTTTAAAGCAATATTTGGACGTAAAATAAACATCTAATGCAAAGTTTATAAGCATCCAAGAACATCAATACTTTTAAATTATCTGTGGTTATTTTCAGAACTACATGTAATTTCCCAACTGAAGTTTAAATCCAACCAGTGAGATTATTTTTCAATAACATAAATAACTGACATTAAAAATAATGAAAATGCAGAACTCACAATGTTTAACTGAGGAGCAGTACACACAATCCCATGGAAAGAAATGGTGTAATCAATATTGACGTCACTAAGACTTGCCCACCAACGAGCAATGCAAAATTCAATTGCTTTCCCACTCTGCAAAGAGAAAGAAAATTACAAATGTGTAAATAATCTTTGTTCTCAAATTCTTTCATATTATACAATATAAACAACAGGTGTTTCAAAGCAAGTGTATGCTTTCAAACTTTTCCTATTTTTATAGCAAAGCAAGAAAACACAACTTTTATTAACTAAGCTTGGAGTTATGCAAATTACACTTGTAGGGATGTAGTGCAGACATTTAAATACACATAATCCTACAGTGCTTGTCATAAAAGATCTTGGCAGATTTTGAAAACATATACAATAAAATAATGGTGAAAACAAACTGGAATAAAAATCTAGAACCAAAGGAAATATGACAGGAGAAAGGGTATTACAGCTTTATAAGGCATATTCAATAGCCACAGCTGAGTTTCAGGCTCAGAGCTGCATGGCAACCAAAGCAAAATGACATTATCATCACTAACATCTTTCTCCCTATTAAAATAATGAAAAACAAAAACTGTTCCCAGTGCTCAGTTTTAAATTAAGTTTTCTAGAAATCAGTATATTAGAAAGTTTAAAGATGAATCACAACACTGATACATACATGAACACTAGTGAAAGTGATCGGAAAGATACAGGAAAAGCCATATAACCAACCGAAAACACAATGTTACAAGTTTAAGAAAGTATCAGTACATTCACCTTCTATGAAGAAAGGTCTAGTCATTATTTCTAACACTACTGGTAAGAATGGAGATCTGCCATATTTGAAGTAATTTCTGTAGGAAGCAGTAGTAGTTTCACCTAGAAAGCAAATTAACCTCATGGATTCTTTACAATAGGGCAGTAATAAAATAACTTAAGTGACCGTAGAACCATCTTCAATAAGGAAATAATCTACTGTGGGATGAGGAGCCCGTATCGATCAGGGTCCCCAATGCAGACCACACTCTCCTTTGACTAAATATTTAAGAGTTAAAAAGAGATTAATATTTACCTCGGACTCGGTCTTAAGTATCCTAACTAGACTACCTATCTTTCTACTTCATTTATTTGGCATTAACAAAATATACAGCCCCCAGAAATTCTGAATATAAAAATCAAATTCAAATACTTAGTCCACACCAAAAACGAAAAGAAATCATTTCAGAATTTCAAATTATTAAAACTTACTAAGACAGGAAAAGCCTCAGTCAGTGTTCCTTTTTCTGGAAGGGAACAAAACTTATAGAATTCATGGCTTCGGTATGCTCTCTGCTTCACAAGCTGTACTGCATGAAGAACAAACTTGGCAGACACCTCAGAAGAACAAGAACACACTGTAACTTCTAAAATAAAAAAGAAGCAAAATTTTAAACTGGTAAGATTTAAAATGGACATAAAATGGTTTTAAGAATGCCCACTTATTAGGAAATAATATATCAATAATGAAATGATATATTCAAAATAAATATGCATATTTCCTTAAAAACAAAGAATCAATAGAGTATTCATAAAGCTGAAAGTATAGAAGATTCAGCTATGGAAAATAAATAAACCAGTGTTAAAATAAACACTGTGCTGCAAACACCATGAAACAGAAAGCTTTCCATAGGTGGACACACAATTATCCTAAATCAGGTACCTTTTAAAATCCCTCTCTCCTCTGCTAAGCTCAACCTTTCCTCTTGTTTTAGTTGAAAGCCAAGCAATTCCTGATAAAGAGGATTTTAATTCTAGAAACCTCTACTTGTCATCATACTTAAATTCCATTAGTTTCTATTCAACTTCACTGATAACTCTTCTGAGTCCCTCCCTCTTGGTTCACTTGTGTCCAGTCTGGCTCTAGAAGGGATGACGTCAGAACTATGTACGCTGAGCTTTATCCCGAGGCAGAGCAAGGTCAGCAGCTCAGCCACTGAGTACCCTCCCACTCTAACAGAGGGAGCGAAGCAAGGCCTAATTCTCCGGTTCACAAGGTCAAGTTGGGACAGAGCTCTGTGAATCTGATCAATTGCTAATAATACAAGATCTGGTGTTATAACAGTATTTCTTATTATTTGAAATAGGTATCATCTGTTGTACTTTTGTTTGTTTTGCTTTGACTACTTCTTCCACCTGACTGAGATCAAATTGACAAGGAACACTGCATATGTTTAAAGTGTACAATGTGATGACTTGATATGCCCATGCACTGTGAAATGTTTAACACAATAAGGTGGGTTAGCACATACATCACAGTTACCAATTCTTTCTGTAGTGAGAACATTTAAAATCTTCTCTCTCAACAAATTTCAAGTGTACAGTACAGTACTGTTAACCACAGTCCCCATGCTGGATGTTAACTCCTTCGAACTGACTCATACTGAGTTTGTACTCTTTGACCAACATCTTCCCATTTCCTCCACCCCCTGCAGTGCATTTCTAACCTGAGACTGTTAAGTGCTCCAATCTCCTTCCCTTCTGGATCATCTGATAAATTCTTATTTTTAAAAAAACACAAAGAACTAACTATTTTCAACACCAGTGTAAGCAAATCATAATTACGGCATTATAATACTAATATTTACCATTAAAATGATTCCAGATTCAATATTAACCATAGATTTTTATTCTTTAACATGATTAATGTATATTTTATCAGAGCCTAACGTGAGATATCTACAAGGGGCTCTATATGCATGCACAGCAGCCCAGAGTTGTACAACAATGCAATTCTGATTCTAATCACTAACAGATAAGGCACTATTCTAAACTAAGTTAAAATCTTGAATATTAAAACACCTTAAGATGGCTTAGATGATTGGATATAAAAGCGAATGCAAAATATTACTAGATCTTCAAAACGTTCTGAACCTAATAGCAAATCTAGAGTGCCAGATATAGTATTGTTATTAGAAAAATATGTATTACAGATGTAGGAACTTTACATAGGCATAATCATAAAAGAGGTAGGATGATGTACATAAAGTGCTCAATACAGACTTTAATTTTACTTACCAGCCCATGTTGCACCCTCAGGAACCTCAATAAAATGCCTTCGAATTTGACCAGGTTTAAAATGTACATCTGTAAAGGCTAGATCATAATGTGATGATTCATTTACTCTGAAAAGTAATACAAATTAATGATTAAATGTGATAATCTCGTAAAAAAGGCCTTTATTAATTATAAGCCCACTGGTACTCTAGATTTTAATAGTTCATTAGAAATAAACACTTAAAAGCTGTTTACAAAACAGTATGCATACTACAATCTCATTTTTGCAATGTTAGCAGAGATAAACCCTGGCTAGCCCAGTAAAGATGATTTTTCTACCTTTTACTTGTCTGCTTTATAACCTGTAAGACACAGACACACATACACACACACACACATGCACACACACACACAAAATAAGAAAGCTCACTTTTTTTTTAAGGAAACTGTGCTACATTCACAGGATTTTCCAATTACCAGAATCTGGGCTATAGTGAGTTCTAAATATTAACATCAAAGGTAATGTTTTATGTCATTAGTACTGATTATAGCTTGGAGACTGGTATTAAATAAATCCTCTTTTGTAGCTCAAAATATTTTCAGACCATAAAGAAAGGAACAGTAAAGAAAGGAACTACTTTCATAGCATTTTGTAAGAAGCCAATGAAACATAAAGGTCTAATGTATAATTACCTACTATGAAAACCTAAAGTGCAGGCTAAGAACAAATTCTAGTCAGTGTGACAAAAATTTAATGAGAGCCTACTATACATAAGGCACTGTTATTAGGAGTTACAAATACAACAATGAATAAAATATTTTCCTTTGCCACAGACAATCCAGAGGGGACAAAAAACCACCTGAGACATTTAACGTGACATGCTCTAGCTAGACAGGAAGTGTTAGGAGAAAAGAGATTTGGTTCATGCAAACGGACCAGGGAAAGCTTCCTGAAGGAGATAATGTCTCAGTTGATTCCTGAACTTTATACTTTACCTTGTCTAAGCTCCTACTGGACTTCTAGGAAACATAAGGTGAGAACTGTCATGCAATTTTTCATGTGTATGTCACTTTTTACCTCCGCAATTTAATCCTGTGTTTCTTATGGGCTAAGACTATTGGGTATTTAATATTTACCAGTGTAACTAACTCTACAGAAACTGTTAAATTAGAACATTCTGTTATTTCCAATACTCACATAATCTCAATCTTACCCTTCATCTACTAAACATATTGTTTAGTAAATACTGTATAATGGGCTCCATATACAAACATATAAGATACAGTCTCTGTGTCTTCTTCAGTAGGCTCACAGTCAAATGTGGTAAATTAAATAAAAAGTGACAATATATTCCAAGTCTGTACTGCAGGCATGCAAAATGCATTAGAAAGGAGCAAGAAAGGACGCCCTTCACCTGGGGAAGACCAGGGACACACCTGGTTGTTAAGAGACAGGAAACCAGAGCAATACAAAGAGCTGTGCAAATGCATGCAGTCCTGAGGAAACCCAGAGTGTCAGCATCTGTGACCTGTGGAAATGTGTAATCTGGTGTACAAATGACAGGAAACACTGGCTTGTAACGGATCCTTATTTGCTATTTTAAGGAGCATAACTTGGTCCTTGAACAGGCCACTGATGTATTTAAATAGGAAGTAATATGATCAGCCTTGAGTTCCTTGGTTCCAGGTGGAAAACAAGATAGAAGGCAAAGAGTGTGGAAAACAGCAGGTGACTGGAAAAGTGGGAGACCCAGGAAAAATAGTAATCCCAGAGACAAGGGGGTTAAAATGGAGTGGGGGCAGAAGAGGGAGAAGTTGCATGTCAAATGTTGCAGAGAGAGCGGGCAAGACGAAAGGCTAGGAGGTCCTCTGAATCGGGCAGTCAGAAGTGCGTCAGCATCCGGGGGGAAGCAGGTTCAGTGCAGGGTCAGGGCAGAGGACAGGAACCATCACATCCCCACAGCGAACAAGGAATAACAGGACTGACTCTGTGCCACCTTGGACTTTGAGCAAGGAGGGGAACCAAAGCCTAGTATCTGGTTCCTGCCCATTAATCCTTTAAAAGTTCACATTATTTTCATAAAAAGCCATTAAAAAATGAGTTGACCCTTGAACAACATTGGGTTTAGGGGAACTGACCCTACAAGCAGTAAAAAAATCCATATATAACTTTTTACTCCCCCAAAACTTAGTTGTCCCTCAGTATCCACAGGGGATTGGCTCTAAGACCACCCATGGATACCAAAATCTACAGACGCTTAAGCCCCCTGTATAAAATGGTATAGATCAGGGCACAGTCGGCCCTCCGCATCTGTGGACTCCCAACTGTGGATCGAAAACAGTACAGGTATTTATTGAAAAAATTGCATGTCAATGGATGTGCACAGTTCAAACCTATGCTGTTCAAGGGTCAGCTATAAACTGTACAGGTAACAGTGAGCTGTTTGTTGGTAACTTGTTACTTACTTTGCTGCTATAACTGCGGTGACTGGAACTCTGAACAAAGGGCCTGCATTAGGGGATGCTGTATCATAGCCACATACCTTAAAAACAGAATATTAAGTTTCAGTATCTATAAATAAACTTTAAACAGAGAAAAAAGAAAAAAAAAAGTATGATCTACTCACAGAATAAATTAATCTGATATGAAAATTTAAAGGCCCTAAGCACAAGTTGATCAATTTTCTGATGTCAGGTCACATAATTAATGGCAAATAGCCTAAACGAATACATGCAGGACAACCCTTGACTAATTCAGACTAATGGGGAAAAGGACTGCAACACAAAGTACTTTTAAGCATTTTAAAGGTAAAGAAAGTAAAAATATGAAGATACACCAATACCTCTGTGTAATGTAATCCTTCTCTTAAGCCCCTGGGGTCCACACGTATGTTTATGTGTCTACATTGATTCATGAGTTCCAAATGGCTAGGACACTGCACCCAAGATGAGTTTGAAGTTAAAGCTAAATGAAGCTGAAGGGATATTTTTTCGGCGTTTTCTGGAATTAAAAAAAAAATTAAAAATTAAAGATTAGTACTTTCCCTTTCATTTAAAAAAGTTCTATCTTCTCTCAAGAAAATTCAGCAAATTTATAAAAAGCACTAGGCATGAGCTTCTAAAACACAGCTTAAATAAAAATCACAGAATCTTCCTTATGCTTTTGTACACTTGTGATACATTCACACTTTCACCCAACACTGCTACAGCCTTAAATTAATATAAGGAGTTTTTGTGGATATTTTTCATTACTGCATGTGGAAACAGCATTTGGCCAACATGAAGACTAACAAATACAGAGTGATTAGTGTTTTATTTATACCTCCACTGAGCTGAGGGAGGTTCTCTTGGCTGCTTCTACTTCCCACTCTCCAACCAAAAGCTCTATCTTACACCCAAGTAGTGAAAGTGGGAAAGAAAAGAAATTTGATGTCTTATTATCCACAATTGAATAAAAATATAGGTCACTGAAGGCCCATTCTGTTATTTTCCTCAGTAGTCAGAATGCTAACTGAACTGCCATAGTATTAGAATCCCTAAGTGCCACCTTTTCCCTAAAATCTGTAAGCTTTAAAATAATAATATTGTAAATTCATGTTTTTTTCTTTAGAATATTAGCCCAAACAGCATTTCTCTATTATGATACTATTCACTCAAACCATAAATGTGAGCACTTCAGCTTACCATCCACTTATTACTTACCAGTATTTTCTGGAAATACAGGTTCAATACCAACACCATGATCTGAAGGTGCTGCCACCTGAACAGGATCTCGGAGGTAGATGCCACGGTTATTTCCAACGGTAACAGTGAAACCTAATTTATTAGCAAATGATGTATTCTGAACGAGGTAGTCATACGCTTTATCAACCTAATTATACGAACACAGAGAGTAAGACAAATGGTTAGGTCAAGAAAATATTTTGTTACAAGTTACCAATTTGATTTCACTTGTGGCAAAGTACAAGCAAAAAGTTAGTTTCTATATTCAGCTCTCTAAAATTAAGAGGGCAATTCTAACTACTGGACTCACCTTCCCCTCCAATCTCTTCATTCACACTATTATTCCCACGTGACCAAAGTTAAGAACTCTTTCATATGCCAGTATGATGTACCAGTTTTTGCCCTTTACCTCTTTGCTTCGAATTTCTACCCTCTGTGTGTCCTACGTGAATTATATTTCTCTTACTGCAACAAAGTTGTCTTAACTAAGAAATCTATGTTCATATCCTCTTTGCTTATAGTTCAGAGACCACTATTATGATATAATCTAGAATTATATATACCCAGTCATTATAACAGGAAATATTATCCAGCAATAGCTAAGATATTATCTTAATGACTTACAACTCATTTTTCACACAAACAACAATACCTGAATAATACCATGTCCTTGGGCAAATACTTCTATATTATCAGCCTTCACTGCAGTGTTCTCTAGAGCTCTTCTCACTGAATGAACTGTGTAGTTAACATTATTAGCTTTCAGACCTAAAATTTAAAAACAAAAACCAGAAGAAAATGTTAGTGAGCTCACTACTTGAAGCCTTTACCCCCTCACCAGTACAGATAACATGTACATTCCCTGGCTTTCATGTCTGATGCTACAATATCCATTTTTAAATCTTGAAACACACACACACACAAACAAAAACTGAACTAAATAGTCTGACCAAAACTGCTGGCATCACACAAAGACTAATTTAAGAAAAATGACTGTGGGCCCATTATGCAAGGGTGTGAACACAGGCTAGGCAGAGATAATGTGGTTGTATGAAGCAGATACCTAAAGGCATTCCAACGACATTTGCTTTAAAGCTGCTGGTCAAACAATACAGGATTGTGCAAAAGTAGGCTTTCACTTGTGACTGCATGAAACATAGTTTATTCTTGTATTATCATTTATTAATTATCATATTATTTTCCTTATGAACAACTGTAAACCTACTTTTGCCCCACCCTGTAGAGTCACTGGCAGTAGTTTTCATCCTGGTTTCATGTTTTATAAACACCAGACCAATAGAACTTAAGCAAAAGAAATGCTGAGGCCTCACTACAGGCGAATCAAATTAGCATCTTTGGAACTAGATTCCAGGCACTGATATAGAATAAAAGCTTCCCAGGTAAGGCTAAGGAGCACTCAGGCTGGGAATGACTATTCTATGGGAAGGGCATGGAGGCCACCAATCTGTAAACCCTGCATTAATGCCTGTTGTTAAAGATCAAAGATGAGTAAGGTAGTGCTCCTGCTTGCTCCAGAGCTCAACAAACCTGTAAGCACTTGTGATACTGTAAGAAATGAGCAAAATAAACATGGAAATATCACGTTGCTTTAAGAGCAAATAAGGTGAAGCTCTATCAGAGGAACAGATACATGAGTCAGATCTTTAAAATGCACAGGAGTTTGCAAGGCCAAAAAATGGCAGAAAGGAATTCTAGGCAAAGAAAACAGTATAACCAAAGACAGGAGGCATGAGCAACCTTGAAATATTTGGTGAGGTTGAACAGGACTAGTGATAAGGGTAATAAGTCCAGGGACTTAGATTAGAGGGGCACTTCTGAGGTGGAACCGTCACCACAGCCTTGCCACCCTAACTTCAAGTCCTAGTCAATGTCAATGCCACCCTACATAACACTGTAAGCCTCCTGCACAGTGGAATTCCTACTTCCCTTTCCACTTCATTTTGCCCCAGAGCAACATTCATTACCTTCTAACAAGTGATATGAACTATTTCTTATTTTGTTCATAGTCTGTCTCCCCCAACTATAATATAAACTCCAGGTATTTTTGCAATTTTGTTCCCTAATTTAGCCTCAGAGCTAAAATAATGCTTGACAGTCATTAACAGCCAATAAGTAAATGTATTTGTTGAATGAAGGAAAGCATATCTAAATCATTGTTATCACATAAATTATTCTCCACCTCAAACTTTACTTTGAGCCAGAACATTACCAATTCTACCACATTTTCTCACTGTAAGAACTTCAGAAAATAAACTTATTCAATTATTTTTAAGGCTGCTAATTTTATTTTATGCTATAAACAGAAATTTGTCTACTTAATACCTACATCTAACATTACCAATAAATTATAGACTTTAGAATCAGGACTAAGGTAAATTATAAAATGATACATTTATAATCCATTTTATAAAGCCATTTCTATCTCATTAAGAAAATTAAGTTGTGATTGAAATATATTTGCAATAGCCAAATATTCACCATCACTTTATTGGAAATTCAAAAATAGTACCACATAGTACACTAAGAAATATCCTTACCTGATAGTATCAGGGCAATGCCTCCACATGCATTGGGAGAAGACATGGATGTCCCATTCATTAGCTGCGTTCCTCTCAGTGTCCAGTTAGGAACAGAAGCAATGGCTCCTCCTGGTGCACTGATACTTACTCCAAGGGCCCCATCAGCACTGAATGGAAAGCCATTAGTTTGCTTACAATGATGAAAAATGGATAAACATGGGAGTTCTTAAAAAGGCCACTGATCTAATAAATTACAGTACAATACCATGGACTACTTGAAGTCACTGGAATCAGTGGGGAAAAATACCCAGCACAACTATTTCCCCATTAAGCAGCAATTTTTCCCTCCCGAATGGACAAAATCTGTGTATATATGTGTATACAGTGAACTCTACCAACTTCAACTCATTATACCCGCTTACCAAAGCCCTACACGAGGCAGCCCTGTTGACTTTAGCTGTCCAAGACGGCAGCCACTAGACTGGTCCTGTAAAGTTGGTGTGAAATGAGATGTGCTGCATGTAAGTGCTCAAGTAACAACTAATAGGATTGGTAAAATCATCCCACCATGTAAAGCCCAACCACGGATTTGTAATAACCCATGTCCAACCCCCAACCTACCTGGGGCCTCTAGAAGACCACGTATATTGATTGGCGGGTAATTTTTCTCTCAGAGAATACTCGGCAACCATCATATCGGGTGAAACATAAGCACCGACACCTGTGGGGCAAATGCCATCATTAATGAAAGGACACAAAGCACGCATCTTAATTCTAATCCACCGCTCACTTGGAAATGAAAAGAAAAAACTCAACCAAGGAAAGTTTGCCGTGTACCAGACATCATACTAGGTGCCTTGTTTTTTAATATAAAATATCTATCAGCATGATTATGTTGATTAAAAATAATAATGTACCTGCAAGTATATACAGGTGTAAAAGGAAAAGAGGAATGTGTTTTAAACTATAAAATATAGCATTAGAAAAGTAAAGGAATTAGTTGACTGGTCATTTTTAAATGACCATTCTATTCAAAACTCTACCGATAAAGTTGGCAGTATCCCTCTCCTCAAAAATGGCTATAATAATGAGTAAAACACAAGGACATAACATGCCAGGCTTCTAGATAAACACGCAAATAAAGTCTCACTAGAGTCTGAAACACAATACAGGGATCAAACTCGGCTCTTTCATTTTAGAAATTTGGAAACATGGCCTACAAAGGTTGAAAAAATGTACAAAATACACATGTATGGCTGGCAGAGAAAAGATTTAGAATTCAGGTCTAACAGCATCTAATTTACAACATACACATATTCAGAGTAGAAGACTGGATAAAACATGTGTGAGTTAAGAGGACTTAGGTTAACAATGCTGCCACATAAAACTACAATTATTCTGTAAAATTTAGTTTCAAATTTTCAGTGACTGAGGATAAGAAAACAACAAAACAACAAGTATTAGAGCAGAGCAGTAAACTTGATCTTTAGATACCTTTCAGATCTATTTTTTGTTTCATTTTCACGTGTACTTACAATATCTAGATAACTGAAATACACAATGAATGTACCACTGGTAGGCACTGTGGTCTTAACACATGATTTAACAAACCACTTAAGCAAGAGGTTTTAAGTTACATAAAGTAAGCTATACCTTAAAATGTAGAAGCTATGAATAAAAGTATGTCTTACGTTTATATTTATCTTATATTTGTAAGATCACTTATTTTAAAACAAAAAAATCTTTAAGGGACCAAATTTGAAACTTTAATACCCAAATGTTAGTATCTACATACCAACAACATCTATAATACGTACATGTATCTATGCAATTATTGATATATACGCCAGAAAAATTATTTGAGATCCATAGTTTTTATAGTTATGTATCCAATCGCAAATATCAAAAGGTAGAAACCTTATTTTGATCTCAAATAAAAATAAGCAAAAAATTTTAGGCATCTTACTACATACTTGTTTCTCTCAATTCATCCTTCTCATTCATGCTGCACATTTTAAAACGGGATGGGTTTTATATTTTGTGGGTTTTTCCTACATAAGTTGGCAGCTACTGAACTATAATGTAAGCTAACTGTATTATTTTCATACAATGACTGCAACTAATTTTGATTTCCCATAACTCTTGTTGATGGGCATTTTTCCCCTTAGATTACAGTGAAACAGACAATACTACAAGCATATCTAAAAAACAAAGAGTGGCAGAAAAGCCACATTCATGGAACAAATGTGTTTCAGCAGCATTTCTCATTAATAGAGCTCCCTTCCTCTACATCTGGATATTTCTGCATGTCCCAAGAGAAATTAAAGGAGAAAACTATACTATAAATAACTAATCTCACACTATAAATAAAAAGTAAAGCAAGTGCCTTTATTTACATTGTTTACTTAGTCTGGAAAGCTCCTTCTTCGATCATTTCTACCGACTGAAATCCTCATTCCCACAATTCTTCCAAATAGCCTTACCTAAATTCTCAAATCAGAAGTGGCTGCACTTCTGTGTCCCACAGCACTGTATCTGTACTTCCATTCAACCACTTATTCCAGTCTGCTTCAGAGTAAATTCCAGATCAGCAGGCCCCTACTAGATTTCAGTTTCCTGAGGGTGTATTTAAGGTTTATGGTGTCTTGCATACAAGAGATCCAATTAACACTGGATTAACTGAGGGTTTATTTTGTTTTGTTTATTTTTAAACAAGTCCATTTCTAAAACAGGAAACTAACCTATTACACTTGATGTAGTTCCACCTGGACAACCAACTGTAGAAAGGCATGGACCATTATTTCCAGCACTTGAAACATAAATTATATTATGCTTCCACACTGCTTCATTAATTACTTCACAAATTCTCCTGAAAGAGAGAGAATTCCATTGAACATAAAAAACTGTCCCACTTTTCAAAATCTCTATTATTATGTGAAAATATCTGCAGATATGGTTTATATAAAAAGCTAGACTAAAATATGGTTCCAAGTAGTAGAAATAAAACAGTGGGTATAAATAAGGAAGTATGCATTAGAATCACTCAGGGGACATTCTCAAACTATAAATGCTTAGCCTCTATTCCAAAAGTATTTATAATACCAAAATATTGTTCAAATGTATGGTTAAGTAACTTTTGGCACCACCCCACCATTGGTGGAACATGATACAGCCACTCCAGGTAATATAGCCTAGTTGGGTTTTAGTGTTGGGAAGCAGTTGTGAGGCCAGGTTAAATGTGGGAAAATTCCAGATACAAAATTGAATATACATGGGGAAACTACAAAAGACTGAGAGCAAATACGGAATGAAGAGCAGTGACTGGGTAGTGAGGGGGCAATAGGTGGTTTCACTTCCATCCCCCACCTAAAATAATATATTCAGAAAGGACTCCTCTGGGGATTCCTATATATATTTGTGATTAGTGACAGAGGTGAAGGGGAAAGAAGGCACTAGGGAGAACTTAAGAGTAAGATTTAAAATGAGAAATCTGGTTAGATCTTGATAACAAACAAGAAATATGTACTCGTATTAATTAAAGGAGATGTAGTTAGACCATGAAGAAAATGGAGCCAATATAACAAAGGTAAAGGGCCAACGACACTCCAAAATGAGAAAGAAGAGGTATCAGGGGAAATGACTTCAAATGGATGAAAATCAAAGGAGGAGCATCTGGAGCAAAGCAGGGTTAAGACTGCATTCACGAGAAAAACCACCAAGGACGACAGGGTGCACGCTACAAGGGCAGGCAAGGGACGTGCAACTAGAAACCCAGGAGTTCTAGTGATCTGAAAAAATTAAGTTATCTGATAAAAGAAACTACAGGGTCTGGGCTTGGTAAAATTTGCACTTAGGAAGGATTTTATTAAAGAGTTTCAGACACTGGATAGCTATGTATGAATGGCTTGGTGGTGGGAGGGGGGAACTGGTCAATAGGAAAATATTCTAAATAAGGTAATTTTAAAGTTACTACTATGAAGAAAAAAAGGTGAGGTAACATGAGGTCAAGACTAAGCCACTGGATTTGGCAGCAGGAAGACACTGATGACACAGGGAGTAGTCAGGAAGAGACTCAAAAAGTAAATATATAAAACTAAGTGTTCCTGGAAAAGTCAGTGGAAGCAGTATGAAACGAAGAGGTTTTGTGTTTTAAAGCTGGCGACTCTTTAAAATTATTTGTGGCAATAATAATCCAGGAGAGAGGAAAGAAGGACCAGATGCCAAGGGCTTGAGTGACTTTTGATCCTGGCACTTTTTCCATTACACAGCAGGGAAGGCAGAGAAGGTAGGGTCAGAGGAGGTCACAGGAAGGGCACTAAGTCTCCTGCTGAGTGCTTTTATTCTCTTTGGGGAAAAAGAGGTGAGGGAGGATTTTACTGAGAAAAGAGGGCTCACTGAAGGTCTTTTAGGAGAAGAGGAGGTGCAAAATGGTCATACAGGAGGAAAAGAGTAAATGCAGTGTGCTCAGACAATGATCTGACATCTGTGGTCTCAAACTTGAAGTGTGAAGTCAGTGTGTCTCCAGCAAAGGCTGGCAGATCAGGTGTGGGATCACTGAAAGGAATGATGACAAGGTTTCCACAAGGTGGAGTCTGGTCAGGTAATGACACCTGGAAGAGTTCGGGCTGCTTGTGGATGAGGAATTCTAGTGACAGAAGGGGCATGGGGTCTCCCTGGGTAGGAGGAAATAAGGACATCAAGGATATGACCACAGGAATGAGGGCCAAAGATCTAGGAGACATAGTTATCATCTAACCACAGTGGCTGCTTTTTTTCAATTATGATTTGCAACCCAGTTATGAAAAGCTTTTCATGCTCTTCATCAGCTAAGTTTCTATGGCTAACAAGTGTCAAAGAACACTCACCCAGAATTTGGCCAGTGAGTTGCTTCTCCATAGCTGTAGTTGACAAGATCACACTTATGATTTATAACTTCTATCATCTATTAAAAAGATGAAGAGTCTAATTTAGGCAGCAATGTACAGAAACAGATTGACCAGTAAAATAAAGGCATAGAATCTCAGTTTCTTAACCAATGATATTCTAATTCAAATCCAAATATATGTTACTTCTTGGTATATGGTTAATAAACTTTTTAAAAGGTAGAGGGAGACAGAGTACAGTAAGTAATCTATAAAACACAAAACTGGCATTTGCAGAATGGAGTAGGGGACAGGAAGAGAAAATGGAATGGTTCTTACCTAATTCTAAAATCACAAAAGTTACAGTAAAATGTAATTCATGTTAAAATGAAATGTAGAATATTAGTTAAGTTCTACTTAGGCTGATGGAGCATGCTGGCTAAGAGACCTTTCTTGTTGTTTTAAAGTATCTCACAACACCTTGCTAGATTTACTAGAAATGAGAAGTATAATATAAATAATATTTTTCTATTTTCCAAGAAATTTTATTCTAGTAATTTTAATAAAACTGAAAAATATTCTTGGTAGGCCCAGAGTACTTTATAAATGTAAAAATATCCAAGATCATCAATCACTAATCTTTTAAATCAACACCTCACAAATACTCACAGCTCTTATAAGGCCTGTGCCTGTTTCCATTGTGCTCAATCTTGTATCACCAATCTTGATTGAAAGAATTTGGGCACCAGGAGCTACACCATTCCGTTCAGGTTCTTCTGGAAAATGCCCAGCAGCTATACTAGCTACATGTGTTCCATGAGCTCCTAGAGGCAAAAAGAGGGGAATATGACAAAATACTCACAGATTCAAAGTTTTAACCATTCAATTCGAGCATTAATCATGATAAAAATAATTGAATAAAAATATACTCTCATCTTAATATTTAATATTATTACCTTAATTCTCTTATCAATAATTCACAAAAATGAAACTCTTTGAATTCCATACACTATTCTGCTACCCTGGATTCTAACCTGTTCACTGAAAGCAAAAATGCAAGTCACAAGGATGAGAATGTATTTGCAATATATACAGTTGGCAAACAGCTTATATCCAGAATATAACCTTTCAAATCCAAAGGAAAAGAATGCAAAAGAAAAAAATGGGAAAAACACTTGAAAAGTATTTCACAAAAGAGGAAAACCAAATAGTACATAAATATATGAAAAGATGTCCAACTTCATTAGTCTGTCTGGAAAATGCAAATCAAAGCTGCGTACCTTTCAGAATGGCTGAAACTTTAAGGTTGACAATAGCAGCCGTGGTGGGGATGTGCACGCACACACTGCTGGTAGGAGAGTAGACTAGCATTTTGAAATGCTGAACACAGGCATACTCTATGATTTAGCAATTCCACCTCTAGCTATGCACCCAACAGAAATGTGTGCACATGTACATTATTAAAAGACAAATGCAAAAATGTTCACGGCAGCATTGCTTATAAAATTCAAAAACTTGCACGGATACATAGTGTATTCACAGAATTGAGTATTATACAGCAATAAATGTGAACTACTTTTATACACTATGAGATGAAGCACACAAAAAGAAGGCTGATTTAAAGAAGTCACACAAAAGGATATAGATTTAATTATGTATTTATATAAATGGAAATATCACCATAAAGTTGAACCATGTGCAATTACCGCTATTTAATCATATCTGACCCATAAAAACAGCAATACCAGATGGTTCAAACTAATGTGCTAACAGAAATAAGGACAGTAGTTAACTCTGGGAGGAGGGAGGGTGAGTTGGTGGTTAGGAAGAGACATAATGGGGGTTTTGCCAATGTTTTCTTTCTTGACTTGGGTGATGGCTACACAGAAGTGTCGATTTATGATAATTCAATGCATGTGCAATTTGTGATTTGGGTGCTTTTCTCTACATATGTTATGTACCAATGAAGTAAACAAACAAAAAATTAGGCCTTTTTCTATTTTAAGGGAAAAAGTTTCTTAAAAGATATGTAGAGAGAAATATCCCGCCACTGTCAGATAAACAATAACACAAACATGATAAATGACAACTGGCATTGGGCCTTAATGTTTGGGTGACACTGGAATAGTTGGAGCTCTAGGAAAAATGAGAGCATGTATGACTCTTCCAACTGGGTCTGCAGCAACGCTGAGACTCCTTCCACTCCAGACAACTGTTGTCACGTAAGAATATGGACCCAGTATTACCAATTCTTCCTTTCTTATTTTTTTCCAGTTAGAGTGGCTAAATTAAGCAGACTGACCACACCGTGTATGGACAAGAATGTGGAACTTCTGGAGCACTCAGACTCTGCTGGTGGAATGTGGAGGGTGCAGCCACTATGGAAAATAGCCTAGGAGTTTTTTAACAAGTTAAATATGTACCTACTGTAACTAAATAATTCTCCTAGATATCATTCCAAATTACACAAAAACATATTTCCACAGAGACTTGTACACAAGTGTTGGAACAATCAAAATGTCCATCAACAGGTGAACGGATAAACAAACCATGATGTATTCATATCATGAAATACTACTCATCAATAAGGAACAAGCTTTTTATAATCATAATATAAATGAATTTCAAACCATTACTCTGAAACAATGCAGGCAAAAAACGTATTTTTATTCCACTTACATAAAATCCTAGAAAATGCAGACTAATCTAGTATGACAGAAAGCAGTTCTGTGGCTACCTGGGAGTGTGGGTAGAGACAGGGCTGGATTACAAAGAAAGACAAGCAAACTTGTGGGGGTGATGAAATGTTCATTATCGTGACTGTGGGGATTGTTTCCTGGGAGTACTCATCTATCAAAGCATATCAAATAGCATTACACATACACACACAGTAGGTATTATTGCACTTCAGCCATTCAGCTATGTCTTAGTAAAGTTGGGGAGGGGGTGATAAAGAGTTAAGGCCTTCCTACTTCATTCTCCGAGCTCCCTCACTGGGAATAACCACAACCCAGAAGCTGGTGTGTATACTCTTCCCATCCATATTGTTACAACACAAACACACCTACCCAAAAGCACTGTATTATTATCTGGCATGGTTTACAATACTACACAAATGTTTTACCATCAATATATTTTAAATTAAAATTTATGCATTTGAGATTTATAAATACAGGTATATATAAATTTGTGTTTTGACTGTTGTATAATATTCCACAGTATGAATAACACAATTTTTTAAAAACCTATTACTTTCTTGATGGGTATTTAGATTTTCACCTGAGAGTACAAAGAGTCACATAAAAATATCTTCACTATAGCATTCTGTGCCATTTTTAAAAAGTTGTAATTTCTCAAGAGTTAATATTTGGAAGGGAATATTGTCCATTAGATGAATTATGCTGATGGATTTTTTTGTGGTCGGACCATGCTTTTACTCTTGGAGCAGATCCTACATGACTATGACTTTGAAAAGCAACACCTCACCAGGGAATCAAATCTCATTCATTATTCCAGAGCTAGAGATTCTTCAGTTGGAATCTCTAGATTAAATTCTCTATGAGGCTGCTTTTGGCTATAGGAATTTATCATCTTGCACTTAGTAAACTTAACTCTAATTACAAATCTGAAACGGAATACCTCCACTGGTCACAATAGAGAGCAGGTTTCCATCATCATATATATTAACGGAGTAATTCAACATCTCAGCTGTGCCAAAAGAGCTATATTCTTGGGCTTCTTTGTAGTTTCTCAATACAGTAGATTTACTCAAGTCCCCGTCTTCATTAGAATCAATGCAGGCTCTGTAAATTCAGAAAACAGAATAGATAATGAAATCTATTTTCTTACCTTCCTAAAAATCACATTATATTGTTTCTCAGGTATCTTCTTACCACCCTACCTATTTCCACCATAGCAAACACACTAACTGCCTGGTTTAGATTTCTCTGTTTCACAGTCATCAGCAAAGATTAGTTAAGATAGCTTCACAAAATTCCAGGCAGAAAGCCTTGCAGTCACTTAAGAAATTAGACCCAAGCTTAGCCTTGAGCTTTAGAATAGTTAGGATGATTCTGACACATAACCTAGGTATTACTTCCTGCTTCTCCTAGAACTGCGTATGCAGGCTCCTTGAAGCAAAAACTATTATTGAGCCTCTATCCCACAGTGTTAACAGCCTTATTTTTTTTTTACAAAAAGCATTTATTTTTTACAAAAAGCATTTCTACAAAGTTTTATGGTTGTCCTGTCTGCTCTTTCCCTATCTTAGTTTTTTAATTGTATAGAAGGCATTTACTATAAATACTAAGGCATATATTCCATGAACAAAACTACAATAATTTGGAAAGAAGGATCTCTAAAATTGTCAGTTTGTTTTTATGTATGTACCCCAATCAATGTGTAGCAAAAATGATTTACAACATATAAAAAAAAGAAATACAATACAGATATAGAAGATACCGCTTATGAGAAAAATTAGTCAAAAAGAAAACAAGTAACATATCAAATGGGGGTAGGACTGAGGTTAAAAGGTAAAATGTATGCCATCAAATCCTCCATATTTGCAAGAAAGAGCAGCACATTTGGTTCCAAAACAGATGGCCAGTATCCATCCTGGCAATCATTTCTGAAGCCCTCCCTTTCTTTCACCCAGACCATAATGCATTCTAAATTTCTAACAGCTCCTCTGTTGTCCTCTGGACCTTTCCCCTCTAACCTTCAACCCCCTTTTACTCCCTTTTGTTAGTTTACTTTTGCTGATCCTTCAATGAAACCTTTCTTGATACTTCCTAAATGGGTTCAGATGTCTCCAATACTTGCTTCCACAGGGTCTAGAGTCCATGGAGTAGCTTCCACGAAGTCTATCTGGTACAAAGAATCTACTAAAATATTTGCCAAATGATTCAATGAATGAATGAATCAACCCTTTTAACAACAAGGGTGGTCAAGGTGGTAGTGTAGGTAAATGTGGTACTGGCATCCTCCCACAATCACATCAAAATTACAACTAAACTATAAAACAACCATCATTCAGAACCACCTAAAATCTATCTGAAGTCCTACAACTAAGGACATAAAGAAGCCATATCAAGACTGGTAGGAGGGGCAGAAACATGAAACAAGCTGGTCCCACACCCATGTGTGGCGGATAAAAAGCAGGAGGGCTACCTGAGCTTCAGAGAACGTCCTAAGGAGCAAGGGATCCCAACCCTCCACCAGGCCCCCCAGCCCAGGGTTCCAGTGCCAGGAAGAGAAGTCCCCACTACTTCTGGCTGTAAAATCCAGTGGGGATTGTTGCTGAGTGAGATGGCAGGTGGCTGGAGTCGCAGGTGTTCCTTTAAAGGGCCACCACACAGACTTACTCAGACTCACTCATTCTGAGCTTCAGCACTGGGGAAGCAACTCAAAAGGCACCAAGGACATACACGGAGGAACTAAATTGTCTGGCATCAGGGAGGGCAGCTTTCTCCCAGACAGAAGTTCTGGTAGAGGCCATGGTTCCTTTGATGAGCCCTCCTCCAGCAGAGCTGGCAGGTGGGTGCCGTATCTGGGTCTCCATCAACATGGCAACCATTCACCCAACCCTAGGTATTCCCTGAGACCCCGCCCCACCCAACTAGCAGGCCCACCCAAGCTATTTCCAGTGCCTTTTCCACAAGAATGGCCTGTCTTAGCTCATGTTTCAGACTTTCCTAAAATCTTTCAATCAAGCAGAATCTGGCCTCAGCATGCCACATACTGCTCATTAAATGGCCCCAGGCCCAGCACTAGTGGCAGCTGGCTTTGGTTTGCAGCTTGGCCTCTCCTGGGCAACTCCAAGCCCAACACAAGTAGCATCCATCTGCAGATCGCTTTGTAGCTCATATTGGGTGGCCCAGGTAGACCACAGATGGTGGCTGACCTTGGCCTCGCCTCCTGGCAGGCCCCAGAGCCAGGGCACCCAGTAGACAGCTTCAGACCACATAGAAGCACCACCCAACCACCCCCCACAAGCAACACACTGAAGGGGCGGACTCAGTGGACACCAGAGCCTTGGGTGAGCACTGCACAGCTGATCCCCCATGCTGGTCACAGCCAGTTCCTGCAGCTGACTGACCAGGGAGTAAATCCCTCCCACTGACATGCCAAATGTAATCAAGACTCAACTACAACAGAGGATGTACACAGCCCACAAAGGGGGGGAGGGCACCTAGAGTGCCCAACTCAGGTGAATGGGAAGGATGTGCCACTGAACCCTACAGGACACCTACTACACATTGGGTCACTTTACCAAGCCCAGGAGATGCAGCAGCTCTACCTAATACATAGAAGCAAACACAGGGAGACTGCCAAAATAAGGAGACACAGAAATATGTCCCAAATGAAAGAACGGAACAAAACTCCATAAAAAAAAAACCCTAAACAAAGTGGAGACAAGCAATTTACTAGATGCAGAGTTCAAAACATTGGTTATAAGGATGCTCAATGAACTCAGGGAAAGAGGAGGTGAACTTAGGGAGAACTTCAACAGCATAAAAAAGGACATGGAAACCATAAAAAGAACCAGTCAGAAATGAAGGATATACTAACTGAAATGAAGAATAATTTACAGGGAATCAAGAGTGGACTAGATGAAGCCAAGAATCAAATCAGTGACTTGAAATATAATGAAGTATAAAACATCCAATCAAAACAACAACAAAAATTTTAAACATCCAAAAAAATGATGAAAATATAAGGAGCCTCTGGGACAACTTCAACTGTACCAACTTTGAATCATGGGGGTACCAGAAGGAGAAGAGAGATATTAAGCAAGAAATCTAGAAACCTATTTGAAAAAATAATGACAGAAAACTTCCCTACCCTGGTAAAGGAAATAGTCATACAAGTCCAGGAAGTGCAGAGTCCCAAACAAGAGGAACCCAAAGAGGCCCACACCAAGACATATCATAATTAAAACGCAAAGGGTTAAAGACAAAGAGAGAATCTTAAAAGCAGCAAGAGAAAAGCAATTAGTTACCTACAAGGGAGCTCCCATAAGACTGTCAGCTGATTTCTCAACAGAAACTTTGCAGACCAGAAGGGATTGGTAAGAAATATTCAGAGTGATGAAAAGCCAGGGCCTATAACCAAGATTACTCTACCCAGCAAACCTACCATTTAGAATCGAAGGGCAGGTAAAAGTTTCCCAGATAAGAAAAAGGTAAAGGAGAAGCTCATCACTACCAAACCAGTAATACATGAAATGTTAGGTCTTCTTTAAGAAGAAGAAAAAGAAAAGATAAAAAATATCAACAATTAAATAGCAGTAAATACATATTTATCAACAATTGAATCTAAAAAAACAAAATAAACAAAATAGAAATAGACTCATAGATACAGAGACCATTTTGACAGTTGCCAGTGGGGATGGGTAAAAAAGGTGAAGGGATTGGGAAGTACAAATTGGTAGTTACAGAACAGTCACAAGAATGTAAAGTATAGCATACTGAATATAGTCAATAATATTCTAATAACTATGTATAGTGTCAGATGGGTATGAAATTTACCAGGATGATCACTTAGTAAGTTATATAATGTCCAATCTTGACTGGGTTATACACCTGAAACTAATATAATAGTGTATGTCGACTGTAATTGAAAAATAAAAAATGATTTTAAAAAGTCCACAGCAAATACAGTGATGGATTTCACAGATCAGTTTCCTATAACTACCATCGATATAAAGTGACTCAACAATTCAAGCATACTATAAAAATAAATATAAAATTTAGTGACACACTACCCAGTTTTGCTCAGTGGTTAGAGCGTCCGCCCATTGACTGAAGGGTCCTGGGTTTGATTCCTGCCAAGGGTAGGTAGCTGGGTTGCAGGCTCGATCCCCAGCCCTGGCTGGGACGAATGCGGGAGGCAACAAATCCATGTCTCTCTCTCATATTGGTGTTTCTCTCTCTCCTTTCCACTTTCAGAAAAGGAATGGAAAAAATATCCTCAGGTGAGGATTAAAAAAAAAAAATTTACTGACTTTATTAAATAACTCCACACAAGGCAAACATGAATGTGGTACGAAGTTATAACTTTCTGAAGTTCTGGTTGGCTTAATTCAAAGAACAGCTGTTAGAATACAGAGAAAGAGAATATGAAAATGAGGTTCATGGGAAAAAATGAAGGTACATGTGTGACAGGACAGAGGAAGAGGGGTTTTGGGGTTATAAAGTTCTGAACATTTTTAATACATTTCTTCCTCCAATTTTCTATGAAAAAAATCCATAGCTTTCATCAAATCTAAAAAAAATAAAAAACCAAAAAAAAAACCCCAACAAAATCAAAAAACACTGAAAAGAAACAAATTAATGGCCCTTCCTTTATGTAATCATCTATAAATACGTACTATTTATCTCAAACAGTTTTTGCTCCATAAGGAGTGATAGTGAGTTGGACACCACACATCCTGAAAAATACTTTATAGTTAGATTAGGATACCAACTAAGTACAGAGATGTGGGTTTAACAATTACTGGAAATGTGGCAGGGGGAGACAGACTTGACATTCTTTGTGAAACAAAAACAAAAGAAACACATGATACTTAAGGTCACTTTACTCTCCCTCAGAAATGGTTGGTATTTCTGAAATGACAGCGCCTAGATTCACCTTAGTTAATGTGGAGTTTTTAAGATTCTCCTAAAAATATTCTGGATCTAACGCTGCGATGAGGTGAGAAAATTAAAGCCATACATGATATATTATGATGCTTTAAAAAAAGTTATTTCTAGTAGCACCTGAAGCATAATTCTGCTGTACTTTTCACCCATTATAGCATTCTGAAATGTTACTCTAGTGATTTCAGATATTTCATTTCATGTTTGATTAAACTTCATTTCCAAAAGAAAAATTCTAAAGGTGTCTCATAATACTGTGGACAACCTGTTACAGTGTATCACTTACTCTGTCAACTGCCTTAACAACCAAGTAAACCTCCTGGAAACATATACTGGCACCCAGGACATCTTGATCCTAAATTCCTTTCCCTGAGGAAAAAGTAGACTGCAGTTCTCAGTGATGTGTGGAAAACACTGTAATTGAAACCACCTATTGCCCCACTACCAAATTTCTGCTGCTAATAATATTTCTTTCAGTCCTTTTGAGGTACATTTTCCCCATAGATACTCAGCTTTGTATCTAGTATTTTCCTTATAGTTAACCTTGCCTCTTCTCCCACACTAAAATTCACCTAAGCCTTACCACTAGGAATGACTTTATCATGTTACATGTGGTGGATGTATCAAAATTTGCTAAACCATGCCTTTGAAGTTTTTATGTTACAATCACTGTGATCAAAGCTTTCTTCATAGCTTTTAGAAAAAAATTGTTCACAAATCTGTGTACACTTACATGTACACACACCCATACAATGTACCTGAATACATGCAAAAACTGCATTAATATTTAATACCATCTGAATGAAAAATGCAAATATCTTATTTAACACTTTCAGTCCCAAAGGGATTCTCATTCAATTAAAAATTTATACCCATTGTCAGAGATGAGTTAGTACCCACCTCCATGGGAGAAAAGCCACTTTTTTTTTTTAATATATCTTTATTGATTTCACGGAGAGGAAGAGAGAGAGATAGAAATGTCAGTGATGAGAGAGAATCATTGATTGGCTGCCTCCTGCACTCCCCATGCTGAGGATCGAGCCCACAACCCAGGCATGTGCCCTGAGTGGGAATCGAACCTCGATCTCCTGGATCCTAGGTCGATGCTCAACTGCTGAGCCATGCCTGGCCAGGTAACCATTCTTTATGAAGGGTACATTGTAACGTAAACAATCTGAGAAAAGTAATCAAGCCATCATATCTTGTTCTGTATCAGTAAAATCTAGTTACTGATAACTATCCTCTGCACATGAACAGGGACTCAAACTAAAAAAACTAAACTTATACTTAATTTCAAGTTTTAGGGATTTAAAAAAAATAAAGTGAAATATAATTATATCGAAAGCAAAAAAAAGAAGTGTTGAGGAAAGGTCCTTGGTTTACTACAGATACCCTAAAACACACATATGCCCAAATATCTGTATTAAGAACACATTCCTATTTCCATGCAGATAGTTTTCAAGAAGTCATACTACCCAACTCCAAAAAACACATTTGCAGTGTACAATTCACTAAGAAAGAAACAGATAATGTACAGGATCGGTAACTTGGTATAAATCACCAATATTACTATTATTACTAGTTAGCAGCAGCAAGAGCTAACATTATTGAGTGCATACTGCGTCTAGAAACACCAAAATTAATTTTTACAAAATCCTCTAGGAAGATAGTATTCTCTCAATTAACAGATGAGGAAACAGGCTTAGAGAGGTACAAAGTGCTGAAGATCACAGCGAGGACTCCATCCGAGAGACTGAGTTCTGTTCCATACCGCCCATATTATGCCGCCTCACTTCAACTTAGCTACCTTGTCTCTATTGCGGTATCTCCATTCAGTGTTTCTCCCTTGCTTTGCACCATTCTCTTGCAGTTACTTTCCAAATTGCCCAGGTTCAATCAAGAACATTTCTACATATATCAATGATTAACCAGATAAAATCTGGTTACTGATAACTATTTGGTTAGTGAAATATGCTTCTTTAAAACACAAGAGTCAGGTTTAGTATCCAAAGTACTAAGAAGTTCAAAAGGCTTGTCCAAAACTACTGAAAAGCCAATTTGGCTTTCAAATCATTTTGCTTAGTGATATTGTCATAATAAACCAAATTTCTGACAGTTCTGAGGGTTTAATGTCCTTCTGAGTAAATAAAAATATTTTGCAGTGACAAGCTATAAAATACATAAAGTTTACCTCCAGACTTCACCATCATGCCATACCAAACAGTCATATACAGGGCCAGGATCACTATACTTTTTCTCAAAAGAATTTAGCAATTCCACTTGACTCTGAAGCTCCTCCTTGATCAGTTTATTTACCTAATCAATTAGAACATACATTAATATTAGAACATTTTGTACTCTTGAAAACTTATATTAACATTTTAACCAAAGACACACTGTGACCCAACAGTAAAGTCATTTTACCCTGGAAAAAATGCAACTTGTAGTTAAATTTAATGATGCAGGTATCAATTAATATATTAAACATTTAAAAAATAATGCCTCTTTCACTCAGTCACTCACTCCACCTGCTTTAAGAAAGACATTATGTTATATGTCGGTGAAATCATTCAGCCAAGTATGTGTTGGTCACATATCTGTAATCTGTAACTTATTTCCAAAAGTAATTCTAAAATTACTATAAAATAGGTTATCTATCAACTTTTAGGTTTTTTATATGATTTTTATATCGGTACCATTTCCATTTAAAATCTGTTTCTTAAGAACCCAAATAAATAATAGAAACCACGAACTGCCTTCTCTCTTTTAGAATATGCTAAGTTAAATACATACTAAATACATCACCATGTACATATAAGCTGCTATTTAACCATTTTGATCTACATACAAAAATGAGAATTTCATATGCTTCAACCTAAGTATTTTTTAACAACATGCTACATTAAACTGCTCTACATTTACCTGAATGGTCCTAGTGAATAAAAATTTAATTTCTACGCGTTCCAAAAATCTTAAGCTATGCTTTGCTTTTAATAATTCAACATTTTAATTATTCAACATGGAACATTTACTCCTCCTTAAAGGAAAAGGACAATTATATAGACATGTTTGGTTTACAATAAAATAAATGGAAAGTTAAATCCAGTTTCCTTTTATAAAGTTAGCCATATATAAGTAGTGCTTGAAATACTACATTTAATGTGTCTAATAAGAGGCTGAATTAGCTCGGCTGGGCGAGGCTGAAAGGTTGAGCATCGACCTAGGATCTAGGAGATCGTGGTTCAATCTCGGTCAGGGCACATGCCCAGGTTGTGGGCTTGATCCCCAGGAAGCAGCCTATTAATGACTCATCATTGATGTTTCTCTTTCTCTCTCTCTCTCTCTCTCTCTCCCTTTCCCTTCCTCTCTCTGAAATCACTAAAAATATATTAAAAAAAAAAAAAGAGGCTGAATTAGGAGAAACAGTGATGTAATAGAAAATTATACAGCTATTAAGAAAAGGATGCTATATAGAGAGTAAGTAAATATAAATTAAATGTGTATATAGATCTACAGAGGCCAGTGGTCCTCAACCCTAGCTGCACATTAATTAAAGCTCATGGGGAGCTTTTAAAAATGTTTACCTCCCTCCCTGAGTAATTAGCACCATTCTTAGATATATCTAGAGAACGAAGAGGAGATGAAGAAACTACAACATTTTCTTAGATTCAGGATATGGAGACTCTATTACTTATAGTGTTGTCTTACTTGTAATAAGTTGATTTGCTGTATGTTTTAATAAATGCTGAGTTCTCTAATATATGTGAAATAAATTTTTAAAAAGTTTGTCTCCCTGCAAGGTTTTAATTCCTCTCTAGGGCACTAGCACTGGCAATTTTAAAGCTCTTCATATGATTCTAATATGTAGCCAGGGTTGAGAATCACTAACACAATTCCATTTTTGATTAAGAAAAGGTACATAATGCATTAAAAGAAAAATTCAGAAGGATAAACGGAGTTGTTACCATCCCCGGAGGGTGGCATTTTGAAGGCTTTCACTTGCTACTTTATACACCTGTGTTGTCCAAAAGTTTCTACAACTAGCAAATCTTTTCTAAATAATAAATCAAGACATTATTTTTATTTTATAAATTGATTCAAAAAAATTACTAGCTATTTAAGGATACAGAACAATTGGAACTCTCATAATTTCTTGTGGGAATGTGAATTGGTGTGACCATTATGATCCCCCCTCCCACAAAAAACATGCACAACAATGTTCAAAATAGTATTTTACATAATAGCCAAAAATTGAAACTATCAAAGGGCAAAATGGATATATATAAATTGTGGTGCATCCATCAAATAGCATGGAAAATGAACAAACTTTCAATACTCCAGCTATGGATGACTCTCACAAACACTGAGTTAGAGCAGCCACACGTAAAAGAACACACACTGCATAATTCCATTTTACAAAATTCAAAATAGGCAAAATCATTCAATAGTTTTAGAAGTTAGGATGGTGGTCACCTTTAGGGAGGAACAGAGAGCAAGAGCTAGGAAGAGGCATGAGATGATGATGCTAAAATGAGAGTGTTCACTTCGTGATAATTCGTGACTACACACTTATGATTTAACTTTTACATGTTACTGTATGTTCAATAGTAAGTTTTAAAAAATTAATACATGTGTGAATTGATTTCAGATAATAAAGGAAAAATGAGTAAAACTAAACTCAAAACTTGTGGGGGGAAAAACAATCTATTAATAATTCTCTAAGAACTCTATGGCACATGATCCTATGGTAATGCTTAAATAAAAATGACGAGCACCAACTTGAGAAGGGCAATTGTTGGCAACATCAAATTCTTCCTGTTTTCTACAAGCTTCTGCCAGAGCCACTCTGTGAACAGGGTCCCAAATTTTTTCCTTCCGTTCTTTCTGCAAAGACAGAAAAATTACCTCACAATGAGGTTGACAAATATTCAGGTAAACCTAGACAGTCATTCATATGTGGACCTAGTTGTTATAAGCTATGATGCTACATGATTCTCATACAGAGGCTAAAACAAATCATTTATAATCAAATTGATAAAGCAATGAATTATTAAAAAATGAACAAGTTTACCAAGACACACCCAAATGTATTTTTATACATCGTATGTCCCAATTTAAATCCTTGGAAGAGTAAATGTTACACTATGTTGGACACCTGAATTCCCAGTCATTTAAAGTAAAAAAAAAAAAAAAAAAAAAATACTGTATTCTGGGACCTTACAGAACTGAGAAATGTCTCCAATTAAGTGCAAGCAGAGGACACAAATAAGACTGCAGGTACATTATGATGGACATGCAGGCTTCCTCAATTTCTCCCCTCTCTATTTTTTTCTGATCCTCTTTGACTTGATAGGTCTCTTTTTTACTGAAATTGGTCTGACCTTCATCTCCACTGTCTTTAACCCAGAGTGCCTCCCAATGGAAAAATCCTTTCCAGTAAAATAATTAACTTGACTGAGTTAAGGTTGGGGAGAGAGTCAGCTTTAACTTTATCACTCTATATTTCCATGTTAATTTGTACCTTATCAGCACAGATGATTAAATTTAAATAGTGCATAAAAATACTGTGCTACATGTGTGTATTTCAGCCTGAAATTTTAAAATAGTACCCAATAAAACTCATGTACATTATTTTCTTGTAATAATGATTGTGATCTAAAAAGTAATGAATATTATATATGTAATATAATTTCTTATGGTTAACAGACCCCTAGAAAAGCAGAAAATAATATTATGATTAGATAAAAGGACCCACAGGTCTTACCCCTTAGGTTCATTTCCAAGGTTTACATCTCATTTTACAGTTGAAGCCCTGAATCTGTCTACATCAGCAACTAGTGTCACAGCAACCTTCTAAAATGGCACTGTCAAATACAGGAGCCACTAGTCACATGTTGCCATTTAAACCAAAATTCTAAAATATTACATCAATTAAAATTTCAAGTCCTTAGTCATACTAGTCACATTTCAAGTTTGCAGTAGCTACCTGTGGCTAGTAACTAGCTTAATGGACAGATATTGAACGTTTTGAACATTTTCATCATCTCTGAAAGGTCTATTGAATAGTGCTGCTTTAAGGCAGGCTCCTTGTCCCTCAATTTACAGCTCTACTTCTCTAATGAAGATTTGTGCTTCCCATACTTCAGCTGCTTTGGGTTTGAGTAACCCTTTCCTTAATACTGAGTGAGAACTGGGGTCAAGGCTAGTTAAACTATAGAAAAATGGGACAAATTATCATAAAAGCTATAAAGTCTGGACTTTAAATCAACTATCGCTAGCAGTTTTGAGGTTAAAAAAAAAAGTCCTTCAAAAATCCGATGAAAAAAGCTACATGCCATTTCTCAGGAAAACATAAACACCCAAAGATTTGAATATAATTTCACTGTAATCAGATTCCCTAAGCTTATGCATATATTCAAGACTGAGAACCATGACTTTAAATAGGTAACAGTCCATTGAACAGAATCTTTTAAGTAGTCATTGCTTGAAAGACTCCCATCACCCAAAATAATTAAGAATTAGTGAGATTTTATAATTTTTTTCAGTAGGAATAAAATTTGAGAAAGAAGATAAGTCAGTGATACTAGATTGAACATCACCTGTATCCTTTCCTTGAGAGCCTTCGGATAGAAGTCGTATCCATTTTTTATGCCAATATGATATGTGCCTGAGGGATTTGTCCAGCTCGCAGGAATCTATAGGAAAAAAAGTAAATTATTGATTCACTAAATGCTTCCCAATTCCAATGACTTACTACTGGAGGAAAAGGTATTTCACTTCTATCCTACTGACTCAACTTGGATGATCAGACTCATGTATTAGAGCACTATTTTTAATATTTTAAGGTGCCACTTAATATCTCTCTGGTTCCTTTTATCTCAACCATAAATAAGATGATTCAACTAGAATACCTTTCATTTACACAATGCTTCATAGTTCATAAAGTGCTTTCAACATACAAAACCTTATTAAACCACTAAGATCTTTAGTTCTCATGCATCAATGACACCTCACTTCTTCCTTCACTACCCTATTGCCCATCAACTAATTGGGAGGGGAGGCAATTTACAGAACCTCTTACTCTTAGATTTCTTGTTAATAAGAAGAGCTTCACTGGGCTCTAAGATACAACAGGGATAATGTCTAGAAGCTAAATAAGAGCTTTTTGAGTTCATAAGAAAAAAGTTCTATAAAATCATTTAAATTATATATGAAATTTTATAATACTTTTCAACTATCTCAGAGTATCTAAAAATAACACTTAAAGCTTTTAATTAACAAAATGATGCAAACAGTATGCCCAGTTTACAAATGGAAAAAGCAAAGAAGCAAAAAGAAATTAAATTGCTTGCCCAAACAACAGGAAGGTGGAAAAGAAAACTGTAGTTTGGTTCTATCATGGAGACCAAAAATTCAGTGTAAAAGGTATGTGATTTAAAGTCAGATAACCTGGATATGAATTCAAACTCTACTATTAACTACATGGGACCCACAGCTTCTAGCTCCTCATGTGAAAAAGGAAATAAACCCTACCTTATGATTCTCATTAATAACAAAATGCACTGAGCACCAACCATCTTGAAATGTCAATAAGGAAAATGCAGAGGATTCAGAATCTTTGTAATCATATGACCGATGATCATTAAAAACAGCTTTGAATGTACATAAGTTTTGAGGTCCAACTCTCAACCACACAGTTGGTTCACTCATCAAGTCTCATCTGTGCAACATCTTTAACCAAATCACCCTCATGTCCCTCATCAAATTATCCCCAGGTAGGAAACTCTGGGATGAAATTTTCTCACAAAATAGAGGAAAACAATCATTCACAGAAGTTCAAAGATCTACTGACTTTTAAAAAGCCTGAATATCAGTAATCCTTTCTGAATGAACTGGATATCTAGAGTATGGGGAATTTCAACTATGTTGGTATACAAACTAGTGCTTTTCATTCAAAACTTTAGACAGTAGGGATTCTAAACTCTAATGTTCTTGCAATAGCACATGACATAATAAATAAATAAAGTAATAAAGTGGTGCAACAACAAAAGTTGAGTAGTCACTGGTTGGCAAATTCAAAGAATATTTCATCACAGGCATGCCACTACACAGGTGGCTTACTAACCCTAGATTAGTGGCAACTTCTTTTACTAAGAGATTACAAAAAGCCGTGAACTCTCAAAGGATTTAATGGAATAACTAATTAAGAGAACTGCGAAATAAACAGCTGATAAGACATATTTTATCACAATTACTTAAAATATATGTAATATAGCCCTAGCCAGTGTGGCTCAGTTAGTTGGAGCTTCATCCTGTGCACTGAAAGGCTGCAGGTTTGATTCCTGGTCAAGGCACAGAATTAGGTAGCGGGTTTGATCCCCAGTGGGGTGCACAGGGGAGGCTACTAACCAATGTTTCTCTCAGACATCAGACTCTCTCTCTCTAAAATCAGTAAACACATCCTTGGATGAGGGTTAAGAAAATTTAATTAAGAAAATAAAACATACGTAATACAAGAAAAATAATCTGATAAACATAATTTAATTATATATAAGATAAAAATCTACAGGGACCATGCAATCGGATACTTTTTTTTTTAAGTTTCTTTTTTTTAATCCTCATCAAAAGATATGTTTACTGATTTTTAGAGAAAGGAAGGGGTGAAGAGAGAGAGAAACACTGATCAGTGCCTCCGGTACATGCCCCGACTGGGACTGAACCCACAACCTAGGTAGGTGCCCTGACCAGGAATTGAACCCACGACCTTTTGGTATAAGGGACAAAGCTCCAACTAACTGAGCCACTAGGCAACCAAATACCTAGGCAACCAAATGCTAGGCAACCATTAGCAACCAAATACTTTTCTTTTCAAATCACTACTATATATTTTCCTCATAGAATACTAGCTACAAAAATTAAACAAACAAAAACATCAAATTGAATCATGGTTCTAGCTAACCTTAACCAAGTTAGAATAAAGCTAACTTTTCTCTATGAGGTAATTATGGAAAATGTCATTTTATCTATTTAGCATTCTTTACAAATGAGGATGTTTTCAGTCACTTTAAGAACCAAAACTTTATATTTTGACCCTTTAAGCTGATATGTTTAAAATGGCTTTAATTACATGGTCACTACAACATAATAAGAATGATTGTCACAGGAGAAACAGAATCTCTTTCATTACTCATTACACCTCTTTTCCCTGAGTCTTTTAAAGATGCCTAACAAATTGAACATTTTCTTAATAAGCCAAGTGTCATCCTTAGTGTTAATGTTCCATGTGGTAAAATCCTGTTAAAGAGGTCTTTTTGCATCCAAACATCCTCAGATTGGGTATTAGGGCTTCAACATATGAATTTGGGGGGCACACAAACATTCAGTCCATAACACATGAAAAGGGAAACTAAATATTAATTCCTACTGTCCGTCTGTGATGATAGGCAGATACTAAGATGACCCATGCCGTAGTATAGTCCTCTCTTCTCCGTTTAGTGAAGGCAGGATCTGTGAATATCACTCCTGTGATTATGTTATGGTAAGTAATATGGCAAAGGTGAAGGATACTGCAGGAACAATTTCAGTCCCTAATCAGGTGACTGTGTTAATCAAAAGGGAGATTAGCCTTGTGGATGTGACCTAATAAGGTGACCTAATAAGCTCTTTAAAAGAGAGACTGAGGCCATTCCTGAGGTCAGAGAGCTTCTTCTGCTGACCTTCAATAAGCAAGCTGCCAGGACAAAATAAATTGTGCTAACAATCATGTGAACTTAGAAGAGGAGCCTCAGATGAGACCACAGTCCCACAACACCTGACTGTAGTCTTGTCAGACCTTAAGCAGAAAGCTGCCAAGAGCCATGTCTGGACTTCTGATCTACAGAAACAGTAAGATAAATGCAGGAATGTTTTGACTTTAAGCTGCTAAGTTTTTGTTACTTTGTTAGGTAGCACAGAAAACTAATTCACTGTCACAATCCCTGCCAGGAGATAATGCCTAAACATAACTCAAACAGACAGTAAAAGAAGGAAAGAGTTAAATACAGCTCTTTACACAAATAACCACAAATTTGTTTCCCAAACGAATTCTGCTTATTGGTTTAAAAGATGAGTACTGAATCACAATCAAATTCTTGCCACCTAACAAACCCATTAGCTAATATCTCATGAACTGGCCTATGTTTGTTTTCTAATTATTTTTCATGTTAGCTTACTCCAGTCTTTCTACCAAGTACAAGGAATAAGACAAAGCTAATGTCTTAAGTCTATAATTATTAAAGCCTAAATATTTCATGTTCAAGTTCCCAGAAGGGACAGGAAAAGACGAAGGCAAACTATCATCTATCTGGTCACTTTTCCCACTTTTCTATTCAAAACTTAAAAGTTTTAGCATTTGGCAACCACATTGGGGGGGGGGGGACACACACACAATTCTAAGCCTGCTATCAAACAACAAAACAATGACTTCCTCTAAGATAACCCCTAACAACTCCCACCTCCTGGTATTCATGCCTTTGTAAAATGTCCTCGCCTAAAGTGTGTGCTAAATTTAATGACTCACTTCTAATTAAAAGAACATGGTAAAGTGATAGGATGTCACTTCCAAGATTAATTTATAAAAAGAGCATGGCCTCTATCTTGGGAACTCTCTCTTGGATTCCTTTCCCAGGGTGAAGACAACTGCATGTTGTTAAGCAGCCCTGTGGAGAGGTGCTAGCAGCAAGGAACTAAAATCTGCCAATAACCACTTGAGTGAGCTTGGAAATAGATGCCCCTCCCCCAACCAAGTTGAGCCTTCAGATGAAACCACAGCCCTGGCCAACAGCAAGCTCAGAAGAGATCCTGAATGAGAGGCACCCAGCTAAGTCACACCCAGATTCCTGACTCACAGAAACTGTGAGATAACAAATGTTTGTTGTTTTAAACCATGAAGTTTTAATTTGTTATACAGCAACAGCTAATACTCACCATACTATTAAATGTAAGCTAAAAATTAGATAGTTTGAGGTGACAATACAAAAAAAGAAAGAGAAAAAGGAAAAAATTCAATGAAAAGATAAAAGCTCCAACCTTAAGCACTCTTCCCGAAAGGCCAATAATTTCACCATCTTTTGGCTCTACTACCGTACAAGTATTCACATCACCACTTCCTGTTGTGTCAATGATATCAACAATTTTTGGTTTTCCGTCAGATGTAACCTAAAAATTAAAGAGAATTAAAATATGAGTTATAGACTTAATTTTTTATCCTTAAAAGAAAGCAATGCCAATCCCTGTATGTGCATATGTACACATACATGTAACATCCTATAAAACCTGCATTTGTTATAAAGAGAACTGAATTGTTTTAAGCCAAAAGCCTGACAATCCTAAAAAGAAAATTTACTCATGGAAAACACCATGGTATCCTTCAAGTGGCTTTATATATTCATTTAATAAATATATACTGATCATTTACTATAATCCATAATCTGTTTTAGGTGATGGGAATATAGTAATGATCAATACACAAAAATCCCTGACCTTACAGATCTTACATTATAGTCAATAAGAAAATAAGTAAAAAATATAACGTGTCAGATGGTAATAATTACTATGGAGAAAAATTAAATAGGGTAAGGAGACAGGAGGTATGAGGCTTTTGATTTTAATCAAGATGGTCAAAAAAAGGTCTCACTCAAGAGGTAATACTTAAGATCTGAAGAAGGTGAGCTTGGAGCTGAACAAGTACAAAACTTCAGGGGAAAAATGTTTAATAATATTTCATCATTAGATGCCATAACAAGCACTCAAACTTAACACTGAAACTTGTTTCTCACGAGGCTTTACCATTGCAGGAAATCAACATACATAGACAGTTGCTCAAGTCAGTACTTCTCTGATGCTAGTTTATCCCCACATCAAATCTGTCAGGAAGTCCTCTTAATTCTACTTCTAAAATATAATTCAAATCCATCTTCTCTTGATTTTCACTACCAGTACCCTCCATCAACCATCCTCTCTTGCCTTCATGCTATAATGCCAGCATCTCCCAGTGTCCATTCTTAGTTCCCACAAAAACCAATAACAAAACAAACTATATTATGCCAATATTCCACTTAACACCCTGCTATGGATTTACTGAGTACTCAATATAAAAAGTCTTTGCCAGATCTGACCCCTGCCACTCCATTACTCATGACGCTCAACACACTGGCCTCCTTTCAATTCCTGGAATGTTCCAAACTTTATCCTGCCTCACAACTATTTGCACAGGGTCCTTCTGCCTAGAATTCTCTGTCCTTTCAGTCTTTCCACAGGAATTTCAATCTTATCTTAGTTTTCCACTAAAATATCACCGCTTCAGAAAGGTCTCCCTGTAACTTGCTATAAGTGGCTGCCATCCTAAACCTGATTACTCTTTCTCACTGTACCTTGTTTCCTTCACAGAACTTAACTCAATATGTAATTATACAATTAGGTGACACCCTCACTATTTTCACCATACGAAGATAAGCTCCATAGGGCTAGGACTATGTCTATTTTATTTACCAAACCTAGCAATGCCTCTTAGGTATTCAATTCATATTTAACTACTGAATGATCTGAAAATAATGACTCAGCATTAAGACTGATTTCCGTAAGGTCTGATTTCTTGCCAGCCCACAAACTTTCATTTGGGCCATGCTGACTGCAACAGGCAACAGTAGTACTGTATTTTCATGTTGCTTTTGTGTGAAAAATCATTTCTGAGATCTTACCAGCCTAGGGAATCTAGCACTCAGCATATATGTACTGTGTTTACAGTAGGAATCATGTGCAGACACAAAGAGGACTGAAAAAAGAAGAACCCTACCCTCAAGAAAGAAATCAGAACATAAAATAATGTGAAGTGTGTCAAGAGCACAAGGCCTTGGGACTCCCTTTCCACCTGGAGAATTCACTCTCTTTTAGATAAAAGTTTAGTGTCCGTTTCTATGAGTAACCTGCCTACCACCCCAATACCAACAGCATTGTCCTTAAAGCCCTGTAGTTAAGCTCCCTGTTGCCCTCTCCTGTGACCCTCTCCAAGTTCAGGACAAGCAGCTGACTCTCACCAGGGCCTGAAGCCAGGCCAGGGCCAGATTCACAGTCAGGATGTGGAAAACAGCACCTGTACAACTGCATGACGTGATTGGAGTTGTGCCTCAGTGAGCCAGCATGAGGCCAATAGCAATCAAGACCCAATTACAACAGGAGAGAACACACACATAATCCACACAAGGGACATTCATACAGCATCCAACTCAGAAGATGAAGGAGACTGCACCACTGGGTCCCACATGACACTTACTACATAAAGCCACCCCATGAAGACTGGGAGGCATAGCAGCTCTACCTAATACATAAACAAACACAATGAGAGAGCTAAAATGGGGAGACAACCCCAAATGAAAGAAAAGGAATGATCTCCAGGAAAAGAGATAAGTAAAATGGAGGCAAACAACTGATCAGATATAGAGTTCAAAGTAATGGTTATAAGGATGCTCAAGAAACTTAATAGTGAGAACTACAACAGCATGAAAAAGGAATAGAAAGCACTAACAAGAACCCGTCGGAAACAAAGAATACCATATTTGACATCAAGAATACACAGGAAGGCCCGGCCGGGTGTGGCTCAGCGGTTAAGCGTCGACCTAGGATCCAGGCGATCAGGGTTTGATTCTCGGTCAGGGCGCATGCCCGGGTTGTGGGCTGCAGCCGATCAATGACTCACTCATCATTGATGTTTCTATCTCTCTCTCTCTCTCTCTGAAATCAATAAAGATATATTTTAAAAAAAAACAAAAACACAGGAAGAAATTAAAAGTAGATTGAATGAAGCAGAGGATAGAATCAGGGAATTCAAGACAAGGTAGAAAAAAACATCCAATTAGAGCAAGAACAAGAAAAAATAATTAAAAAGCAGGAGGGTAGTTTAAGGGAACTCGGGGACATGTAATGTCATAACCACATCATAAGGGTGACAGAAGGAGAAGAAAGTGAACAAGGAATAGAGAAACAGTTTAAAGAAATAATGACAGAAAACTTCCCTATCCTGGTGAAGGAAAAAGTCACACAAGTTCAGAAAACACAGAATCCAATCAAGATGAACACAAAGACACTCATGTAAAAACATATCCTAATTAAAATGACAAACGTTAAAGACAAAGAAGGAATATTATAACAGCGAGAGAGACAGAAAATTACCTACAAGGGAGTTCCCATTAGACTGCCAACTGAATTCTCATCAGGAACATTTCAGGCATGAAGTATTCAAAATAATGAAAAGCCAAGAACCTGAACCCAACACTACTCTATCCAGCAAGGCTATCATTTAAAAATTGAAGGTGAAATAAGGAGCATACCAGACAAAAAGACGCTAAAGGAGTATATTACCACCAAACCAGCATTGCTAGAAATGTTAAAAGGACTGCTTTAAGAAAAAGAAATTGAAAGAGTGAGGAACACAGGTATAAAGGGAAAAATGGCAATAAATAAGTACTGATCTTAAATGTAAATGGATTAAATGCTTCAATCAAAAGACATAGGGTAGCTGAATGGATAAGAAAATATAACCAATATAGATGCTGTCTATAAGAGACCCACTTCAGAGCAAGATTCACATAGACTGAAAATGAAAGAATGGAAAATATTGCATGCAAATGAAAATGGAAAAAAAAAGCTGGGGTAGCAATACTCATATCTGACAAAATAGACTTCAAAACAAAGGCCATACCAAGAGACAAAAAAGGTCACTGCGTAGTATTAAAGGGATCAATCCAAAAAGAAAATATAACCCTTGTAAACATATATGCACCCAATATAGGAGTACCTAAGTATATATATTTTTTAAATCTATTGGAGGACTTTAAGGGACAGATTGATAGCAATCCAGTGATAGTAGGGGACTTTAATACTCCACTGATATCACTGGACAGATCTTCCAGACAAAAAAATCAACAAGGAAACAGTGGCCTTAAAGGATACACTAGATCAAATTAATTTAATTGATACTTACAGAACATTTCCTCCCAAAGCTGCAGAATATACATTCTTCTCAAGTGCACATGGAATATTCTCAAAGACAGACCACGTGTTAGGACACAAAACTATTAACAAATTTAAAAAGACTGAAATCACATCTAGCATCTTCTCGAATCACAATAGCATGAAACTAGAAATCAACTACAATAAAAAAACTCAAACACATTCCAACACATTGAGGCTAAATAGCATGTTATTAAACAATAAATGGGCCCAGCCGGGCGTGGCTCAGCGGTTGAGCATCTACCTAGGATCCCGGCGATCCAGGTTGCAGGCTCGATCAATGACTCATCATTGATGTTCCTATCTCTCTCTCTCTCCTGTCCTCTCTCTAAAGTCAATAAAAATAATTTTAAAAAATAAATAAATAATTTTTTAAAAATAATAATAAAATAAATGGGTTACCAAGGAGATCAAGGAAGAAATCAGAAACTGCCTGGAAACAAATGGAAATGAATACACAACAACCCAAAATCTATGGGAAACAGTAAAAGCAGTTTTGAGAGGGAAGTTCATAGCATTATAAGCCTACCTCAAGAAACAAGAAAAAGCTCAAATAAAAAATCTAACCCTACAACTGTAAGAATTAGAAAGAGAACAAGAAAAGCCCAGAGTAAGTAGAAGGAAGTAAATAAAGATCAGAGCAGAAATAAATGAGATAGAGACTAAAGAAACAATACAAAAGATCCATGAAACCAAGAGTCTGATTCTTTGAAAAGATAAAAGAGACTGATGAACCTTTTGCCAGGCTCATCAAGAAACAAAGAGAACTACTCAGCAAGAGGAAGGCAAACAACCCAATTAAGAAATGGGCAAAGGACCTGAATAGACACTTCTCCAAAGAGGACATACAGATGGTCAAGAGACATATGAGAAAATGCTCAACATCGCTAATCATCAGAGAGATGCAAATTAAAGCCACAATGAGGTATCACTTCACACCTGTCAGAACGGCCACCATCAACAAATCAACAAATGGCTTGTGCTGGCAAGGGTGTGGAGAAAGGGGACCCTGGTGCACTGCTGGTGGGAATGCAGACTGGTGCAATCACTATGGAAAAACTGTATGGAGGTTCCTCAAAAAATCAGAAATGGAACTGCCTTTTGACCCAGTGATGCCACTTCTAGGAATATATCCTAAGAATCCTGAAACACTAATCAGAAAGAATATATGTACCCCTATGTTCATAGCAGCACAATTTACAATAGCTAAGATCTGGAAACAGCCCAAGTGCCCATCAGTAGATGAGTGGATAAAAAAGCTGTGGGACATATACACCATGGAATACTACGCAGCTGTAAAGAAGAAAGATCGTGTACCCTTTGGGACAGTATGAATGGACCTGGAGAAAATTATGCTAAGTGAAATAAGTCTGGCAGAGAAAGATAAGCATCACATGATCTCGCTTATATGTGGAATCTAAAGAACTTAAACTGATGAACAGAATAGATTCAATGACGTGGAAGCATAGATGAGACTGAAGAATGTCAGAGGGATGGAGGAGGGCAGGTGGGGAGAGGGGGAGAGAGTAACCAAAGAATTTATATGCATATATGCACAACCCAAGGACATGGACAATGGTGGGGAGAGGGACTGGGGAGGGGGATGGGATGGGGTGGAATGGGTCACTGGGGAGAAAAAGGGACATTTGTAATATTTTAAACAAAAAATTAAAAAAAGAAAAAAGAAAGAGGACCCAAATAAATAAAATCAGAAAGAGGAGAAGAAACAACTGACATCACATAAATATAAAGGATTGTAAGAATATACCATAAACAACTATATGCCAACAAATTAGACAACCTTGGTTAAATGAACAAATTCCTAGAAACATACAATCTTCCAAAATTCAACCAGGAAGAATCAATCAGAAAACCTGAATAGGCTGATAACAACAACTAATGAAATGGAAGCAGGACTCAAAAAACTCCCAGCAAACAAAAGTCCTGGACCAGATGGCTTCACAGGTTAGTTTTACCAAACATTCAAAGAACTAACAACTATCATCCTCAAACAATTTAAAAAAATTCAAGAGGAGGGAAGACTTCCAAGCTCACTTTTGGAGGCAGCATTATCCTAATTACAAAACCAGGTAAAGACACCACAAAGAAAATTACAGGCCAATATCCTTGATGAACATAGATGCTAAAATCCTCAACAAAATATTAGCAAATTGAATCCAGCAATATATTAAAAAAATCAGACCCCATGACCAAGTGGGATTTATTCCAGGGATGCAAGGCTGGTACAATATTCACAAATTAATACATGTGATACATCACATAAACAAAATGAAGGACAAAAATCACATGATCGTATCAACAGACATAGAAAAGCCATTCGACAAAATCCAGCACCCATTTAATATAAAGACTCTTGCAAAGTGGGAATAGAGGGATCATACCTCAACATAATAAAGGCCATATATGACAAACCTACAGCCAACAACATACTCAAAGGGGAAAAACTAAGTGTTTCCCTTAAGATCAGGAACAAGACAGGGATGTCCACTCTCACTCTTATTCAACATAGTGTTGGAAGTCATAGCCACAGAAATCAGAAAAGAAGGAAAACATAAAAGGCATCCAAATTGGAAAGGCGGAAGTAAAACTGTCATTATTCGCAGATGACATGATATTGTACATAGAAAGTCCTAAAGACTCCACCAAAAAACTGCTAGATTTAATAAATGAATTAGGCAAAGTAGCAGGATACAAAATTAACATCTAGAAATCAATGGCATTTTTATCAGCAACAATGAACTCTCAGAAAGAGAAACTAAAGAAACAATCCCATTTATCACTACAACAACAAAAATAAAATACCTAGGAATAAACTTAACCAAGGAGATAAAGGACCTGTACTCAGAAAACTATAGTACTTTAAAAAAAGAAACAGAGGAAGATACAGATAGTGGAAGCATATACTGTGCTCATGGATTAGAATAATTAACATGATTAAAATGTCCATACTACCCAAAGTGATCTAGAGATTCAACACAAGGACTGAAAAAAAGGAGAGATCAGCACACAGTAGGATTAGCCAGGTTAGATGTTTGGGAGATGGATCTTGAACAAGATCAGTGGAATTCCGTTTATTACTGGATTTCAGTAACAGGCTAAGGCTAAATTTACAGAAATCAAACTTTGAAGACTTTAAACAGAATACGTTTATTCCAGAGACACATCCTTTTAAATTACCTTTCACTATGGTACCTTGATTTAGTGATTAAAAGGTGCCCAAGGCAAAACTAAGTAATTTTTTAAATTGTAATTAAAATATGTTGTCTTACATTTGGAGGCTAAAAATATACAAAAGTACATTTTAATAAAGTCTGAGGTTCGCCAAAACCAAACTAAATTAGGTTCTTATGTCAAATAAAGACTGAGTAAGCCATTCGTCTCAAAGACTCTAAACCGGTACATTGCAGAAGTCGGTTTAAAAATAGATACATAAAACTACCAGAGGAAACAATTCCGGAAGTTGACCGAGTTATCTTCATGAAGCCCGGCTTTCAAGTTTAAGATAAACAATTCTTCCCGAAACCAGTCTCCCAAACTCGGCCATAAAAATGAGTTCTGATAGGTCATTTGCCCCTTTTCTTCTTCCTCCACACCACCCAACATATAATAAAAATGTAAAATCCTCGTTTGAAAATAGGCACTAGCCGGTGCCCGGGGCACGAGGGCTCTGCGGAGAGAGGCAGTGTGATGGGAAGAGCCCGCGGGCCCGGGCCTGGCAGCACCTGGGCAGGAAGGGGCCTCCGGGGTGAAAGGCGGACCCAGGCACCCCCCAGCCACGCCGGGCACGCCGCTTTTGTCTGGGCAGGGATCACTGACCAGCCGGGGCGCCCGGGCTCCGGGCCCCTGGCCCCCGCCCGGCCGCGCTCCCCCTGCCCTCTGCCTCCCTCCAATGCCCGGCTCCCGCTCGGCCTCCGGGCTCCGAGGAGGCTGCGCCCCTCCGTGCCCCCTGCCCGCCGGCCGGCCGCGCCCCCGGGCCCCCACGCCTGGGCCCTCGGTGGCTACCGCACCTGCATGCCCGGAGCCCCGGGGTCAACCCCCGTGTCCAGGACGGCGATGAGCACACCCCGCCCGTCATACTCCGGGTAGCGACAGAGGAAGGAGGCGGCCCCGGTCTCTTTCTTGGGCAGGAGGCCGTGGAAGGGGAAGGGCTCCTCGGTGGCGGCGGCGGCCATGGGCGCAGGCTAGAGGACGAGGAAGAGGCAAACTGCCAGACTGCGCGTGGACGAGCGGCGCGGGGACACCCGGGCGGCAGCGGGCCTCGGCGGGGGCGGGGCGGGGGCGGGGCCAGCCGGCCGCCAATCCCGGCCCGCCAGGGTGAGGCGGCCAATCACGAGCTCGTACGTAAGCTAACGGCGCGCTCTCTGGAGCGGTGCCGAGTGTCGCCCCGGCCGCACAGAAGGAGGCGGGGTTTGTGACTTAGCTGGAGGATTCGGTTCTGGAACCTGGGCCTTAAAGGGGTTCGCACGTGGAATTTTCGGGAGAGGGCCGGCCTCCAAGCCAAGGGTTCCGATGTCCCGGGCCGCAGCACTCCTCTAGTGCTCGGCTAGGGGAAGGGCCAACGTCCAGGAGTAGGGGAAACCCCCCGCTGGCAAGCGAAGCTCTCTGAACTGGAAATTGCTGCCGAAACTTTTCCGTCAACTGCTGTAGAATCGCAAGCCCACCGAGGAAAGGGAGCCAACCCGCGCACGTTAGCCCACTAGTAGTCGTTCGGTATCAGCAGAATTTCGGGCATAAGTATTTGAAAGCTCTTTGATCCTGCGGTGTGTGCATCCCCCTGCCCGTCCGCCGCGTGCCCCTTGGGTCAGGGCGGGAGGAGTCGGGTGGATCGGTGCCGGCGGCAGTCAACAGGAAGTCAGTCGCCGGCCCTGCGGTCCTCGTCGCCAGCAGCGAAATATGAAACTGAAGTGGGCCCCTCCTATCATTGTTTACCCTTGGCTTCCGGGATTTCTGAAAAATGTGGGGGGTTTTCCTCTTTAAATTGCAGTTCTTGGTTGCTCCTTAAGATTCTCCGCTCAATTATAGAGCTATAATTTTGCAGTTTTTCAGATTTTCGGTGGCAGGTATCAATTGTTCCCTTTAGTGATGCTTATGTCTGTCTTTATGCCAGGATAATCTTAGTCGTGTGTGTGTGTGTGTGTGTGTGTGTGTGTGTGTGCGCGCGCGCCAAAGACTTCTTTGGAAACCAATGGGGTTTATGGGTTCCTTTTCAGAACATTGTTTTTAAACACATAAAATGAAACACATGATTACAAAGGAAGTTATGTTGAAATATAGTTAACAAAAATATTAAAACCAACTTTGTTAAATAGCAATTGTTTTATATGTGTGTAAATAGTTACATGTATGCTTCAAATAACAGGACCTAGAACCAAACCTTACTCCCATAACTTCAAAATAGTGAAGAGCATAAATTGTATTTTGAGACATCTGTAACAACTGTGCTATAAGAAGCCAATTTTTATTGGTGACAGAGTAACAAACAGTAACTGCTAATACTACCGTGGAATATTGCCTACACTCCTAGTTGAAGGAAGCTAATTAAGAGGTTAGTGAAAATAATTTGTTTTCCCTACACAAGTTTTTGAACTCCTTGAACTCTATCACAGATCCTAGGTATAAAGGGAAGCCCTATGTGCTTTCAATCCACAGGATTTAGGAGATCCTCCATAAAGTCTCAAAAATTACTGTAATGGCTGTGCAACAGTTTAAATTTATTACTTGACCATTTATTCATTCCATAAGTCTTAGAGAAGCATGTTCTCTTTAGTGGAGAGGAAAAGGGAAATTTAGTAGCGAATGTTTTCCTTCCTATTCCCAACTGTGTGTATTACCTTTAGAAAAGAACTTCAAACTAACAGGCAAGAAAAGAGACAAACTTGGAAGATACCCAAAGAGAGCTTACAGCGACAGAGCAGAGTAGCTCCCAATTTCAAATAGCCATATCCAATCACTTCATTTTACAGATAAGGAAACAAAGTTAGACAGGTTACGTGACTGCCATGGGTTACAAAATGAGTTAATGTAAAAGCTGTATTTCTGTTCTCATATCTGTCCCCAGTATTTTCTACTACACCAGTTGTGCTGATGAGGAACTGTTCATTATGAAACCAAAGCGGCAGACTTTTTTCATTAGAGTCCTGTAACAGTGTTGCTCAAAAAGAATTTTTCTTTTTTTTTGCTTATGGATCCCATAAAAATGTTTTAGACAAGTTCTGCACTGACTCCATAAAAGAAGTGATAGGCATGAGCCCACTGGAGCTGAGCAGGGCTGTTGAGGACTGGACATTGTGGGCATCGGTCATTCACGGGGTTGCCAGGAGTTGAGCTGACTCAAGAGCACGTGACACACACATTTTATATAACCCCTGAAATCACTTTATCTATATACTCGGTCCTCTATGTTTTGTCTTCAAGCCCCAGTATTCTCCCCATTAAGAGTTTACACCTCTTACGTCTTTGATGTAATGACACGCTCAGCTAAGAGAAATCTTTCACTGCTGTCAGTTTGTGCAAATTGGCAAACAGCCTGACAGTTCATCGGATATTGAAAGGAAACAAGCAGAGGATACTTGGAGTAAACAATGAAGACATAAGTAAATAAAGCAAGGGTTTAGGAATGGGAGGAGGAGAGGAGGAGGGGCAGGACAGGACACAACAGGGTCAGTCACCCTGTCTGGGGTAAAGTAATAGGCGGGACGCACGGAAGCCTCCCGCGTTGTATTGCGCAAAGCAGGAAATGCGGGGCGAGGGTTCCTGACGCCCATCTATCCATCACCTGCCGGGCTCCAGGCTGCAAGCCAATGCAGCTACGGGGAGCAAAAGCTTTCCCCTTCTTTGTTAACTATGACTGCACCATATTTTTGAGAGAATATTTTTAAATCAAGCTCCCAAACCTTGTAAAGGCTGTGAAAGCCTCCACCATGCCCTAGCAGCTGGGCTGTGAAATCCTGAGCAGCATTTGCAGCAAGGCCACGCCTCCCGCGTGGGCGGCTCCCAGCAGCGACAGGGCGAAGCGGGAGCCCCGGGGCGGATCAGTTCGCGGTGGGTGCGGAGCTCCCGGGGCAGCCGATTCGCGCTGGAGGGCTCCCCGCCCGCGCTGCTAAGCCTTTCTGGGCGCCCCGTGCTAGGCTAGGGCGCTTCCGCCCACCCTCCGCCTCTGCCTTCTTCACTTGGGGTCAGGCTTGCGTGGCGGTCTCCCCGCTCTCCCCACCTCTTGTGGGTCCGTGACTATTTTTCCTTGCGAAGCCGTTGCCCCCAGTGGAGTCCTTGCTGCTCTTGACACCTGGCGCTCAAAGGGCCCGGGCTGAAATAGCTCGCACCGAAGAAACTGAGGTTCGATGCGTCGAGCTTCGCCACTGCTGCCCCCTGAAGGCCAAAGCCGTCATTACCGTTGCTACCGAATGCGCCCGTTTCCTAGCCGCTTCCCCAGGGCAGAGCCAGGCGGGAGACAGGATTTAGCAGAGTGCAAGTCATATATATGCCTGTGCTTAAGTGTAAAGGAGGCTGGGAGACTGACTTCCGACTTCCTGAATGGACAAGCAGGACTGATAATGTGGGAAATTCTGTAAACACAGGAAGGCTTTTCCAAAGATGCCTGCTAACTCAAAGATTTGTTAATTACAACAAATATATATATACACACACATATATAATTCTTAAGTATTATGTATACTACCTATATATGTGAGATATATATGTTACATAGGAATACATATACCTAATACTGTAAAACTATAAACAGAGGTGGGCAAAAGTAGCTTTACAGTTGTGAGTACATGTTTACAGTGGTGAAAACAGTTTATTCGTGTATTATTTATTAATTATTATAGTATTTTCCAAACACAACTGCAAGCTTACTTTTTTCCATTCCCATGTATATATATATATATATATACACATATATCTAATGTAAGTATGTATTGTATATGAGTAATCTACATGAATATGTGTATATCTATGTATATTTTGTATGTAGATATACACATATGTTATTACTTAGGTATCATATATATGATATGATACTATACATGATACCTAAGATAATTGTGTATATGTATGTATGTATATGTGTGTATATATATCTGAAATTATATTTAAGTAATCACTAGACACCTCAGAATAAAGCTTCCCAATCATATTGATTCTCTGAGGCCTCAGAGCAGATAGGCAGGATTTGGCTGTGGAGCCTCAGGGTTGGTTGCCACAGACTGTTAACAGCCTCTCCCATTTACTTCAATGTGTCATACAAATAATCACATTTTCTATTAGTGCAATAGGTGTCTAAAAGTTGCAAAACTCTGATATAAGGGATAAAAATAATAAGCCTGATAGCATCTATCTTCTCTGGAACCCAAATGAAAACTGGTACTTTAGTATGGTTCAGGGGATGATATTTTATCATCCCCTCCCTATGTGACAATCACTTTAGATAGAAAAAATAATTACAGTTTAAAAAAAATTATTGATTTCAGAGAGAGGAAGGGAGAGGGAGAGAAAAAAAGAAAAAAAAAGTAAATGATGAGTCATTGATCAGCTGCTTGCTGCAGGCCCCCTGCTTCGGATAGAGCCTGAAACCTGGGCTTTTGCCCTGCCTAGGAATCGAACTGCTGAACATCGATCTCCTGATCATAGGTCAATACTCAACCACTGAGCCATGTCGGCTGGGCTAGATATAATTTTGTCATTAAGAAATTTATCTAGAATCTATCTCTTTTTCAGCTCATTAGCCTCATAAATATTCCTTCTAGGGTGTGTCTATTATCTCTTCACAGATGAAGTTTTCACTTATCAACCCCGTGGGATCTGAGCCAATCCATGCTCTTGAGAATATCTGTAAGCTAGTATATGTGAGTTTAGCTATAACATCGCTGGTGCATTCTTTGTGATGAGAGAGTTTCCTACTGAGAGGCTAGACAGCTATACAAAATTACAAGGGAAATAGGAAGAAACTCCTGAAAAATTAGAATGGTGGGGGCCATGGGCCAATGGTGAGGCAATGTGACATCCATGTCTAACTCTGTGTAGAGGTTGACATTGGAAGTGATGAGAGCTGGCTTTAGGAATCAAGAGACCTGAGGTATTGTCCTAGCTCTGTCTTGGCTTCTGATCAGAACACAGTGAATCTCCCTGGGTTCTCAGTTTCCTCATTTGCAGGGGAAAGAGTTAATGGAGCCCCCTTTCTTTGTATTTAGAAAGGGGGGGATTTGAATCAATTTCAAAACAATACACTTTATTGTCAGTTAATGTAAGTTTTTAAAATGTCCCTCAGGGCAGAGAAGGGCCATGTGCTCCTATTTTAATAAGGCTAGTGGTGTCAGTTCACAAAAAATAGAGTTTATGTTATATCAGTACTGGAAATGTGAATTTTTTACACAAGAAAGACAGCTGCCATTGGAAGGAAATTAATATTTGGAGTGGTTAAATGTGTTTAATTTGGAGGTAAACAAACCACAAACCTCAGTGAAATTCTCTCACCAATTTCCTCTCACCTGTGGGACCAGAGCTGCCCTTTCTCCCTTTCTGACAGCTCTGACCAGCTAGCTGTCATTGGGACCAGAGTCCCACCCCTTCCCTCTGCAGAACCAGTAAAAACTGGGCAGAACAGTAAATGCATTGACTTCCAGAGAACATTGGAGCCTCTAGACTTACAGACAAATGAGAAGTGCCTGGTGGACTGGGCTTGGTTATGTGTGTAGGGTGGAATGGTAGGTATATCCTTGGAAAAACATGGGGAGTGCTTGGGCAGGGAGGCCTCCCTCCATGCACAGCAAAAACAGATGAGAGTTCAGCCCTGAGCACAAGGCCCAATTCTGTGCCCATCTCTGTAGCATTCTCCAGCAACATTCACTGGAATCTTCAGTGAAGAACTGATTAGAAGCTGATTGTCAATCAGCACAGTCCAGGCTATGCATAGTCCAGGCATAGTCTAGGCTATGTGGCAACGTGTAAGCCCAAATTTCAGTGATATAAAAGAGATTTTTAACTTATGTTTGGCTCTGCTCCAAGTTCTTCTCATTCTTGGATCCAGGTTGAAGGAGCAAGCACTGACTGGAATGCTGCTGGTCACCAGGGCAGGAAATGAGAACATAGGGAGGCATGCATTGGCTCTTAAAGCTTCCATTGCTTTTGCTCACACTTCATCAGCTACAGCAAGTCCAACACTCAAGGGGGCAGAGAAACAGCTCTATCATGTGCAGAAGAAACAATAACCAGGATATTTGAATAGTCTTAATTACTACCACCACCTCATTGATGTTCAGTATGTTTTCACTCCTGTGAAAGATTAGTAATGTGATATCCAGAATAGAAGTGTTCCCCTCTTGGTGGTCAGTATCCTTGTATGGACTGCCAGACAAACAGTGAGGGGCATCTACTCCTGGATGACCACCTGGGGGGAGAAACGGTATGGCAAATACTCCAGGTCGCCTGAGAGGAGCAAGAAATACACTTTGTAGTTTAGAATAGAAGGGGTAGATTATGACTGCTAAACTGACAGTTCCGTCTTCTCAACTATATGCCACTTAGTACACAAGTGCTCAATAAATAGTTGAACTACACATGTCCTCCCGAGCAAAGAACTGTGTTCTGAAAATTGCCAATTGTTTCTCACACTCCTTGCAATAGAATAAATTCTGAAATATTTGTGCATTGGACTAACTTGTTAACATTCAAGTTTGCACACCATTTGGTTATTACCAATTGCATAGTATCACCAGCTCCATCTTTGGTGTTAGGACCCAGGAAAAAAATAGAAAAGTAGAGTAATGTTATGCTTTCTAGTACCATAGGTAAATAGGAATGCCCAAGAAACATCTCTCAACTTGAAGAGTGTAAAATTCTCTAGACTTCTTTGAATTGTCCATCCTTCTAGAAATGTATGCATAAAAAGGACATATATGTATATATGTGTACATACACTGTCCTGCTCTGTATGTACATATAGGGTGTCCCAAAAATGGTATACATACTTTAACAGCCAATAGCTCAATTTTGAAAAGGAAATGTATTTTAATAAAAACTGACTTTATAATTATTCAAAGTATATATATACATTTTTGGGAACACCCTGCATATATAAAATTCCTCTCTCCCTTTTTACGCAATGATAACATACTGCACTGTCCTGCACCTAGTTTGTTTGTTTGTTTTACTTTACAGTATTTCCTGATGACTATTAGTACATAGAATTATTCCCCTTTCTTTTAACACCAGCATACTATTTATTTGTTTGGGGATGTCGTCATTTACTTAACCATGCGAGTTTGTTTTAAAATCTCTTGTTGTTCTTTAATTGTCACTCAAGGATATGCTATTGATTTTAGAAAGAGGAAGGGAGAGAGAAAAAGAGAGAAACATTGATCGGCTGCCTCTCATATGTGCCCCAACTGGGACCGAACCGCCCATCCAGGTATGTGCCCTGATCGGGAAGCTTTCCGGCTGTAAACACCTCGTTTACTTTAGTTCTGACAAAGCTTTCCGTATAGAGCTTATATCAGCCTCCCTTCCGTCTTTGGAGGAATTCAGCCCTCAGTCCCTGCCAAGTGGGCAGGAAGGATGTAACACACATACCGTACTATTTTGTTTCACCCCAATTCCTTACATACATTAGCTGGCAAAAACAAACTCCCACTGAATTCTAGGACAGTAAATCACGCTTAGGTCAACAGCATGAATTAAATTGTTCAGGAAGTAGTTCCTGATTGCTATTCACTGCACTAGAGCCGTGGGTCTGTGGACAGGTTCAGGCCTGGATGGGCCTGGCTGGTGTTATCTGTAGCACCTGCTTGGGATTTCCTAAGTCCCATCCATCTGCCTGAACTTGGAGTGCCAGAAAAGCATGTTAGGCTTAGGATTCCAATTAAAGGCTAATCCTAATGATGATCCTGAATACCTTGACTTGAACAAAGAAGCCGAGAACATGCTAATAAAAGCACTTAGAAGTTAAGGGATCTTGTCTTCCAGGGCTAGTTCTGCCACTAATTAGCTTTGTGACTTTTAACAAGACCTCAGTGTCCTCAACTACAAATCTGAGGGTTTTATCAGAGTTAAGTGGGAAACAGTACCTTTCACAGTGGCAATAAATAATTGGTATTACTATAAGGCATCTGGTAGGTACTAGGAATTCAATGCACTGAGGCTGGTAATATTGCTTGGTTCAAGGTAGTGGGCTACCTAAAGTTCAGACCTAGATAAAGTAGGCAAACCAATTAAATTTTTTAACACAATCCTCTTAGTTTGCCAGAAATTATTTTTAAAAATCAATTTAGGTATATTGTAATGATACTTTATAAGTCTGTTTCCTTGAGGTTAGTAGATCAAACAATTTACCCCATAATTTGTGAAACAATATAGACAGATAATTTTTACTATTTGTAGAACTTGATTTTTAAAAATAAAATACATCTCCAATCTCACAGAACTATTCTTTTTTCCTTTAATGAAAGAATGACAAATGGAGGACAGGTTATAAAAATCACCTGTGCGTGTGTGTATGCGTGCGTGTGTGCGTGTGTGTGTATGTGTGCGTGTGTGTGTGTGTGTGTGCGTGTGAACACATATACTGCAGTAGTAGCATTTGGGCTGACAAAATGAAAATTCTGAAGTCTTCTGAAACTGACTTTAAGCATTTGCTTAGAAAGAACCAAATTCCATAAATTCAGAAAGTTGTTCTGGGGTGTTCTGGGGTGGGTTCAGGAATGTAGAATGCATTAAGGAGAAGGTGGGGAGGAAAGAGAAAAGACTTCATTAAAATAAAGTCTTTGTTTATTAATTAGTTGAGCTTTTGAATACATATTTGTCAATTTAAAACAGTTGAACAAAAATTATGTGTGTGTATACAATACACACATGCATGTGCGAGCAAACACACACGCTACATTGAGAATTAAGAAGTAGTTATCACCTGAATACTGAGGAAAATATTTCCCCAACCAGTGTTTCCAAACTAGCCCAGTGATCTGAATCACTCAGTGTTCTTGTTGAAAATAAAGATTATCTGGGAATCTACTTCTGACCTACTGAATCCGAATCTTCAGGGGACATTCACGAGAATCTGTATTTTAAACAAAGATCCAGGTGATTCTTATCAGGAAATTTGGAAAACTACTCAACTGAACGGATTTTCTGTACCTCATTCTAAGATAGCTCTGCAGTGCAGAGAATTAAAATTGAAAGGTTTCTTCAAGATTTTTTATTCCACTGGGTAGGGTGACAGTTACCAATGTATTGCCCCCCCAGGTTCAAATCCTCCTCTCTGCCCTGCTTTGATACTGGAGCTAGACCTTGTAAATATGTCTACCTTGCCAGATGGCACATTTAAGCTTTGCCAGTTTTTAATATTAATTTTTAAATTTATCTTTATTGTTGAGAGTATTACAGGTGTCCCATTTTCCCCCCCAATTGACCCCCTCCACTCCGCTCCCACCCCCTCCCTGGGCCTTCACCCCGTTATTGACTGTGTCCATGGGTTATGCATATATGCATATAACTTCTTTGGCTAATATATTCCTACCCTCCACCCCCTTCCCTCTTTCCTCTGAAATATGATTGTCTGTTGCATGCGTCAATGTCTCTGGATCTATTTAGTTCATCAGATTCTTTTGTTCATTAGCTTCTTCTTAAAGAAGACCCTTCAACATTTCCTGTAGTGCTGGTCTGGTGGTGATGAACTCCTTTAGCTTTTTCTTACCTGTGAAGCTCTTTATCTGACCTTCAATTCTAAATGATAGCTTTGCTGGGTAGAGCAATCTTGGTTGTGTTCCATGTTTTTCATCACTTTGAATATTTCTTGCCACTCCCTTCTGGCCTGCAAAGTTTCTGTTGAGAAATCAGCTGATAGTCATATGAGGGCTCCCTAGTAGGTAATTAACTGCTTTTCTCTTGCTGCTTTTAAGATTCTGTCGTTGTCTTTAACCTTTGGCATTTCAATTATGATGTGTCTTGCTCTGGGTCTCTTTGGGTTCCTGTTGTTTGGGACCCTCTGTGCTTCCTGGACTTGTAAGTCTATTTCTTTCCCCAGGTAGGGGAAGTTTTCTGTTATTATTTTTTCAAGTAGGTTTTCAACTTCTTGGTCTCTTTCTTCCCCTCCTGGCACCCCAATAATACGAATGTTGGGCCTCTTGAAGTTGTCCCAGAGTCTCCTTATACTATCTTCATATTTCTGGATTCTTTTTTCTTTTTGCTCTTCTGGTTGGGTGCTTTCTGTTTCCTCATGTTCCAAATTGCTGATTTGGTTCTCAGCGTCCTCTACTCTACTGTTGATTCCCTGTAAATTATTCTTTGTTTCAGCTCATGTAGCCTTCATTTCAAATTGGTACTTTATTATGTTATCGACTTTCTCAGTTATTTTTGTAATAATATGGTCGAGCATCTTTATAAATAAAATTCTGAACTCTGTATCTGTTAGCTTGCTTGGATCTGTTTCATTTGGTTCCTCTTCTAGCTATTTCTTCTGTTCTTTCCTTTGTGACATGTTTCTTTGCCTCCACATTTTGGCTGCTTCCAGGTGTTTGTTTCCATGTATTAGGTAGAGCTGCTATGTCTCCTGGAATTTGTAAAGTGGCTTTGTGTAGTAGGTGTCCTGTAGGGCCCAGTGGCTCAGCCTCCTCAGTCACCTGAGCTGGGCCTTCTAGGTGCTCCCCTGTGTGGGCTGTGTGCACTGTCCTGTTGTTGTTGAGCCTTGGTTGCTGTTGCATCACTGGGAGGAATTGACTCACCAGCCAACTAGCTGTGAGGACTCACTGCAACTACAGCCAAAGAGCTGCTGTGCTGGAGACACCCCTATGGAGCAGGATTTACTTCAGTGGAGCTTTGGTGTTTACCAAAGTGCACCCCTTAAGTGTGTCACTCGTGGATGTGGTAGGGTTGTAATCCAGCGTGGTTGAGTTTGACCACCGGGTGCAGTGTCTCTGAGGCCTCCTGGGAGGTGCAAAGTCAGCCTCTGCCAGTGCCTTGCCCAGGGCGACCCAGCAGGAGCTACACAGCAAACCGTAGTTGGCTGCTACTTGTGCTGGGCTTGGAGGTGCCCAGAAGAGGCCAAGCTATGAACCAATGCAGCTGCCGCTAGTGCCAGGCCTGGGGCCACTTATCAAGCTGTATGGAGCCCACTGCTGCTTGTTTGAGAGATTTCAGGAAAGTCCTAAGCATGAGGCTCAAGAGGCCACTTGCATAGAAAAGCCCCTGGAAATGGCCTGGATGAGCTGCAGGTGGGGAGGGGCGGGGCCTCCGGGAATCACGGGGCGGGGCCAAAGGTGTGGGTCAGGTGCTGGCGATTCAAATATGGGGCCTGCCTGCCAGCTGTGTGCGGGGAGGACTCGCCCAAGGAGCCATGGCCTCCGACAGCCCTTCTGCCTGGGAGGAAGCTGCCCCTCCAGCGCTCTCTCCAATTTCAGGCAGGTTAGTTCCTCCCCTAGTGTCCTGGGTCCTTTCAGGCTGCTGCCAGGCGCTGGGCTCAGAGGGAGCGTCCGAGTGAGTCCGCGCCGGGCCCTTTAGGAGGAGCTGCTGGGGCTCCCGCAGCCTCCGCGACCCTCAGCGACAGTCCCCGCTGGTTTCATAGCCCAGAGTTGTGGGGACGTCTCTCCCCAGCCCTGGAGCCCTGGGCTGGGGCCCTGCTGTGGGGCTGGGACCCCTCACTCCCCCGGGAAAACTCCTCCGCTGAGATTCCCTCCCGGGTTTAACCCACGGCACCGGGTGTGGGCCCAGGGCCGCGTCTCCCGAATCAGCCCCGATCCACTCGTGTCTCCGCCCCTCCTACCCGTCTCGGTGCTGCTTCAGTTCCCTGGTTGTAGGGCTTCTGTGCAGCCAGATCTCAGGTGGTTCAGTATTTTAGTTGTAATTTTGATGTAGTTGTGGGAGGCGGCGGGTACAGTTGTTACCTACGCCGCCATCTTGTTTCCTCCCCGCCAGTGTTTTTAAAAATATGTTTTTATTGATTTCAAAAAGAGTAAGGGAGGGAGAGGGAGAGGGAGAGGGAGAGGGAGAGAGACAGAGAAACATCAATGATGAGAGTCGCTGATCAGCTGCCTCCTGCACGCCCCCCACTGGATATCCAGCCCGAAACCCCTGCACGTGCCCTGACTTGAACCGTGACCTTCTGGTTCACAGGTCGACACTCCGCCACTGGGCCATGCCGGCCAGGCTGCCAGTTTTCTGCAGTTGTTGTCTCCAATTTAACTCCTCCCGTTTTCTTAAGAATCCACTAGGATTAGTCTTTCTCTCCCTCCTTTGAAACTGTTTGTTCGAGGACCTCCACACTGGTAACCTGGAAGGCTGATTCTCATCTTTTTACTAGACCATTATCGGCAGTATTTACACAGCTGAATGCTGCTTCCTCCTTGGCAGGCTTTCTTTGAATTTCAAACCAAAACCTTTGGCTTTCTCCTCCCTGTCTTCCTGCTTCACTGCTTCGGCCTCCTTCCCTGGTCCCTCTTCTCCTGACCTGTGAATGGGGCATGCCCTATGACTCAGTTCTTGGACTTCTCTTTTCTATCTGCACTTAACTCCCTTGTTGATGAAATCTTGGTGCATGGCTTTTAGTATTGTCCACATCCTAAAGATTCCAAAATTTGAATCTCCAGCTTGTCTCTCTTTCCTGAATTCTATCTGCCTGTTTGATATCTAATATCTGATATCTACTTGGTTATCTAATAGGAATATCAAATTTACATGCTCCAAAACTTAATTGCCAATCTTCCCCAAACCTGTTCTTCCAGTGATCCTCTTCTTAGTTACTGGAAACTTCCTGTTTCTAGTTGCTTAAGCCAAAAATCTTGGAATCTTCCTGTCTCCTCACTCTTTTATCATGAATCCAATTGATTAGCAAAGCCTATTGGCTCTGTCTTCAAAATACACCCAGAATTGATCAGTTCTCGTAATCTGCACTGCTAAGTCACCCAAGCCAACAGGATGTTTTGTGTGGATTACACAGTAGTTTCCTCTATCAGGATAGGCTAGATGATGTTGTCATCAAAGTCACCTTCTGTCTCACTCTGTTCAGAATGCTATACCAAAATACCAAAATACCATAGACTGTGTGGCAAAGGGATGACTTGTGTAATGGCAATGGTTTCAAAGCTAGGGCAGGTATCATACTTATTTGATGCTTAGAGCTCATAGAGAAGAGACTGTGTCACTATAGCCAGTGTTACTCTCCTCTAACACCCACAGAAAATACTTTACCCTAACTAAGGTGCTGATCATAAAGGTAGGGCACAGTACATACTTGGTATGTAGTAAGTGCTCAGCAAATGGTAGTTATTACTAACAACAAAGTTGGAATTGAAACCTAGACTCCTAGTTTTCTCTATGATCACTTCCTTGTGGGGAACCCTGAACATTCCCATTTAGAGCTGTTCACAGGGTCAGACCTTTTGACAACTATTTTAAAATGTCCATTATCCCTACCAAAAACTAAGCATTAACTAATTACATAAATTCCTCCAAAAATTGGTTATTTGGGGATAGATGACCAAATGAAAAAGTTGTAAAATATATTTCTTCCTTGTTCCAGTCCTCAATAAAATATATTTTATTCCATTTTCAATGGACTTTACTAGGCATAGAAATGATATCCTCACAATAAAAAATACTTATAGAATAACAACATTCTCTTAAGCAAACAATTAAGAGTAGATTTTTGTGGCATAAACTTCCAATTATAAAATAAATTAAGTCATGGGGATGCAGTGTTACAGCATGGTGACTATAGTTGATAATACTGTACTACAGATTTGAAAGTTGCTAAGAGAGTAGATCTTAAAAATTCTCATCACAAGGAAAATATTTTGTAACCATGTATAGTGACAGATATTAACTAGACTTACTGTGGTGATCATTTTGCAACATATATAAATATTGCATCATTATATTGTACACCTGAAACTAATAAAATGTTATATGTCAATGATACCTCAATTTAAAAAGCAGAGAAGATTTTTGTATTTCCTCTTTGGCTGGTACCACACCAGTTTATTAGTTATATTAAGTATCTAATACCTTAAACTATCTTTTCCCCAGCTATATGGAAATATAGTATTGGTGTACAAAAAACTGCATATAATTAACGTATACAATTTGGGGAGTTTGGAAATACATATACATTTATGTTACCATCACCACAATCCAGGTAGTAAACATACCTATTACCTCAAAAAGTTGCCTTGTGTCCTTTGTGTGTGGGTGGGTGTTAAGAACACTAACATGAGATTGACCCTCTTAACAAATTTACAAGTAGACAAAAACTTATTGTTAACTATAGGCACTGTGTTGTACAGTGGATCTCTGGAACTTACTCATTTCTTATAATTGCAACTTTATACCCATTGAACGACTCCTCATGTCTCCTCCTCCCCCCCAGCCTCTGTGTAGTATTTGTCCTTCTGTGACTGACTTATTTAGCATAGTATCTTCCAGGTCCATCTATGTTGTCAAAAATGTAGAATTTCCTTATTTTTTAAGGCTGAATAATATTCCATTGTATGTATATACGAAAATTTCCTTATTCATTTATCTGTTGATGGACATTTGGGTCATTTCCATATCTTGGCAATTATGAATAATGCTGCAATGTACATGGGAATGCAGATATCTCTTAGAGATCCTGATTTCATTTCTTCTAGATATATACCCAGAAGTGGGACTGCTGGAGCATATAGTAGTTCTATTTTTAATTTTTTGAATGACCTCCCCATACTGTTTTCCATAGCAGCTACACCATTTAACATTCCCATCAAGAGTGCACAAGAATTCCTATTTCTCTACATCCTTGGCAACACTTAAAAAAAAAAAAAGCCATCCTAATAGGTATAAGGTGATACCTTGATTACAATGAAAAACATCCTAATTCCACTGCTCTGAAATAGAAAACAATGACCAACTTCATATATAAACTTTTCATTTAACATTATATCGTTCACATTTTCAGTATTTAAAATTTTATTTATAAACATGATTTATACATAGTTTAGTGGATATGTACAAAATGTTTTAACCATTTGCAATCTTTGAACATTTAAATTTTCTGTCTGGCTGGTGTGGCTCAGTGGTTGAGCATCGACCTGTGATCCAGGAGATGGAGGTTGGAGGTTTGATTCCCAGTCAAGGCACATGCCCTGGGTTGTGGCCTCAATCACCAGTGGGGGGTGTGCAGGAGGCAGCCAACCAATGACTCTCTCATCATTGATGTTTCTGTCTCTCTCTCCCCCTCTCCCTTCCTCCCTCTGAAATCAATAAAGGCATATTTAAATAAATAAATAAATAGTTGCTAAGGTTTTGCTTTTATAAGTAATGCTGTAACAAACATCCTTACTAAACCAAAATCTTGATTGCATCTGTTTATTACCTTAGGAAAATTCCCAGGATTTTGGAATTTCTCAAAGTACATGAACATTTTTAAGGTTTTCAGTTATAATGTATAAAAAAATTTCAGATTTGAACTTAGAAAATCTGAATTTGTGGAAAATAAATGTTCATGAACCTACAAGAAATAAATATGTAAGCAAACAGATTCTAATTAGGTGACTTTCTCAAAAGAACCTTGTTGGCCAGCTTTTTTGAGAGAATTTCAAGGCAAATGGACCAAAGGCATTTTCAGATAATGGAATATAGTTCAGCAGATATAGAGTGGAGCACTTGGTAGCAAACAGCCAGAGAGGATTCTCTCTCAAGGCCTCTGAAAGAAGTGTTCTCAACTGTGGCCCATCCTAATGAATTGACTTTGTGTAAAATACTTAGAACTATTCTTGACACAGGATGGGGGACAGGAAAGTGTTTGCTGTTTTGCTTAAATGGTTGTAATATTTGCAAATGAAAATTGACTACAGTGGGAAGTAAAGTGCAAATCTACGTGTTGCAGGAAAAAGCATGGTGGTGTAGTTACCGAGACGAGGAAACCTCAGTTCTTTTCTTGAAGATTTCAGTCAAGAGACAAAGTGTAGCAACGTAAGTAAGAATTTATTGGTTGCAGGAAAAATATACTTAGGACAGTGAAACAAGAAAGGGCACAGAAGAAGTAACAGGAGAGCTTAAGTTGGGCTGCTTTGGCTTACTGAGAAGTCAGAGAAAAGGGAGTCTTGGAGACAGGTTTAGGGGGTTAGCCCAGGATGAGCTGCTGCTGCCCATTGCTCCCCTGGTTGCACGTCTCATGGGGTCCCTTGGAGGAAAGAAGCAGGAGGGGAATGGCACAGGGCATGTTCCCTTGGGGTAGAGTGCGTAATGGGTCCTTCATCCTGAGCATATTTATCTCTCTCCTGAAGGTGGAAATTTTAGGCAGGGTGTCAGGAAAGTGTCTCAATAGAATATTCATCAGCTTTCCAGCTGTGCTCTTCCAGGGTTGTGGTCTCCACTGATTGATTGGAGCCAAGACAAGGGGTCATTAGTCAATGCCACCGGTCCTGAGGCAGCCACAGCTTCACTTGACTGGTTTTGCTGCTTTTCTGGGCCTGGAGCTGAAATACAACTGAGGCCTAGATATTATCTATAGAGAGGAAAGGTTGGGGGGGGGGCTATACCTCATGACCAGCCATATGCTAGGGGAGGAAAGGTTACCCTGGAGGTGACATCCTTGTTTTCCCAGTTTTCCCCCTTACTAGACATTTGGGGCTTTCTTCCCTGGTGAGTTTCTGCACCTGGTGCACCATTTTTGCTCTGCTCGTGTCTGTATAACTGCCTGTAACAGTGTGGTCACAAATTTAAAATGTTCAGTTTTTAAATTATAGTCCCATTATAGTTATCTTTAACAGGTGGGAAACTTTCTAAATTCTTTTATCTATATAAACTTTGATTGAATATATATGTGTGTGCATGAGTAAATCCTAGAAAATGTTGGTGTATGAAAAGCACTTTAGGATTTTATCTCAGCATTGGTTTTGCAGCAGTGCCACCTTCTGGTTGGAGCTTGCCTTTACAAGCCAGCCTGTGCAGACCCATCCCACCCTGCTTGGTAAATCGTGATTTTGTTCCAGGGATATTTTGTGAGTGAGCCGCGGTAAATCAATCCCAGCAGACTACCTGCTAAAGATGCTGGCCAGATAGGTGCTAGAGGTCGAAAAAGCATACAGAATGCAGGAAACATAGGGAAAAGAGAACCAAGAACTTATGCCAAGCATATAAACAAACTAACAATGTGTCAAAACTCAGAATGCTTCTTTGCTCCTGATTAACCAATTCTCCTCTAGAAAGATACAATTGAACTGAAAGAGTTACATAAAAGGTCAAATGAAATGATTGTGTCCAAGAGACACTCTCTCTTCAAAAGCTGGGGTGTAAGTAAGACAGGAACCATCCAGATGGGTTTTGTTTGTCCACTAGACACCTGCTTAGCTTTCATATAAGCATTTGAATGTTGCCAAATTAAAATTGAGTTAATATAAAACTATACTCCTTAAACCTCAGCCCCTCTCACCTTTTTATCTTTTAAGTATGAAGTTAAAATTTGAGACAACTGCCTTAGCACACCCAGATTTTAATAAAAGCTCCTCCCACTTTTATTTTGGTAAGAATAATGCATTATAGCAATGTGTATTCAACAGAACTATTCAGATTCAATAGTAAAATTTACATACTCCTAGAGTACATACTGTGTACAATTCCCCATCTCCACTGTAAACCTTCTCACTCAGAGAAGCTTGTAAGCATGAGAGTCTCTTTGCTATAGGAAAACCCTTAAATTCCCCTTGATGTATAAAGCTCAAGGACTTCCCATTACACAGCTTCTCAGATCCAGTCTCATGATAAGAATAAGAAAATCCCCACCTCTCAATTCTCCTTAGCAACAAAAAAGTGGCATTTATTAGTAGCAACAACTTACTTGAAATAAACCTCACAAATGATCAACACAACTTAAATTGAGACTCTCAGGTTGAGAATTCCCCATCTAAATGCCCCAAATTCAGTGACTGTAGGTGTAGTGTTTATTCTCACTTATTCAACCTTTCAAAATGTATGTAAAGTAAAACCTTCCTAAGCTGAGGTCACTAACAGCTCTCTAATGTATGGATGCATGAAATCCTTTGCTGTACTGTGACACTTCCAAGCGAAAATATATCTACTAATTCTCAGTCATGGAAATTAATACAGGGATATTTTCCAAGATAAAAATGGGCACCTAAAAGTTAACTGGCATTATTAATATTATTGTTGTTGTTGTTATTTGGTTTCTGAAGTTGTCAAACTTTTCAACAGACAATAAAGCAGACTTAAAGGTCCTGTTCTCATTTGAGGCACACAAACCAAAATGTAGTCCTGAATAGATTCATGTGAATATTGAGAAAGTGATATGATTGTTTCCTTTCATCCCTTCTCTAAATCTGATGGCAAGCAAAGCTCTTAAATCACACACATATATTTATAAGTTTACTTGCAAAAACTGTTCATGTTGCCTGGACATCAGTCATTCACCAAAATTGAAAGTAGACTCGACAGAACAGATACGGTGGCTCATAAATATAGATTTTCCTCAAAGGACAAAGGACCTGAGCAGTGTTCCAAGCAAGGAAGCACCTATAGGTGCCTATAGCACCTATAGATTCACCTGCTGTATTTGAACTAGTGTGACCATTAGTCAGCTGCATTATTCATCTCCTACACAAAAGTATTTTAAGGGCTGTGGGAGTTTTCTCCAGCTTGATCAATCTTTATTACTCTCAGTTTATAGCTTCCCAGATGCTCGAGTTGGCGAAAACTGCTTTTAAGACGAATGAGCTCCTTGATTATAGTTAATAACACTGTATTTTATACTTGAGAGTTGCTAAGAGAGTAGAACTTGAATGATCTCAATATGAAAAATTATGTGACGTGATGCAAGTGTTAACCAACCCTAGGGTGGGAATCATTTTGCAAAATATAAGTGTTTCAAATCAACATATTGTACAGCTTCGGCTTACACAGTGTTATGTGTCAATTAAAAAAAAGGAGAAAATCAAGTTCCTTATTTGCCCTCCTTCAACCATTTTCAATGACATGAATTCACATGACTATTAAAAATAAATAACAGAGCCCGACCTATAATCCAGGAGATCTCAGTTCAATTCCTGGTGGGGGCACATGCCCGGGTTGCGGGCTCAGTCCCCAGTGGGGGGCGTGCAGGAGGCAGCTGGTCAATGACTCTCTCATCAGTGATGTTTCTATCTCTTTCTCTCTCTCTCTTTCTCTTTCTGAAATCAATAATAAAAAAATATATTAATAAATAAATAAATAATAGAGAGACCTAAAGAGATTTTCTTTGGAAGTGTCTTGGAGCTTCTACAGCTTAGCATAGCCCGATAAAATAAGAGTGAGGGGCAAGTGCTAACAGGTTTAGGCTTTTAAACTCATATGGCTTCCCTGGGCCTTTTGAAGATCCAGAAACTCTACATTTTTAAACAGAACTAAAATTTAATTCATTCAGCTAAATAATCATTTATACAGAAGGAAAGATTTTGTGCTAAACTCTAATTTACCATGAAACAAAGAGCCATATTTAATATAATTGTGTTTCTCCTTGAAATAAAATCTTTCTATACATTTTATCTTAAAAATGAATTATTAAGCTAGACCCTGGGCTTCCATGTGACTGTGGCTTGTTCCAAGTGCCCCACACCACTGAATTGGATTTCTTCTCTGTCACTGCAAATCTGATTTCCCCACCTGGCATTATTATCCTCAAATATTACCTCTGTCAATATTTTCTTCACTATTTCCCACCAACAAATGGTGCCAGTTCATATGATCCACAGTTTGTTTGTTTTTTTAAAAAAAAATCTTTATTGATTTCAGAGAGAGGAAGGGAGAGGGAGAGATAGAAACATCAATGATGAGAGAGTCATTGACCGGCTGCCTCCTGCACGCCCCCGACTGGGGATCAAGGTCAATGCTCAACCGCTGAACCATGCCGGCTGGGCTAATCCACAATTTTTTGACCAGTTAAATGAACCATCCCACCTGTGGTTCTTTGCCAGGTCCGCCCAGACCCCCAGGGCATCGTGGCTTCTGTCGGTTGGTTTACACCTCCACTCTGCAATTGGATTCTGGTCTCTGGCTCTGGCGGTTGCAATTGCAATGCCATCTTGTCTTCTCCCAGACGTTCCCCAAGTCTGTCTCCAGCCCAAGACAGAGGAATATCAACGTTGATACCTATGCCTGCTCTCTAATTCCTCTTTGCAGCCAGCCATGATTTTGCCTTAATTTAATTTCTGTATTAACCTGCTTGAATGTTCTCAAAAGTCACTACTTATAGTTGCATTCATTCTGCCAATCAGCAGATACTCCACAAATCTGGCATCTCAAAGCCTCCTGCAAATGCAATTTAATTTCAGCAAGGGCTTTCAGTACACTATCTCCCGAGACCCAGTGGTAGGGTCTCAAGGAACTGAGGCATCCGTGCAGTCTATAGTGAGTTCTCTGCTGTGAAGATTTCAATATCTTTTGATTGAAAAAAAATATATTGTATGTGTTTAGTGATTCTTTTGCAGACTGTCAAGGAAAAATGAATGGATAATATTTCTGAAGAAATTAGCTCCAAGGCTCAATTTTGAGTGTGTCAGGGTGGAGGGTGGGGGGTGGGGGAGATACTTTCTTCTGATACAGTAAATAGGCCCAAAATGTGTTATTTTTCAGGAACATTCTTTTCTTTTTAAAAATAAGACACCCAGGCGCTTGTAAAGCAGGTACACAGGTGGGAGTTGGGGGCTCCGATGGAGAAGTAATGGAAGCGGGATGTAGAGCGACTCTATTTTTTCCATTTCAGTATTTATGCTGCCTGGGGAGGGGTTGCCCTGGCCGCGAGGCCGTCAGCAGAGTGCGGCCTTGCTGTCCCTCACACTGAGAGGGGGCGGCGGGCGGCGTCCGGAACAGCTGGCACGGAGCAGTCCTTGGACCACAGGACACCCATCAGTGAGATTTGCAGGTCTAGCTTTTGCACATGCTCTTTCGTGGACTGTCATCCATTGTGTCCTTCAAATGTGACCATTTCACCGAATTCCCCAGGATGTACAGCCCCCTTATTGAGAACTGAGGAAGGTGCCCACACTGGGAGGCTTGCCTTCCCCAGCAGATGTCCTGCGCTGTAAAGACTCTCCTTTGCTGTTAGGCAAAGCAGAGTACTGCGTAAAAGCTAAGGTGTGTTGAAAGAAGTCGTTGATGCAACAGACTCAGGTTTTTTTGGGCTAAGTGCCTTGAGCACACTAGGTGCTTCATAAATATTTCTGACTAATGGTTTCCAGGACTTGCAGTGTAGATGCCATCCTTGCAGCCCATCATCCTGGCTGGAGACAGCAAGGCAGCCCTGTATTTCTAAGTACGAATATACCTAAGGAAACAGTCGGAGATCATGCATTCCCTACCAGACTGCAGTTTTCCAATTGTTTATGCTGAATTTGGTTGAGCATACATATGTGACGACTGCTCAGACGACTCCCTGTGACACCCCCTCAGATGGAAGGCATCTGCTTGGTCTCAGTTGGGAAAGCATGCTAAAAATGTCTTCACTTTGGCACTGAATCAGCTTATGGGAGGAGTGTACACTCCAAACGGGGCGTTTCTTACTTTTCTTCTTGAGGAGAGTAGTTCAGATTTATAATCTGCTTCTGGGGGAACCAGGGAAATTTACACATTGCGTTTAACTTAAATGTGAAGGTGAGCACATGGTTTTGCTAGATAAATATAGTAATTGTTTTAATTCTAACGTAAAGTGACCGGAGGGGAGAGTTTTCTTAACTCAACATTTAAAAAAATTTGCTTCTGAGATAAAAAGCACAAGTATATAGGGATATATTAGTTTAACAGAAAAATCACTTCCCATCCCATGACAAAAATATGCCATCTAACAAAGTTTACCCCCAAAGGAGGATTTTCGTAGCTGGCTTTGACAATAAGCTGAACATTTACTTCTAAACCATGGGAAATGATTCAAGCTCTTCATGTCTTCATAAAGTAACTACTTCACCTGTTTAGTTTGAATCTGTAACACTGCTGAGATAGGGGAGCGTTACCAGCTCACTTTGCAGTGCTGTGGGGATATGAGAGCGTTTGCTTCTGACTGGTATCTGCAGTGGTAATGCTAAGTTTAGTGCGAGGTGAGAGCTATGCTAGGTGACAGACAAGGTGGGTGTGTGCGACCTAGTCACTGTGACGGCACAGGTGTAAATGGTGGCTGAAATCATGGTGTGGGAATCATGGTGTCTTCATAGTGGAAGGTCTCTCTCCAAGACGGCATGGTAGTCCTCTGTTTTTGTTTGTTTGCTATCGTGAGGAAATACTGACAGACTTTCATTTCATAATGTGATAGGCGATTTCACTCATGTTTGGGGTTTCTGCCAGATTAGGGACAGTTATGATTTTTCACCGTTGGGCAGCTATGTTCCCTCAGCCCTTCGTAGAGTTGAGGTGAGGGGATCATTTGCAGCGGTAAGAGAAGGGTGCGGGGCCAGAGCCAGAATGTGATCTGTAGGGCAGAGAGAGTGCCGAGGGAGGAGAGCCGGGGCCGGAGTCTGTGGGGACAAACCGTTCACCTGTCTGGTGCAGAGGCGTCAGAGCACCGAGGGCCTTTGCAGTCTGTGGTGCCTCGGACGGCTCCTGATTTCCCCAGCTCCCCTGGGGTGTCACTTTGATGGGGAGACACCGTGGACATGCCTCTATTTACTGAGGTGCGCACAACGGGACTTTGTGTTCCTTAGGAATCTATTGGATTGAAGATGCAACGACTGGCTTTCTATTGGTTAGTCGAGAGCCGCAGGCCCAAAGGAGCCTAGGGAGGTGTCAACCATACAGGACCCTGGAAGAGAAGAGATGCGGCACAGCCTGGGGACCAACTGGAACAGGGACACAGTGCCACCAGGGGCCTTTTCCTTTCTTTCTCTTCAGTTCTTCATTCTGCTTTACTCAGTATGTTGACTTCACTCTCTCTTATCTTTCCTTCCCTACAAATCCCTCTCTACTCCTAGAGTTCCAGACAATCTTCTTTTCCTTTTTTCTTCCAGAACTAGTGGGTGTGGGTCTCACTCCCTTACGAAACAAGGCTCCTCCCGTCTTCTCCTCTCAATTGCTTGGCTCTTGAAATGAACTGCCATCTTTTTCTATATTGGAGTTTATTGATTTACCTCTTGGGGGCAGCAATCCCTCAGTACTCAATGACATTGTTCCAGACGGCATGTTCAATTATTTTAAGTGAATCCGCAATGGCTTAGTTGTTTCTTCTTCTCTATTAGAGTATATTATGTCACTATTTTAATTCTATGCGTCATTCCATTAACTAAAATAGTAAACCTATTGAATAAAAGTCAGATGTCTTTGGAAATTAACAGAAGACAAATTTGCATGTTCAATGAAAGAAGCAGCTGATAAATTGACTCACAGCTTAATTTAGCTCACTTTCATTTTTCTGGAAATCTTTACATTACTCAAAGAATTGGGTTGTTCTTTAACTGTTTTATGGGTTTATTTCCATACCTGACTGTAACCTCCACAAGATCAAAGGCTGAGTTACACTTTTCATTTATTTTTTTAACTAGTCCAGCACTGACTGATGTATTTATGTAACTACTTAATAATGTGAAAGCTATTGAATTGAATTAAATTCTTATAATTAATATTTAAGTGTTTATTTTAGTGAAAGCATAATGCCAGATAACTAGGATACAAAGGTAAATAACATGTAATCCCTTCATTCTCAATAATCTCACGTGCTTTTTAAAAAATGTTTGAATTCAAAGTCTTTAAGTATTGTTTTGAATAGGTAATAGAGGCACATTTCCAAATTAAAACAACCTATTGATATTTACATTGAGAAGTGTAGCTCCTACTTCCATCTCTGCCCATTCCCCTCCAAGTCCAATCCATCCCAGTTAGTGATCATCTTTATTAATTCCATGTGTCCTTTCAGTGTTTCCTCATACAGACACAAGCAAATATACACATACGTGTATTTTCTTTTCTTTCTTTTCCCATACAAAAGTTAGCATATAAACCATTCTGACCCAAACACTAAATGTACTCCAAAGAGCTTTTTATATCTGTATATAGTGTTTTTATCTCATTTTTAAAATGGATGCATAATATTCATTATATAATTGTTTAACCTAGGATTTTTCACCATTGGCACTATGGAAAGTTTGGGCTGATATATTTTTTAAATTTTTTATTGTTAATCCTCACCTGAGGATATTTTTTCCATTGCTTTTCAGAGAGAGAGTGGAAGGGAGGAAGCGAGAGAGAGAGAGAGAGAGGGAGAGAGAGGAAGAGAGAGAAACATCAATGTGAGAGAGACACATTGATTGGGTGCCTCCCCCACGCACCCTGACCAGTGAGAGGGAGTGAACCCACAACCCCGGTGTATGCTCTTGACTGGGAATTGAACCTGTGACCCTTCCATGTACATGCTGACGCTCTAACCACTGAGACACCAGCCAGGGGGGGCTGGATAATTTGTTGTTACTAAGGTTGTCCTTTGCAATGCAGAATGCTTAGCAGCATTCCTGGCCAAGAGCACCCCTCCCCAGTGTGACAACCAAAAATAAATCACCCTGGTAGAGCACCCCTGGTCTAAACAATTCTCTAATGAGAACCACTAGGGTTGCTTTCAATCTTTGATAATCACAAACCATGAAGTAATGAGTAACCTTGTACTTGCTCCCTATGTTTTACATCACAAAATCCTAACCTTCTTCATTGTCACAGAAGTCTGTTCCCAGTCTATGCTCTGGCCTCATTGCTCACCACTCTGTCTATGAGCCCCATGTGTTATTTTGTATGTGTGCAGGATTTAAATTCCTAGCTATGGGATTGCTGGGTTAAAGTGAAAACACGTTTGTAAATTTGAAAATATTGTAAAATTCCACCCCCTTTAGGAGCCATGTCATTTTGGAGTCCCATCAACAATGTAAGAGATTATGATTATCTTTCTTTGCAACAAATGAAAACATTAAGAAACATAAAGAGTCATGGAAAAGCCTTGTACACTCAGAGATTCACTGTGGCAGAGGTATGGGGCTCATAGAGTGGTGAGCAATGAGGCCGGAGCATAGACGGGAACAGACTTCTACGACAATGAAAAAGGTTAGGATTTTATGGTATAAAGCACATGGAGCAAATAACAGTTTATTAGCAGGAGAGCAGGGACAGGATAGCGTTTGGCCTGTGTGTGAGACACAGCTGGGGCACATGGGAGGCTGACCAGAGTTGGGAGGGATTTGTGGCCTGGACTAGAAGACCGTTCCTGTGGTTCAGAGAGAGATGTTGGAGGAACAGGGTGGAGCACCAAGGAGGGACACAAGGCAGAGTCCAGGTTGGGGAGGCTTCTAGCTCTGCACGCTCTGTTCTAGCTCCCCCTCCGGTCCAGGGGGAACCATGAGGCAGATCACAGCACTGCTCAGCCCCCTCCAGGGCCTCCCAGTGCTTTCTGAGTGAAAACCTATTTGGTTAGAATGGCCCACGTGATCTGCCAGGCTGTGACCCTGAGGGAAACTGAGGCTTTCCAGAAAATAGGGATGCCCACAGGCTCAACTTCTCATGCTCCGCCTGCGTCTCCTCCCTTCTATCCTTCAGTTGCACAGGCCTCGGAAGCACCAGGGGTGGCTGGTTTGGGGCCCGTCAGGGAAGAGGTTCACATGGTTTTGGGAGGAATGGGGTGTGGCGTTTGATGTGTGTCCACAGTTCCTATCCTAGTCTTTAATTTAGGTGGCCCAGTTGACTGTAGCAACTAGAAATGAGCAAATTAATTCTGCTTCTGTAATTGCTTGGCTTTTGGACATGTTTTTGCAGCTAACATAATACAGCATTTCGTCTTTTCTTCAGCCCTGAACTGTCACTAATTTACCAATATATGCATGTTTATTTGTAATAAGCTTCTGACCCAGGTTCCCTTTACATTTATCTTCTTTCATTCCCTATGGTTTGTGATCTCTCTTTTACCTTTATTTTGATTGTCTTTTTTTGTGGTATGCTGAATAATGGCCTCCCAAAGATAGCCACCTAATCCCTGGAACCTGGGAATGCTGCTTTACCCAAAAAAAGGGATCTTGCAGATGTGATTAAGTTTAGAATCTTGAGCTGGGGGATTATCCTGGATGATCTCTATGGGGCAGTGTAATTTATGCTTTGGGTGAAGGAAAAGTAAGAGTCAGACAGAAGGTGATGTGACCATGGAAGCAGAGGTTGGAGTGATGAACTTTGGTGGGGAAGGGGCCACAAGCCAAGGAATGCAGGCAGCTTCTAGAAGCTAGAAAAGGCAAGGAAATGGATCCAGGAAGTCTCCAGAAGGACCCAGCCCTTCTAACACCTTGACTTTAGCTTAGTGAAACTGACTTCAGGCTCCTGGCCTCTAGAATGTTAGATAAAAAATGTGTTATTTTAAGCCTCCACTTGTGCTAATTTGTTATAGTAGCAACAGGAAGCTATAAGGATTAGAGCATTTTATTATCCATCTCAGGAGGTATAGTCTGGTGATCAAGAGCATGGGCTTGAGGGTCAGGCTCCTGGCTCTATTATTTACTCTCTGCGTAGACTTATCCAAGTTGTTAAAGCCCACCAAGCTTCATGTCCTCACCTACAAAATAGCCATATTTATTCTTGCCTTACAGATGTTTTGTAAAGATTTTGCAAGGACACATGTAAAAGCACTTAACCTGCCCTGGCCGATTTGGCTCGGTGGTTAGAGCGTCCGCCCACAGACTGAAGGGTCTTGGGTTCAATTCCGGTCCAGGGTGCCTACCTCGGTTGCAGGCTCGATCCCTAGCCCCTGTCTGGGTGCGTGTGGGAGGCAACCAATTTATGTATCTGTTTCATATTGGTGTTTCTCTCTCTCCCTTCCACTCTCTTTGAAAAGCTATGGAAAAAATATCCTCAGTGAGGATTAAAAAAAAGAAATAAGTAAAAATAAAAGCACTTAATCCGATGTCTGGTGAGGAGTAGACCTTCAATTAATGTTCAAATACAAGCACTGGAGGAGTCACCACTTAGTATATTAAGTAGTCATCCTGCCTGCCATGATTCAAAATAGGGTGTAATTTATTAACATTCCATTTAGATCTATCTTTTCAGGAACTCAAATAACCTGTAGCTGTGGTATGTTTTCTAACTGTCACTTCCTCTTTTCTTTTATTCTCTTTCTAGTAATTGTGGAAATGAAACATATTAAGTTCTTGGTCAATAGAAAAGTTACAAATTATTTTGGGGAAGTTATATCTTCCTATCTCACTCTGTTTTGGCTGCTATAACAAAATACTGTAGACTGGACAACTTATACACAGTAAAGATTTATTTTCTCACACTTCTGGAGCCTGGAAAGTCCAAGGTCAAGGCACCAGCAGATTTGGTGTCTGGTGAGGATTCTCTTCCTGATTCATAGATGGGTATCTTTTTTCACTGTATCCTCACATGGCAGAAGGGACAGGAAGGGATCTCTCTAGGGTCTCTTTCATAAAGACGCCACCACCATGACCAAATCACCTCCCAAAGGCTCCACCTCCTAATACCACCACGTTGGGATTAGGTCTCAACATATGAATTTTGGGACGACACATTCAGTCTTTGGCACCTCCTTAATATGTCTTTATTAATGGCTTAAGAGAGTGGTTTTACTTACAAAAAAACCCCTGCCTTTAATAGAATAGAATAGTGTGGACATAGTTTAAATGAAATCATAATAATTTCTTTTTCTTTCAGGACTCTTTCAGCTTCAAATAACAGAAATCCTACCTCAAACCACATGGAAATGTATGATCTGAGCATAACAGAGGGCCCAGCCACATGGTGGCTTTCAGGATTTGGCAGAGTGGCTCTTGAATCCTTGGTGTTAGCCAGACTGATGGCCTGACGTTTGCTGCAGACTAACCCCCAGACCCCCATACGCCAGAGTACTGAGCCAGTCACAGCAAGAAGAATGAGATCACACTGGCATGGGGCGGAGTCAGCTGCCCCTGTGGCCCCTGGCTGCCTGGGGAGTTACTGTGGGCATCTGTTAGGCAGGAAGAAGGGGGGAGTTGACCGCGGCTAGGCAACTGTGAGCATTACAGGGTTGACTCCCCCGCCCCCAGCCCAAATTGAATGCTTCTGGAAACTGCTTTAAGTTTCTCTCAGGACATCATCCATGTGTCAAAAAGGAAATATTTCTATGTATATATTTACAAATGGCTAAGCATACAACCTTTGAAGCCAAATTTTTAATCTTCAAGGTTTCTTTTAAGTGAAAAAAAGATAACCATATTTCCCAAAATTTTAAATAAATTCTTTGGGCTGAGATATACTATAGAAAGGTTTATGAAAGAAAGTGATTTAAAAATATCTAAAAGCTTATTGAGGCAACGTTTTATTACTACAGTCACCAAGCTTTGGTAGCCATTGCATAATGGAGCTCCACTGTTGAATTTAAAAATCTGTAACATTTTTTCTGTACAACTAACTAATAAGTGGAATGATAGTGATATACATATATATACACACACATATAATACTATATACATATATATTCACATACACACAATAGCAATATGTATATACATATTATATGTACACATGTTATTGTATATTATATATGTATGTGTGTATATGAATATATAATAGATAAGTAATATAAAATGTATAACATATATATGTTTTATACATATAGATATCTATATACACATTACATATAATATGTGTATGTGTATATATACACATAATGTACATACGTGTGTATATTTATGCATATATAATTATATATAAATAGAGTTATGTATTTGTATATGTATGTATATCACTATAGTCCCATCAGAACGTTCATAGAATTCTATGTTCTCATGTTGATAAAATAGTATTTATTCTCTCACAAAGTTCTCCTATGATGGGCAATACAGTTTCCACTTTGTGGATTTTTCTGGAATTGTCCCTCCTATTGTTTTTTTATCCTATTTGTCTCTATCCCATGGCTTGCTCCTTTTGGACTACATTTCAATGCTGATGTGGTTCTTGTTTATTTATTACAAAAAGAGACAAAGGATCTGGCTATATTTCACTCAGAAAAGTAATGTTAAAATGCCAAGAAATATTAATGGGAATTGAAGAGATGTAAAAGAAAACCGTATTTTGAGATACTGTTTTGCTTAAATTTGTTAGCAGGCCCAAATTATCCTCCATTTTTCTGTAGAGCGATTATTTAATCACAGTAATTGAGATTTTCATTTCTAGGGCAATTTAATGTGTTTTGTGAAGGCTTCACATTGACTCATTATTATTAACCTCAGGGAGCAAAGAAATGTAGAAAACTGATAAAGGGGAAAAGCTCTTTAGAGACTGAGAAACTTAGACATAGGAGAATATCAGCTGTTTCAAAAATAAGGTGTTTAATATAAACACCCTTGGGAGATTCATAAACACAGGAGCTTGACACTTTACAAGGCTGACTGGGGCTTTAAATATTAAAAGGGTAAAATTAACGTTTTTAAACACCCCTCAGGTTCAAGACTGTCTTTAAGTTCTTTCCCTTCTTAAAATATGAATTAGCCATGTTGATACGTAACTGGAAAACCCTCTATAATCACAACCATGAAAGCCTCAAGGCTAATTGCACAGCTTCTGTAGCATGCCATTGATCTTCTGAGATCTTTTCCCCTCTTTTCTACTCAAACCTAACTCCCTTCAACCATCGCCTGCCCAGAGCACCTTAGGGAACTCCAACTCTGCTCTTATAGCTATGGGCATTTTTGTGTATAGTCATAATCAACATCAACAAGGACTGATGTCTTGCTTGTATGTCTTTTTTACTGGAGCATGAAGTACTTGAAGGCAAAGGCTGTACCCTACTCACGTCTGTGTCCGTCATCATGAGCACAGTGGGTGCACGTGGTGTTCAATACGTGTACCGAGGAAACAAAATAAAGGAAGGCATGACTTACCTTTTCCAGTTCAGTTTTCCTTTTAAAAATTTCCATGATTGTCTTTGAAATGTTTACATAAGTAGTACCAGGATTCCCCTGTCACTTTAGGAAGTGCTAATGATGTGACTAGCTCCTTCTTCTCATTGAATTCCTCTGTTGGAAAGGAGGCTGATGGGATAAAAGGCCTCTCTCAGGCAGTCTACAATCCCAGCGGGAAACAGACAAGCAAGGGAATTGTGTAGATGGTTTAAGACAGAAAAAATTTTTTCTCAGATATTGAGACAGTGGAGTCTGAGTATATTCAAGCTGTTGTGGGAGACGTAGAATAAACATTATTTGTTTAGGCCCAGCCAGCATGGCTCAGTGGTTGAGCGTCGACCTATGAACTAGGATGTCATGGTTCGATTCTGAGTCAGTGCACACGCCCCGGTTGTGGGCTCAGTCCCCAGTAGGGGGCATGAAGGAGGCAGCTGATCAATAACACTCTCTCATCATTAATGTTTCTATCTCTCCCTCTCCCTTCCTCTCTCTGAAATCAATAAAAACATATTCAAAACAAAACATTATTTGTTTAGGTTGAATAGAGAGCACAAATGACTAATTCAAAATAAAATCCACGTTGGGTAATATAATAAATGCCCAGGTTTCTTACTTTATTTTCTTATCAAATAATCTCCAAGTCTGGTTTCTTTTCTGTTAGGCAGATACAACTGAAGCAATTGTTTCAGCCAGAAAGTTGTCTTCAGGTTCCCTTTCCTGATTGATAAATTTCAGGGGATTAGATTCACGTTCTTTCACTAAATGTTAACAAACCAACTGGTCAGTTGGTGAGAGGATGAGTGGAGAACCCTACAGGACACATTTCAGGAGAAAAAGAAGCAGTAGGACTATCTATGTGGAAATAATGACTGTGAGACTGGCCTGGTCTTCATGATGCTATTGGAAGCCTCTAATAGCAGGAGTTCAGGAGTCTCTTTGGCCCTCCGAAGTGCTTTGAGGCCCTGGTCTGCATCCACAATGGCACAAGGACTACTCAATGGAAAAGCCCGGGTAGCTGGGGCTTGAAGATCTTCTGTTAGTGCAGACCATTAAAGACTGCAGTGAAAAAGTGCTTCTTTGGAAAGCTAGCCTCCAGTGCATATCAGGGTACCAGATCTCTCTGGTGAGCCATGTAGTTGATGGTAGGGTTGATGTGGCCACTTGGAATTACTGGGCATGTAAAGATGGACACTCTGAATGAGAAGAAAAATGGGTGAAATATGTGTTGAAAATAAATTTTGCCTGAAAATGTGTTTTTTTTTGGTTTTGTTTTGTTTTAATCCTGGGGAACAATCTGCTCTTTACCTAGAATGGCAAATATAGCTCTTCTTCTCATGTGAATGAGCCGTAGAGCACTTGATTGAATTTACCCATTTCACATTTATATCCTAGTTAGCTGAAATGTACAGTGAGTTTATGTAAAAGAAAAAAAATTGTTAATTTTCCTTTAGCCTTGAGTCACTTTGCTGTTTTTCTATATTAAACATTCAATTAATTATAAGACATTTATCCTGTGCCATTAGCCATTCAGTCATTTAAAAATATACAGACTATAATTACATAATTATTGACTGGTAAAATGTAAATGCTTAGTTTTTAAAATGTTAAAATAGATCCAGAAAGGAAGCTATACAAAAGAAATGTATTTGTTGTATTTCAATTAGCACCATCAAAGTAAAATAATATCTAGTTACATTATACACACATCACTCTTTCCCTCTATTAACATGGAAGAAATATGCAACATTCTTCATCAATTATCATCATAAAAACTTCAAAATGTTTCCAAATGTATGTACAGGGGGTTGACCTACTGAATTTCATTTAAAAAATAAAGTATAGAGGACCAAAAAAACCTGTGGAACTATATTTTAATAGGGAAATAAAAATTAGATTGCCAATTTGCCTATTTGAATGAATCTAATCAATCAGCTAACTATTCTGTTCAGACAAAATTGAACCAGAAAATCATCTAGACTCAGATTCTAAAGCAAATGTTCTAAATAAGATCAGATCATAAGAATTCTGTTAACTTATGATATACAAAGTATATTCTCTACTTTGAATCTTAGCTATAACCTTTATATTTTTTATTTAAAAAGTCGATGGGGGGAAGAGGGACATTGTAATACATTAAACAATAAAGATGATTTTTTTTAAAAGAGTACATATGAAAAGAAAATGTAATATTCTTTCATTTACAGACACCCACCTCTATATCAATTATTTAGTTTATAAAAATTCCGTAAAGTTTGTGTATACAATGTATCTTCAATGAACCCGTTCTAATACAACTTACAGTTGAACATTTCCCAGTTTCTGAAATAGATTTTGTTTTCTTCAGTTTATAAGAGGTATTATGACCTTTTCTGTTCTTCAAGTTTCTTTCTTCTATTTAGTAACTCTATTTTGAAGATTTGCCAGCTTTATCTAGGCAATGCTCAGATTTTAGTGTACGTGAACCCCTAGGGATCTTGTTAAGATGCAGATTCTCATCTAGTAGGTCTGGGTGGGACCTGAGACTGGTAGTCCTAACAAGTTCCCAGGCAATGCCAATGTTGCTGATCCCAGGACCAGCACCAAGCACTCAGAGAAATGTTTTCTTTTAAAATTTTCAGGAATCTCAGCACTTCTTGAAAACCAACTTGCTGGGCAGAGTTGAGGTTGGCCTGTATAGACTCGCCATGAAATACACATTATAGGGCATAATTCCCCTTGTCTGGCCTTCCTACTGCTTTAAAGGTATTTACTGTGGCCAGTTCCCTTATCACTAGAAACTTTGAAATCTTTGAATAAAAGCCAACTTATTCTTTCAAAGAAAAACAATCTTCCTTTAAAAAAACCTTACTTTAAATTTCAAAATTCTACAAATTAATCTCAGAGCTATAAAACTACTTAAAAGATCTACTTTAAAAATAAACTTGTACATATTAATAGTTCCTTAAAATCCAGAAAGCAATAAAATAGAATATTTTAACCCCAGAAATGGATTTATCTTCTGAATAATAGTATCTATAAAAAAGTTCATAACCAGGACTTTAGAAACCCACCCCCACCCCCCAGGTCGCCACGAAGCCAGACGTATTGAATCAGAAACTCTGGAGTGGGACCCAGCCATCATTTAAAAGACTAAATAGTATTCCATCGTATGTACATACCACATTGTCTTTATCCATTAATCTGTCCATGGAGATTTAGGTTGTTTCCACATCATGGCTATTATGAAAAATACTGCCATGTACATGGCAGAGCAGATATGTTTTTTCGATCCTGATTTCAATTTTTTTTCCTCATAAATACCCAGAAGTGGGATTACTGGATCAAATGGTAGTTGTACTTTTAGTTGTTTGAGTGACCTCCAGACTATTTCCCATAGCGGTCCCTTTTCTAAGTGGTCTTATACTATTTCAAACAAGATACTGAGTTGGTTTTCAAAGACAACAGACCACAACCGCAAGTCACATAGCTGAAGCAGGGGAGAGGAGAGGATTTTGACCTTCAATTGCGCCTGAAACCAAGGTCTCCCCCCTGCCACACACACACCCATGGAACCAAAGGATCAGGGACTTGACCAGAGCTTGAACACCAGAATCTTTTCAGAAGTGAAGGGTCCGTTGTCCAGGAAGATCTGGTGTTGAAGGCCCTGACCAGATCTTGCCATAAATGGTCAAATTCCAAAGCCCTCCAATGGAAACCTGCCTGGCTAGTGCTTCCATATACCAACATGTCCTTCCCTAAGCCCTTAAATCCCACCCCAAACCCTCACCAGGGGAGACAGCTTTGAGCCTTGCCCCCCATAACCTTGCTGGTTGACTTAGCTATAAAGCCTTTTCTCAAAAGCCAATGCTGTAGTATTGGCCTCTGTCCGGGTCAGGCAGTGACCCCTTGCTGGGTAACAGCTGTGTCATTTACATCCCCACCATCGGTGTCCGAGGGTTCCAGTTTCTCCACATGCCACCAACACTCCCTGTGCTCACCAGGAAATTCTTGTTAAAGCGCAGATTGCTGGGCTCCATCACCTAGAATTTCTCATTCAATAAATAGGCCTGGGAGGGGTTCAAGAAGTTTTTTTTCTAACAAGGCCCCAGGTGATGCTGATGCTGTTGGTCTGAGGACCACATTTTTAAGAACTACTCTACATCCTATCACTAACTGAAGGACAAAAGATAGTGAGTGGTTACAGCTGATCATTTCTTTTTTTTTTTTTTTAATATCTCTTTATTGATTTCAGAGAGAGGGAGAGAGAGAGATAGAAACATCAATGATGAGAGAGTTATTGATCAGCTGCCTCCTGCACGTCCCCTACTGGGGGTCAAGCCCTTGACCCGGGCATGTGCCCTGACCAGGAATCGAACTGTGATCTCCTGGCTCATAGGCAGATGCTCAACCGCTGAGCTGCAAGCTGATCGTTTCTAATTGTCTCTGGCAAGCTTTGGCTTCAGTGGTTGTTTGCCAAGACTCTTTTGACATAAGGAATAGTTTTCATTTTCCTGGCAAGTAAAACCATTTCACTTATTAATTCCTTGCCCGAAGAGGCCCATTTATTTCTCTTTCCTATTCTCAGTGATGTTAACAATTTTAGCAATTTAATATTGATAATGGCTTTGGCTTGTTCTTGGTTAATTGAGGGCACTCAACTTTAGCAATTGTAGTTAATAATAGAGGAGGCACACTTGGTCTAGACAAAGACGGGATGTGCTAATGTATTTTAGATAAAGAATAGTTTTGTTATCCAGTGTTTGTTGTTAACCCAGGAATGAATGTGCAATCTCAAAAGCAAAAAAACATGAAAATGAAGAGACAGGTGTGACCTAAAGCCTTTGTATTTGAAATGTGTTTCACAGTGTGGCTTATGGACTATTTGCCTCATAGTAAATAAGGATATTTCCTTAAAATGCAGTTTCCTAGGCCCCACTCCAGAAGTGAAGATGCTCCAATATTGGTTGCTTTAGAGGGACCCTGAGAACCTGCCCTTCAGGGCTCCAGACAGAGTGACAGCAAAACAGCAGCATAGAAGTTTCTATCACCTTCCCTCCAAGTGAACCTGCATCAACACAACATTATCCCCCAAGTTCCATGTGTACATTAGGGCCCACTGTTGGTGTTTACCTTCTACGGGTTTGGACAAATGTATAATGCCATGTATCCATTATTACTGTATCATAGAGAATATTTTCACTGCCTTCAAAACCCCTCTGTGTTGATTTCTGTCTTGGGTTTCCACTATACTGTGTAGATCAGGAGTAGGGAATCTTCGGCCAAGGGCTATTTAGATATTTATAACATCATTCGTGAGCCATACAACATTATCAGCTTAAAAATTAGCTATGAAAAAGGCTCCTAGATTTATTGAATTTTGAGTCCTGCCTGTGGTTGTCTTAACAGGGTCAGACCAAATGACTTCACAGGCCAGATACGGCTGGAGGGCCAGATGTTCCCCACCCTTGCTGTAGATGATGACATAACACACATTTGCTGAACAAATATCTGCTATATTTTAAGGTACAATTTTTATACCTATGTCTCTTCAAATCACTAGTTTTACACCAAAAAGAATTGAAGATTATTTACCTCTCCTTGTTTTTGTTGTAGTTGAGGACCTGAGGTACAGAATGGTTGGGGTGCTTGCTCAGGCCCCACATCTAATTAATGACAGAGATGGAATTAAATCCCAGACATTTCTATGTTCCTCAGCATTTCCCTGTCATTTCACAGATTGAACACAGAGCAGAACCTTTGGCGGTTTTGTTTATTAGTGCCTAGTTACACACTTTTAAGGAAGGCTTTTTTTGGTCATTAAAGGCATTGACAATTGTTTCGCTAATCTGTTACCTCCACTCCTTGTCTTCTAGCCACATCAGACTGCTCACTACTAGTCCCTGAATGAAACACGTATTCTCACACATCTGTACCTTTGCTAATGTTGTTCCTGCTTCCTAGGATGTCCTTCCTTTCTTCCATTCAGTCTTCAAATCCCTAACCAAACTCATTACTTACCCTTTCCTCTGAGTTTCTGAAACATTACCAAATTGTATGAGAGATACTGTCTCCCCTCATAGCCAACTGATAATAACTGCTAACGATAAGTTCAGGCCTCAAAGCACACAGATATATAAGCAATACTGGGCCCTCACTTACTTTAAATCTTTCTTATCTAGAACCAGGACCATCAGATGTACCCAAGGAAAGTAGATTCTCCCTTTGTATTGACATGTAGTGTAATTTAGCCATGCGACCCTTCAGTCCTCTGGGCACAGTATTTTATACAGAATTCTGTCCAACCAAAATCTGTTTAGTTTTGTTTTCTGGGCTCAGAAAGATCCCTTTCTCATGTCAATGACAAAATGAATGACTTTCTGTTTTCTGTGAAATCCTGCCTTTTATGTACAGGTCATCTTTCTGCCCACATTACAGCCCCCATACTATAACAAGATCTTGCCAATTCAGTAACCACAGCCCAGAGCAAGAACCACACACATAGGGGCTGGTTACAATCTACACTCCCACCAACAAGTAGGTACTAAGTAAATATGAGTTGAATAAACTCATCAGGGAATGAAGGAAACCCTATAGTTCTGCACAGCAATGAAAAGCAAACATAATTTACTCCAGGCAGCATGGCCCACTCAATATTGTTTTAATGTCTTAGTTGAGGTAAAAGGTTTGCCTTTCTCAAAGGAAGTATAAAACTAATAATATTTATTTGCAATAGCAATTAACTATTGAATGTCCTTCCAATCAACTACTTGGTCTCTAGTCATGGCCTACATTAACCCAGGCTTCATATATTCCTTATTATAATCTTAAACTTAAATTTCCCTACTTTGAATATTTAACATGTTCTATGTTTCCTTTTTCTTGCATTTAAATGAATATAAACATAGGCATACTATGTATTTTTATGTTAAATATTAGGTTTTTGTCAGCTGAAGGAAATAGCAAGCTGGAATCTCGGGCCCACTCTACCTTTATTAAATGAACTTTTTGTGATGCCCTGAGAATCCCCGAACTATGTGAAGTTTCCATTGATCATATTTCCTACTGAGCCTCCTATTAATATTAATCAATGATTGTAAAGGGTGGGTGTTTGTATTACAGCAGATATGTAGCCATCAGGAGTAGAGTGGACATTTCAACCTTGCTAAGGTGAAGCATATAGCCCGTGAAATCTTTTTCTGTTGTAATATTAACTCGTATAGAAAACTCTCAGGCAAACTTTACTGCCATTAATTAATTAATTTATGGCAGGCAGTTATTTTTTAAAAAAATCCATTTGCAAGGCTGAGACAGCCCTCTTTTCAACCATTGGGTCGCCTATGCAAATATGTATTGAATTCTTACAGTTTACAAAGAACTGAGCTTGAGGACAATACAGAGATGAAAACAACAAGGAAAATTGATCGAGGCCTTGCTAGGTACCTGCACGCCCTGTGCTAAGTGTTTTACATGCACTTTCATTTATCCTTCGGAAAAGAGTTATATATTTTTAATTAGCTTGAGAAATTAAACAGTTTATGATCTGCACTCTATTTGTAAATGCATTTAAAAGAAAGTCACACATCTCAACAAGGGCATCAGCACATTCCTAAGGACCTAGTATGAGGTAGGAAAGAAGGATGTGTATAATTTTGTGAGCATAAAGGTGTTTTACAATGCAGTTAATTAAGTCGCACAAATACAAACACACAAATAGTGCAGGGCACCTTAATAGTGCTACATGTATATTAGTGGAGGAATCAGAAGAAGGAAATACACATGTAGAATTAGGCAGTTTGCTTGGCTGGCCTCACTGATTAGGATGGTCCGCAGTGTGGACTGAAATCGTAAAGCCGTGACCTGGTCAAGGCCCTGCTTCAGCAACACGAGTAAAACATGCCCACGGCTCACTTTTATGTCTAATCTCAAAAGCATCCTTTTCATCCTACCAGGCTCGTTTTAGCATTCAAACAGAAGCCGGAGAGCAGAAAGAGTCCAGGTGGCAAGTGTTTGCTTTTAACTGACAGGGAGGAAAAAGCAACAGGAAAAGAATTTCATTTCCCTGCATAAACATGGAGCAGCTGCTCCTCGCCTAAGAGCATTGACTTCTGTAGACCATTGTATGCGGTGTGCATCATACTCAAGGCTGAAGTTCTGATTTATTGTGTGTGTGTGTGTGTGTGTGTGTGTGTGTGTGTTTCTCCAGTCGGCCTCCTTGCTGAATGACTCACCCGTGGAGTTGTCATGGGGAAAAGATGGAAAAGTGAATCAGATAAACCAACTCCTTTAAGAACCTGTATTTCCACCCACAAATATGCCCGTTATGATGATTCTCCTTTCTCAAAGCTTTTCCTTCTTGGAAGGAATCCACCCTATTCTGCAGCAGCACATGGCACTAACATCAAGGTAGGGCTTTGAAGAGAGCTTTTGAGCCTGCACAGTCCATGTTTTCCTGGGAGATAAGGGGATGTTACTGACAGAGGGAAAGAATGGAATGAAAAAGATGGTTCCTTGCCCCTCTGATTAGACAGGTTCAAATGTCACAGTCAAGCAAAAGGTTGAAAACTAGTTTGTATCCTGAAATTATTGTTGCTAAATAAGCAAACAGTTTTTCTTTTAAGTTTTTATATTCTCTTGTTTCTTAGTTATTTGATGTATTATGCTAAATGAAAAATTTTCCTCAAATCTTAATATATATAATGAAGTTGCTGATTACTGAAGTGTTCTTTTCTTCGTTTAGTGTTTTTAAATTATATTATTGCATTATCCAGCAGAAATCAGTGAAACCCTACTAGTTGGATGATAAAATTTAAGTAGATTTTATTTTGTATAAGTTTAATTTTATAATAAATAATAGCACAAGAATGTGATTTCTTAACTAGTTTTAAGCTGTTGTAGAAGATATATATTACATGATATATAATAAACATACATATATTTAAAGATCTGAGTAGCTCCTAGAAACTCCTAGATTGCTTTTTATTTTATTTTAAATATATCTTTATTGGATTCAGAGAGGGGAAGGGAGAGGGCAAGAGAGACAGAAACATCAATGATTAGAGAGTCATTGATCAGCTGCCTCCTGCACACCCCTGACTGCGATGGAGCCCACAGCCCTGGTGTGTTCCCTGACTGGGAATTGAACCACCGTCTCTTGGATCCTAGGTCAATGGTCAACTGCTGAGCCACGCCAGGCTGGGCGAAACTCCTAGATTGTTAACTTGAGCCATCTGCACAATTCTGTATATATATTTTTCTGAAAATTGGATCCAGAATTTTTATCATCTCCCTCAAAGGATCTGTGATTCAGAAAAGATTGTGAATCACTATATTAAGTCAATAACTTATACAGTTTATGTATTGGCAAATAGTATTTAAATACCTTGAGAGCTACTAAATGATGCTTACAGGAATTATCTTAATTAAGAAACATGTTTTCCTGTTAATAAAACAAAAGTGTCTTTCTCCAAAGCCTATGTTGTAATGAATTTATACAATTAAAAATATTGTTGGATATATATATATTTTTAAATATATCTTTATTGATTTCGGAGAGAGGAAAGGAGAGGGAGGGAGAGAGAGAGAGAGATCAATGATGAGAGAGTCATTGATCGAACCCACAACCGGGGCATGTGCCCTGACCGGGAATCGAACCCCGATCGCCTGGATCCTAGGTTGATGCTCAACCGCTGAGCCATGCCCGGCCGGGCTATTGGATATTTTTATCCTTTGTCTTCTTTTAGTTCTAATACCTCTGTGTATTCCTGATGGGTGCTGACATTTTGAAGATCAGAACTTGTTTTATGGCTCAATCGTTAATATAAAATAGACTGGGTTTACATCCATACATTTCATAATTTTGAATCCACAATTTCCTGGTAGATTACTTGTTATTTAACTATATTAGTGATAGATTGCTGAAAAATTTGTCAGGATGTATATGCAATTTATCTGATTCTGTCATTAACATTACCAAGAATGTAAGAGGGGCCATTTTTTCCCTCAAAAAATTTTTGTCCTTATATAAGCTATGTAAGTTATTTTTATGAAAACATTTTTTCCCAGGTAGTAGTTTTTGTTTTGTTTTTAGTAGAATAGACATTTATAGAAGAGACTGATCAATTGTGACATTTAAAAATGGTCATAAGGAAGTAAAATTTCTCCATTTCAAAATATTGAGAGACTCAGACATTTAGTTGTTCAAAAGTCATGCTCTTAGTGTAAGCTGCGCACTGTATACTAAACTAGTGAAACTTTGAGGTACCATAGTACAAATTACTCATTTTATACATGAAGAAACTGAGACTATTCTAGACGGCTCCTAAGTAGCCTAAAGAATCAGAGACAACCTATTCTGGTTTTCTTTAATCCACTTTCATGCTCCAGTAGATGGGAAGACTCATGCCCAGGCACTTATATAATAAAGAAAAAATGATCCAAATGTGCCGTGTGGTAGATAACAGTGGAAGTGGCACTGCCTACGCGATCCTATATTTTCTAGTCCTTTGTCGTAAAAGCAGGGCACTCTCGTTTTCCCCTTTTTAGGGCCCTTCACCACAGTATGGCTATGCTGGGCCAAGATCCACACCTCCCTCTACCTCACCCAACTGTGACTCAAATAAAACCGAAGTAGGATATTTCAATGCCTTAAAACATTGTCTGGGTTGAGAGAACTGATTATTAGAGTCCCTAAATTTATGCTCCACATGCACATGCAGTTAAAGATGTTAGGAATCTTATTTTGGAGAACATTTAGGTTTATTAAATTTGTACCTACCTCCTTTGAAACTGAAAGCTTAAGACAGCTGTCTCGTAAGATAGACTGTGGGGCTACCCCCCTGAGAAGGAAGGCAGCCTCTCAGGTAGGAAAAGGTAATAACTTTGGAGTTGTTCAGAGGCGGAGTTAGTCTAGTCAGTGGTTGGTTTATTCTTTTTCAAATGGCTTAACCTACCTGAAGCTTAGATTGTTCATTTGTTAAACAAGAAATTGTGTGGATGAGTCGTATGTATATCAAATGCCTCCTGTGAGTATCAAATTATTACATGATACTTAGAAGTAGGATAGCGCATGGTGGGCATCCAATGGATAGTCATGACAGCTCATTGCATACATCCGGATGGTCACCGTGTTTCCCAGGATAATGAAAAGCTTCTTTTAAAACTCACTTCTATGTCATAAATCAGAATCAAAACTGGAAAGGCAAAGCAAAGTACTAGACTGACACTTTAGTGATATTTAAGAAGATCATAGACTGGACATCGTTAAAAAATATATCTTTCTAGCTTATTTAGGTTAACTTAGATTTTCTGTCTTGCTTGGAACTAAAAAATAATAATAGCGGCAAAAAACTCATCATGTTTTTCGGGGGTAATGAATATAAATGTCATTGTACAACTTTTGAAATTTAGTGAGATGTAAACAAAATGAACCTTTTATACAAAATGAGATGTTAACAAAATGAGCCAATAAATGAAAATGTTTGCAGCAAATATCACTGTAGATATATTTTAAAAAAACACACGTAGACACGCTATGAAAGCAAATGGCATAAACGTATGTCTGGAAAACAAAGGTGGTAGCTTCCGGTGCCCTAAAACGTAGTAAAATGCTGTCGGCCAGCATTTACTAAATTGTGTTATGTTTGTTTTCTAACAAACAAGTTAAACTAGTTATGTGACTGATAATAAATAATTGAGCTTATTCTGTCTGAATTTTGTCTAATCATGCCTAACTCATATTTTCTTGCTGTTTTAAATCAGTTTTTCTAAAAAAACTCATGGGTGTTGTTTTTATTGGTGAGACAAAATAAGTCGGAATTGTTGGGATTTACTAAAAATGCGAGCTCTGTTTTGTTATTCAGCCATGCTCCTCTTCTTCCTCTCCTTTCCCTGTTTTCACCCCTCTTCACCCCACTTCCCCTCCTATTTCTCCCTCTGTCCTATCCCCTCTTCCCTGCCTTCTCCTGTTCCGCCTTCTCTTCATCATTAGTATCCTATTCAAGACAGGCTATTTCATGCAATTAAATGTGTACTAGATTCCATCTTTTTAAAATGCAGCAACCTTAGTTGGTTCTAATACAATGCCCAGTGGGTACTGAGTAAACACTAGTTGATGACTGATAAGAATAAAAAGATAGAACCTTAATCTTGGTTGAAAATATGTCTATTTCCCTTTTCAATTGACATTTAAGTACACTGCCTCAGCTGAGCTAACACAGGAATAAGTCTGAGGGTCGACCTCACAGGTAAGTGGCCAGTGCACTGGACCTTGCACTCAGAAAAGCCCTGTGCTTGGGGTATAATGCTCTGTAATTGCTGTCTTGGAATTCTTGATAATTTTATCTTTGAATTTGTGTTTTATAAGTGAAGTGCAATGGGACAAAGGAGCATGTGCCAGGGGCTATCCTGGCTCCCATGTGGTTCTGCCTCCCCTCACCTCCTTCCCTCTTCCTGGGATGAGTTTTTGCCTATCTGGTGCCCAAGGCTCCCCGGCCTGCCACTCTTAGTCTAGGTAACAGCTGACTGGGTTTTATGGTTGGAAGGAAGCCCCCATTCTGCCATCACCCTCTGCCTGGGTGGGGGCCTAGGTGGGTGATATCAGGCACATGCTGGGGGTTACAGGGTGCATCCAGCAGCACCCGGTGCTCTGGCCCATCTCTTCCCATCCCCAATACAGGTCCTGGGAGGAGGTTGCACTCCCTGAGACTAGGTGATCCACTATGGGTCGGGCCAAATATTCTGGTGGGAAGGGGAGATTAATTCCCCAAACCAGTTGGGACTCTGAGTTTTCATTGTGCACTGGACCTGGCCAAGGATATAGCTAGCCCTGGTTTTAGTGTCATTATTAATGTAATATTTACTGAGTATTCTGGTTACACAGAGACATTAAACCATTAAGAAACTAAGAGTATTAACAATTATGGTTCCAATAAATACTTAATGTCTCGCTAAGCATTGAGTAACATGCTCTTTGGCTAGATATTAATACCTAATATTAAGAGACTACACTGGAAGAGTTGAGAAATTCTTTTTAAGTTTGACTGCTTTCACTTCATATCAATTGTAAGTACTCCTTGACCTTGACTAGCAATATTTTTGTGAGCCCAGAGTATCTGATATCTTTACAAAGCATTGTTAAATTGAAAAATACATGGGACCATGTGACCTTAATTAGGAACGAGGAGACACAGGAAAAGACAGAGAAGGAAGTACAGAGCTATTGGAAATTGAGGAATGAAGAAATGATGTCAGCAAGATGGCAGAACTGGAGCTTCTAGCCCTCAGGTCCCCACAGAAGCAGGTAACCTGCTGGCTGGGAGGGCGCCCCTGGAGAAGCAGGTTGGAAGGTAACAGGACCACTAACAACCGGATCACTGAGGGCTTACTACGTGCCCGGCACTAGATACATAACATGCATGAAGCCATTTAACGCTCAAAGGAACCCTGTGAGGGCCATGTCATCATTATTATTTTTATTCTTCTGATTTCATGGTAGAGGAAGCTGGGGCTCAGGGAAGTGAAACGATGTCCCCGAGGCGACACAGTGAGGAGGGGCTGGCCAGGACTCCAGTCCAGGCAGCGGCCTAGTGGCCATGCTCCTAGTCATTACTCCACAGGTGAATGTGCTTGGAATCTGGGGTTGCAGTTTCGCGTTAAATTCTGAGCTCCTTTTGTGTGAGTGGTGAAATGACAGAGAGCAGTTAGTAAATAAGTGGAGCATTTTAGCTCTTATGTCACTTATTGACAGGAAAATAGCTGGAGGATCCAGGGGGAAAGCGTGGAATGAAAATATCAGAGAACTTTTCATCTAACAGTAACTTATATTTGTACATAACGTTTTGTATCTTTCAAAGTGTTTTCATGAGTATCATTGCATTTATTTTGCAAAATGACTTGGCAGGACAAGTATTATTACCCCCATTTTACACAGACGAGGAAATTGAAGCTTGGGAGACATTAAGTGATCTCCAACGCCAAATAGCTTATGAAATTGGGATTCTAGTCTTCTGACTTCTTTCTACTAAGGATTATTAGAAAACTGTGAAGGTTGAAATATTGTCTAATCTCAATTGAAAGAGTTAGTTGCAGATAGTTTTCTTCTCACTGAAATCACTTTTAAGTGGCTGCTGTGTCATGTTTACTTTATTAATTAAAATTATAACCAGCCAAAGTAATTAAAAACTGCAGTATGTAAGAAGGAAGCTCATAGATTTTAGACATGATTTAGTCTAATTTATTAATCATAAAAGCCATCTGGACATTAGTGCTCATTATTTTATTTCTTCCTTGGGCGGATACTGCTAAATTGACTTTAAACAATTGTCTCTCAGTATATTTTGTTCTTGAGTCAACATTTAAAAACACGATTGGAGAGTGGACTATGGCTTTGAGGAGTAAAAGGGAGGAGAAAAGGCTGACTCATTTTTCAGAATTATACATGTTGACGAGAGTAGCACAATCGAGTGTGGTGCTCCTGACATTTCCAGTGAATGCTGAAGGAAAGGAATCATGGTGCAATTGGCCATGATGATCACTTTCATTTTTTCACTGGCTAGAGATTGGCTCTCTTTGCTCTTAATTTCTGCCAAGGTTATACTTTTGTAGCCCACGAACACTCAATAATCATGCAGGGAACAATATTCAGAGATTCATTGTTGGTATTTGTTTTCCTGAGGGCTCTAGAAAGTAGGGTAGGATTAGGCTGGATCACAGAATTGAAGATGACGAAGTGGTGAAGTGAGTACCATGTTTTTTCTCTGTCAACATGAAGCTGAACTAACACCCTAGAATCATAGATTTAAAGATTTAAATGGCATGGATCTTAGAGAGCTGATGAAGGTAATTAATTACTTAATTAACCAATAAATGTACCTTGCTTGGTGTGGAAAACAAGAGAGGCACGGCGTTTTTCCACATGAAGGTTACAACTGAACGGGAAAGACGCACAGTTAAACAAGAAAGTGCCTGTTTAGCGTGCCTTACCCATGGCCATCCAACCTTCTCATACCCCACCCAGTGACCAGACAACTCTCAATGTATAGTGTTGTGGTTTAAGGCCTAAAATTAAGAGCCAAAATAATATGTGCATTGACATTTGGTGAAGACTGGGAGAGCCTTGAGTGGCCTCCCTGCAAGCTCTCCTAACTCTGCTCCCAAGGATAGGGTCAGTCCCTGAGCCAAACAGCTTTCTTATCACGGGGACTGAGTACAGTGCCTGTTAATCCCTGAGTAGTGGGCTTTGGTTCCCGGGCACCCCACTGAATTATCCAAACCAGCTAATGGCATTGTTCCCCAGGAGCCAGGGGTCATCTCACTCCCTTTTAACTACAAAGCCTGCCTCCCACAGCCTCTGGTTGTTTACTCTGTTCCCGAGCACAACCCCCATGTGGCCCTATGTGGCACTGTGTTCTTTCTTCCTGGCTGCGAGTTTATGTGACTAATAAACTGCTGTCAATCGCATCTGTCCAGGGTTGAGTGTTGTGTGTTTGGGGTGAGACTGGGGTGAGAATTCCTGCCTCCGGTGAAGTTTGGAGGACGATATCACAACAAAAATGCTTTAGGCATTGGGTTAAACTTCAGTTTCTTATTATATCCACTGTTGCAGGGAGTTGAGAAGTGAACGGGAATTCAGAAATGGTTGATATGAATGTAGACCACTCTTTGAAGCCATTGAGCACCAAGCATAAAATGATGAAAACTTAATGTTGCTGTACATCGTTTCTCAAAATCTTATTTTCATGAACTCAGAAATGGCTCCAAAATAATAAAACTTTTTTTGTCAATTAGTTTTATTAATCTTAGCTATAAACCGAGAAGAATTTAGAGACTTTAAAGAGGCGTGCCTCTTTAAAAATTGAAATTTCTTTTTGTTCAAATGTTTGACTTACTTGGGAGGTTCAATTTTTCACCTGTCAGTTTTCAATCCTAACCTTGATTTAACAAGCCTTGCAGAAAATTATTCATCTTCCAGTGAGAAATCTACTAAGAAGGGCTGACACACACCTATTATGCATTTCAGTATAAAAACGAGGTGGCTCATGCATGTAGCAATACTACCACTTGTCTTTGTGAAGCAATAATTCCCTAAGGACAGAGTCATTACTTATATAATCTTTTTTTAAAAGATTTTTTATTGATTTTTACAGAGAGAGGAGGAGGGAGGGAGAGAGAGAGATTGAGAGAGAGAGAAATGTGAAACAAACCATAGTCTGGCAACCCTGAAGATGGATGCTCCTTGAATCAGGTGCTTGCGTGTTTGTTTGGCCATGTGCCATGGCATCCATGAGAACGGTGATCTGAAGTTAATCAGGACAATTTCATTTAATTGGGCCAAGAGACAATGGAATAAAAATATATGATTATGTGATTGTATAAAAAAGTAACCAAAACAGCCATATCATACCACTGAACAGAGTTGGAAATGGTGAATCATACTTTTTAACCCATTGCTATCCTAGTACAGTAATGGTAGCAAAGCTTATTATTGAGAGATACCCGGAGGACCCTTCATCTCCTGTGTGTCTTACTCTTTGAACCCATGAGGTATGAAATTCTACTTAGAAAGAGTAACTTTCTGCCTTCTCCTAGTATTTTTAATTTGGGGGTATTAGATTGCTATTTTATTAAGAGGGTAGATGGGGAGATAAGAAAGGAAAGTTGGAGCTCAAAAAAAAAAAGGGCGACGGTGAGGGCAGGGAGGCTCTAAGTGCACATCTTACTTTCACAGCCTGGAGACACTCTAAGCAAAGAATGAAACGAAGCAAAGAATTCTAAAGGAGATAATAGTTTCAGCTACTACTGACTGAAAGTCTGCTGAGAGACAGGCAGGCTGCTAGATGTTTATATGGACTAACACAATAGGGTTAAACTCTGCTGTGCATCACCCGGAGAGCTTACCAAGAATCCTGATACCTGGGTCCTTTCCCAGAGACTGGTTTTATCTGTTTAGGGCAGTGATTTTCAACCAGTGCCATGAGAATTTTGAAAACATGCAATACTAACTGTTTAGTCAGGGGCACTGACCTCTTTTCCCTCAGATTGTCAAGTAAAAAAAATGACAACAGCCAACATAACAATGGCTGTCTAGTGTGAATGAACCAAATTATACTCTTTTGTGTGTGTGTCAGATCAGCAAAAAATATATATTTTCGTGTGCTGCAGAATTTTAATAATTAGTTTATGTGTGCCATGAGATGAAAAATATTGAAAATCACTGGCTTGAGCATCTGGATTTTAAAGAGCTTCCCAGGTGATGGTAATGTGCAGTAAAGTTTGAGACCCCCTCAATTTAATTCTCCCCATGACCTTACAGAGTAGGCGTAATTAATAGTCCATGTTTTAATAGTGGCACAAGTAAGATTCAGAAGTTAAATCAATTATCCAAAGTCATGCAACCAATAAGTGTCAGAGCAAGGACTGAGATGCTTCTGTGCCTGACTCCGGGCCTGTGCTTTCCCACGAGCTAATTTGCTGCTCTGATGGAATCTGTTGGAGAGCAGGGCAGGGAGAGGAAGGAGACCTTGCCCTCGGTAAATGGGAGTTGATGATACAGCTTTGTTTTTCATCTTTTATATTAGGAACAGAGTGTACATTTGAAAACTGGGACTGCAGCAGCTAAACAAAATTCTACTAACAATTTACAGGCCCATATTCCTCAGTTAAACTGATTTTCTATATTTAGAGACATTGGAGCTGAGGTTGGTTCTCTGAGCTCCTTGACTGAAAGAAAAGAAAGGTTATATCAGAATTATGCTTCAAAGATTGAAATCAGTTCTCTTCTGTTTTATGAATGGATTGCAGTGAATATATTTGGCATTATATGATTTTTCTTACCACTCCCATTATCTTTTTTCTAGCTCACTTTTCAAATGACAGAGTGATTTATTGACTGTCTTTAAAAGTTCCATTTCACCGAACAAATGGTGAATATAAAAATCTGCCACTTGACCTAACACTGACTCATATATTCAAAAGCCTCACTTGATTAAAAAGAACTCATGGAAGTAGAGGCCAATAACTGTTAGATTATAAGAAAATTGAGAAAAATTCCAAGATTTGTTCTTTTTAAAATCAACAGGAAGCAATTCAAATTACATTTTCTTTTAGGGTGACCAGAGGCTGGCTTTGCTTTCTATTTATAAATTGCATGTTTTATGCCACATATGTCTGTTTGCCATTGACTGCAGTCATCTACACCTAATGAAACCAAAATGCAGTAGCACATTTCAAGAAACACTCTCAGTAAACATATTCTCTACTCCTCCTGCCAACACCCATAGCAGCTTATGTACAGGGGGACTTGCATATCTAAAACATGCATATATTGGCAGGGGACACCCAAAACCAAAATCAAACTTCTAGAAAGCAACAAATGAACAAACAAAGAAAATTGTAGATACCGAAAACAGTATGGTGGTTACCAGAGGGGAAGGGGGTGGGCGCCGTAGAAGTAGGTAAAAGTCAAATATATGGTGACAGAAGGAGACTCGATTCTGGGTGATGAACACACGATGCGATATACAGATGATGTATTATGTAATTGTACATTGACCGTTGTATAATCTTATTAATATCACCCCAATAAATTCAACAAAATTTTTAAAAAATTTATATTCTTTTAGAAATTAGTTTTGGAAGGCCTGATAATTCCTTATAAAAGCAAAAGACTGGAAATAACCCAAACGATCCTCAGTGGAGGACTGGTTGAAAAAAACTGAAAAACCCTTACTGCGCAGCCTGACTTGTGTTAAATTTTTTAGGTGTGATAATGATATTGTGCTTATGTGAGATAATGTCCTTACTATTAGTAATAGATATTGAAGTATTTATTGTTGAATGATATCACATCTATGTTTTCTTTAAAATTCTTTAGCTTAGCCTTAAAAAAACAACATCCCATTTCAAACAACAACAGAAAACAAACAAGAAAACCTCAAAAATGTTAAATTAAATATGATAAAAATATGGATAAATTCTTAACTGAGTGGTGGGTATATCGGGGTTTACTATACTGTTCTCTCTACTTTTACTTATGTTTGAAAATATTCAAAATATAAATATTTAAACATTGGTAGAATCTAAGAATTACCAACCTGCCTCTTGTCCTGGCTGAGGGACATATCACCAAGCATTTACATTCTATACCTATGCTTCAGTATAACTTATGTAACAAAAAGGATTGTTATAGACGTGGAAATAGGCCACCTATTATAGTACCCAGGTTTGGCTAACTAGATGCACATGGAGATCTCATAGATCAGTATAAGCAGCTGTGACCTCATGGGAAAGTTGGGCTACAAACGTCATAAATGGAGAATGTTCTAGTTCCTGTTATTCTTAGGGAATATTACTTAAACCTTCTCTTGCTTAAAGTAGCCCAGTCACTCTTTAGCTGACATGACTCAGTGTAGACTGGCTGGGATTCTAGCAAAGCAAGATCTTGTTATTGATATATTTTCAATATTAACAAGGTTGGAACTGAGTCTTTGAAATGTCTGGAAGCTGACAGAAAGGACTTTTTCCAGGTAAAATTTAAAAGAAGGTATTTAGTTTGCCTCTGGAAGTCTTCTTGCATCCCCAAGCTGGGTCTTACACAACACTTTCCATGGTCAACCCTCATACTTATTTCCTTATTCGGCCTCTGCTACGCAGGGTTCAGTGCTCATTTTGGGGGACCCCATCTGGGCCTCTTTTGTCAGTGCCATACCACAGTCCCAAGCCACTCAGGACTTTGTTCCACTCTTCCTGTTTCATTCCTCCTGCTTACCTTTACCCAACTGATATCTTCTTCCTTTTTTTTTTTTTTTAATTGATTTCAGAGAGAAGAAGGGAGAGGGAGAGAAATAGGCACATCAACGATGAGTCATTGATGGGCCGCCTCCCACATGCCCCCCACCGGGGATGGAACCTTGATCTCCTGGTTCATGAGTCAATGCCCAACCACTGAGCTACTCCAGCTGTTCTTCCTATAGATAATCTTCTTCTAATTAGGAGACCAAGATGTAAAATAAGTACTATTTGGGGAAACTGAATTGAGTCCAAAATTATTTTAGGGACACTAGAAGGAGCTAAAAGAGCCCCAGGCAGGCAGTACCCCGGCTCCTAGAAGAAACAAAGGCAAATGCTTCCTGGGGGAAATAATCTTCAATTATGGCCTCTAATTTCCCTACAGATTAAGATCAACCAAATGTGAGGTCATAATAAAAAGATCATCAAACACACAGGGAAGTAAATCACCATGAATGAAATTCAACAGAAACAACAAAAATTGAATTAGGACTCTAATATTTCAGATATTGGCATCATCAGATACAGAATGTAAAATACCAATATATAAAATGTTTAACAAAATGAAGGGTAACATTTAAAAAGAACAATAAGAGATTATCCAAAGCAATCAGTCTCTATCTCTCTGTATATGTATATGATAATGTCCTTATTATTAGTAATAGATACTGAAATATTTATTATTGAATGACATCACATCTATGCTTTTCTTTAAAATTCTTTAGCTTAAGAAAAATCCCATTTCAAACAACAGAAAACAAACAAAACTCCAAAAAGCTTATATTAAGCATGATAAAAAAACCTCGATAAATTTTTAACTGAGTGGTGGGGAAATGAAGGTTCACTATACTGTTCTGTCTACTTTTATGTATGTTTGAAAATATATAAACCCAACACTGGCGAGAATGGGGAGCAGCAGGAACTGTCATTCATCGCTGGTGGAATACAAAGTGGTGCAGCCACTTTGGAAGACAGCTTGGCGGTTTCTTAACAAAACTACACATACTCTTCCCATATGATCTGGCAGTCACACCCCCTAGTAAGTTGAAAGCTTGTCTGTACAAACACCGGTACACAGATGTTTACAGCAGTTTTATTTATAATTGCCCAAACTTGGAAGCAACCAAGATGTCCTTCAGTAGGTGAGTGGATAAATAAACTGTGGTATATCCAGACAAGGGAATATTATTCAGCCCTAAAAAGGAATGAGCTATCAAGTTATAAAAAGACATGAAGGAAACCTAGATGCATAAGTGAAAGGAACCAATTTGAAAAGAATACATACTGAGCGATTCCAACTATATGATAGTTTCAGAAAAGGCAAAACAGTGAAAACAGTGAAAAATCAGTTGTCTTTAAGGGTTAGAGAGGAAAGATAAATAGGCCAAGCACCAAGGATTTTCAGTGCAGTGAAACTATCTTGTGCAACACTGTAACAGTGGGAACATGTCATTATACATTTGTCAAAACCCGTAGGATGTACAACACTAAAAGCAAAACCTAATATAAACTATGGACTCAAAGGGATAATAATGTGTCAGTGTAGGTTTGTGGATTGTCACAAATGTGCCACTTTGGAGGGCGATGTCGTCTGTGTGTGGGAGCAGGGTATATGAGAACTCTGTACCTTTGCTGTGAACCTGAAACTGCCTAAAAAAACAAAGCAGTAATGTATCAATGTTAATTTCCCAATTGCATTGTGGATTTGTAAGAAAACATCCTTATTTATAAAAAAATATACCTTAAATATACGGTGGCAGTAAGGTCAGCAATAGACTCTCAAATACTGCAGGGGGAAAAAATCGCACTTGGAATTTTTCTTTAAGTGTGAGATTGTTATAAAATTAAAACCAGTTTGTTTGTTTTTTTAATGAAGCCAATCCTTCTCAGTGTTCTTAATAGGAAATTCCAGCGTTCAGTTTTTTGTCTGCTCTTCTTGTTTCCCCAAATTAGAGGTCTGTAGACGTCTAGTCATTTTGAAATTCTGTGAGGCCCCAGGGGAGCAATTATTCTCAATCTGGTGTTCACTTCAGATGGCCATGTTTTCTTCAGGGCTGATTCAGGTTGCTGACCCAGTGAGTAAGAGTCCCCCCCAGGGACATGTTATAAAAGGCCATCTGCCAGGTTGCTCCTTTTTTTTCTCTTTTCATAAAGGTTTCCATTTCTGTGTTCTAAAATATAGGGATGTCAGGTGTGGGAATGAGGGCATTTCGGACCATTTCCAGGCAGGCGAAATAATGGGGAGTCTCCATCGTGTCATGCAGCTTCCTTCCCTTTTCCAACAACACAATTTTGGCATTTTCCTACCCCCCTCCCTCCTGCGAGGCTTCCCTGGCTGCCACTTCTCCCAGCCAAGGGCCCAACTCGGACAGCCCACCCTCATTAGCAGCCAGTGCTTGCCACTGATTGTAGTTTTTTGAATCCTCTGGGTTTCTTTTCTTAATCAAGACTTGCCCATGAGGCCCGGCCAGTGTGCCTCAGTAGGCTGAGTGTTGTCTCGTGCACCAGGAGGCTGTTGGTTCAGTTCCGGATGAAGGCACGTGCCTGGGCTGTGGCTCGATCCCCAGGAGGGCGTGTGCAGGAGGCAGCCAATTGGTGTTTCTCTCTCACAGATGTTTGTATCTCTCTCCCTCTCCCTTCCTCTCTCTCTAAAATCAATAAAAGCATATATACAAAAAAAGACTTGCCTGGGAAGAGAAATTGAGTTTAATATAAACTGAATGAAGTAAACTAGATTTAAATCTAGAAATAACTCTAGTGTGGGATTGAGAGGCTTCCTACCTGGTGAGACAGCCTGCAGAAGAAAGACGGAGAAACACTAGGTTGGCCACAGGGCCCTGGTTCTGTCAAGTGTAGCTGCCAATAGAAGTATGTTATTCCTGTCATCACTCAAGCCTTCAGAAAAGAGTTGCTTTAAACTTCATGGTTAGAATTTAGACTCATTTTGATTAGTTAAGGGATGGAACTGTGTTTGGGCAAAAAGAGCTTTTTAACCTTGAGGGCAAAATTAGGGGTGAAACAGAAAGGAAAGTTGGTCATAGAGGTAAACTGATCCTTTGTTATGTTTTCTAAATATTTTGCAATGTGTATGTATTACTTTTATAGTCGAGAACATAATAATAAAAATATACAGCGACTGGATAGATATATGTCCCAATAATGAATGAAATAGTAATCAAGTCATATGGAGTCCCACAGAGAAGCAATTCTGAAAGGGCACCTGCCACTCTTTTCCAAATTTTCTATCTTCTCTAAGTATACTAGATATACAAGCATTTTTTTGCTTTTGAAAAATTAATCTAACTTATTCCATGAACAATAATTTCAATATTAAGAGCATGATTGACAATGACAAAGTAAATTCAATTTAGATTTAATGATAACTTTAATGAGAAATTATGTTATTTATTATAGATATTGTTACTGTATCAATAATGTAGTGAAAAGCTAACCAATTTTCTTCACAAGGTATGTTATATTTGTTTCTAAATATATAAACGGGTCACTATTTTGAATTAATTTCACAGCACTTTTATTTCATAGTCTTCTTTCCCTTTAAGTTGGTCAAACTTTAATTGTATCATTCAATTTTAACATTCATATTGCATAAGAAGGCAAGGCATTTTGCAAACCTAAAGATAGTTTAAATGAAACTCTTGAGTTGGCAGGATACTTACCATTGATTATTTGGAGGCTTTTTGAGTTTTTGAATTGAAGTCTTCATCATTGTTTAAAATGTATCACTTATAGTAATTCTTACAGTCACTCATTTATTCATCACACTTATTTGGGTCTCTGCTATGTGCAATATATTCCTTGGCGATCAAGAATTGGTGCTTGTCTTCAGAGAGGTTACAGTCTAGTAGAGGAAGTAAGATGCACATGAGGAATACTATAAATATGAGCAAGTGCTAAGTCCAGCAAGTGTTAAGACAGGTGAAGTGGTGGTCTAGCCAGTGTGCTGGGGACAGAGAGGGTAAGTTCATTCCTAGGGGAAGGGAGAGCACGGCAAAAGAAAGAAGGCAAGGACCCAAGGTGTGGTGTGAGAACAGCGAGTGGAGGCTACTCATGAAGAAAATTGACTGCTGTTGGCCGTTAATCACTGTGGTTTATGTAAAGTGAATGATAGGTTTGTGGGCTTTATGGTTCCTATTCCATAATAACCTCAAATTCATTACAGGTGTCAGATAAACTTCTGCATGACCCAGACAGACACTAAAGGCAGCCACTTCACTCTGCTGCGGAGTGGGCTTTATCCGTTTCATCCATAAAGCCATCTCACTCTCACAGTCACTGACGCAGCAGGGCCCTCTTTCCTGATCTTCACACCTGTCACAGTCAGTTTTCCATGTCTTCTTGGCTAGGCCATCATCCCAGTTACTCACTCAAAGATGATTCTAGGTGTCGCTGTGAAGGTTTGTTCTAGATGGAAAGTGCATAACTAGTTGACTGTGAGTCAGGGACATATCCTAGATAGTAATCTGGGTGGGCTGAGGCTTCCCTAGGAGGTTCAGCCTGTGCCCTCATGGCAGCCGGGCCCGTGGGTTTTGGACTTGCCTACCCAGCTCCCACAGGTGCAGAAGCCGATCCCTTTCAATAAATATATATATGTTTTTTATCCTCACTTGAGGATATTTTTCCATTGCTTTTCAGAGAGACTGGAAGGCAGAGAGAGAGAAACATCGATGTGAGAGAGACACACAGATTAGTTGCCTCCCGGGAGCTCCAACCCGGGCCGGGATTGAGCCTGAAAGGCGGTACATGCCCTTGGCCGGAATCGAACCCGGACCCTTCAGTCCACAGGCCGATGCTCTAACCACTGAGCCAAACCGGCTAGGGCAGCTTTCAATAAATATTTATCTCCTATTGGTTCTGCTTCTCTGGTTGAACTCTGACTAATACAATATCCAGCACAAAGATTCGTATACTTCTTTTTGTTATTGGTTCCCTTTATTGAAATTTTCTCCTTCCTAGTGGTTTGATAGATGTCAAATTCTCTTTTTCTTTTCTTTACCCAGGATTTATTAGTTATTCTATCCTGTTAACTCATAAATGCATGACTTGATTTTTAACAAGTTCATTTTACTCTATTTCTTTATTCTTTGCTACCTAGTAATCCTTGGCTCTAATATTCTCTCTCTCTCTCTCTCTCTCACATCCATCAGTTCCCGTTTTACTTCTAGAATGTAAATTCCACAGGAGCAAGGGTCTTCGATCGGTTCACTGATGCTTGCCAAGCGCCAAGTACAGTACCTGGCACATAGGAGATACTCATTAGATGTTTATTGAATGAATTATATTTCTTTGTAAATACGCCTCTTTACATCTGCACATTGCTCACACAATAATTACATCATTACATAAAACATTTATCTCTGTCCTTACTGTGGGGTTTGTTGGTGGGAATCAGCTATTTTGGTAAGTGTATCTGTTTTAGAGATCCAAACTCTCCATCGGGTGTGCAATCACAAGATTTAGAGACATGGGGTCAAGTATAAGGTATCGAGATACTGGCTGTAGATCTGCACTCTTCCCTCCAATTTGGCTTTGCCAATAACACAGGTAATCTAATTCCTTTTCATGAGATGCTTGCATTTATCTCTCAATCAGTTCCAAACTCAAAGACAGTTTAAGAGGTATATTAATTATATCCCCCAAACCCTGCAGCATGCGCTTATGGAACAAGTCTATTTTTGGTCTTTTCTGAGAATAAAATGCTTTTTGGGGGGGAGAAACTATTTCTCATCTCTACTGGAAAATTTTTGTTCTAGTGGAATCTGCTAGTCATATAGTATTTAGTCTTTCTGTCCTCAAAGATGGATGTGTGAGCCAAGCCAGAGTTCTTCCCACAGATTTTTTTTTTTTTTTAAATTGGGACTAAGGAAAGTCCCAGTGACACCAGCCTGCTCTTCTCTGCTGTCATTCTGATCCAGTTTATATTTTACCTCTTTTTCACAAAAGTTTAAGTTAGCGATATGGCCATCTTTCTGCAAAGTTAGTGATGTGCTTTGAAAAGGCCTCTGAAGGAAATGATAGAGGGAGATCACTAAGCACTCTACTGGCCCTGTATTGACACCAACTGAAATGAGAAATAATTGGTTCAAAAGGCCCCAATGCATATTCTTACGGAATTTTCTTTAATAATGCCAAAGGTGTATAAGAGTAGGGAAGGAAACTGTGGGATGAACTAGCTAAATTTAACTTTCTAAGTGGTCAGGTAGGAGGTAATAGGATGTCATTCATCTTGGATGGTTGAAAAAAAATCCACACAATGGAAAATTGAATAATAACAGCCACTGCTTCCAGTGTTTCCAACACTCCTCCTTTCTCAGTGAAAGTTCCTTGTTTACTGTCCTTAGAAGCCTTCCTAGAATTTCCCAACCTGGTGCTTCACTGGTGTACCCGGATAGTTTCTGCTTTTGGTTCATGACCCGAATCTGGCATCCACCCAGTGGTTCTTTAATACCAACTTCTCCAAGCCATAAACCCTGGTGGGTACAATAATATCGAAGTTCTTTTACCAGACATAATATTATTTAGTCTCCTTTGTAGTTTAAATCTTTCAAATCGTTCTCTTGTAATAAAACAGGAATGAATTTTCTTTTGGAAGAACATAAAGATTTATAGTCTTTTGAAATACTGGACTTGTCTTACTTTCATTCAATACAATATTTATCACTTTTGGTCATTAGAACATAATGTTTATCTCAAAGAAAGTCAATACTCTTATATGCCTGTGAACATGAAGTGCTGTTAGATTGTAAAACTGATTCAAGTAGACAATAGGGTGACCAAGCAATGGATTTTGCCTCTTATTTGAAAATCTCCCATTTGTAGAAATTTATGATTTATGAGCCAAGCTGAAAAGGTTTATTAGTCTCTCTGATAATCAGGTAATTATAGCAAAGTGTTCCTTAGTTAGAAATGAGCAGAGGGATGTTTGAATTCAAATATAGGGCAAAATCAAATGAAGCAAAATAAAACATTAAACCTCCCAGATACATGTATGTAACAAAATATGTTTGTTTAGAAGGAGAAGCATAAAAGTATCCCTTTCTCCCCCAGCCTGGTCTGGTTTCACACTGGCATACCTTCTGCCAAATCATTGTCAAGGCAACATCAACCCTCATTTATTGCATGTCTACTGCTTGTTAGGCCCTGTGCCAGGCATTCTACTGAATACAAACATGAGTAAAATAATCTTGATGGGGAGTTTATGATCTCCTGAAGGGGACAGACATGTACAAGGTGTGTAGGACAGACCTCAGAAGTGTGTCTGCTTCCACCTAGAAGAAGGGGCCAGCCACGGTGTCTCACACTTTTGAGGGGATCTGAGCCTGTTGAGGCTGCTGGAAGTGGACAGGAGAAAGGCTATAGGTTGAGTGAAAATGACTGCAATCAAAGGGTGAGAGCAGATCTCAGGACGGGAGGTTAAATGAGAGAGTAAGAGCTGGCGAATGCTGGAATGTGATGGGACCTGAGCAACTTATCAGGAAGAGGGAAGGAATTTATACACAGCGCCATGATTAGCATTCATGCACAGAGTTTTATTTTGTCTTTTAAAACTCACTTTTTTAACCTTTTAATTGAAATATTACACACACAGAGGATACAGAGATCATAAAATATACTTTAAGGAGTTGCCACACCCATATAACCATGAGCAAGGTCAGACAATAGAACATTACCAACACTTGGGGCGCACCCCGCGTACCACCACCCTGCCACCCCTTTCATTACCAATTTCCTCCTGCCCACTAGTCCCATATTTGCCTGGTGTTGAAATGTATATAAGTGGAAACACACAGGATGTGTTCTTTTAGGTCTGGCTTATTTCATTCAACATTATGATTTTAGTACCTATCCTGTTGTTGCATTTAGTAGGATTCCATTATTTTTCACTGATGCAAAAATTTCCATCATGTGAATTTACAGGTACTTACCTATACTTCCTACTGTTGGATATTTGGATTGCTTCCAGTCTGGAGACTAATACCAATGATGCTACAATAAACATTGTGTATAGTACATTTGCTTGTGTTCCTGTTGGATATACACCTACGTGTGCCATTGCTGAATCATAAGGGTATGTATATGGCAGCTTTAGTAGCAGACTTTGTAAGTTTTCCAAAGAGCTTTCTTGTATCAAGTTACACTCCTCACACCTATTGAATATTTCCACAACCTTGCCTACACATGAGATTGTCAGATCTTTTATTTTTAGCACGGTATGCTATGTTATTATGATTTTAATTTGCATTCCCATAATTATTATTGAGGTTGAATACCTTTTCATATGTTTATTGACAGTTAGAATATCCTCTTTGGTGAAATGCCTGTTCAAGATTCTTCATGAGTTTTCTGTTGGATTTTTTTTTTAATTAATTTGAAGGAGTTCTTTATAGATTCTGGAAATGAAACCTTTATTAGTCTTGTGTACCATATATCTTTTCCCTCTTTGTTCCTTGTATTTGCACTGTTTTAATATTATCTTTTGATTGACATTTTCTTTATTTTAATGAAGTCCAGATGATCAGTCTTTTCCATTTTGGCAATGTTTTCTGTGCCCCATTTAAGGAAAGGTAGTCTGATTTCTTTACTTCAAAATCTGTATTGTGATAATGCCCATTGTGAATCTCCAGGAAAGTGATTTTGGGTTAGAATTTGTTAAGTATCAGTTCCCAGAATCACAGAGTATATTTCTCAACCTCCTTTCTTTGGACCACTTAGGAGGGGAGGAATTTAAATTAGTAATCATTCACAAATGATTCTACTTAAAAAACAGTTGTCCCCATGTTCTGGCAAAAATGTTGTTCAGCTATTTTGATTTGATACAATTGTTTCTTGAAAACTCCTATTTCAGGATCAGTATAGTAAGAAATCTGACATCAGTACAGGGTGAAGTGATGTATTAGCTCAGCTGGAATGCTATAGCAAATACCACAGACTGGTGGCTTAAACAACAGAAACTCATTTCTCAGAGTTCTAACAGGCTTGGAAGTCCAAGACCAAGGTGCTGGCTGATTTCTTTCCTGGTGCAAGCCCTGGTCCTGGTTTGTAATGGTTGGTTGGCTGTCTTGCTGAGTTCCCACATGGTGGAGATTTCTCTCTCTGTTCCTTTTTTTCACTCTCTTATGTTTCTCCTTATAACAGTGCTAATCCTCTCTTAAGGGTTCCACTATCATGACCATGTTGCCTCCTAAAGCTCCCACCTCCAAATACCATCAGATTGGGCTTTAGGGCTTCAACATATGACTTTTAGGAAAACTTGATTTAGTCTCTAGCAAGCAATGTGCTGAAAAAGTCTTTAGTGATCATATTAGTTAAGACTCTTGATGGCAATTATCAAAAATCAACTTCAGCTATATTAAAGAAAAAAGAAGTAATTTATTACAATAATAACAAAGTTATCCTCTAGAAGTCAAGGGCAAGAATGCAGCTGGCTGTCAGGAATGTCTGGAACAAATGCCACCCAACAGAAAAATAGTGTGAGTTACAAATGTAGTACACATTTATTATTTTAATATTTCTAATAGCCACATTAAAAAAGTAAAAAGAAACAGATGAATTTAATTTTAATAATTTATTTAATGAACACATAAAAATGTTATTGTTTAATATGTAATCAGCATAGGCATATTAATGAGGTACATTATATTACTTTTTGTACTAGGGAACCTGTGCAGTTTTCTCAGCATTTGAAAATATAAATGTGCGGTTTTAAATAACACATTCAAAAATGACATTTTAATGGAAATTAGAAATCACTTAGAACTGATAATAAATATACCACACATAAAAATTTATGTGATGCAGTTAGAACACTACTTAATAGGAAATTTATACCCTTAAATTCTTATATAATGAAGAAGGGGTGAAAATTAATAAGGTCCAACTTAAGAAATAAGAAAAAAAACCACCAGAGGAGAATCCACTTACAGCAGTTTATTTCCTTTTCTTTTTCATGTCGATTTGCCAGTTAACACCATTGATTCTACTTTGTAATTATCTCTAAATTTGTCTTTCCTTCTATTTTTCTCATGTCCTTGTTTAGGTTCAGCCTTTCCTAATGTTTTCCTTATTTTATTGGCTTTTTGAAAAAAAATTTTTTTTAAATTTATTTTCAGAGAGCAAGGAAGGGAGAGGGAGAGAGAGAGAGAAATATCAACAATGAGGGAGAGTCACTGGGGATGGAGCCCGCAGCCCGGGCTGTGCCCTGACCGGGGATTGACCTGCGACCTCCTGGGTCACAGGTTGACGCCCAGCCGCTGAGCCAGGCCGGCTGGGCACTCATTGGCTTTTTAACAGTTTTCCTGTCACTTGTGTTCCCCCTCCCTTTAATCGATTTACCTCTTTGGTGAAATTTATTCCAAAGTATTTTATTGTTTTTTATTTTATTGTAAGTGAGATTGTTTTCTTTACTATTTTTTTCACACAGGTCGTTGTTAGTGTACAGAAATGCAACGGGTTTCTGTATGTTGATTTTGTAGCCTGCAAGTTTACTGAAGTTATTTATTAGTTCTAACACTTTTTTGGGTGTATACCGAGAAGTGAGATTCCTGGACCATATTGTTTTCTAGTGTTTGCATCGTTTTACATCCCTACCCACAGTGCACAAGGGTTCCGATTTCCTGCCATCCTCTCCAATACTTTTCCTTCCTGTGTTTTTGATAGTAGCCATCTATATTGCTGTTGGGTGAGATCCAGGTTAGAAAGCATTTTTTTTTTTTCCTCAGTAGAAATATTAAGATTTAGGATATGCAAAAGTAGACCCAGAGTTTCCTAGTAGGTGAAGAGTGACTTCATTTACATTTCCAGGTAAGAGAAGCAGAGAGTCCAAAAGTCAGGGAGCGCAGGAGACAGAAAGATGGGGGGAGAGGCACAGGGATGGAAGTGTCAGAGAAGGGCAGGGAGCACGGGGGCCGGAGGCCTGGCCTGCCCAGAAACAGTCCATGCCTAATGTGAGGAAGAGGAAGGTAACTTTGACAACAGGAATGTTTAATTTCCATTTTCCAGTTGACTGCATTCCTGCACCATAAGTCCTTTTGCCCTCCCATCTTTAGCAAACTACTCCACCCACAAAGCACGGCGTAGATTGTTCTCTGGAAAGTAAAAGTAAAGAGACTGGGTTTTATACGTGGGTCAACACAGGGCTAAGAGAATAGCCGCAAGAGGCAAGTTCAGGTAGGATGAACTTCAGTAATAGCGAAGGTGGTTGTGAGAATGGGCTCCCGGGCGCCTCTGGGGCAGGGAGTAATCAAAACCTCAAAGAGCCCGGTGACCTCCACGGACATGTAAACGGCATAAGGGATGGAGCTGAAGATGTATTAGCTCAATGCCTTTCCACCTTTTAGAGTGAAGGAATTCTGTGTCTAGTTCACGGGGAAGAAGTTTGTATCAAACATGTGCTATTTTGCCCAGCTGATGTGGCTCAGCGGTTGAGCATCAACCTAGGATCCAGGAGATGGAGGTTCGATTCCGGGTCAGGGCACATGCCTGGGTTGCGGGCTCGATCCCCAGTTGGGGGCAGCCGATCAATGACTCTCATCATTGATGTTTCTATCTCTTCCTCTCCCCTCTCCCTCTCCCTTCCTCTCTCTGAAATCAATAAAAACATATTTTCAAAAATGTGCTATTTCAACTAAGATTTTTGAAAGCCTTGAATTATTGTTTATATTATCAACAATTCTGATTTACATATACAGTGATCTCTGAGTGTACTTCGGTAGCTGAATTTTACTTTGGGCAAAACCAAAAATATCTCTTAATGTAGCAATTTGTGAAACCACGTATTCAAACAGGGATAAAACCTCTGAGCCCTCAGGTGGCTGTTAGAGATTGAGAGGAGCTATGACACATTTACAAAGAAACCAGAAGAGTCTTCTTTGAAAAGTTTCAAGTCTAAATAAAACAAAATCAGAAACACCATTCTTTCCTGGAAGTAAGAGAATAGTTAGAAACAGTTTCTTTGGGACCTACCTTTAAAATTCGGGTATTTGTATGTATCAGTATGTATCCGATTATTTGTTTTCCACAACTTGAGCACCTCCTTTATTTGAATCTAGCCAGTTCCTTTAGCTTGTCTTCCACTTTCCATCATGAAACTCTCAGATGGTTAGGGAGTGTTTCGCTACTTTCCTTAACTTTCTTTTTAGCAAGTAATGTTCAAAGTGCAGGTTGCCACATATAAAGTTGTCAGTGCTGAGGAAACATTTTATTTGCCAGAACTCCTCACAATGTGCGCTTCAGACACACACTTGAGGGCTTTTGGCTGAGGCCGTCTGTTAGTTTTGGAGACCGGACTTCAATATGTTGGTGACGGGACTCATGCACGTTCTGTCCTGTTTTCTGAAACTCCTCCCACAGAAAGGGTCTTCCTCTCAGACTTCAGAAACAAGTCCCAGTCTTTGTGTCCTATTGTTTTTAAGCCGGCTCTGCTTTGCCTGTGTTTCTTTTGTTTCCACGCTGCTGTCTCCCGGACTAGGCAGCGAGGTGGACAGATCCTGGCCTAAACCCTTTCATATTCTGTATCTCAGGGTCTATTTAGAGAATGAGTTCAAGATGGCATTAGGCTGGGAGGAAAAGGAATATATGTCTGTCCTAGATGAGTTACTCTTTCCTTTGAGGTTCCTGAATGAGATACATGCAGAGAAACTTGCCCAGGAAAGGGGCATTTCTGTTACTCTGAGATTGGACCCAAAGTCCCTATGCATGACAATCCCTTTTGTTTAGGCCCAGTTACGGTCCTGTGAATTATAACTAAATTTATTATTTTTCCCCTTTTCTCTAGAAAGTGACACTTGAGTCAGTGAGGAGGAATGGTTAGGTTTATGGATGCTGAAGCCAAGACTTCTTGGGTTTGAATTCTGTCATTTAAAACAGCAAGTGTTGTTAGGTATTATAATTATTATTGAGCTTGGGAACTTCTCACTTGAATGTAAGCCAGAGCAGCAAAAAATAAAGCAGAACATAAAGAACGATAGAGAATAAATAATTCTTCTTCTCAGTATTTATTGGGAACTAACTGAATGGTTCCCAGTACTTTTGCCACTCAGAATTCCAATATAGTCTTGTGTAGAGCCTTTGGTAAAACCCCAGTCCTAGAAACCACGGCCAATGTATGTAGCTCTCTGCTACCCTCTTAGGGCATATCTGGTCTCTTCCTTGGTGAAGACCGATGTGTGGCTTGGGAGGGTGAGCAACGAGAATAAACAGTATGTGGTTTCTGCTCAAGACCTCAATATTGATCTATAAAATAATTTGCTGAGAGTAAATCAAGTTCCTCATATGCGTGGTGATAATTCTTCTTTGTTACAGCATGGTCAGCCAGTGACAAGGTTTTCTCTTTGCTTTCCCATCACCATGTTCTGTCAGGATTCCCTTGCAATAATTGTTATTAGATTATCTTTGGTGGAATACATTGGGAGCTCAGCAATTCATGGTAACAAAACCTTGAGAAAGTGCAAATGCAATACTGAATTAACAAAAGTGCCTTTTTGTGATGGTACAAACATTTGTTTTTTGACTTTTTAATGCAAGATTCCAAAATCGCCAAAGAAATAGCTCCACCCGGAGGTTAAGAAAGGGGTGAAATGATGCCAGGCAAGGTGACATCATTAAATGAAAAAACTAGTTTTGGGTAACATCAAGTACATATTTTACCCTCCAAATCAATGGCTATCAAACCTTTTTTTCAATAGCAGCAGAACCCTTTTGTTGATATTCAGTAAAATCCTATAACCACATGCACTGTATGAGTATATAAAATAGATGAAAGCAGAGCTTCCCTAGTTGCATTGCTCTGGCTTTGTGTGGCCTACATTCTCAATGTCAAGACTCTAGAAGCTCCTGAGGCAGTTCCAAGTACTCCGGGGCTGTACTTAACTAACTGAATGGTTCCCAGTACTTTTGCCACTCAGAATTCTTTATTATTATTATTTTCTCCACAGATTCTAAAATTTCCTACTATGTGATCAAATGTGAATTACCTATACTAGACACTCTACATGTTATCTCCTTTAATCTTTGCAAACATTTTGTTATGTGAATACAAATGTACCCATTTTACAGTTGAAAAAAATGATATAACTTGTCTAAGATCACACAGAAATTGTGAAACTGAGTCCTGGACCCAGATCTTTCTTATACCAAAGTCTTGGGCTACTCTATTACCACATACATATCAGTATACAAGCCCATCTCAGAGCAAAGGAGTGACTTGTCTTGCTCAGACAGAAATCCTGTCCTGGCATATGCATGATGACATTAGGATTTCTGGAATACTGAAAAGAAGTGATAATCCCAATTACAGTTGTTGGCGATAACAATTTGACAATAATTTTTTCCTATACTAGCTGTTGGCAGACTAAACTTATAAGGCTACTTCGTTTCCTAAGTGTACTTTTATTTCCAAGTAATAAAAGAATGCTTAAAAGAAATAATTATGAGTTTATTAATTCTTTTCCACCTATGAGCTTAATCGTCCATCTTCAAGAGTTAAGTTGAGTGTACTCTTTCCCTTCCTGTCCCTCCAGCTTCCTTATTGTTAGGGTATCCCCCACATAAAACGAATATGAAATTCAGGAGTTTGGGAATTTCTTGTACAGGCTCTAGTGCTGTGGAAAAGCCTGGAGCTCCCCCCAATATCCCAGTTTGGACATATGGTTCTGTAACTTTCAGGCTCACCCGGGAGCTATCATAGGACCGTTTATGAGAAAGTCAATCTCTTCCCCTCCAAAGAGGTATTAATTAATGCCTTAGCTATAAAGGCCAGGCTGCCAAGTGGGTAGAAAGTGGTAGATTCAGTATATAAAGAGTCCTTAAGATATTTTGTTCAGTGTTGAAGTTGTGTGATTCTAATATACCATAAGCCGTATGCTTAGTTACTTCTTGAATTCTCATGCCATCTCCCTGTGACTCCGAAAAGTTTTTGTTTTTGTTCTGTTGTTATTGTTGCTTGTTTGTTAGTTTAATTTTATACCTCTGTGTTCTGTAGCTCCTAACTGTCAAGTCATTCACAGGGCTATATTCTGAGGTGTGGTCTTCGACTAGCTGGCTGTGAAGTGAATTGAGATGATGGAACTTGAAGTGAATACTTATTGAGTCTAATAATTCTAAAAATGATAAGAATTGCTTTCACATATATCACACATGCTGCATAAGGCATTGCTCTAAGACTTCTAGATATTGAACTCATTTAATTTTCATGATAATTCTTGAAGTTAGCTGCTATTATTGTGGAAAGAAGCACAGAGTGTTTAAGTAACTTATCCTAGGTCAGCCAGCTAGTAAATAGTGAAACTTGGATTTGATTCTAGTAAGGGCTTTTGGACTCAATAGTGTTGATCTATCTAGAAGAAAATCTATTTTTTTCTTTTTTTTTAAAAAAAAATCTATTTTCTTTAGTATGGCATTAATCAAGAGAGTCTAAGCTATGCCACCATCAAACAACTGCAAAATCTCAACAGCTCAAAAAAAAAAAAAAATTATTTCTCACTTATACGCCCACCATAGGCTGGTTGAGAGCTCTGCTCTTCATGGTCCCCATTCCAGGTCCTGGTCACTATATGGAACATTACTGTGGGGAAGTGAGTTGTGGCAATGGCACAGTAGCACTTAAAGGTTCTGACTGCAAGCAACACCATCATTGTCTAAAACAAGACACACGATCAAGTTCGGTGCCCAGAAAAGGGGAAGAACTGGAAATAGTTGTGAACTGCTGACCTTCACAGGTGCCTAGATCCAATTTTTCAAGAGTAAACTACTGGTGGAAAAAAGGGAAAATTTTAACCTTACAAGAATGCATCTTTCTGATACAGTTGGTGAAAATTTAAGCAGGATTTTTCTAGTGGATTATGAGGATGCACTTAGTGAGATAAGGTTAAACTGAATTATTATTAAACTCAGGCCAGCTCTGGCCTGCAAAATGAAATGGGTTTCTGGATTTTGTCCTTTGGCCATTCCCATCTATCACTCTGCCAATAATAACCATACTTGCAGGTGGCAATTGATGCTTTCCTAGGAGCCCTGCTCCATTATAGTTTACTGCCTCTCTTCCAAGTGATACCTAAGTAAATACTAAGAGAACAACATTAATCAATTCATTCATTTATTCACTCACACATCAGTTTGCTTTAGGGACATTTTTTAAGTACTTTGGCACCGACATGCTAAACTCTGGAGGTACAAAGATATATAAAACATGGGCTACAACTCTCTGAAATGTCACAGTGTACAGGGCAGACAAAAGATAACTAATTTACCCCCCACCCACAGATTTTATCACAATAGACAGAAGGGGAACGTTGGTAAATCTTCTGGTGATGACCCAAACTACAATTTACTGTTTCCAGGTGATCATGGCTAACATCAACTTTAAACTACCGTAGAGTCTGTCCTTTCTTCAGCATTTCCTATTCAAAGTCTGAAGTCTTAGCCTTTCTACCCATACAGAAAATGTCTCAACAAGCAATATTTAGTATAGGGCTTCTGGGTTATTGTGCTTCATATATCATGTACTCCAAGGGAGACGTAATAAAGATTTTGGGGCAGACTTGTTAAGATTAAGAAAATAATCCTATTGAAGGTATAGAGGATAGAAAAGAAATAAAAGGACAGCTGTGGACACAGAAATCCTTTGAAAGCTATTGCAGAGCCTGAGTTTGGAGGAGGTGGTAGAAGTTGGGACTGGGGCTCCCTCTCAGACCGGTTCTCTGGGTCCTTGGGGTCCCTGTCATCTTGGGGCTGCACTTCAGGCGTGGATGTGGGCATCTTGAGGCATCACCAAAGATCCAAAAGCAGCCTGAGCAGGTGCTGATCCATGTTCTCAAGGGGTTGCCTGCTCTGGTCCCAGGGGGCTGGGCAGATGTAGAATCAGTGCACTCCTGGTCCCTTCTGTAAGGTCTTGTATAAAGCCAGATCTACAGTTTTGGCAGATATAATCTGGCAGACAGGCCCTCTCCATGAGCAATAGAGGCAGAAAGGGCCCATGGATGGTGCCATTCCACAGTGCCTGGGCTGTGCCTGCTGCCTCCTCCATGCAGCCCACCGACCGTGCCCACCAGCTGTGCCCACGTAGGCCAGCAGTCTCCTATTTTTAATAATGTTTAAAATGTTTCTCTTGGTATTCTTCAAGCAGTACTATCCAACAAATATAATGCAAACCGATAAATTACTTTAAATGATCTAGCAGCCACATTAGCAGAAATGAAATGAATAGGTGAAAATAATTTTAACATATTTTATTTAACCCCATATATTAAAAGATATTTTTCAACTTATAATCAATATAAAATATGATTACTGAGATATTTTATATTCTCTTTTCAGACAGCATTTTTGAAGCCTAATGTCTATGTCACACTTATAGCACATCTCAGTTTGCATTAATCACATCTCGAGTGGACACTTAGACACATGTGGCTTTTTCTTTACTTGTCTTGAAATTATTTATTTATTTAAAAAATATTTTAAATTGATTTTTAGAGAGAGAGGATGAGAGAGAGAGAGAAAGAGAGAGAGAGAACCATCTATGTGAACATCCATTGGCCACCTCCTGCATGCCCCCCTATTGAGCCAGCAACCCGAGCATGTGCCCTGATCAATAATTGAACTGGCAACCTTTTGGTGCCTGGGCGATGCCCAACCCACTAAGCCACACTGGTCAAGGCTTGAAATTCTTATTTTTAAATAATATTTTATGGAATGATAGTGAAGGCAGACTGTATTACTCAAAACATTTGTCTTTTACTATAAAAAGATAAACAATAATTCTAATCTTTCCTGATATTTCTTTCCCATGTTTAATCTTGAGTTGATGCATAGAAATGTATATATCTCTATTATATTTAAAAATTTTATCTTTCAATTAAAGTTTATATTCACTCTTAATTTGTATTAGTTTCAGATGTATAGCATAGTGATTAGACAATCACTTATTTTACAAAGCGACCCCCCCCCCCAATATTTCAAGTACCGACCTGGCACCATACACAGCTATTACAATATTATTAACTATATTCCCTACGCTTTGCTTTACATCCCTATAACTATTTTGTAACTACCATTTTGTACTTCTTAATCCCTTCATCTTTGTCACCCAACACCCTCTCCCCACTTCCCTCTGGCAACCATCAGTCTGTTGTCTGCATCTATGAGTCTGTTTCAATTTTGTTTGTTCATTTATTTTGTTTCTTAGATTCCACATAGAACTGAAATCATATTGTACTTTTCTGTCTTATTTCACTTGGCATAATACCCTTGAGTCCATCCATAGTGTTGCAAATGCTAAGATTTCTTTCTTTTTATGACTGAGTAATATTCCATTGTATCTATGTACCACAACCTTTTTATCCACTCGTCTACTGGCACTTGGGCTGTTTCCATAGGTTGGCTATTATTGTAAATGCTGCAATGAACATAGGGGCACATATATCATTTCGAATTAGCATTTGGGGTTTCTTCAAATATATAGCCAGAAATGGAATTGCTGGGTCATAAGGCAATTCTATTTTTAATTTTTTGAAGACCCTCCATATTGTTTTCCAGAGTGGCTGCACCAATCTGCATCTTCACCAACAGTGCACATCCCCACTAACATGTTGTTTGTTGATTTATTTATGTATATTTCTATGATTTTTATATTTTTCCACAAAATATGGAATATGGTTTTCCTAAAATAACATGAAATGACAGGTTGTTTTTAATGCCAACTAGTTTTTTAACCAAGTTTTCAAGAGTATGACTTGTTAAATGCATCAGACATGGAGAACCATTGCAAGTTTAGCCAATACATGCCAGAGATTTTTTCTCTCTGGAGATATTTGTTGCTTCGGGGTATGGGCTGAGGATTGGGTTTGGTACAGGTAGAGACCTCTGCTGGGAGAAGAAACTCAGTAAAGCTTTTAGGAGTAATACCAGTTGGGACTGACAAATTAGAAACATGGTAGGGAGCCTCAAACATATGCATTATAGGACATTTCTTGAGTCTGGGCCATGTGAGAGGCTTTTTAGAGGCAACAGAGAGCTGCTATCCTATTAAATGTATTTACCAGCTTTTGAAGTCTGTGGAATGGGAGACTACAGAGCTGAGCTAAAAACTTCCAAAGTGCAGAACTGGCTCTCAGCATAGTCAGGAGGACCACAATCTAAAATTGGGGTGAAGCAAAATCTAGGTTGATTCTTACCAAAACTGCAATTCAGCTCCAATCCACCCCAGTTCTTGATGGGACTGAGGTGATAAATGTTTTACCCTATCATATACCTAACATAGGAAAGGAAGACCTTCTCTGGTAGAATATAACACCATCCGGAGACGCTGAATTTATTTATACACAATGTTGGACATATAATAAAAAAAATACTAGGTATGAAGAAAGACAGGATTATATGAGATTAAACAAAAGCAAAAGATTGTTTTTCTTGTTAAGAAAAAGAAAAATAAACACCAAACGGACTCATATTTGACCTAGATATGAGAGTTAGCAGAGTTAGTAGATTCAAAAGCTGCAGAGTGGATTGGACCAGGACAGAGAGGTGGGAGGCATCCGCACATGCTGGGTAAGATTCACCAGGCCAAGGAAGAAGAGCAGGCAGAGAGCAGAGGACGGAGTCCAATGCCTGCAGGCTAAGGACAGGAATGGAACACGGCTACAGGGTCTGAGGAGACTGACAAGTAGCAGGAGAGCTAGGGTTGTGTGGAGTCGTGATGACAGGGCAAGAGAGTATTTTGGGAAGGAGGAAGGGATCAGCACTGTGGACTACTGCAGAGAGGTCAAGTGAGGTGGTGAGAAGAGCTGTTTGGGGAGACAGCAACGTCGGAGCAGCTTGCGGGACACAGGCTTGCTGATGTCAGCATGCAAGCCGAGCTGTGCAAGTTGTTGCCATATATCAACATATTTTTGGAGATAGTTAAGTTCCAAATATCTGAGTATTAACCCACCAAACTGTTCAGACAATCCACCAGAGCATAATATGTTACCTTAATTTTAGATATTACTATAGATATTTTCCTGACTTGAGCTAACATTTCTTTTAATTAGAGTACATATGTCTCTCTCAGAAATCATGTCTTATCCCTTAAGAACTAATATAATAGTTTCACTATTTGATTTTCACAGCATGAAATAAAAATTTAAGCATCCAGATGCAAGATCATTACCAGTGCAACCACTCTGAACAAGCTGAATTTAAGCTTTCACGCCACGTTTCTGAAATATGTAACATTTGCGTTAGTAGATAATCGCTGCTCAGTAACATTCCCTTTACATGAGTGGTCAGCAAAGTTTTTGTTTAGAGGGTCATGTAGTGAATATTTTAGGCTTTGAGGGATTCACATGGTCTCATAGTCTTCTTCCCCTTTTCTTAAAACCTGTTAAAAATGTAGAAGATAATTCTTAGCTTGCAGGCTCTACAAAACAGACTGTCGCCAAATTTGGTTCTTGGACCATAGCTTGCAGACTCCTATTTTGACCTTGAAATATTTTATGGCATAGTAAATGCTTTATTTCACTTATAGTCTTTCCTGTTATTATGGATATGTCAGTATTAATACAGTGTCTCTTTATATTTAGCATAAATTGTTTACATTGAAAGCATTTATTACCATATCTTTATAAAAGATTATGGTTTCTCAGAATATTTTTTCTTTTCTTTTTTTTTTCTCCAGCAGCTGTTCAGGCTTATTCAAGCAAAAACATACAGTTGTAGGAGAGTATTTTTTACATTGAAGGGGAGCAGAATATGCCACCCCAAAATAAGCCAAGAAAAGCCAAAATGTGGCCAGGAGGACTGAAAGGCCTGCCGCCTCCGACTCCTGCCTTCCTTCCTTGTTTCATAGGTTCACTCTCCTCCTCCATACATTTATCTAAAATAAGGGCATACGAAAGAGAAGATGAAGTCCTAACCTCATAGGGTGGTGACTGAACTTACACTGAGAAAGCCATAGAGTAGTGCCATTACTTAATTTCATGGTTATTTTTTACTGGTTTTTTAAAAAATGTATCTTTATTGATTTCAGAAAGAGGAAAGGAGAGGGAGAGAGAGAGAGATAGAAACATCAATGATGAGAGTCATTGATCGGCTGCCTCCTGCAAGCCCCTGACTGGGGATCGAGCCCGCAACCCGGGCATGTGCCCTGACCGGGAATCGAACCCTCATCGCCTGGATCCTAGGTCGATGCTCAACGGCTGAGCCACGCCCGGCCAGGCAATTTCATATTTAATGAAGATAAAATCAAATATACCCCCTAAAAAACAACTTAAAAAAAAACATGCAGGATGTATTTTTAAGATTTTTGCGTCTTTTCAATGCCTACATGCATTCTGTGTTGATGCATATGTGCATATGTGAATACAGTATATAAAATATAATCCTGGTTAAATTACATATAACATGAGGCTTTATGTACTCTCTTTTTCACTTGATGTTATTCTGTCATCAATCTCTAATGTCACTGAAATTCACTGAAGGCTTCATTTTTAATGACTGCCTAATATTTCCTAATATGAATTTGTATTTACTTAATCATTTTCCTCTCACCCGGTTTAATCCAAACTTGTCATTGTTACAGATAATTCAGAGCTGTGGCCATTTTTAATCTTGGGTTTTTATTCTTATGCTGGCAACCAAAGCATCGAATCAAGATGTCCTGAGAAGGAGAGAAAGGACGTGAAATTTACAGTATAGGGAATAAGCCGTCACACTGACCCTGTGCCTCACCTGCGTCGGGTAGATAAGGAAACTGAAGTGCAGATGGTCTAAGAATCATGTCCAAGGTCACACCGCTAATCAAAGCAAGAACTGTGATTTGAACCCAGGTCGGCCTCACCAAAATCCACACTTTTTTCTCTATGGTGTCTGTACTTGTTCTGACTTAATGTGATTTTACTGTGTAACTCCAGAGGGGCTCCTGAGTCTCATGGATATTACAAAATAAGACCTCTCTTACAGCCACAGTAACCTGTTTCACCAGTGTTAAAACCAATTATGTCTCTTTTATTCCTCAAATTAAATGAGGAATAAATTTATTCCTTCCTTGCCCCTGGCATTTTACTCCTATCAGCTCCCCTGCCCAGCGCTTGCATGGGAACACACACATGTGATAGGCGTGAGAATATGAGGGGCTTTCTCAGTTGAAGTGTCAGTTGTCTTAGTCAATATTAAATAGTGTCAGAGAGAAAACCCGGAGTCTAATGGTCTTCCGCTGGCCCTGTAGCTGTTGCTGCCACTTGGTGTCACTGTTGAAACACAGGCTGCCCAGCTGCCCAATGCTGTCTCCTTTGTTTCCAAAACTGGGCTTGAGCTTCCCAACCTCGCCATCTCCTCCCTGAACAACCTGCTTACCTAGAAGTCTGATGTGATCCTGGCTGCTGTCTGGTTTTGCTCCTCCGCTCAGACGTTTCTTTCCCATGAGCTGAGTCACCGTCATTCATTATCCATACATACATGACACACAGGCACTTGAATTACCTGCCTCAGGTGTGCAAACATAGCCCGCAGACTCTTGGCCCACACATATTAGTGATCTAGGTTCAACTCTACTCATTGGTAATGCAGTTCCTTGAGTGGAGACATGCGGTGGGAGGGATCTGGTAGAGACAGTTCTATCCATCTTTTTCCTCTTTCAGCCAAAAAAATGTTGAGCCTTATTTTTCACCTTGAGTGTTTATGTCCATGAAAGACATGCAACCTTGCACAGCTCTGCTCACAGGTAAGAACAAATGGTAATGTTCATAAAAAGAAAGCAGCAGACATCCCAGGACAGGTCAAACTGGAAACAAGTAATACACAAAGGATACAGGCTTGTTACTTGAGTGTGTCATTATTAATTCATTGTGAGTAATTAGTATGCATGGTAAATTACATGCCATTCTCAACAGGTCCTCGTGGCATTTCTGCAAAATAACTCCTTCCTGTCAGAATGAAAGGTACCAGTCCCAACACCCACTCTCAGGATCCAGTGGCTTCCGAGACTTCTCTTCATTGATAACCCTCTCTCTTCTGGGTCTTCATCCCCTTGCTTTGTCTTGATCTCTGTTTCATCAGTTTTTAAACACATTACAGTTTCTTCCATCTTAAGAAAGCTATCAACTTGTCAAATCTTTGCATTCTGAGAATAGTGTCCTTCATCTGATGCTGGACCACTGACCAAAGCTTACAAGAATGAGCTTTCCTGCCAGTAAAACTGCTTATGACCTTGGTGGCCAATTGCAGTATCAACAATTGAAATATCTGGGGCCCTAATGCAATGCTAGAACCCCAAACCCATTTGTTTCTAAACTTATGCGTCTTGGTTCCCTGTTTGCTTCAGTTACTCCCAAAAACCCAAACCGTTGCAAACATTTTCTACCTCCTGAAATCTCCTTTATGTTCTTCTCTGTGGACCACTAATCAGTCCCCATCTGCACCCTTCTCCTCTGTTCATGTCACTGCCCTCTGGAATTCCTGCTCTGTGACTGGCCACCTCTCCTCTGTCATAGTCAGCGCAGGATGTTACAACAAGACATCATACACTGCGTGGCATAAATAACAAACATTTATTTCTTACAGTTCTGGACACAGGAAAGTCCAAGATCAAGGTTCTGGAAGATTCTGTTCCTGACTGTGGCCAGCTGCCTTCTCACTGTGTCCTCACATAGAAGAGGGAATGAGCTCCAGTCGCCTCCTCTTATAAGAACACTAATCCCATCATGGGCCTCCACCTTCCAAACCTCACCTAAACCTAATTACCTCCCAAAGGCTGCACCTCCAGATACCATCAGATGGGGCATTAGGACTTCAACATGAATTTTGGGGTGATTCAAACATTTAGCCCATACATTTGTAAAAATTTATTATTATTTTTATTCAAAATATTACAGTTTTCCCCTTTTCTCCCCAGTGACCCCTCCCACCCCAGCCCATACATTTTGTTCCTGGGTCCCCCAAATCATATTATCCTCCCAGGAAAATACATTAATTTTCCCAATAGCCCCCAAAGTCTTAACTCTTTTCAGCATCAACCCTAAAGCTTAAAGTCCAAAGTCTAAATATTATCTGAATGAGAAAGGATAAGACTCAAGGTATGATTCATCCTGAAGCAAAATTCATCTCCAGTTGTGAACATGTAAAACCAGATAAGTCAAATACCTCCAAAATACAATGGTAGGGCAGACATGGGATAGATATTCCAATCCATTAGGGAGAAATAAGAAAGCAGGAAAAGGTGACGGGTCCCAAGGAAGTAAACATCATCAGATCTTAAAGCTCAAGCAGAATCCTCTTTGGTTCAATGTTCTGCCTTTCAGACCCTCCGTGTCCTTCATCTGAGCTCTGCACCCCCCCCCCCTTCGGCCTCCTCGGGCTCTCTGAGGGTCCCGCACCTCTAGCTCTACCTGTTTCTCCTTCAGGTGGACCGCTCCCGCACAAGCATTAGCGACCTCTGGCAGCCTGCCATCTGACGGGCCTTGGGTCACTCTACCGGTCCTTCCACTGTCCCTCGATTTTGTCTTGGCTTGTTACCTTCCGCTCCATCACTTCCCCCTCCCTTACTGGAAGGTCTTCCTCAGGCTCCTTTCCTGAGACCCCCTGCAAGGCAGTGAGGGCTGTAAGCCCGGGGCCTGGCTCCTTGGAGAGACAGAGCTGTGCTTGGTAGTGGACACGCTGGGGCCTTTTCGGGGGGGAGGCGATAGGGTTCTTTCCTTGGCCTGGGAGTGGGTACAGGAGTGTGCATTCAGTAACAACCCACAAAGCTATGGCAAGCAAGCAAATGGCTTCAAAGACTTATTCATACGAGGTGGATAATCATTTTTTCTTTTTATCTGCTTAATATCTGCAGGATCTGTGACGATAGCCCCTTCTTCATTCCTACTACTGTGTGAGAGCGTAAATGTGTGTGTGTGTGTGAGTGTGAGTGTGAGCTTCCTCCATTTACTTATTTATTTTTGTGAGGAGGTAGAGTTAGTTTGTTTTGTTAGTTTTTCAAAGTTTGTCGATCTTCTTTAGTTTATTTGTCTATTCAGTTTTATTTAATTATTCTCTTTTCTTCCCTCCCAAATTATTTGGGCAATTTGCTATTCTTTTACTCATTTTTTTGGTGATTGACTCAGCTCATTAAAATTTTAGGCTCCCTTCGTTTCCAATATAAACATTTTGATTGAAAATTTCCCTGTAGCTACTGCTTTAGCTCTATCCCATATATTTTAATGTATAGTTTGTTTTATTATCATTTGTTGAATATATTTTATTTCCACTGTGATTTCTTCTTTTATTATGGGTCATTTAAATGTGTATTTATTAATTCTAATATATGGAGATAATACTCATGTTTTTTAATTGATGACTAGATTGACTACAGTGTGATTAGAGAACATACTTTGTAGTATTTTGTATATTTGAAATATACTAAGGCTTTCTTTGTGCCCCAACATAAAGCCAAATTTTATAAATGTTTCCTACTTGCTTGAAAAGAAGATGTATTTTCCATTTCTGGATTCAGGGTTATATAGTTATATATCTATTAGTTAATGTTAATTATGCTGTTTAAATATTTTCTATGCTTATTGATCTTTTTGTCTGCTTGTTTTATTGAGAATATTGACATCTTTCATTATAATTGCCCATTTCTCTACTTTTACTTGAATATCTGTATATTTTTAATACTTTTTGGAGCCACATTAGTATGTATACACAAATGTAAAATTTGCTCTATGTTTTTGATAAACTGTATTGTTTATTATCATGAAATAAAACTTTACTCATGATCCCTTATGTTGTAAGTGTGTCTCATAAACAACATATAATTGTTATTGTTTTTTACCGGATCTGAAAGTATTTGTTCTTACCTGAATTTTTATACACTTACACTTAACGCAGGGAGGGGCAAAAGTAAGTTTATAGTTGTGAGTATGTGAAACACAGAGCTTATTCTTGTATTATTATTTATTAATTATTTTATTATTTTCCATGGGAACAACTGTAAATCCACTTTTGCCCCAACCTATATAATAAGCAATATATTTGGGTTAAAAATCTCTATTTGATGTGTATTCTATTCTTTGAACCTATTTTCTTTTCTTTTTTTGTTCATTTTCTTCTTTCTTACCTCCTTTTGGATTGATAATTTTTATGGTCATACTTTCCCATTATTTTGGAAGTTATATACTATTTTTATTATTTGTTACTCTGGAACATGCATTCTTAACTTATCAAAGTCTAATGTTAATTGAGATGTTTCCTCTCCTCCCAGGAAATGTAAGGATCTAAAAAGATGTCTCCATTTATCTCTTACTCGCTCAAATACTGTGGCTACTATGTATTTTATTTCTCTTTTTACAGAAAATAAAACCCACAAGACATTATTGTTACTGTTTCAGAGTCAACATTTTTTTAGATTAACTTTTTTACTTTTTACTTCATTTGCTCTTCATTTTTTCCTGCATCTCCAATCTTCCATTATGGAATAATTTTATTTCTTCCTGGCGAATACTATTTACTGCTTCCTTTGATATAGTTTTGTGAATGGAGACTTCACAACATCCTCTATAATTCTTAGCCATAGCTTTGTCTTTCTACATAGCATGTTGCATAGATTTTTTTTCAGTTCACATATATTCTGTCTTAAACCTGGCTTGATGTGCTCGTAGACCCATCCCTTTAATTCTTAATTTCATTTGCACTTTTAATCCTTGGAATCCTGCATATCTACTTCTATTTGTATTTCCTGTGTGACTTTTCATATTTTCCCGTTTGCTAATAAATTTTTCAAGCTTGGGTTTTCTCTCTTTTAGTAATAATAAGCATATCCTTTCTACCTCACATATTTTAATGATAGATTCTAACATCTTCCACCAATATCTAGCTCTGCTTCCTGCTTTAGGATTATACATACCTACTATGTTGAACTCAAGTGTGTGTGAGCAGAAGCAAGATGTGTCATCCTTAGAAGTTTTAGAGTCAGTACATGCTTCACCATGCTCTTCTTTCCTTTTGCTGTGGTTATTGGTAATGTTTTAGAGAGTGACTCTTCTGTAGCCTGCAGCTCAGAGTGCCAGCATTCTACTTGTGATGGCCACAAAACATGAGAAAAACCCCCCACAACATTCGTTGTTTTAAGCCATTGAAATTCTTGGGTTGTTTATTACTGCAGTATAATTAGATCTATCTGATTGAAATAGATATTGAAATCAGGATTGGAGTGCTATTGTAACAAACAACCTAAAATATGTGGCTTTGGTTTATGGGCTAGGCAATAGTTTTCAAGGAAATTGATAACGGAGCCTAGAAGAATGCTAACCATGTTATGCAGTGGCAAATTACTTAGTAAAACTGTCACCTGTGGTAACTTAGAAGGCAAATTATATACCTAATAATTTTGTAGCCTTATAGGAAAACAGACTTTTAGTAGAATGTGTTGGCTGCTGTTGGCTGCATTTGAAAGTTTATTACAAGAGACATGAGCAGAACAATATTGTCTGATATGCGAACAAGAATAAAAAAGGTGGGGAAGTGTTGAGGGGTGGAGGGATTGAACAAAATAGAAGAAAACAAGAGAGAACTCACAGACATGGACAACACTGTGGTGATTGCAGGGTGAAGGTGGGGTGTTGAGGTGGAAGAGGGCATAGAGGGGATTAACAGTGATGGAAAAAATTAAATTAAAAAAAAATAAAACAAAGCCTGACCAGCATGGCTCAGCGGTTGAGCATCGACCTCTGATCCAGGAGATCCAGGTTCAGTTCCTGGTGAGGGCACATGCCCAGGTTTCAGGCTTGATCCCCAGCAGGGGGTGTACAGGAGGCGGCCGATCAATGACTCTCACCGTTGATGGTTCTATCTCTCTCTCTCCCTCTCCCTTCCTCTCTCTGAAATCAATAGACATATTTAATAATAAATAAATAAATAAGATAAAAATAAAGTGACTTTTGTAAAAAAGGAAATTAGAGAGTCTATAAATTCAGGGATTTATAGGTTGAAAAAAATGCTTCTCAAATATTAAAAGATAAAATTGAGAAATTCTTTGACTGTCAAAGGCTAATTAAAAATCAGTCTTACGGTAAGGATCAAATAAAGTGTATGGTTGTCACATAGATTGTTAACATTTTTTAATAGACTAAGATACTCCCAGTAAATACTTTTAGTTGGACAAAACAGCTCAAGAAAGAGACTAAGTGTGTGGCTCTCCCACCACTAGCTTACAAACGCAAGAAAACTGCAGTTATGCTGCTGTGGGACATGGGACCAAAAAAAAAAAAAAACTGATTGGAAAAAATTGATAATAAATGGCCTACGTTTTTCAGAAAATTGTACTGCAGAAAGAACCTGCAGCTTGGACTTAAAGAGATTGTGAATGATACTCGAGAAGCCGCTTAGGTGCCTGCTGTGCACTGAAAGTTTGTGTCCTCCCGAAATTTATGTGTTGAAACCTAACCCCCGATGTGATGGTATTTGGTGGAGGGGCCTTTTGAAGGTGATTAGGACAGAGACCTCATAAGTGATTTTGGTACTCTTATAAAAGAAACCCCAGAGAGATCCTAGAGCTTTCTGCCATATGACGATAGAGTGACTGGTCTGCCATCTACGAACCAGGAAGTGGGTTCTCAAGACACCAAATCTGCTGGTGCCTTGACCTTGCACTTCCAGTCTCCAGGAATGGGAAAAATTAATTTCTGTGGTTAGTAGGCCATGCAATCTGTAGTGTTCTGTCATAGCAACATGTCTCCTATTTTTGGTCTTTCAGGATAGGAGAGTGTCCTGGTAATATCCTTTCCCACTGTCTTTTGGGAGCGTGAGGGGCAGGTTGTCTCCTTAGTTCCTGAGTCTCCAGATCAAAAGCCACATCTAGATCTGACATAGAAACTATTGTGAATTACTCGGAGATCCCGGCTTTGAGCAGTGATTGGATGGGAATTTTGGATATCTCTCTTGAGGATGAGTTGAGTGTACTCTGCCCTGAGAAAGGAGAGGGAAACTCATATTTTGCTTTTAGTAGGGCAGGACCTGAAAAGTTATATTCCTAATTACCAATTTCTGGTCTCTCATCCTATTTGATAATTCCCAACTCTATCAAACCCAAGTGAGGTCATATGAATTGCAATAAGTGCTGAAATATGAGCAGAACTGAGGTGTGTCTCTTCAAAGAAGGTTCTAAAGTGAGTGCATGCCTTTTCACACTTTCTCTTGCACTGCCACAGTTACTGGGAATAGTCCAGACAGCAGCTACCTTGTCATACAAGGCTTCTGAGTGAAGACACAGTGATGAAATTATTTGTAAAAATATTTTGAAAGATAGGGTAATGTTATCCTCCTCTATAGAGAATATATCTATTTTTTTTTCCTTCTGGGGCACTAACAATAAGAATTTCTTTAATACAGTTCCAAAATTTGAGATTATCTGTCTCCCCAGTTGACCTAAACCTGAATTTCTGTCATAAAGTCTCCTTGAAGTCACCTTTTTTCCTGAGGTAGAGACCATTAGGATCCAGCCCATGGTTGGTTCTAGACTCTCTGTCTGCTGCTCCCATAGCTCTGGAATATTGTCCTAAGTATAATTCAGTCTTTTAGTAGTTAATTCCTAATTGATAAGTGCCCCTAGGATAGAAGCAGTGCTATAGACAGAGTTAAAGTCTCTTAATTCTTTTTTCATCCAAGATCTTGGCATAGCAATTCCATATCAATGATATGATATAATATGATGTTATAGTATATATGTTATATTATTTCAAAGAAGAATATGTCTTAAGCTGGAGTTTTAGAATGAATAGTCTTTCATTACCATTAGCTATAGTAAATTTTTATTCCCTGTATTTCCAGGTTCTCATGGAGGCACTCACTGTGTTTTTCAGGTACTGACTACATTTTGTCTCCTTGATAATTTGATATGCTTCATTATTTACTATAATGAAACATTTCTAATACATCATGTTTTTCTTTTTGTCCTGACTGCCTGAGAATTCAAATTTGAAGCTTCAGCACAAGGTTAGATTGAGCCTGTGTTGATTTTCTACTTAATTCATTGCGCTATATTCTTGCAAGTATCTTTTAATAGGCTAATTTTGTTACATACAATGTGGAAAGAGACAGGCACAAATAATTCACATAAAACACAAAGCACACACAAAAACATGTCTTTTATCATGAAGGAGCAAGATTCTAAATCACACAAATTAGTTGAGTGTGTAGAATATAGCTCTGAAAATTTCTTAGGTCACTAATCACATTCCAGACCTTACTCAATGGAATTATCTGAATAATTCCCTATCTGTATTTCTTCTTAACTTTTTGAAATATAAAGCAATATAAGGGAGTTCCTGATATACTTTATTAATCTTCCCATAAAGTAAAAAAATGACTCACTGGCTATATAATTATTGCCGACATTTTAGTCTAGATAGCCTGACACTTTCTATAATTCATTGTCCTATTTTGTCCCTGAGTCAATAATTCAGTACCAGTCCCGTTGATGTCAGTTCCTCCATTGGTTCCAATGACTTTTTAAGCAGTTAATTGCCTACATTACATTCTTAATGTAATTCAAATTTGAAGCTTAAGCACATTGATCAGATTGAGCTTTGGGTGATTTGAGTGACTGAGTGATTTTTCTTTCCTGAATCAAACACTGACTGATACAATCTTTGTTTCCTCTGAGTTCGAATATAATCTTTACTTTTATGCCTACTTAAAAGCCATGATGATTTCAAGTGTACATTTCTATGATAAATTATCATTATATTGCATTGTGTGCCCACCACCCAAAGTCAAATTATCTTCCATCACCATATATTTGGCCCTCTTTACCTATATAATCATATTAACCAATGTCATCCCAATAAATTTAATAAAAATTAATTTAAAAAGTAAATAAAAGCCACAATGGAAATCCTTCCTCTTGCCTGACAAGATCAGTACCCTCCCATTTTATCTATGTGGTTATATACTCTACACTCATGACCACTTTAATTGGTGCGCAGATGGTAAACTGACCTAAGCGGAATCAATCAGAACATTTCCCTGGAATTTCTAAACTTGGGTCTGAAGAACAAGTCTCAAACCTTCTCTGGTGCTGAAGTTGAGAGATGTAAGACCAAGGTGCTTCCAGGAGTAATTTTCTCCAAACTTTAGGGGCAAGCTGCTCTGATAGAATAAAGCTGACACACTGAGAGGAATAGAGACACTAGACAGAAAGCCTGTTTTCCTTTCAGCCTTGAGGGTCAATAAAAGTTTTGCTTTTCTCATACTTAGCAGAGTGAATAGTTAGAGTTGTGTTTCTGTCACTTGCAACCAAGAAAATCTTGAATACTAAAAAAATATTTCTGACCAAGTGAAACCACTCCCTGGCAATTGCTAGTCTGCAGTTGGCCGTACAGATGGCCTTAGGAAAAGAAGTTCGTAAAGTCAGAGAGGTTACTAAAAGAAGTGGGCGGTAGAAAAGTAAGGTCTGATATCTCCCATATTAATCAGAAAAAAAGTAGATGCACATCCCTTGCTGATCCTTCCATTTAATCTTTGTTAATAAACAACATGATTAAAGCTGGTGATATTTAGACAGTTAATATGCATGGCACATTAAATTTACATCTTAAGTTGCCTGTTCTACTCCAGTCACATGGCAGCAATGGATATAATGTAAAAACCAGAAACTAAAATTATACAGCTAAGGTAAAAAATCAAGACTGGCATTTAAAAAAAAAATATATATATATATACACTCCCACCCCGCATCTATCCCACCCCCAGGCTTTCCCCATACCAATGTCTGTGTCCATGGGTTATGCTTATAAATATATAAGTTCTTTGGTTAATCTCTCCCCTCCCACTCCCCCCTCCTCACCTTCCCTCTGAGATCCTCAGTCTGTTCCATGCTTCTATGCCTCTGGATCCATTTTGTTCACCAGTTTATTTTGTTTATTATATTCTACATATAAGTGAGATCATGTGGTACTTGTCTTTCTCTGACTGTCTTATTTCACTTAGCATAATACTTTCTAGTTCCCTCCACACTGTGCCAAAGGATAAAAGATCCTTCTTTTTTACAGCCGCATAGTATTCCATGGTATAAATGTGCCACAGCCTTTTTATCCACTCATCTACTGATGGGCACTTGGGCTGTTTCCAGATCTTGGCTATTGTAAATTGTGCTGCTATGAACATAGGGAGCATAAGTTCTTTGTGATTGGTGTTTGGGTTCCTTAAGATATATTCCTAGAAGTGGGATCACTGGATCAAATGGCAGGTCAATTTTTAATCTTTTGAGGAAACTCCATACTGCTTTCTATAGTGGCTGCACCAGTCTGCATTCCCACCAGCAGTGTACTAGGGTCCCCTTTTCTCCACACCCTCGCCAGCACTTGTCATTTGTTGATTTGTTGATGGCAGCCATTCTGACAGGTGTGAAGTGATGCTTCATTGTGGTTTTAATTTTCATCTCTCTGATGATTAGTGACTTTGAGCATTTTTTCATATGTCTCTTAGCCATTTGTATGTCCTCTTTGGAGAAGTGTCTATTTAGGTCCTTTGCCCATTTTTTAATTGGGTTGTTTGTCTTCCTTTTGTTAAGTTGTATGAGTGCCTTATATATTTTGGATATTAACCTTTATCCAATGTGTCGTTGGCAAATATGTTCTCCCATACAGTGGGCTCCCTTTTCGTTTTCTTGATGATTTCTTTTGCTGTGCAGAAGCTTTTTATTTTGATGCAGTCCCATTTGTTTATTTTCTCCTTAGTTTCTCTTGCCCTAGGAGATGTATCAGCAAACATATTGCTATGAGAGATGTCTGAGATTTTGCTGACTGTGTTTTCCTCTAGAATTTTTATGGTTTCATGTCTTACATTTAAGTCTTTCATCCATTTTGAATTTACTTTTGTGTATGGTGTAAGTTGGTGGTCTAGTTTCATTTTTTTGCATGTACCTGTCCAATTTTCCCAACACCATTTATTGAAGAGACTGTCTTTACTCCATTGTATGCTCTTGCCTCCTTTGTCAAATATTAATTGACCATAATGGTGTGGGTCAATTTCTGGGTTCTCTGTTCTGTTCCATTGATCTTCCTCTGTTCTTGTGCCAGTACCAGGCTGTTTTGATTACAGTGGCTTTGTTGTATAACTTGATATCTTGTATTGTGATCCCTCCAACTTTGTTCTCCTTTCTCAGGATTGCAGTGGCTATTCGGGGTATTTTTTGGTTCCATATAAATTTTTGAAGTGTTCTAGATCTGTGAAATATGCTGTTGGTATTTTAATAGGGATTGCATTGAATTTATAGATTGCTTTGGGTAGCATGGACATTTTAATGATGTTAATTCTTCCAATCCATGAACATGGTATATTTTTCCATTTGTTTATATCTCCCTCTATTTCTTTTTTCAGTGTCCTATAGTTTTCCAAGTAAAGGTCTTTTACACCTTTGGTTAAGTTTATGCCCAGGTATCTTATTTTTTTAGTTGCAATGGTAAATGGGATTTTTTTTAGCTTCTCTTTCTGAGAGTTCATTATTGATGTATAAAAAGGCCATCAATTTCTGGGTGTTAATTTTGTATCCTGCTACCTTGCTGAATTCATTTATTAAATCTAGTAGTTTTTTGGTGGAGTCTTTAGGATTCTCTATGTACAATATCATGTCATCTGCAAATAATGACAGTTTTGCTTCCTCCTTTCCAATTTGGATGTCTTTTATGTTTTCTTCTTGTCTGATCACTGTGGCTAGGACTTCCAGTACTATGTTGAATAAGAGTGGTGAAAGTGGACACTCCTGTCTTGTTCCTGTTCTTAGGGGAAATGGTTTTAGTTTTTGCTCATCGAGCATGATGTTGGCTATAGGTTCGTCATATATGGCCTTTATTATGTTGAGGTATGATCCTTCTATTCCCACTTTGCTGAGAGCTTTTATCAAAAATGGGTGTTGGGTTTTATCAAATGCTTTTTCTGCATCTACAGATATGATCATGTGATTTTTGTCTTTCCATTTGTTTATGTGATGTATCACATTTGTTGATTTGTGAATATTGTACCAGCCTTGCATCCCTGGAATAAATCCCACTTGGTCATGGTGTATGATCTTTTTAATATATTGCTGGATATGATTTGCTAATATTTTGTTGAGGATTTTAGCACCTGTGTTCATCAGGGATATTGGCTTGTAATTCTCTTTCTTTGTAGTGTCTTTATCTGGTTTTGGAATTAGGCTAGTGCTGGCCTCGTAAAAAGAGTTTGAAAGTGTTCCTTCCTCTTGGATTTTTTGAAATAGTTTGAGGAGGATAGGTGCTAATTCTTCTTTGAATGTTTGGTAAAACTCCCCTGTGAAGCCATCCGGGCCAGGGCTTTTGTGTGCTGGGAGCCTTTGGATTACTGCTTCAACTTCATCAGCAGTTATCGGCCTATTTAGGCTTTCTGACTCTTCCTGGTTGAGTTTTGAAAGGTTGTATTTTTCTAGGAATTTATCCATTTCATCCAGGTTGTCCAGCTTGGTGGCATATAGTTGTTCATAGTATTTTCTTACAATCCTTTGTATTTCTGTTATTTGTATGTCCGTTGTTATTTCACCTCTTTCATTTCTGATTTTGTTTATTTGGGTCCTCTCTCTTTGTTTCTTGATGAGTCTGACTAAAGGTTCATCAATCTTGTTTATCTTTTCAAAGAACCAACTCTTGGTTTCATTGATCTTTTGTATTTTTTTTTTAGTCTCTATGTCATTTATTTCTGCTTTGATCTTTATTATTTCTTTCCTCCTGTTTACTCTGGGATTTTCTTGTTCTCTTTCTAAGTTTTTAAGTTGTAGGGTTAGAGAGTCTATTAGATGTTTTTCTTGTTTTTTGAGGTAAGCTTGTAGTGCTATGAACTTCCCTCTCAGGACTGCTTTCATTGTGTCCCATAGATTTGGAGTTGTTGTGTGTTCATTTTCATTTGTTTCCAGGAAGTTATTTCTTTCTTGATTTCTTTGGTAACCCATTCATTATTTAAAAACATGCTTTTCAGTCTCCATGTGTTTAAATGTTTCTTAGTGTTTTTATTATAGTTGATTTTTAATTTCATGCCACTGTGGTCTGAGAAGATGCTTGATATGATTTCAATCTTCTTGAACTTGTAGAGACTTGTTTTGTGTCCTAACCTGTGGTCTATCTTTGAGAATGTCCCGTGTGCACTTGAGAAGAATGTATATTCTGCAGCTTTGGAGTAGAATGTTCTGTAAATGTCAATTAAATCCATCTGATCTAGTGTGTCATTTAGGGTCACTGTTTCCTTGTTGATTTTTTGTCTGGAAGTCCTAACCAGTAAAGTCAGTGGGGTGTTAAAGTTCCCTAGTATGACTGTATTGCTGTCTATCTCTCCCTTAAATTCCTCTAGAAATTTTTTTATAAATTTAGGTGCTTCTATATTTGGTGCATATATGTTTATCAGGGTTATATCCTCTTGTTGTATTGATCCTTTTAGTATTATGTAATGACCTTTCTTGTTTCTCCTTACAGTCTTCATTTTGAAGTCTATTTTGTCTGATATGAGTATTGCTACCTCAGATTTTTTTTTTCATTTCCATTTGCATGGAAATTTTTTTCCATCCCTTCACTCTCATCCTCTGTGAGTCTTTTGTTCTGAGGTGGGTTTCTTGTAGACAGCATATATTTGACTCATGTTTTCTTATCCATTCAGCCACCCTATATCTTTTTATTGGGGCATTAAATCCATTTACATTTAAGGTTATTATTGAAAGATACTTATCTACTGTCATTTTTGTCTCCTTATGCCTATGTTTCTCATTCTCTTTATTTCTACTTCTAATTATAACAGTTCCTTTAACATTTCCTGTAATCCTAGTTTTATAGTGATAAAGTCTTTTAGCCTTCTTTTTGTCTGGGAAGCTGTTTATTTCACCATCAATCTTGATTGATAATCTTGCTGGATAGAATATTCATGGTTTCAGATCCTTGTTTTGCATTACCTTCAATACTTCATGCCATTCCCTTCTGGCCTGTAGAGTTTCTGATGAGAAGTCAGATGATAGCCTTATGGGGGCTCCTTTGTAGGTAACAGCTTGCTTTTCTCTACTTTCCTTTAAGATTCTCTCTTTGTGTTGAATTCTTGGCATTTTAATTATGATGTGTCTGGGAGTGGGCCTCTTTGGGTTCTTCTTGCTTGGGACTCTCTGTGTCTCCTGAACTTGTGTGACTTTTTCCTTCACCAGGTTAGGGAAGTTTTCTGCCATTATTTCATCAAACAGGTTCTCTAACCCCTACTTATTTTCAACCTCCTCTGGCATGCCTATAATACGAGTATTGTTACATTTCATGCTGTTCCACAGCTCCCTTAGACTGTCCTCCTGTTTTTTAATTGTTTTTTTTGTGTTTGGGTCTCTGATTGAGTGTTTTTTCTTCTAATTCACTGATCTGATCCTCAACTTTCTCTAATATGCTGTTTATTCCTTCCAATGTATTTTTTATTTCTGCTATGTCATTCTTCATTTCTGACTGGTCACTTTTCGTAGTTTTCATATGTTTTTTCATGCTGTTGAGCATCCTTACAATCAGTATTTTGAACTCTATATCTGAGAGACTGCTTATCTCCATTTTATTTAGCTCTTTTTCTGGAGACTTCTCTTGTTCTTTCATTTGGGGGTTGTTTTTTGGTCTCCCTATTTTGGCTACATTTTGGATTTGTTTTTAAGTATTAGGTAGATCTGTTAGGACTCTCAGTCTTTTTGGAGGGTCTCTCATACAGACCAATATCAGACGCAGTTTGTGACTGGCCCTGAGTACCCTGTTTGGAGCTATCAACAACCCTAGGCTTGAGGCCTCCACTGCTGGGGCTGGGTGCATTTGGACAGGACCAAGATGCACACCAAAGTCTGCTTTTCTAAGGCCTGGTTCCTAAAGCAGATCAGGCAAAGACTCAAAGCACCCTGAGGTCTGCCTCTGCCTGCAGACTGATTGATCTGATTCTCTTAAGTAGCCTCAGGCTGTAGAAGCTCCACAGGGTGGGGCAGCTGGTTGTTATCATCTCTTAACAAGTCTCAGGCTGTAGAAACTCCTCTGGGCAGGGTGAGAGGCTTTCCAGCAGGGTGGGGCAATTGCTTCCCCCCTCAGGCAAAAGTCAAAAATTTGCCTCTCGAAAAAGATGTCCCCCCCCAGTCTGGGGGGATGACTCGGCACAGGCATCCAGACAGGAGTCCCCTGATGTCACTCTCCAGGGCCCACAACCCCAGACTCTCTCCACACAGCTCATTCCACTCCACTCTCCCTCCGCTGGAGCCCAAGGTGAGTGGCTGCTCATGAAATTTTGTGCCTTGGCTCGTTAAGAGGGTGCCTGCAGTTCCAGCTGCCTCTCCCTGGCAGACAGAAACCCGGCTGCTTTTAACAGCCAGATGTTATATGTGGGCACCTTTCTCAGTTCTGGTGCTTTGGGCTTGGGAGCCCAGCCTGGGGTTTAGGCCCCAGAGTCCTCAGTGGGAACCCCCCACAGCTGAGACATCCCTCTGGGCCTTTAGCTGCTGCCTGTGGGAGCCCAGCCAGTGCTCTCTCGTCTGCGCTTCCTACCAGTGTCTATGTGGTCTCCACTTTTGTCCTTGGTTATGAAGGTTCTCTCCAGTTCTTCTTCAGTTGGTTTTCAGGATGTTTTTTCTATGTTTTAGCTGTAAATCCAGATTGGTCCTGGGAGAGTGTCAGTGTAGCTTCCACTCAGTCTGCTGCCATCTGGGATGTCTAAAAAAATATTTTTATAAAAAAATATTTTTTAATTGATTCTTTTTTTTTTTTTTTTAGGGCGAGAGAGAGAGAACCATCAATGTGAAAGCTAGACATCAATTGGTGCCTCCTGCACACTGTCCCTACCTGGAATTGAGTCTGCAACCCTGGCATGTGCCCTGACTGGGAACAAAACCAGTAACCTTTGATGCATGGGATGACGCCCAACCAACTGAGCCATACCAGCCGGGGCAAGATTGGTATTTTCATTTACCAGCAATTAAATAGAAACTCCCAGCAGAGGTGGAGGCTGACGCCACATTGAGCCTCAGATGGGGCAGAAGTAGCTGGGAGTTTGGTTCTTGAGGGGTATTGGGATCTGGAGGCCAGGGGCCGGGACAGGACTCCCTGTCTTTTCAGTGGGCTCTGAAACACAATTGTTATTGCTATTAACTGAGACTTGGGCAGTTATGAGCTCAGGAGTGAGGAAGGGTAAAGACAAGTACTCATGGTCAAGTACTGTCTTGGGGATTTAAATGTAATGTCCTGAGTATCACTGAAGCTTGTGAGTCCCAGCAATGCCATCAGTTCTGTCTGGCTGGGGCTAGGAAGTGCTGGATGGAGGCAACCATTAGGCAGAGCGAGGGAGAATAGGGAGGAGAGAAAAAGAAAAATCTAAACAAAAATCTTCCTGCCCACCTTCTAAAAAGCCAAAATTCCAACAAGCTTTTGAATTGTATGCTAAAAAAGACCACTAACAGGGTCAACAATCAGAATGTGAATTTAATCCATGTTACATTTACTTCAAAGAACAATATGACAGAGACTTTAAAGTGAATATTATTTAAGATGCTTCAATAGAGAAATAAAAACACAACTTACATCAAGTATGATCAAGAAATCATGAACTGAAGACAGAAAGTAAGAAGGGATCGATATTTCTGTATTAGAATTTCCAGGAAGAGAGAATGGAGAGAATGGCAAAGAATAAATATCTTGAAAGATAATAACTGAAAATTCTGGAATTGAAGGAGAGTATACAAGATAAATCCATCAATAAGCACATCATTGAGAAATTGCAGATCATCAAAGAGAAAGAGAAAAGTCTTAAGAGTTACCAGGAAGTAGAAATTAACCATGTTCCAGGCCTGCTGGAACACACCATGTTCTCAGAGCACAACAATTTCAATTGAGAACAATAATAAAACGGAAATAATATAGGAATCAAAGAAAGATAATAAAAAGATAGAAATCATAGTAGGTAGATAATTAAAAGATAAAGCTTCTAATTTATTGTGAAGACCAGCTTAAAAGGAAAATACACTTTATGATGTTTTCTACAAAGTAGTCTAATTTTAGATATACAAATATAACATTGGAAAGCGCAAAGTATTAATGAGGCATTTTGCTCATGGCTTGTTGGTTAACTTGCTCATTTCCAGTAATTCCAGCGTGGATGGAGGTGGTGGAGAGGAGGTAACAGAAATGATGCCTTGGCCTTGGAAAAACTTTTAAAAAGAAAACCTTTTAAGATTTTACCCAGTTGTTTCATGAAAATGGTTCAAACATGTGCCACATCCCTTTGTCCCTAAAGCGAGAGCTTTAAAAGAAACACCCACAAAAGCCCTTTCTGCAGGCAGCATCATGTCTCTCAGTTCTTTTTTAAACGTGACAAAAATCAGTGGTTAATTTAAGAAAAATTAAGTTCAAATAGCTGTGCGTATGTGTGTGTCCATGCAAGTTACATGTTAGAGAGAGAGAGAGAGGATGAGAGGAATTAGGGTAGAGAGAAGGGGAGAGAGAATTAACAAAGATGACCTGAATTTTTAAACTTTCATTGGTTGGTCTCACATAGAAAGAGCTGAAACCTTCTAGAGACTCTAACAACTATTCTAACAATCCTAAAGGCTGGCCAAATTTCTAATGAACTGGCTGGCTAAATGATGGAGATAAAATCAGCAGGCATACATGATACAGATTTGCAAATATTTATAAAATAAATAGAGCTATTAATCCTCAAATACATTAGATACAGACCAGCAGTCCATTTTGCTTTTGGTTGAATGCTATTCATTGCTGACTTTTGTATGTTTGAGATAAATATTCTTCATGTGCAGAAAACAGTAGGTTGGAGAGATGTGGTGCTTGAGAATAGACTATGGTACAAATAATTTTAATTTGTTCTGTGATTAGCACTCCGGGAAGGAATGACAAATAATTTATTTCGAATATCATCAGTCACATTATTCTCTGGGCTGACCAATTAGAAAAAGATTGAAAATGAGCCACAGTCTAAATTTCAAACTTTGTATTATATTCAACATTTACTATTCCTTCTGAACCTGAGGCTATATTCTTTGATCAATCTTATGTGCCTGAACACTGTCTTTTCTTGAGACAAACCTCCTTGGTCTCACGGGTACTTCGCATGGGTCTCCTCGGTCCGAGGCACATATGCAGGAAGACCATGCACCCAGTGCTGTATTCAGATCAGAAAACAATGTCTTCTCTGGGCTGACCAAGCAGAAAAAGGCAATACCTCTGAACAACCAGTGAGAAAAAGGCAGTTTCAGGGTGAACCATTTAGAAGAAGATGCCCTTCCTAGTCTAGGCTAAGGCCTAGTGCACTGGCTTAATGGAACACAGCTTGTATTTTTGTCCTGACTCAGGCCCCATTGGTTAGCTGCATTTGAAGTTTCAGTGTTCAGGAATTAAATGATCGTGTTTTGGTGCAAAATAGTGGTCCTTTCTTCTCCATATTGTAGGAAATTGAGACATTGATATGTGTGTTTTTTCAATTTTAGTTTTTCTCCCAAAATTGACTTGAGATTTTGGTGCCTGCTGCTAATGTTCATCTTGTAATCTAATGAAGATGGTAGAAGTATTATCAGAAAAGTATGTTTATAACTTTAAGTTTACTATAAGAATATTTCATGTGGCTGTGTACCATGAACACCATGACTTCCTGCCTTCCACCACCTGAACATCTTTGAAAATATCACTTTAATATATTCCTTAATGGAATAACATCTGACTCAGTTTACTGATGGAGCTTTAAAATGAACACATCCCAAAACTTGGGAATACCTATATAAAGCATGTGCTTATTTAAAAAGTTTAAGTAAAAATAAATAAAAAATATATCCTAATGTGTATCAGACTTTGAATAATGGCTTTTGATCAAAGGAAAGTGGTTGATCTGGAAGTTAAAATATAATTTTTTGGTATATTTTTATTTTAATTATACCCAAATTATGAAGTTCTTAAAAATAACTCAAAATATTGGCCTGGATGTGCTTGACTAATTATGCATTTATTGGCATGTTTACTTTTAAAAAACAAAAATTAATGCTAAGTAATAATTATCTTGAGCCATACATATGTGTGTATTCTATTGTTTACCTCATTCAGGCAAGTAATAAAGTGAAAGTGCATTATTGTCCACATGCCAATAATACATTACACCAAATCAATGTTCAAACACAACATTTTAGACATTTTTTACACCTGCATGGACAGCAATTCAATTATGTGCACTTAAATCTACAATATTATAAATGCTCATGGGGATGTTTGTTGACCTGAGCAAATAAATGGGATTTTCCCCCCTCACAATGTAATCTTCAGAATCTCAATTTATGTGGAAATTACAATTCAAGACTAAATAATTCAACATGTACACATCTGAGATTATTAGGGTGATGTATTAAGCAAGTTACATAGCTTTAATTTTTGACCTCTAGAAATTTATGGTCCAACAGACTTGTGCCATTAATTTTTGGAATGTAAATTCTCTCTGAGTTGGCATTTTTCTTTATTTACTTTGTAACTTAAATGTTAGAAATAAGGTGCACTTTTATTGTAATTTTTATATTAATTTTGATAAATTGCTTTATGAGTGACACATTTTAACTTAATGACAGGAACTTTGGTTTGCAAGGAAAATAATTGCGTGCATTTTCTTATGTGAGAATTGAATTTGGTTTTATAAACCTCTTTTTTGAGGAAACATAAGAAATAGCTCAGCCAAGTCATTTTCATTCAATTCAAAGTGAAAAGCACTGCAGATTCAATTTGAGTTTCTCTAAAAAGAGGCCTGTTAGGAGACGACGTTGGGTAGGATAATCAGGAAATACTTATAAGGAGGAAATAATCTCTGTTTATACATTTAATAGTGTGTGATAAAACCTGTGGATACTGGATTGCAGGCTTCATCGTCATGGCAGATGTTTAGGTATCAAACTCAGAGAGAAATGTTTATCAGTGAGGCACCAGGTAACCTGTAATGGCTTGGAACCTAGGCAGAGAAAATACAGTGTATTTATGTGGGAAAAGTCAGGAATACTGAAGCCATTGCATGTATTCTGGTTTCAAAATGTTTTAATATGGGAATTGGGGACTTAGAACTGTTGGAAAAGGTGGGAATGAAAGTCAGGTCATCTGCTCTCCATGAGCTCAGCCTGAAGCACTGAGAGTGGGTGCTCTCAAGAGCAAACTGGAATGCTGCTGTGATTTTTAGGAGAGCTACGGTTCTCAAAGATGCACCGGGAGTCCACTGTGAATCTCACAGGGACATGCAGTTGCCTTCAGAGAATGGACCTTTTCACCTCTTCTCATTCCAGATCTATTTGAGGGCCTCTCATTGGGGAGCGCTAGCCTGGGACCACATAGAAAGGGTACCTGGGGACACGTATTCCTGGCTTCTTCAGGCAGCTTGGAGCAGGGTATTGGTGGTGCTGATTTGACTCACTTTATTTTGCAGAGGGATGTGCCTCCTCTATTTAGGCACATATTCAATAATGTTATTCTTATTCTTCGGTTATCCAAATTTTAGAAAGTGAAGTTGTCCAGGGTAAATAAAATTCTAAATTTTGGAATATATGAACCTCTCCCCATATTGAAAAAGTTCAATGGACAAATTTCCCCACTGTAAATTAGGGTGATGAGTTTAAAAATCCAAAGCTGTCCAAGAGAGACTAAGGAACAGAATTCTATTCACTTCAAATCATGGACAACAGTGTCTTTCAACTGGGGACATACTTCCCTAGAATTAGCATAACAAAATCTTTGATGAGTAGGGAGAAAGGAGAGTGTGGTTTGAAGTCATCCATTAAAAGTTACTGTTGCTTTGATTTGGTTTTAGCCAATATATTTAATTCACATTAAAATTTAAGTCACATTAAAGAAGGTTTAAAACGTTTATTAATAGGAGACATGCATTACCAAGGTCTAGAAACATCGATAAAATGGGTCACATGGCATTAAGTCCTCAAATTGTTTACAGCCAATTCTACGTGTTTAAGGTTAACTCACGCCTGCCTGAGAGGATGCAAATTAAGGTCCTCTGGACTCTTACTGGAGCTGTACAGGGAGCTGGGGCTTTACTGTCAGGCATATCTATATAGGCTGAGATAAAGTTCCTTTAGGTGTGAAAGGAAGGCTTGTGGCACTTTGTCAAGAGAAGCTCATATTTCTGAGGCCTCAAGGGAATTCACCTATTTTTGCCTGTCTCTCTTGGCAGGTTCCTCTCTGTTTTATTACTATACTTGCTGGACATAATAGGAACAAAGAGGTTTTTTTTTCTTACATTATTTTCCAGTATTTGGGGTCTTAAGATGCGACAATTAATTCTGCCTCTTCTTTCCTCACTACTTTCGAGTGATTTAATTAAGAAATATGACTGCATGAGTTAGAAAGATGGAAATAATAGGAATATTAGTTTTATTACTAATAAGGTTGTTTTAGGGAATGAAATTTGACCTGTGGACATGAATTAGTCTCCCTAAATACTTCCCCCACATCTGGAAATTACAATAATCACTCAAGGAACAGTTTGAATCTGGAGAGCACCCACCTTTACCCAGAACCCCTGCCTTTCGTCTTCAACCCTGTCTCGGTCTGAGTTTCCATGGAAGATAAAGGTTCTAGTATAAGTAGTTTATTTGGGAGAGAATATAGGAGATGAGTGGGGAATGGATATAGGGAAGGGGAGAGGGCACACAGTGTGTTGATAAACCAGGTCTTCTGTTGGGAGACGGTCTTATCCCACAAGGAAAATCTGGGAAAAGATGTAAAACACGTGCCTCATCACTGCCCCTCCCACAGCGTAAGGGAGCCAAGGGAGTGGTCATTCCCAGGCTTTTCTGTGAGTGCCTGGACAGAGGGGCCTTCTGTGGTTTGGACAAAAACCCCTCAGGTTCAGAGATGGAGATACTGGCAGCTGGATGCCAGGGAGAGCACACTGGCAAGGCAGGATGAAAAGGGTATCCGTGAGGCAGTGATGACATCTGTTACGAACCCCCATAATGAGTTCAGAGAAAGACTGGTCTCCAGACCTGTTTCTAGACGATAGACTGTAGACGTCAAGGCTGACCCAATGCTTTCTTTTTCTTTTTTCAATCCCCACCTGAGGACATGGTCACTGACTTTTAGAGAGAAAGTGGGGGAGAGAGAGAGAAACATTGATCTGCCGCCTCTGGGTCACGCCCCAACTGGGGACCAAACCCACAACCTAGGTATGTGCCCTGACCAGGAATCAAACCCAGGACCTTTCAGTGTATGGAATGACATTCCAACCAACTGAGCCACACTGGCCAGGGCTGACCCTTTTTGCAGAGCAGAACCGAAGCAGAGGAGTCTGAAAACTTTTTTGTAGGCAGGCAGATCCAGAGAGACAGAGAAAAGAAGGGGCAGGGCCACTCAAGTCACTCCTTCTTCATTGAGAAGCTGGGAGGGGGCAGAAAGGAGGACTGGAGTTACCTTTCCAGACTGTTGCCTCCAGGAGAGAGGAGCAGAGGTTTTCTATGCCATGAGTCAATGTAGGAACAGGGAGAGAGGAAGGAAATGGTACTAAGGAGTAGCAGAATTATTCTTTAAATAGTGATAATAATTGTTTTATTATTTGTATTTTTTAAACTAATTGTTTTTTTATTTATTGAGGGGAGAGAGAGGAAAGAGAGAGAGAGAGGGAAACACTGATTTGTTGCTCCAGTTATTTATACATTCATTGGTTGATTCTTGTATGTGCCCTGACCAAGGACTGAACCTGCAACCTTAGTGTATGAGGACGATGCTCTAACCAACTGAGCTAGTCAGCTGGGACAAAAACGATAATTAACACCAACAATAGAGAAGAAATAAGTGTGCAAAAAACAAAAGGCACCATCTTTTCAGAAAATGTTTACAAGGTAAATGTAGACACTGAGGCCTTACTTACACATTGGTCTTTTTCTCTTTCTGACCAACTCTTTCTGCCGATCGCCTTTCCTTCTGTCTTTCTTCCCCTTTAATGATTAAGGCTTCATTGTCATGGTCACAGCTGTAGACTGTCATGGGTTTCATCTGACGGGCAGGGCGCAGGGCAGAGGAGACAAGGGAAGTGAGGTCTGACAGTGGGTTTTTGCAGTGATGGCGGGTGGTTGGAAAGGGGCAGCTAGGAGACAACCAGCTGCTCCAGGGAAGGGAAAGGAAGAGTGTCAGACTAATTAAAGCCATAGGTTGATGGGATGTACTGGTGTTTTTCAATCCCTTTTTTAAATAAGTAAACAACCCAAATATAAGTGTTTTGTAATTAATACCAAACCAGTCCATAGATAGTAAGAGGATAAGCTGCTATAACAAAATCGCACAAAAACACGATGGCTCCAAAAAAAAAGTTTCTTTCTCTGTCATCTGACGGTGCAGAGGTCGGTGGGCAGTCCAGGGTAAGTTGGTGGCTCTGGCCAAGGTCACGGGTGTCTTTTGTCTTGTTACTTTATTCCCGGGATGTGTTCCTGTCCATGATGTCAAAGCTGCTCACACTGTTATTTCTGCTCACAAAAAAGACAAAATAAGTGGAAGACAAGCAACTTCCTCTGAAGAATGTGACCGGGAAGTTCAATGCATCACTTCTGCCCACATCTCTTTCGTCAGGATATAGTCACAAAACCACACTTAACTGCAATGGAGGCTGGGGATTATATTTTCTCTCTGGGTATCCACGAGTCCTTTCAAAACTGTGGTGGGGGTGGGGTTTTATTACTAAAAGGAAAAATAAAGTAGAAGAGTAACTTTTGGGGACAATTAGAAAAAGCATGCTGAGACAGTCACAGAGATTTTTGATAATGTCATAGAAGTTCATATGTCCTATATTAAAATAAAATGTGTATTTTATTGTGACCTGAAATTCTGGTCATTGCATTTACTTTTAGGTCTCTTTACTATGATATGGCTGAAGGTGAGTTTCAATTTTAAATGGACTTGATTACGAGTACTGGGTTTATCTTATTTCAGCCTTATGAACACAGTTTTAAGATCTTTCTACCTGTATCTACTAGATTTTATTGTTCTTTCTTACAGTTACCATGAGGCTTTCTTTATTTTATCTTTACTCACATGCATTCTAATGCCTACATTTACTTTCTAATAGTTTTCTTATTTGGTCACCTAATATTGATTTGAATGTAGTATGGCAAAGGGTAAGTAAATATTTTGATATCTTCCAAAAAAGAAAAAAAAACCCAGCTTAAATAATGGTCTGAACTCAGGTCAGTGTAAATAACTTTGAATCATCCTTAAACCAGAGGCGCGCAGAAATATGGGTTGACTCTTGGACCACCCTTGGCCTTCTTTATTGTGTAACTGAAAACCTGCTTTAATATTATAGGTTAGCATGAAATACGGAGCCTTGTGCAGCTATTTTCGCAGGTTAGATGCTCAGAAATTGCTAGTCCTTTGGACCAAAGGTAACCTGAATCAGTGTTTGGCCATCTTTTCTAGACAAAAAATATTTGGTATTTTTTTGTTTGTTTAGTAATGTGAATAATATCCTATGTAAACTAAGTATAGAAAAGAATTATAGAAATTTCAGACATTGTAATAAAAGATTTCTCCTTCCTTTAAACAGCATAAAAGAAGAGAAACAACTAGCACAGAGCCTGGAATAATAGAATCTCAATAAATAGCAGTCACAGTTAATTACCTTTTATGTTGGTCACAGGACAAAGAAGTAATCAGTTTTCCACCAATACATGGCGAAACTTCCCACAGCTTTCTGGCAGTCATGCTGTATTGTAATAGGGAGCAAATTCACTGTTACAATGCAGACAAGAGTTCAGTTTGGAAATGTAAGGAAAGCTGGTTAGAGAAATACTCTCTTTACACAAACACGGCATACAGAAAGATCCAATAATTACAGAACATCTCCCCAGATTTTACTCTACTTGTGAAATACCCCAGGGAACTCAGCAAGCTTTTAGGGAAACTTTAGAGCTGTGGGAGTTCAAAAGACCTAGATGGAGGCTGTTTTTTATCCAGTTGTTTCTCTGGCATATAGACAGTGGTAATAGACTGGGATATTCCAGAACCCCTCTGTCCCCAACAGGACACCAGAATGTGATGGAAGTGGCATATGATATCTGTCCCTGATTGATATAAAAATAATCCTAATGATTTCGCAATGCTATGCCAGTTTTACTCTTTGAAAAAAGAATTCTAGCCTTCAATTTTTTCAGCCTTCTTCTCCTAAGTCATTTGCTACTAAATGCATGAACTCTTAGTATCTTCTCTTTCTTTACTTCCCAAACTTCATTTAGACTCCAGTTAATCATAGTAACTTTTTAAAGCTATGACATGATTCTTTTGGCACATTGAGGCCATATCCCTATTTAACTTTCTGGTTTCTTTACTTTAATAGAATTTACTTGTTTTAAATTCCTTTTCTATCTTACCTAAAGTTGACCAATGTTTCCTCAAAGGGTTCCAGATACTGGATGCAAATTTTGGCATCTCAAAATGCCTCCTAAATATTAGAAAACACTAGCAGTGGGGAAGCTGTTTACTACATTTTCTTTTCTTCCCTTCCCTTTTCTTTTTTCTTTCTTTTTTTGATAACTGACTTTTCTTTAAAGTCAGTTTCTTCTATTTATCCTCAACAACATAAATCTACATCTACTTGTTTATAAGATAGTTTGAAATCCCATGCAGTAGAAGCAGTTTTAATTTTTTGAAATTTAAATGGAGCTTCTAAATACATATTTTTAGAATTTTATGTCAATTTTTCTATAAAATGGAAATAAGCTGAAATAACTTTAATTCATTTACCTAACAAGAGTGAGAGTGGCCAATTTTACTTTTCCAAGCTCCTCAGTTCACAGATAAGATGAAATGTTAACACATACTAATGTCGAGTACGCTGGAGTTTGTTATTTATTCTTTGTAACAGTTTGTACTATTTTTGTACATAGCATTGTTTCCCTAAATAAAACAACAGCTCTGCCTTAAACCTTTTGATTTCTCTGGGAAAGTAGAGAGCTGGTTCATATCTTGGCTTCTGTCTTGCCCGTTTGGTTATTTTAGATTGTGGTGGCTGGTGACAAGACTGTACCTGAGCGTAGCTGAGAAGTGAGGAAGGGGGCATTTAGTGCTCAGTTAATGGTCACAGAAACAAGCAATGAATTAGGGCGTGATTTAAGCAGAGTGCTTTCTGGGCAAAAAAAATTATTTGATGGTAACGAATTGTCTGTCTAGAAAAGGCATAAAAACTCTCCCTTGGACCTCTGACCCCTCCCTCCCCAAATACATCTTGGCCCCTACATTTCAGCGGTTGTTCTTTTAACAAGGCTGTTTCTGCAAGTACACATTTGTCACATGCCTAGTTTATATTTTTCCAAACAGCACTTTCAGTAGGATTCCAGTAAGAACGAAAGGAACCTGAGTTTTCCTTCATGGTCTGGATGCTGCTTTTGCAAATAGAAGGTGGAAGGCATGTGGGCTGTGAAGAGGGGTCTTCAACTGCAGTTTCTCTTTCACTGCCCCCGCCCCCCCCCACGTATTTTTATTTATTTATTATTATTTTTTAAGGTCGACTAATTATAATTGTTCATTTTTCCTTTCCAAATGCACTTTTAACAGAAGGCTGTGCCGGATGGCCGCAGGAGCCCCCGCCAGCCGAGCCGAGCGGCGCCGGGAGAGGGCGAGGGGCGCGGGCGGCGCGGGGCCTGGCGAGGGGCGGGCGCGGGGCGGCGCGGGGCGGCGCGGGGCCGCAGTGGCGCTGCCCTCCCCGCGGGCGGGGGCGTCTCGCTGCTGACGGCCTCGGAGCACGTGGCTACGTCACGGAAAGCCAGGCTTTTCAATGCAAACTTCAACTCCTCCTCCTCCCTCGCATGCCTGTAACTCCCATCGCGCTGGGCGAGCAGCCGGAGGGGAGCTTTTCCCCATGCTCTCCGTCGTCGGAAACTGGGAGGGTGAGAGGCGGGGAGACGGGCGACTGGGGCACCCTCTGCCCGCTGCCGGCCTGACCAGGGGAGGGGGCGCCTCGATTGGCATCTTCTCTTCGCGGTGATAGAGAACTGCGGGTTCAATCCGATGCCACTGGGCACTGGCGATTGATTATAAAAAAAAAAAAAATCGACCCTGGGCGAAGGGAGGCTGTGTCTTCGGCTGTCAGACTCGATCTCCGAGGTGGTGCTGGTGTGTGAGTGTGCGCGCTGGTGGCTTTTTTCTTTTTCTTTCCTTTTTCTTTTTTTCTTTCTTTTTTTTTCTTTTTTTCTTTTTCTCTCTCTCTCCTAGGGGCTACACAATGGCAGTCTCCTCTCACTGAGATGAATCCTGCTTCGCCTCCCGCAGACCCACCCATCCTCATAGCGATCCAGTGAAGGCTATGGTTTTCTCTTTGGGCATCTTTTGTGCATTCCTGTTCTGCCTGATTAGTTCTGCTCTCAGTTGGGATTTCTTTGCTTTTTTGTTTGGCTTCATGCTGAAAAAGGATTTTTCCCCCAACCCTTTGGTAACGATCCAGTGGTGATCAAGAGGGATAAATCGTTCACCCTGGCCGAAAAAAAACAATCACTGAGAAGTCTCAAAGAAATAGACCACGTGAGGGGAAAAAACTGGGAGAAGATTCGGAATTTTATCGTTTTTCCTATGGTAAAACCGGTGCCCCTCTTCAGGAGAACTGATTTCAAATTATTATTATGCAACCACAAGGATCTCTTCTTTCTCAGGGTGTCTAAGCTGCTGGATTGCTTTTCGCCCAAATCAATGTGGTTTCTTTGGAACATTTTCAGCAAAGGAACGCATATGCTGCAGTGTCTTTGTGGCAAGAGTCTTAAGAAAAACAAGAACCCAACTGGTAAGCAAAACATGCATCATGTTATGTTTTTCCTCGTAATAGCGTGTCTGTTGCTCACGGAGCTAGATCTGCAGTTGTGCTCTGCAGGAAGGCGGGGAGGCGGAAAGGACCAGGACGGTGTTGCATGTCGAGGTGTTGCATGGATAAACAAGGAACAGCTGGATCGGCGTCTGTGCGCCAGAAAACCATGGCCAGCTTCCCTCGGCTGTGACACAATCTATCAGTAGGAGGGAGGTGGAAACTTTTTTTTTTTTTAAAATGTATTTGGTTGCCGAGGTTTGGTGGACTATTGAAGGGCTGTGGCTTAAGGTTTTTACCCGAGGCAGGTGAAGCTTCCGTAGTGGCCAGGAAAAAGCACTGCGAGCTCTCCGGACTTCTGCTGCAGGTTCGGGGACCTAGCTCGGTGCCGAGGACCTGCTCTAGACTTTCTGATGAGCTTGCACAATATTCGCCACCCCATCACCTCTCCTCAAAGTAAAAGATGCCCCCTCCCTCGCGGCCCCGCTCCGCCGTCAGCCCCCGCCTCCCTCCTCCGTCTGCTCCCGGTGCCCGAGTATTAACTCGTTCCCGGGTCTGCCTCCGACACCTCCTGCTACTGGCAATAGTTGAGCGGGGCTTATTTGGATGGGGTGGGGGTGGGGGGGGACTCCAGACCCAGATGACAAACTCGGCCCTCTCTAATATATGTAATTAAAACCCCCGTTTCAAAAGCAGTATCACACCCCTGAGTCCGGGTCCCACGGGTGGGATCGGGTCGGCCGTGAGTCCCTGTTTCAGTCTCCGGCGATCTTGCGCCCCCATTCTAAAGGGCTCCGACCAGGAAACTTGCAGTACATTACATAAGAAATGCAAATGCAGGTGATTCGGGAAGTTGGGTACCCGGGTTCACTTCCCGGTATTTCAGTCTGAGGTGCTTGGGGGCGGCTGCGGAGCTGTGGGAGAGCAGCCCCGGGAGGCCAGGCCGGAGGGCTGCGTGGTGGTGGCGGCACGCCGGCGAGAAGCTTGGGAGCAGCGGGCTCGGGAGCGGTGCGCGCTGGCATAGGGGGTGTGTGGCGTCACCCCCGCTCGGTTCAGGATGGGGAGGAAGAAGGGGCCCGGTGTTTGTGTCTGGGGCAGCATTGGGGGGCGGGGGCGACGAGGGCCGGGCCCTCCTGCAGTGACAGCCGGGGCGCTGGAGGCTCCTGACGCTGACACTGCGGTGTAGTAGATCATGGATCTCCATAGCCCCGCTGGCACCCGGATCCCCAGCCACCCGGCAGCAAGTGGCTGCCGCCTCCCTGCCTCGGGAAACCTTGCTGAGGCGCTGCAGCTGGGGCGGCGCGCTCCAGGGGGCTGGGTGCGAGAGGAGGGGGAGGGGAAGGGGGTGTGGGTAGGCTGGGGGCGGAGGCGGTGGGGGCGGAGGCTGAGCTCGGGGTGCGTGCCCACTGCTGCGGCAGAAGGAAGCTGCGAGTAGTTAGCGGGTCCGAGAGAGCAGGTGCTCGCGTGCGGGCGGAGGGCGCCCCGCAGTTGCCCCCGGCGGGGAAGTTTGCGTGGCTTTTGAGGCTCCGGGAGTAGCCTCTGCTACCCGCGGGCGTGGCGCTGCAGCGGGCTCCGCGCCTCTGCCCGGGAACGGTCATCCCCGGCCTCTCCCGGTCCCCGCCGCCGCCTCCTGCGAGCCCTCCCGCCCTTGTCCTTTTACCCTTCCCTCTCACCTCCCAGCCTTCGGCGGCTCTGAAAGGCCGGCGCCGTGCCGAACATTCCCCAAGGAGAAGCAGCGTTGTCGCCTCACCACCCGCCTTGCCAATTCAGCTGCGAGGCGGCCCCCACCCCCCGCAGCTAGCCCCACACTTGTTGATGCCTCGATCATTCCTGGGTTTGCAACAGTGTCTCACGAGTTAATGTGAGCACCCTTCTCACAAAGACTTCCCAAAGTGGGGCACGCCGAGGGCTGTACTTGGAAGGGGAGGGGTTACTCCCTGACACAGTAAGAGGAGTGATTTTTGAAGCTTCCTTGTATCCTCTGGAAAGATTTAGCCCCCGTCTGAGAAAGGAATAGTGTAAAAGCATTTAAAAAAAAAAATTTTTTTTTTTTAAATACTTGGCCATTTGTCTAGGGACCTTGAACTCAGCCCCTCCATAGTACTGGAGAGTGGGAAATAACTCAGCAAAGACTAGTAAGCTTCCTTACTGGCCTTTATAGTGTGTGTGTGTGTGTGTGTGTGTGTGTGTGTGTGAGTGTGAACAGTTTCACTGGATACAGTAACTTCCCCCAACACCAGGCACAAGACCTTTTCATTCCACCTCCCCTACCTACCCCACGTTCATCTCTCTGGAATAAAGTAGATATTTTTTTCTTCCAAGGTGGTTTGGAAGGTGTCAAACAAATGACAAATTATTTTTAGAGCGATTTCTTTTGAACCTTATGAATGCTAAAGTACTTGGGTGTGTATCAGGTTAACTCAAAGTGTGCCAACAACATCACCAACTATTCTAACAGGATAGTTTAGTCTTAGATTGACAAGGGTTAGCATTTTTTAAATAATGGAACATTAATGTGTCACACTCTAAATCTCCCCTTCTAAAAGTTCTTGTTTTTTGAGCTGGAATCAAACTCATGCCTAGTCATTCCCTTTCAGCATTGTAGTTGGCGAGCTCCATTCTCTTTCTGCTATTAACATTAAGCCTGAAATCATTTTCAGGTTTTTGATCCCAAGATAGCAGTACAACTAAGAAGTTAATTGGGTAATTAAAATGAAACAAAGACTGAAATCCTCTTGACTGTTAAAACCAAAAAGAACAGATTGACTACTACCTATTATGTTATCTTAAATCTAAAATGAAGACAATTAACTGGTTTCAAACTAAGAAGCTTGGCAGAATACCACAAAATATCAGTGCTAGGATCATGAATTTGGTGCAAAGACTCCTTATTAGATTATTTTTTTCTTCCCAATCTTTGCAAGTTATAAAATAATGTACTGATTATTCCCAATTCTTTACATTGTCAACAAGTGTAGGTAGTCTGGTCAAGGGTTACTGGGAGGAATTTCAGAGCTCTGCTACATAATCAGGTTGGTGTGGAAATAAGCAGATAATAGAGCGATGAACTTAAGGGCAAAGTTACTGATTTATGCAAGCTATTAATTAGTATTTAAATAGGAAGTGTTAATGAAATAGTTTTTGTAGTTTTTATGAAGAACATGAAGAATATATTTGCACAATACAGTACGTGCTTTTAAAAATGAATGGTAATAGCATAGAAATCCTTGATATATATTTACTATCTTAATAAAAATGAACAAAATCTCACAATACAACTATTATCAGAGAGCACACACACACATTTAAATGTCCTACTTTCCCCTACTTTCCTAGCAGAGCAATAGCTATATGTTTAGAATACATGTTACCCGATTCAATTTTCACTGGTGTATGTCATGCAAAGTGACTGTATTTTAGGCAAACCATTAAATAGGAATAATAAGTCCAAGGCACTTATTTTGCCTAGAGGAGGGCTAGATATGTTTCTTTAAACCAGTAATGATACTTTGGATTAGCCAGTGTGTATCACACACCAGTTTGAGAATTAATCTGGGTCATTGAACTTTGAGTGATGGCCGCAAAAAGGAAGTCCACGATAAAGATAAATCCTTTAAGGTCATGTCATGAATCTCTCTTCAGACACATAGTTTACAACAAGCAAAGGAAGCCGCGGGCCCTCGAATACATATGCCCACTTGACCACACGCACGAGACCCCCAAACTTCCATGGAATGATAGGATTTTGGAAAGCGCAGATTTTAAGATAAATTGTAACTGAAGTTAATTTTATTGAGTACCAGTGTTCGTGGCAAGGAGGGTAGGAAGCAGATGCCCTAGATCTACTTTTGCAGAGCATATTTAGAAAATCCCACACACTGGAGGCCCTGAGTGTCCCTTTCTGAACTCAGTTTCCCTCTCTGCCCTGTAACTGAGATGAAACAAGCAGGGCTTGGTAGGATTTATCAGCACTTTCTATTTCCTGCTTGCTTTGGTGTCTTTCAGCTCTGCTTTTGCCTTTCTCTAAGCTGTTTTAGGTGGCGAAACACCTGGTATGTCAGTGTTACTCATGTACATATACGTTATTCTTTTAAAGCTACTTCCTTTACATCTAGGGCTGTCATGGCTTTTAGAAGTGAGAAAATAGGGACAGAGGGAAGAAAAAAGAGTAAGCATTTTTTACGCCTTCTCGGCTTGCCGACTCATCCTGGTTTCCTGTAGGGCTGGGTGAGCCACCAATGGGCCACAAATCTGAATTTCTAAACACTGAGCATGTATCAGATGGAGACACTCAGACTTATATCCAAGTTAACAAGTGTGAAATCCAATGCATGATAATCTAAACTTGGTTTTCACGATGAAGATGACTTTGGCTGTACCCATTTCCAACTTGTTCCTTTCTTAGACTGCATCCACAGCTCACATTTTTTCAAATGATGCATTGCTTTCGGAAGGTGGTAAGCGAATTCTACACTATATTTCACTTTCCCCGCAGGGAATCATTCCTTTAAACATGCTCAAACCCAGTCTTCCATGTTTTAGCAACACAAACATTGGGGACTTTTGTGAAGTGTTGTTATACATATGGTAGCAAGAACAACAACCAAAGTTTTCCCTCCTTAGCACATTTTGGCATCATAACTCACTCACTTGACTCATAAGCTTTCTATAAATACTGTGTAGATGTCTCAAAATGGAAGCATTTATTCAAAATAGTTTCCTGTGCCTTAGGGGAAACAGTCGGGATGTTTGAATGGTATAGTTGAAACACTGCATTGTGCCTGTATTAATAATAAAACCTTTGAGCCCAAGTTAGTACCGTCTCCGGGAGGGACTGTGGGTCAGGGAAACTCCTACAGACACACCTGCCTGCCCAGTGCCACAGTCTGGGTGGTGGTGCCTAGGATTCTACTTTGTGTGCCACACCAGATACAGTTGCAAGGATTGAACCTGAGCACTGAAGGGCAGGGGATCTTCTGAGGGAGATTCTCAGTTCCCTCATATGCCCGTAGAAGTACACTAATGTTTTTGCTATTCTGCCTTTTAAGTACCAAGTATATCCTGATGAGATATATATGTGTGTGTGTGTGTGTGATATATATATATATTTCCCTAGTTGCTACAAACTAATTTTCTGCTTTGTTCCTTATGTAAAAGGTCGGATGATGAAGCCCAGGGAGGTTGAACAAAGAATTCCCAGGGTATCCCAAACATAAAGGCAAAAAGGGGTACAATGCAGACATGCTTTACAGGGAACGCGAAGTTTTTATTTAATCTACTAACACCATCTAAGAAAGTCACTCAACGATCGTTGGGCACTATCGCCATTATCATTGTCCCCTGACAAAAACTCTGGCTATGACACATCACAGGTTCTTAATGCATTTTTATTAAGTGGATTCTAGTGAGAAGTAGGATTCTCTGAGACAGTTCACTGCGCCCCTTGGTACTCTCAGGCCCTGCACGGAAAGTGTGGGGGCACCATTCGTGTCCCTCTGCTAGAGGGACAAGCATTCATTTTCTTTTGTAGACTTTGATTTTCTTCTTACAAAGGAAGGCGTTCGGCCCGAGCAGCTGTGCTCCCCTTCTCTCTGGTGAACCCCGTTCTGTGAGGATGGTGACCGGGCTCCTTCCTGAGGGCAGGTCCGGCCCAGCCTCCGGCGGCGGTGGTTCGGGAGAAGCGCCCCCCTCCGAGCGGCGGTTCGGGGGGAAGCGCCCCCCTCCGAGCGGTGGTTCGGGGGAAGCGCCCCCCTCCGAGCGGTGGTTCGGGAGGAAGCGCCCCCCTCCGAGCCCGGCTTTCCGGCCGTCGCGCCGCCGGCTGCAAACTCGGGAGCCGCGCGCGCTTCCCTCCGCCGCGCTCCCCTCAGGAGCTTCCTCCTTCCCGAGCCGCGGTCAGAGGTGGCGGGCGCGGGGCGCCGTGGCCTCGGGCCGGGAGCCCCGGAGTCTTCAGGGGCGCGGCCCGGCAGGCCCCACGGCTTGCGGGAGAGCCCCGCTCTCCAGGGCTCTGTGCCCGTTCGCCTCCCGCGAGCCCCGAGCCGGCCACCTCCGCGGCGCGGGTCTCCTTCCAGGAGTCGGGCCCCCCGGCGCTGCGGCCCGAGCCGGGCTCGGAGTCGCCTACAGGAGCCCCGCGAGGTCGGTTACGGAGGCCAGGCGCGCTCCTCCTTCGGGTGTGACCGGCGGCCAGACTCCTCGGACCCGCCACCTCGCGCGCCCCTCGCCTCCCAGAGCCCGGGCTCCGCTGCGCAATGCGGCGGAGGCGGCCCGTCCGAGCCGCCGTAGCGCGGGAAGTTTGTGTTGCCACAGAGACGACCTCTAACCTTCGGGGGGTCCCCGGGGGCTGGGAGAGCTTGGCCGCGAGCACGGCCGTTACTATGGAAACCACGTGGCCGGAAGCCGTGGTTTTGTCGCGACCCCGGCCGGCGCCTTAGTCGCTGCGCACGTTTGCGGGCCGCGCGCCCGACGTCCACGCAGGGGCGCTCGGTGCGGGAGTCACGTGGCCGAAGGGCGGCAAGAGTTTGGCCCCGGCCCACAGGTGGCCGCCTGCCCCGCCCGCCGAGCCGCGCGCTGCGGGGCTGAGAGGAGGGGCGCGGGCCGCGGGGGGCTCCGTCCTCCCCAGCCCAGGACCGGAGAGGAGGAGCCGGGGCGCGGTTTCCCGCGGCTGCTGAGGTCTGTGGTCTCAGAGCCCCCGGCTTTGCTCCCGGGTCTCAGGGCCCCCCAGCTCTCGGGCTCTAGGCTTCTGCCCCTTTCCGCCCAGTGCGGACCGTAAGGGAACTTTCCCGGGACCCTGCCGAGTGTGTTTCAGTTGTGTCCTGAGATCATGGACGGGCCCGGGGGAGCAGCGCTCCGCGACCGTGCGGACGGGCCCTGTTGGAGGCGCGCCGGCGCCTTCACGGTGGAGGAGGTGGCTGTTCCAACAGCTAATTTTATTTTATTTTTATTTTCTCATAATAAAACTTTTATTATGAAAATGTGCAAACATTGAAAGAATTTTAGCATATTAAAAGTAGTAATGTTGATATCTATGCCCAAGAGCTAATTTTCAATTTAGACACAAACCAGCAGCTTGGAACCTGGGAAGGGTCAGACAGGTGGTAGTTACAGGTGACACCAAGAGAGCCGAGCGGGTGGTGCTGGCACGGATGGCATCCCCTTAGGCCTGTCGTATCCCCCAGGCCTTTTCCTGTCTCAGCACTTTTTGGGGGAGAGTCTGTCTACACTGGCTTGTTTTTCCTTCTGTCATCTTGGGGCTACCAGGGGGGAAAATCCCAAGCATTTTAAATCTTAAAAAACACACACTTCATTGTAAATTTAGAAATTGGAAAAGACTATTTTGAGGGCAGGATGATGCAAAACTCACGAGTTTGTAAAAGAACAGCTGTATCCAAATTGTGTTTCTGGTAGATGGAATAAATTAAGGTTACCTGCACAGGCAGCTTTAAACTTTTAAATGACTTTTTTTTGTTGGCCTAGTTACCAAATAGCCTTTCCTTCTGATAAGAATGACCTTTCTGAAGTTCACATTTCAAAGAAATGGCCTTCAGTTCTTCAGAGAAGATGACAGGGTAGAATATTTACATCACAAAGGCACTGGGAAAGAATGCAAGTTCCACCAAGAAGGATTTCTGTCTCCTAAATCCAGATTTTGACAATACTTACAAGTCTTTATAGATGAATAGGGGAGGTGTTGAAATTGGTAAAAAGGATAGGTAGGCTTTGAATTGCTTCTTGAGCTGCGTTTCTGTTCTTGTAAGGGCTCAATTTATACGACAAGGCAGTTGTTTTTAATTTTTTGAAGAATTGAGTTTCCACCTGTATGACATCAAAGGACGGACCATCCAATCAACTTCATTATCTTCTATTTCCTTTTTTAGATAAGGGGGAAGATCTTCTACTCAGATGAAAATCAAAAGATTCTGTGTTTTAGATTTCTTTCTTTCCCTCTGTGTGCGTAGTTTTATTTAGTTCAAGGACGAAGGCCTAAGAAAAATGTTCCTATCAGGCTCTGAATATCAGTTTCCAATTTGGCCAACTTCTAACCATAGAACTACTTTTATTTATTTTTTATTTAAAATATATCTTTATTGATTTCAGAGAGAGGAACAGAGAGGGAGAGAGAGTTGGAACATCAATGATGAGAGAGTCATTGATCGGCTGCTTCCTGCACACCCCCAACTGGGAATCAGAGCCCACAACCCAGGCATGTGCCCTGGCCAGGAATTGAACCTCCATCTCCAGGATCCTAAGCAGATGCGCAACTGCTGAGCCACGCCCGGCTGGGCCATAGAACTACTTTTAAAAAGTCCTTTCAAGTTTCTTGTCAGATTTCAGTTGGGACAAACAGTAAATATTCCTGGAATTGTTGAACAACCCATTCGATTCAAGAGGTATCCCCAAAGAAGGTGCAGAAGATTCCACCCTCCTGAGATCCAGAGCCACCCCCAAAGATAACCACAAGGAAGACAATTCCCCTGAGGCCTGGCAACCATCACTAGGACACTAGCCCAAAATGGAGTGCAACCCACATTTCTGTTGAGCCGTATCTATCTGCGAATGGAGTGAAGCCCACATTTCTTTCTGGCTGCATTTTGGGGGCCCCCAACCTGACGGTTGCCAAGCCAAGTTCTCAGGACACAGAACAACACAAACAAGAAGGCATTAGCTTTCCCTGGGAGAGAAAGAATCAATAACCAATAGGACTTGGAAAGGAAGGCACAACATGAAGTTTTAACTTCCTCTCTTGACTGATTACTGACTACAGACAGATCTAGGAGGGCCAACTGGTAAGAATTCTCAACCTTTGCTCACTTCTGCCAGTTTTTTCAGGATACCATCTGTAAGCTCTAGAGTGAAGGGTGTTTAAAGTAGAGAGCTGAGCTCCTGTATCTACCAGAACTTGGTAATGCTTTACATTAATTGTAGTTTTAGTTTCCCCTTAGCTATTTAAGTAGTGGTTTACTGGAGAATCCCTCGGAGTCCTGTCAATCCTAAGAGGGGCCTATAGGGAGGCCCTCCTTTAAGGACAGACATGGGGGCATCTGTAAGGCCACTAATTTGGTGGACTTTTGTTTATAGTCTTATAGTCTCTAGAGTGGAAAGGAAATTTGGATAGTGGATTAATAGGCTGTGAGTACTGAGATAAAGGAGTGTGATAAAGGGGAATAGTAGAAGTCGTGTCAGTCTTAATATCTTTTTTTAGGTACCTGTTATGTCCTCAATTTTCTTTAGCCTCTTGCAATTAATCTTTCAGTGAAACTATTTTGGAATCTTAACCGTTTTGAGGCTTTTATGCCAATTAAAAAATAGGTATTCCATTCTGTTTGTTTGACTTGGGAACTGTTACTTTCCAGTGCATTTATTAAATGATCATCTAATTGAAAATGTTCCTCATAAAGACCCTTGTAATTCTAGGTTGTCTTAGTAAGATTTTTTTTTGCCATTTTTGTAGATATCTACAACTTCTAGGACCACAGTTCTCAGACATAAACTAAACAGGTAGCATGCTTAATTCTTTGAAACTTGAGGCTACCATTTCTTTAGCCAAGCCTTGGGTCTCTTGGAGCTAAATTAATACCTCTGTGGGATATGTTGCTGAGTGGGGAATTTTGTGGTATTTTTCAGTGTACCTCATTGCATGGGATTTTTCTTGAGGTTGATGGGTGGCTTAGTGTTGCCCTAACTTCTTTCATGACCAACTTATTGTAGTCTTAGAGTCAGGTGGAGAACATTCTATCAGTTTTTAAGGCTCAACCTTGTGCTCACCAGTTTTGTGACATTGGCTTCCAAGATTCTCCTTAGCAATAGATCTATTCCTTTCTATATAGTGGCAGATGCCCTATTGGCTTTTAATAATCCACCTTGTGCCTACTTAGATTTTGATGTGCTGTTCATCAGAAAAGTCTGAGTTTCTTTACTTATTTTATTTCCCTAAGTGCCCCAGCTGTTTATACTGTAGGCCAACCTTGAGACTTTTGGAGTCCCCTAACAGCTGCCACCCTAATTCAACCAGACTGAATTTCTGGCTGGCTGTGCACAGTTCCAGAGACTTGTGGCCAAAGGTATTTGCCTTATAGATGAAGTTGGCCACAAACCCAAATTATGTGGCTCACTCAGTCTCACCATGAAATCCTAGAGTCTTTCACACCCCATTTTCTACCCGGGAGGATTAAGACATACATACCCGAAGAGCTCAGAATACAAAATAAACAGAGCTCAATCTGAGAGAAGCTTACCAGAGATCCCTGAGAGGGGCCAAAGAGGCAGCAAGCCAAAAGGCCTCTGTGGGTACCTTCACCTACATCTAGGAGCTGTCCCCGAAATATCTTTATCAGCTGTCTGGATCCCATCTTGTTGTCAGAACTGTCAATTGACAAAACTAAAACAATCTAGTAACAAGTTTGATGTCCTTTGTTCAAGCGAAAACAAGTCACGGATTGGGGAGTACAGTGCCTCACAAGACAGAGCATTTTTCCTGAGACATTATGGGCAAGAGTGAGGCTTATGGAGAGCATTAGAAGAAGCAACGGGGAAATGGTGCGTGATTGTCTAGGAGATTGGGATTTTCTTATAAGGGTAGGAGGTGCTATTTTCTAGGGTAAGGTAATCCAGCCAAAGCTGAGTTGGAGGATTGTGATTGGTGTATGCTAGTTTTCCTTGACAGGTATTTCCAATGCGTGCAGGCTGACTAAGGTTTAGATTTATGACATGGGCCAGGCCAGTGGGGTGGCCTCCATTCTGTGGGTCCTTCAGGTTTGAATTAACTTTTCAATAGTCAAGAACAGATCCTGTGTTCTGTGTGATGGTCAGATTTACCCTTTAGACAATCTTTATGACTATGGAGTGGAAAATAGCTTTGAGTGGGGCAAGGCTGATGGTAGAAAGGCCACAGAGGAAGCAATTGGAAGTATAAGTGGTGAAGTCCAAAATAAGGCAGTGAAGGGGTTGGAGTGGAATTGGAGTCCAGTTATCTCAGTGGTTAGTTTGTGTTTGGGAAGGAAGGAGAGAACCTGTGGTTTTGACCATAGGTTTTTGATTTGGACCACTCCTGTTGATCCTGATCCACTGATCACTTGCCAGTAGAACACCCCCATCTCCTTGAAACATGGAGTAAAAATTTGGCTCTCTCTAGACTGCTCATATCCAAGGGGCTGTGGTAGGTTTTAATAGGAAATAGAAAACTTTAACACATTTCTTGTCCTACATCAAAATTTAAATAGGCAGTTCTAGGAGAGTTGCTCTGGGACAAAGAGTTCATTTTCTTGACTTCAAACCTGGAAGTACTTAGGGACGGAAAATATGCTTTATAATAAAGTCTAAAAGTTCTTTTTATGATAATATACAATTCTTTGTCAATAGCATATGTTTCTGTGCACAATACTTTGTTCAGTTTGAGGATTCAAGTAGTGTACTTAAAAGCCAAGTTTTCAGATAACTATTCATGTCTGGGAAGAAAAGAGAAGGAAGTGTGAACTTTATTGAATTTACATATGTAAGTGTGTGCACCTGCTTTTTAGATAGAAATGAATGTAGTTGTAATTAAAATGCCTTTTTTCCATATAACATTTTGTTGTCTGTGCAATTATAGTGGCTCACTGAAGTGTGTGGTACCCTCTTCTGTAAGGCTGCCTCTTAGATAAAGTGTAGTTTGGGAGGAATTGTAATCTCTAGTCTTTCCAATTCCTGTGTGGGGCACATGATATACTATTGTTGGGCTTTGAAAAAGATGAAACATGAAAATAAGAAGGCTTAAAGACTAAAACAATTGAATGGTTAATTTTTTTTTTTAAACAACCACTTATTTCAAAGTCTGAAACTCATCTCCTTTGGCTGTGTTACTATTGTACACCAGGTGCTGTAATTCTTAAGCAAAGAAAGGATTTTGCTAAGGACACCTGAGTCAGTTTTCTAATTAAACACTCAGTAGTCACCATCATTTTGCCTCAACATTTTCTGGTGGGGCAGATTGAAACAGTAACCCAATATGCTCTTTCTTTCTTTATTATACAATTACTTGACTTGAGTCCTAGGAATTTACATTTCTTATTAGCATAATTATTTTTTTTTCCTTTTAGGTTTAAGTTATCTACTGACATGCCAATTAAGTGACATAAAATTCCTCATGTGTCAGACATATAATAATGAATATAAAATATTGGAAATACTAGATGTTAGAAATAATGATGCAGTAACAAAAAAAGTTAAAAAGGATAGACATTTTGCATCATTATTGCTTTTCTAAGTATATTCCTTATAACATCTTGGGAATAATCTTAGAGAACACAGTGCTGAGGGGATTGGTACATCTGTGGTACACATGCCTTTCCATGGGGACGTTAACCAGGGGCACACGTACTAAAGACAGAGTGTGGCCTGACCTTCAGAGCCATGAAGTCTGGTCAGCTGTGTTCTGATCTCTTGCCCTTAGCTTTAGCAAAGAACTTTTCCATCACTGAGAATTCACTCCTTTGTCCCACTCTCCTCATATTTGTACTGTCATACACCAGATTTTTGTCTTTTGACATATTTCCTGTTGTCATGTGTTTCAAAAGTTTTGTCATCAATTTACCCTTCAGGCAAGGTTGGGATTAGAATTCAATTGGATTTTCAGCTTTCACATGCATTACATTAGGGAGAAAAGGCAAAAAGAAATGCTAACAATACAGTTGTCAGAAAGCAAATGAGACACATTTGTCTGAACTTGAGACATTTACCCAGAGTAGCACTTACTTGACTTCATTTATTTATTCTTATGCTTCAAATAACATGTAAAAAGCTGTAATGTAGATTTATTGCTTTATTAGGTTATGTAATAAAATGATTTTGGAGTATTATTATAAGTAAATATTCCACCTACTATTCCCACTAATGAAGGCACATTCGACTTACTAGGTTTAAAAAAGCATGTTTACTCTTCTACTTTAACAGAAACATTGAATTATTTTGAGTCCTGTTTTATCATTATCTATACTCTAAATAAGTGATAATAACAATTTTTAGAGAACACTATATACTAGGTGCTTTACCAATATTAATCCTCAAAACCACAGGTAGGAACTTTTGTTATATTTATGTTAAAGGATGAAGCCCAGGCACGAAGAGGTTAAGGAACTTGCCTAATGGCTTTCAGCTAGTAATTGAAATATCTTGGTACAAACCCAGATAATCTTACTCCACAGTGCATACTCTTAAATCCCTGTATTGCAGCTACCTCTCTAAAGGACCTACTCAAAGAATGTATGTGAAAGTGGCCAGTACCGTATTTGTGTTTCCCTGAATCATTATATCCTGAAACTAAAAAGGACTGCAACATAGTCACTGTTAAGATATTCAGAACTTGTAATGCTTTCTTATTGAGCGTAATTTACATACATTAAAACACACAATTCTCCATTGTGGCATTTGGTGTCTTTTGAATATTGTGCGTATCCCTATAACTGCCACACCAATCAAGATGTAGAACATTCCCATCACTCCAGAGAACTCCCTCTTGGTCATTTACTTCACATCTGGGCCTCGTCTAAGAAGCAGCCACCATTGTTAGGTTTCTTACTCTACCTAAACCCGTAGTAGAACCTCGTATCATTAAATCACGGAGTCCTCACACTTTTGAGTTTCCTTCTTTCACTTAACATTGTTTTTGAGATTCATGCATGTCACCGCACGTTAGATGTGTGGAATTTGATGTGATAGCCTCCGTTTTTTTGTTGTTTTTTTTAAACTAGAAACTCCTAATTGAACAGACTCATTTTTACTTAATATGCAGAAATTTTCCAAAACTATAAAGATTTTAAGGCTAACAAGTTAGCCTGCTTTAGTTACATCGATTGATGCTGGCTAAAGACAGGAGACTTCTGGGTCAGAGATAAAGGACTTTATTACGCAGGGCACAGCAGGCAGCATGAGCTTCGTGTTCTCGTTGGTTCTCCTTGTCCCCAAACAACGGGCTGAGCTGGCCCCAGTGGATGCTTGCACACAGTGGGTTTGTTTCACAGCTGAGGCACTCTGCGCATAGGCATCCCCATCTTTTAAGGAGTTTCTGCACAGCTGCCCAGCTTTTGCCCTGCAGGGAGGCATTATTTTGAGGGAGGCACTGATCTGGTCAGGAAACAAAGCTGTTCTGTAATTTGAAAGGAGGCTCTATCCCTAGAGTCCCAGGTTGCGACACCTTTGCATAGATAATCTGAGGCAGAAGCAGTTACAGGACATGCAGAAATCCCGTGGATAGTTCATCAAACTGTTTCTGCAAAGCAACCCTTTCTTCCCTTTCTATTTTTCTCAGGACTGACATTCTTATTGTTCCAAAGATGAACTTAATCTGCAGAAAAAATGTCTGTTATTTGGAAATTGAAAAATGATCCTGAGGTTTTGAGAAGATAGACAATATACAATCCTATACGATAAACTTAACAGCTACAAGGAGATGTTTAAAACATTCCATAAAGATTTATTTTTTTCGCCCATATGTACTTAAGCTAAAAGTACAGAGAATACTAGAAATGAGAAAGAGTTCTGAACAACTGAAGGCTAACGGAGCGCTGAAGGTCCTCTGGGATGTAAGAGAAGAGAGAGATCTTTCTGAGAAGTGTGACCTGAGCTGACTCTTGAGTGCATGTTTCAGTTGACAGGATGAGATAAGTATATTTTTGGCAAGGGGAGTAAAGTAAGTGAAAGTCAAAGGCTGAGTGAAAGGTACATGTTTGGGGATTTGTGAGAATGTTAATGGAATCATATTCTGAAGGATTAGGGGAATCAAAACTTGAAGTCCAAAAGCGTGGCAGAAGATTTAGACTGTATGTGGAAAAAACGAACTAGAGAACATTTCCAAAATGGGGAGTAAAATGCTTGAGAACTGCTCTATTACAGTCGGAAAGTGTAACTAGTGTAACTGATTGTGGGAGGGGTAGTACTGGAGAGATTTCCTAATAAGAACTCAGTGAAGTGAAAACGTCCTTTCCTTAGTTGGAGATGGGAAACGGGAACTTGGATGAAAGCATGGTTCTTCTGAGTGAGGCAGAACATGGGCAGGTGACAAATTGCCCAGCAGCTGGGGAGGGCTAAACCAAAGGCACACGGAGAAATCATGCAGCAGGAAGGGAACTGCTTCCTCTGAGTTTTGAAGGATGACTGACGTTAAAGGTGTAAGTTGTGGGGTCATTGCAGAGGCTCCTGGGAAGGTGGCTTCAATCTACTCTTTGAAGTCATAGATGACTTGTTGAGAATGTGACAGGAAATGCAGCTCTATGCTGTTGATAGTTACATCTAGCTGATAGTTAGATGAGCATATATACATATATATTTTATATGTAATTTGAGGACACTTTATAGTTTAAATTCTGTTGTTCTGGTGGCTTTATTGGCTTTCTAAATAAGGGAAGAATGGCATTTAATACTTGCTTCAAGGTATAGTACTAAACATCTTTGTAGTATTTAGGTACTTGTAGCAGCAGTTTATTTTCCTGCAAGATGATGTTTTCTTGTGAAATTCCACAACTGGGAAGGTTGTGGAACCTTCCCACAACTCAGAAGCTGTTTAGAACATTAACAACCTGGAACCCATTTTTTTTTTTTTCCCCCCCCTGTAACAATCCCAATATGCTGTTCTGGCTCTAGTTGGGACATATGTTTTAGTAACTCTTGATGACCCTGATCAAGGATTAGTGGAGGGTTTCATTAAGAGATACTTTGCTAAAAACACAACTTTTGGGACTGAATTTTGATTTTCCCCCTTTCTGTTATAAAATATTGTTTTTTAGGAGGTCAATATCTGTCTCTTGGATGTCTTAAAAGTTTAAGAATGCCACAAAATTTATAAAAATAATTTTTGTTAAAACAAAAACATAGCCTGGCCGGCGTGGCTCAGTGGTTGAACATCGACCTAGGATCCAGGAGATCGAGGTTCCATTCCTGGTCAGGGCACATGCCCAGGTTGCAGGCTCTATCCCCAGTGGGGGGTGTGCAGGAGGCAGCCGATCAGTGACTCTCTCATCATTGATGTTTCTCTCTCTCTCTTTCTCTCCCCCCCTTCCTTTCTCTGAAATCAATAAAGATATTTTAAAAACAACAACAACGAAAACCCACATTAAATTATTAATAGCTATTCAGGCTTTACAAAATGTAACTAATAATGCCTTATAAGCAGTAGTTTCATTTCTTTGATTTAAAGCTAGGATTCTTATTAGACATCACAGTTTATAAGACTGATATTTATAGGGTCACAAGCATAATTCATACAAGAAGGGGAAGGGGTTCATTTTAGGTGGTGATAGCAGTAGAAGAAACACTGCGTTGGGAGCAAATTGGCAGCATAGACATGAATTCTGTTATTTCAGTGGGTGAGTAAGCAATTTAATCAAACACTTTGCAAATTAGGGTAAAAGCAGTAGACACTGAGCAGTGCGAAAGGTCTGAATACTGCCGAGTTAAGTGGAGTGTCTGAACGTGTTGCATTAGTATAGCTTTGAATAAAAAATTAAAACATACACTCTTTGCATAAAAAGACGCCAGTTCAAAATCACAGTCCAAGTTGTGTCATATGGATTGGCACAGATATGTGCACTTTTTACCCAGTCTCTCTGGTGCCCACTAAAATGTACTTGTGAGAGCTGGAGAAAAGGAAATTAGGGTCCTTCAACTCACTCTGTGAATCGTAACCTCTCTTTCTTATTTTTATTATCCAAAGCAGAAGGAGCTATTATTTCTATGAATCTTGGTAACAGTTTTTGCCTGTGCTCTTCCTTTCACTGTTACAGTTTAAATGTAAGACAGATCTTTGAATCTTTCTTTCTTGTATCTTTTAAAATTTATAATTTGTATAAATACTTTTAAATATTAGTGTACATTTTGTTAGGAGCTATTCTCTCTCCACTTTAGAATTATTAGAAAATTAAGGAAACTGATAGAAGTTGGTACTGATCATCATATTGGCAATACAGGTGGAAGGAATTTCAAAAGTTACATAAAAGTAATTTTTAGATAATGCATATTTTTTCAGGTAGTACACCTAATATAGTAGTTCCTAATTGCTAGATTATATTAGGGGGAAATGGGCATATTTGGAGCTGCTGAATAATAAAATACTGCTTTAACTAAATTGTGGTTTGAATTTTTCCAATTTGATGCACAAACACTAAGCCTGCTGAATGTATTTATGGGTATGGATGTATGCTAGACATTTCGTTCATGGCTAAATCCTGGGTGTTTATAAATCTACCAGTCTGTATGCCATTAGAATCTTTTACCCATGAGAGCCATTGAGAAGGGTTCATATTAACAGTAAATGTGAGGAAAGAAAGAAATAGCCAGGAAGTAGAATCAATGCCAAATAATTAATAGATTACATATTTTATGTTTTTAAATTTATGATTTTGAAATGAGAAAAAAGTATTTTGTATTCACACAGTCATTTCGTAGCTTTAAAGTAGCTTTTGTTGAGATGATTTTAAATTAAAATTAGATGCTGAGATCGTTAGCATAGGATGTAATGGCTGAACAAGACATTTTTAAAGTATATTTCCTATATCAGGTTTACTTGTCAGGTATCTTGGTATTGGTAGTTAAGGATTGGTACAGTTTAATGAGTGCTTTAAACTTCTCTCAATTAAGTAGGCCACATAGATAACTTAGAAGTCAGAATTATTACCTCCAAATATGTAGTATATTTAAGTTGCACTATAGGTTCTTTAGTTTTTAGTGTTTTTTGCTGTCATGATTTTTCTGTATACTGACAGGTATTAGATAAAGATCAGAAAATAGGACACAAAATAATGAATGTCTATTGTTGATAGGACTTTAGGCAATTTTAGAATTTACTGAGAGGAAATAAAATATGCTCTAAACAATTTCTGTGGCTGTTGTCTTCAGACGGGCCATTGCAGGGTTTTCAGATACCCAGTTCCAATACTGATTCCCATTGTATGTGGTGAGACATGCTTGACGAGAGCTGCCAATAGTTTTTTACTTTATAATCTCCTAGGGACTGCTTTGATTCTTCCATACTTCTGTATTAATCGTCCATCTGAAGGAACGAAAGGGGGAAATCCCTGGTTATTTGATTTTAGATGCTGCCCTGCACTGTTTATTTTGTTTGTTTGTTTGGTTTTGGTTTTCCTTTAGATACTTGGTAAAGAGGGAGGAGATAACGGTTTTGATTCTAAGACTGTTAAAATTAATCACATGTGGCCCGGCCTTCGTGGCTCAGCAGTTGAGCGTTGACCTATGATCCAGGAAATCGTGGTTCGATTCCCTGTCAGGCAGATGCCTGGGTTTCGGGCTCGATCCCCAGTAGGGGATCTGCAGGAGGCAGCCGATCAATGACTCTTTCCTCATTGATGTTCCTATCTCTCTCTCTCCTTCTCTCTTCCTCTCTCTGAAATCAATAAAGACATATTTTTTAAAAAAATCATGTGATCACTTTGGGAACTGATCTTCAATCTGATTAGAAGTGATAGTTTAATAAAACAAACAAAATAGGTAGATTTATGGTATATATTTGCAGGGGTAACATTTTACTAATTTCTCCTGATTCCTATTGTAGGGTGTATTAATATTATAGAGTGATCTTTCACTTCTGTGGTGCTGGTGCTATGGCGCCAACAAAGAGGGCAAGGAGGACTTTCTGGAAGGACTCAAACTCTGACTGAATCATAATAGATAATATTCTCATGTTTAATACACTCTAATGAATAATTGTCTCTGCCCACTAGTTGTAACTTTCTTCTTTACTTCTCAAGAAATAACGTTAGAAATAATGTAACAAAGAGATTATTAGAATAGCCTTGAATATATTTTAATTATATAAAAAGTTAATCATTGACAACCATGGGTACTTTATTTTTTATTTTTAATGTTTTTTTTATTGATTTGAGAGAGAGAGACATTGATGTGAGAGAAACATCGATTAGTTGCCTCCTGTACATACCCTGACTAGGGTTTGAACCCCCAACCTGGGCATGTGCCCTGACTGGGAATCAAACATGAGACCCTTCAGTGCACTTGCTAAGCCAACTGAGCCACACTGGCCAGGGCAACATTGGCACTTTAATAGTAACAAATGTCTTGAGTAATATCTTGTAGCTTATCATGGCATATGAGTGATGGGACACCTTGATTGAGAATGGATATTTTAGATTTTAACATTTGAGGGTTGGTCTCCTTTTTAAGAAAGCTATTAAAATTTTTCTGTGCCATTTAAAGAATGTGAAGTGTCTTATGGTTTTGATTTGCATTTCTCTAATGACTGACGATATTGAGTATCTTTTCTTATTGACTATTTGTGTATCTTCTATGGAGAAACGTGTATTCAAATCCTTTGCTCATCTTTTTGTTGTTCTCTTTCTAATTCTTTTAGTTGTAGGATTAGATTGTTTATTTGAGCTTTTTCTTGTTTCTTGAGATAGGCCTGTAATGCTATGAACTTCCCTCTCAGGACTGCTTTTGCTGTGTCCCATAGATTTTGGGTGGTTGTGTGTTCATTTTTGTTTGTTTCCAGGAAGTTTTTGATTTCTGCCTTGATCTCATTGTTAATCCATTCATTGTTTAATAGCAAGCTATTGATTGTCATTTGTCTTTTCATTTTTGAGTTGTAAGAGTTCCTTTTATATTCTAGATGTAAGTCTCATCAACTATATGGTTTACAAATATTTTCTTCTATTATGTGGATTTTTTTTCACTTTTTTGATTGTATCTTTTGAAGCACAAAGTTTTATATTTTGATGAAGTCCCATTTATTTTTTCTTTTGTCATTTGTGTGTTTGCTGTCATGTCTAAGAAACCATTTTCTATTTGAACATAATGAAGATTTAGCTCTAAGTTTTCTCCTGAAAGTTTTAGCTCTTACCTTTAGGTCTACGATGTATTTTGAATTACTTTTTATATATGGTGTAAGGTAGGGTCCCAACTTAATTCTTTTGCAATATTTGTTAAAAATCTCATGAGACAGCCTTGGCCTAGTTGCTCAGTTGGTTAGAGCACAGTCCTGATATGCCAAGGTTGTGGGTTTGATCCCCGGTCAGGGCATTTATAAGAAACAACCAATGAATGCATAAATAAGTGGAACAACAAATGGATGTTTCTTTCCCTCTCTCTCAAATCAATAAATAAAAATTTTAAAAAAATCTCATGAAACAAATCTTGTTTTGAATTAATATATAATCCAAAGACCTCTTTAACATTCTTAACTTATTATTATTATTACAAAAGAACAATCTAAAAATGACACGATATTTTAAACTAATAAATTATATTATATATTACATGAAACTATAATAAGGATACTGTGAAAATTTTTAGTAACAATACATGTCTACTTTATCTGTAGTTTAGCTTATAAGACTTTAGAAAAATTAATACCCTTGTGAAACTTATAAATCCTTTTAAGAAAGTAATACCCTTGTGAAATAGAATACTTAGACTATTTGTGCTTATATGTATTGAACAATTTTTATATATCTATCTTTGAAAATTGCTCTGGCTTCTTATCTATTTTTATTTTCAAAGCATGGAAATTTCATTAAAATACTGACAATATGATACTATATTTACATTTCGTATGTCTACTTAGTTTTAATGTTAATACAAGGAAGGTCAAAATTCACTGTGAGATATGAATTGTATTTCTTTTATTTAAATTTATTCTGGTTCACTTCTTATAATAGCTCATGCAGAACTTAAACATTCTTTGATATGGATGCCATCTAAAGTTGCAACAGAACAAACCTTCCTATTACAGCTTATTGTGTTTTGTGTAAAAAAACCCACAACACTCTATTTTCCAGTAGATCAAAGCCCTGCCATTATAAATAGGTAGAGCCTCTCCTAAAGCAGGTAGACATTCTCAGGGTCAATCATCTGAGGAAAGGTTCAGCTATGAACTTGAACCGTGAAAGTGGAAGTAATTATAGGGAATTAAACTTCATATTCTCTCTAATCCTTGTTTTGGATTTAGATATTCGGTTGTTAGATGTAATTAGGCATTTTGGGCAGATTAGGGGCTAAGCAAGGAGGCATACATGTACTGAACTCTAAACTGAAATAGGTAAGCTATATGTTAGATTATCTAGTTCCATAACATATTCTAGGTTGATTTCCTTTGTGTTATATGCAAATATTTAATTACTTATATTTAAGTATTGTAGCCTTGCCTTGGCTATACACTGGGGACTTAAGAGAAGGGCCACTTATTTTTGACTGAATCAGAGTATTCAGTTCAGAGCAGTGCCAATGTTCTCTCTCTTGAAGCCACCATTCATGAGATACCAAAGGGGAGATGAATCTCAGGAGACCTAATAAGGTTATAAGAGACTTGCGGGCTTCCCAGTGAAAACTCTGGAAGTACTTGGTTTTATTTTCTTAAGGAATAGGATAGTCATTCTCTCCAAAGGTAAGTTTTTTGTTTTCTGATATGAAAAGGTGTTTTATTTTCAATTACATTCCCAAGGAAGTGTTCAGTTACGTGAGACAACTTTTGCTTCACCTTTCTAACTTGTTTTGCTTGGGCCTCTAAACTTTAGAACAAAGTAGAATTGTTAATATCAGCATGTTAGCATTCTGATGTTGTTTTTGCCTAAATCTAATTGCACATTTAATATATATAGATGTTACATCTATATATATCTCCGTATTACCTATGTGTATAGGTGATATACAAATGAATGAATTTTACAGATATCTCTTTGCTGTTTCTCTAGTGTCAAACATACTGCCTGACACCTAGTGGGTTTGCTCAGTGAACGCTGGCTAGAATAAGTGATCTCTCTAGTGATATTTTCCTTAATGTGCTTAATTTAGATATATCCAACCTAAACTTGAGAGTAGGGCTCTTAGTAAAAATAACCCCTTTAGTAGTGGTTTCTGATGATGTTATTACGTTAAAAATCTGGGTTTTGGTTTTCCTAGGTATTTCCCTTTAATAGGAAGCATAAAAACACCTTGATCCTTATGTCCGCCTCCATATTATAGAAGAATCTTCTGATACATGTTGAAACCAGATGGTTTTATCTTCTTTTGGCTTGTGCTGGCCAAGATGTTCCCAGTCCTGTTGGTCTAGAGGTGCTAGTTTTGTGAAGCCTTTGTCTAAAGACCACTCAGTGTCTGTTCTGTGTTCTTATTATATTCCTTTGACAGTTACTGTTAGATAGTTGTATATTTTAAACATAATTTTTTTCTTTCTTTTTTTTTTACTGACAAAGACAGCAGTGTAAGTTTGAGAACTTTGGAGCTAGGTGAAGATTGGAACCCGAGCTGTAATTTTTTTGCACCTCAAGTTGTTTTTGTTTGTTAGCTTGTTTTGCTTTTGGTAGTAGAGGGGGAATACCTCCTTTATGTATTTATACTGACTAAAAGAGAATATATAAATAAAGTACCTAACAATACCTAGCACACAGACATTTATTTATTAGTTCCTTCCTCTCTATTTCCTTGTCAGATTCAGTGTGTTTCTTTTCTACATATTCTGGTAGGTGACCTCTGATACAATTATTATTTTTTATTAATACTATATTTTAAAGTGTTTAACTATAGCTAATGCTTTAGGGTACGTACATAAATTTTTTTAAAGTGTCCAAGTAAAGCTTGAAGCAAGGCCTAGCAGAAGCCGTGTTCTCATTAAGCCTCCTTTTGTACTTTATGGGCCTAACTAGTTCTTTACTTGTAAGCCTTCAGGGCCTAAAGGAGCCTGGAACATTTTGTGTTTTGCACAGAGTGAGATTAGCTGCATACAGACAGTTTTGAAGCCTTTATATGTTCTTGAGTTAAATTACATTGTCAGATGTCTGTGCTAGAATATTACTAAATATGTTTTTCCTTTATATCTTATAGTGTTGTCTTAATCATCTATATATACCCGAATGAATATTTTAAAATATTTTACAGTTTTTCTAATATGTATATTTTACTTCATTTTTATTATCTTCCTTAATTGCATATATGTAACAATAATTACCTCAAAAATGTTGAGGCAAATTCTATGGGCTGCTCCTCTGATGTTTTTTGCCCTAGTTATGAGTGAATGAAGCACATTTAAACCAACCCTCTCCTATCATTGTTCTGCTAAGAGACTTCCTGCCCCACGATTCTTTTAGTTCTTCAGGTTTAAAAATCTCATTTGCAGCTTTGAACTCTTTATTTTGCTCCTGGGCTTTTGTTTCTTTTTACTACTTCAACTCCTCCTCCCACCCCACTGTGTGTTTAAGTTTTAGTTTTGCTATTGTCGGTGCTCCCTCTACCCTGAACACTATAAATAGCCTATTCTGTCAGTTTTGTATTCATCAGGAAAATTGTAGCCCTTTCTTTGTTCCCACCTGGCTACTTTAAGCTCTGTCATTCATTTATTTTCTTTAGAAAAAAATAACCGAGATATTTAAGGTCTTGCCTCTTTCAAGGCCGTGTAGGATATGCTCTGCCTCACAGCTGAGAATCCTGCCTCAGGTGGAAGAGAGGCTGGGCCACGGGAGCGCACTTCTCACCTCAGGGTCAGGTGGCTGGGGCTGTTTCTAATACCTGGGCTTGTGATGGCTACTTATATCGTGGGAGTGACAGTGAATAACAGACTTCTCTTTTTCTTGGTAATACCATTGGGAAACACAAAATCTAAATGTTCTGATAAAATATCATTTAGAGAACCTAGGAGGTGAAGATGACCTGATTCAAAATGTCAGTTGACTAATTATATAATTGACTTCCTATTGAATATTAAATACAATTCCGGGAACAATGAAGTTTCATTTAAAATTACTTTATACTTCCTTTGATATTAAATTACTTTATTTAGTTAGAATTACATAGTAGTGGGATTTCTTTCCTGGAGAGGCGGTGGGTGAGGAAAATATAGCTTTAAGAGCATGGTAGACTCTAGGCACTTATACCTAACACTCCAAGGAGAGGCCTGGTTTGCATAAAAATATGCTGGCATCATCAGTATATAGACGATATCTAAAAACTTAGGAATGAATGAGGGTACAGAGGAGACAGAGTGAAAGGAGACAGGGTCCTTACGGACTTCAATATTTAATGAAAGAATAAGCCAGTCAGGCATTTTTATTCACAGCAGAATCCACTGACTAAAATTTCAATATCAATGTGAGAAAAGGACTCTAGATACTACAGCTTCAGAATTAATAGAGTTTTTCATTTCAGTCAAGTGTGAAGTCAAGAAAGAAAGAAGATACATTTAGAGAGAGAAGATACATTTAGAGAGGAGATACATCAGGGTACCCTGTTCTTCGGGTTATGCTTTGTGGTTTGATGTGTATAGTTTTTAACCTGTGTTGATCTTTTTAAGGAGAAGGATCAGTGGAGGACTTCTACTGATGTTTTATAGGCTAAACTGAGGCGGGGTTTTCTTTAAGCTAAGAGTTGTTTCTTGTATGGAAATAAAACTCATGTGACTGTTTTTTCCTTACTGGAATTTAGAGGACAGAGTCCTAAAATAGAAACTAAAGTTTATGCTTCAAAATGCAGCTGGGAAGCAGTCTTATTTTCTGAATTTCACGTCTTTAATTGTCCACTTAGAAGGTAGATTTTATACGCTAGATTTAATTTGATTATTTAAATTGGTAAAACCTTGCTTGGTCTTCTACATCATTATCATTAAAGAATTATAGTTTGTGTCAAAGAGTTGACTTTCCAATCATTCATATACTCCAAAGTCTTATACCCGCAGCCAACACATCTTACTATTTGTATCACACTATCGGTGGTTCTGATTGGACCATGGGTGTGATATGTACACGATGCTGGAATTAGAGGACAAGGAACACAGTTTACTCCTGGCTCCTGCTGAACACCTGCCCCTAGATTGATCCTGCATCTAGCAGTGAAGATTCACTGAGACCACATAGAGATGTGGATTTCATTTCTGGAGTGTAATTATGGTAGCAGAGGCATTACTTTTTATCAGAGTAAGTGACCTTTTCTACCACTCTCTGAAGAAGTTTTGGTTCCATTTGTGTACAGTCTGCCAAAATGATGTTAGGATTTATTTAGTCAAAAATTTCCTTTACCTTTGCCTCTGATACATTGCTCTGCCGTTCTAAACTGATTGGTATAGGTTTGTCTAAAATAAAATTTAGCAAATGTCTGTTAATTGACATTCTCTGTTCTCTCAAGTATTATTTGTACTGTGGAATCAGCATAATTCACTAATAAGCTTGTCTTTTAAGGAAATTGTTTCAACTTATTGAGAATTTAACATTTGGATAAACTACCAATGTACCTTGAATTGCTTTAGAGAATTTCACTTTAGCCCTTTATTGAAAAAAACCTCTAGAAGGGGCTGATTTGGTTTTGCAAAAACAATTCCTTTCAGTAAATGTTTAGTGAGGCGAAAGAGCCTGACACATCTGCTTATTAATATATATAAAGTCTGACTGACAACTTTAAATTTTACTTTGATATTTATTATCCTTCAGAGAAATATGTCAGGTATGGATTTTTGTGCTGATAAGGAGATACTTCTGCCCACTTTACCTTTTCTTCACAACTGGATGTAATCTCTTAAGACTTAAATGAACCACCACACTTAGACTTAAAACATACCTTAATTTTGTAATTCAGCCATTTGTGCCTATTAAAGTGTAAGTTTCCATAAAATGCAAGACTTTGGCTAAATCATTATTGAATGTGCCATACTTAGAGGAGAATCCTACAGATAGTAGATGCTCAGTGGCTATTTAATAATTGAATTAGTTGAATTATTGTTTTAATATCTCGTCAGTGTATAACCTGGAGAAAATTGGATACTATAAGAGGAGGTGTAAATAATAGTAGCATCCTCTTTGTATTTTGAAACTACACCCAAGAAACAATGTTACTGAAACAAATTTTTCCTAATTTGTACATCCAGAGAAACTTCAGGTCTAGTCTAGAACCATGTTATAGCATGGATCATATAATTATATATATCAGTCATATCAAACTTAGATTCTCGGGGTTGGAAGGGTCCTGAAATGTCGTCCATCCCAACTGTCCCTCCAGCGATTGAGCTCCTTCTGTAGCAGTGGTTGTCAGCCTTGGCCATCTGTTCGAACGAAGTGAGGAGCTTTAAAAATCCCCGTGCTCAAGCTTCTCCTCAGTCCAATTGTATAAGAATCTTTGTGGGTTGGACTTGGGCATCAGCATTTTTTTTAAAGCTAAAGGTGATTCCAATGTGCAGTTAAGGTTCAGAGCCATTATTCTATAAAATTCCTACCAAATATTTTCCCAGTCTGATTAAAGTCCTTCAGAGATGAGCACCTCACTACCAAACTTATTCCATTTGTGTTTATTCCATTTATTCAAACAGTGACTTCTTATTTATTTATACATTTTTCTTTATTTTATTATTTTTTTTCATGACCATTTATGCCCCCACGCCCTCCTCCACCCACTCCTCCCCCACCCCCGCAATCACCACATTTTTGTCCATGTCAATGAGTTCTCTTTTTTTCTTTTTCGCTCAATCCCTTCCCTCCCTCCCAGCCCAGCCCCCCCCCCCCCCCCCCCAGCTGCCTGCCTGCTCTCTATCTATGAGTCTGTCTCTATTTTGCTTGGTTGTTCAGTTTGTTCATTAGATTTCACATATGAGTGAAATCGTGTGGTACTTGTCTTTCTCAGACTAGCTTATTTCGCTCAGCATAATGTTCTCCAGGTCCATCCATGCTGTCCCAAAGGGTAAAATTTATTTCTTTTTCTACAGCTGAGTAGTATTCCATGGTGTAAATGTCCCACAGCTTTTTTATCCACTCATCTACTGATGGGCACTTGGGCTGCTTCTAAATCTTGGCTATTGTGAACAACACTGCAGTGAACATAGGGGTGCATACATTCTTTTGAATTAGCATTTCAGGTTTCTTCAGATAAATTCCCAGAAGTGGAATCACTGAGTCATTTCCATTTTTTAATTTTTTGAGATAACTCTGTACTGCTTTCCATAGTAGCTGCACCAGTCTGCATTCCCACCAGCGGGGTTCTGTTTTCTCCACACCCTCGCCAGCACTTGTAGTTTGTTGATTTGTTGATGGAGCCATTCTGGCAGGTGTGAGCTGATACCTCACTGTGATTGTAATTTGCATTTCTCTGATGATTAGTGATGTTGAGCATCTTTTCATATGCCCATTGGCCATCTTTATATCCTCTTTGGACATACAGGAATAGGTCCTTTGCTCATTTTTTAATTGGATTTTTTTTTGGTGTTGAGTTTTATAAGTTTTTAATAAATTTTTGATATTAAGCCCTTATCAAATATATTGGCTAATATGTTTTCCCATCCAGTGTGTTGTCTTTTCATTTTATTGATAGTTTCCTTTGCTGTGCAAAACCTTTTTAGTTTGATGTAGTCCCATTTGTTTATTTTATTTTATTTTTTGGTTTCCCTTGCCCGAAGAGATATATCAGAGAAAATATTGCTAAGGGAAATGTTTGAGATTTTACTGCCTATGTTTTCTTCGAAGATATTTATGGTTTTGAGTCTAACATTTAGGTCTTTAGTCCATTTTGAGTTTATTCTTGTGTATGGTGTAAGAAGTTGGTCTAGTTTCGTTTTTTTGAATGTATCTGTCCAATTTTTAAAAAGCATTTATTGAATAGACTGTCTTTACCCTGTTGTATGTTTGTGTCTCCTTTGTCAAGTATTAATTGACCATAAAGGTGCAGGTTTATTCCTGGGCTCTCTATTCTGTTCCATCGACCTACATGTCTGTTTTTTGCCATTACCATGCTGTTTTGATTGCTATGGCTTTGTAGTACAGTTTGATATCAGGTAGTGTGATTCCTCTTTGTTTTTATTTCTCAAGATGGCTGTTGCTGTTCAGGGTCTTTCGTGGTTCCATATAAATTTTTGGAATATTTTTTCTAGTTTTTTGAGATACACTGTCAGACAGTGACTTCTATGAGAGTGTTTAAACTTAACGCTCACAAATTTAATGCTCAACTGTTGATAAACAACACTAAAGAGAGAGTCACATTTAAATTTGAATTATTTCCTTTGAAGTAGTATTGCAGCACTTTGGAATGACTTTCAAAAGGTTGATCATAAACATTACTTCAGTCATTTTCAAATTTTACTTTAGCAATAATCAAATTACTTGGTGTGACTCAGATGAACATTCTGCCCTGTTTTAAAGCCTTATAATCATTTTATTTTTTTGTACTTGGGGAATCAGAGAAGTGATGGGCAGATTATTTTTGTATTTACCTGCCTGTACCTTGCTGATTTAATATACAGTGTTTATAGTTGAAAGTTAGGCAGGCCCTTTTGGAAATGTGATATCTTCTTAGGATGGTAATGTACCAAATACGAAACCTGAAATATACTGAAACAGAATGACAAAGATTTGGTTTTGTAAATCTCTGTGATTTTAGGGAAGAATTTTTAGAGAAAGCTCTATGTGACCACACAGAGATCTACACACACACTTGTATTCTTGTTTAGGAACTTATCTAATCTGAGACTGTTTACCTATATGTCAACTCGTTTGAGCACTTTTGCATTTCTTTTTTGGAGAATCTGGGTGCTAAAAGTCAGTATATAATATCATTAAATATTCAAGTAGTTCCGGAGTCAGACAAACCTGGAGTTGAATCTCATCTCCATCCTTCCTCACTGTGTGGCCTAGGGCAAATTATTATTGTTTTTGCATCTCCAGTCTCTCTATTTTTGGGATAATGACACATATCCCGTAGGGGTGTTGGGAGGATTAATAGTAATAATGCATATAAAGTCTCACAAAAGCCCCTGGGTTATAGGAAGTACTCATTAGCTAAATTTTTAAAAATATGTTTTTATTGATTTTTAGAGAGAGGAAGGGAAAGGGGGAGAGAGAGATAGAAACATTGATGAGAGAGCAACATCATCAATTGGCTGCCTCCTGCACACTCCCTGCCTCCTGCACACCCCCTACTGGGGACAGAGCCCCAAACCCAGGCATGTGCCCTGACCAGGGATTGAACTGGGCTTAGCTAAATTTTTTATACCACTTTATTGAGGTATGATTGACATTTAAAAAGCTGCACATATTTAATGTATACAACTGAATGAGTTTGGGGATAAATATATACCTGTTATCACCATTAAGGCATTAGACATATCCATCACTTCCCCAAGTTTCCTCTAGCCATGATGATGATGATGATTGGTAAGAACACTTGTAAAATGTACTGTTTTAGAAATTTTTTAGTATATAATAGGGCATTGTTAGCTATAGACACTGTATGTATAGTATATCTCTGAACTTATTTATCGTGCACAATTGAAACTTTGTACCCTTTGACCATCACCTCCTCAGACCCCTTTTGCCTTCCCCCTGACAATCACCATTGTCTGTTCTCTGCTTCTACGAGTTTGACTATTTTAGGTTCCATTTATAAGTGATGTCATTTAGTATTTGTCTTTCTGTGTCTGGCTTATTTCATTTAGCATAATGTCCTCCAGATTCATCCATGTTGTCATAAATGGCAGGATTTCTTTCGTTTTTTAGACTGAATGATATTCTTATGTATGTATACACCACATTTTCAATTTCCATTCATCCATTGATCGACATTTAGACTATTTCCATATATTGGCTCTTGTGAATAATGCTGCAATAAACGTTGGAGTGCAGGTATGTCTTTGAAATCTTGATTTCAGTGCCTTTGGATAAATACCCCGAGGTAGGATTGCTAGATCATATGGCAGTTCTATTTTTATTTTTTGGAGGAATCTCCAGATAGTATTCCATAATGGTTATATCAATTTATATTCCCACAGTCCATGTTACCAGGGTTCCCTTTTCTTCATATGGCCAACACTTTTATGTGTTTTATTTTTTTAATAATAGCTATCCTAACAGGTGTGATGTTATATTTTATTGTGGTTTTGATTTGCATTTCCCTGATAATTCGTGATGTTGAACACCTTTTCATATACCTGTTGGCCTTTTGTAGATCATCAATATTAATGAACAGATTACAACAGTCATAAAATAAGATCTTTTAAGACAGTAGCAGAACAAATTCATGGGTCCAGTTCTGTAGAGAGCATCTTTATTCTTTATAGAAAAAACCCTACCCTCAGACATGGTCTTGGATGGTTCCTTCACCAAACTCGGTTTCATATTGAGAGCCTTAATGCTGCAACTCATGAGTGAGGATGAGTCTCTTTAAGGCCATGGAGCATAGGGGATGGTTGAGGTCCTTAGGTTTCCTCTGGGCACCAGTAAAGCTAGTCTTTATAGGTGGTACTCTTTGGTCAGCTAAGACCCTCCTCTCAACAATTTGTTCCTAGGCTGTTTGTCTGCTACATGTGGAGATGTCAGATAAAATAAAGGACACCCATTTAAATTTGAATTTCAGATAAATAACTAAATTTTTAGTGTAAGTATGCCCAAAATATTGCACGGGACATATTTATAGTAAAAAATTATTCATTATTTACCTGAAATTCAAATTCAAATGGGCATCCTATAGGTTTCTTATTTTTATTTTTTTCTGAACTTGGCAATCCTACCTACATGCTATGTAAGAATTTTGGGGGTTAGATACTGGGCAGGTTTTATCCTAAAATGAAATGGTAGTATTTCTGAATGAAGTAGAAATACTGCTTAAATAAGTAAAAAGGCTAAACTGTTGTGTCAAAATGGCTTCATTTATTGAAATACTATAAACATAATTGTTACAGATTAATATTAATAAATAAAATTAGAGATGATGATGCAGATAGGACATGTCTTCCTACTTCTCTAATCCCAAAAATTTAAATGAATTTGAACCTAAGACTCTTTCATCTACACATTTACAGCATATAGAGAACAGTTATGATAGTATAAGTGTATCCTGTTTTTGAAGTTAAAAAGTGTTGAAGAATGATTATTCATGCCTCTGAATATTCTCTACTTTATTAGTACATTTAAAACGTATTATGTATAAACATTTTATTTACACATTTTAATGTAGCAATTCTTGATCACACAAGAACAAATTGAATTCTCCATTCTGTAAACTTTTAAAGCACTTATTTGCTATTCATTCATTCATTCACTTATTCATTCATTCATTCATTCAATATGACTGAGCATCTTCTATTTGTGAAGAATTTTGCTTGGTGCTGGGGCTATAAAAATAAGGCAGGATCACTGCCCATGTGGAACTCACAGCATAGTTCTGGAAAGAGAGAGGTTAATATTGACATTATAATGCAATGTGACATGTGTTGTAACAATGAAATGAATTGCTTCTAGAGTCACAAAAAGTAGCATGATGAAGGCTTCACTAAATGGGTGATATTGAAATTGGGTTTTTAAGGATGAGTAAAAGCTTGTTGGACAGAAAGAGTTAAGGCCATTTGAGAAAGAGAGAGAGAGACAGAGAGAGAGAGAGAGGGAGAGAATGGAACCCCCCCCCCCCCAACAACCCAGCCTTTGAAAGAACCTGGCATAACTTGTTAATTGTAAGGAGATGGAGAGAGAGTACTCAGGAGTACCTGTGAAGTTAATGATTAGGTTTGAAGACAGGCAAGATGAGCTGCTAAAGTGCATTTCATATCAGGTTATGAGTTTTGATTTTATTGTCTAGTCAACAGGGAATTACCTGAAGTTTTAAGTCAATAACACCTAATTGCTTATGTTTCAGGGATATACCTGGAATATGGAAAGCCAGGTTACCAGTTGTTGCAGTAGTTTATGTCAATGACATGATGATATAGGAATAGAGTAGTTGTAAGAGTTGAGAGATCTTTAGTGGGAAATATTTCTAAGAATCAGGATTTGAACAATTTTTCTGTTTTTAATTTTATTTATTTATTTATTTATTTATTTATTTATTTATTTATTTATTATGGTGTAGGAGCAGAAAGTTTGAGGAAAAATGGTAGGGATAATTCATGTGCATGTGCATGACTGTGTGTGCGTGTGTGTGTGTGTGTCTGTGCGTGTGTTATTTCCCCAAGGCCTTAGGTCATTAGAGGCAGGGACAGTCTCATAACACTTCTGTTTGGTTCCTGATAGCACATTAAACAATGTTTAATAAATTCTGGTCACATTTAAGCAAGAAACACAAAATATGTAAGATGGGGCATGTTTGTACATCTGTACTTTATTATTATGTAAATCTATTGAGTATTATAGGAATAACTTAGGATGCATAGTGCAAAATTCATTCTTCATCCCATTCAGTTAAATAAAATAATCCAGGTATCAGGTAACATAATGAACTCATTAAAGATAATCTTTGTGTTGAATAATGTCTTCTGCCTTGTGTAATTGTTACCATTTTACTTTAAAATGTAATTGTCTATAATCCTTTTAATATTTGATGTGTCAGTAGAATTGCTCTTCCCACCTTATAGTTACACAATTGTGCTGGGGAGGGACGAGACAGACCAGATTGCGAGTGTGAATTAATGGTTGTTTTATAGCTCAATGCCTAAATCATAAATCCTGAGATAAAGAAGCAACAAGCAGTGATGCTAATAGAAGGGCTTTCATATTCCAAGAAGTGTATTCGTTTATACACAAAAACAATTAATATTCTATTTAAATATTTATTACATATTATTCTCATACTTTATTTTTCTGTGTAAATTTTTTTTACTTAGATGACATCTAATGCTGTTTGATTGTAAGTTTAGTTTTACAGGAGTGCATTAAAGTAAGCACACTAGTTGAGGACGTCTTATGTGAGGTCGTCAAACACCCATACTCTAAGGCAGCAATGCTTAACCTTGAACAGGTAAAGAGCTACATGACCACAGAGTAGGGAGAGAGTTTGACCTTGTAACAACTCATTTGTTAATGTCTTCAGCAAGATACTGTGTCACCGTGACTCAGCTCCACTCACACATTGATTCCGCAGCACAGGGAACACACAGAAGAGCAGCGCTTGTCTGTCAGACCCAGATTAGTTTGAGACACAGCACCTGCATTCTCAACAGTGCCTCTCTCGTTGCCCTGTGTCTTGGGCTACAGCAGAGCAGAGCAGGATGGATCTGGGCAGTTTAGTGTCTCGCTTCCGCTGAGGAGAGGGAGCCGGAGGGAGCCGAACACATGCTGTTCTACTTTCTCTGTGCTGCAGTGGGCATGTTGACTGTTGTTGGGACTCTTCCAGTGAAGGACAGTGACAGAACAAAAGTGTCTCTGTGGCCGGTGAGAACGGGCGCTTGTGGTGTCGTGAGGAAGGAATTTCAAAGGGCACACGTGGGAGAAGTTTAAGCCTAGTGGCAAGATTTGTTGGGGTGAAGGGAAATAATCCACCCTCGGGAATGTGGAGGGCAGTCAGGCTCTAGTGGCAACTCCTTGGAGATCCCTGATAATTCTCCATCTATTTTCTTAGTTTTCAGAAACTGAGCAGGCTTTTTTTCATACTAGCCAATCTCTTTCCTAATCCTTCATGGGCTTGTGCTGGGCCCTCCCCCTACCCAACCTCCTTCCTAGATCTTCCAGGGTTTCATGCCCCCATCCAATCCAATTCTTTTCCCAGGCCGGAACCTCCCTTTACGGTTGCTATCTTGGCTCCTACTGCATGTCCCTCAAAGTTTTGCCAGGTCATTTGGTTTCTACTGCACGTGCACTTACCTCCCCATGCACCATCTTGGGTTCTACTGGGTCTGCACCCAGCAGAGGAATTTCCCCTACGGTTTGCAGTCTTCCCTCCTTTATCTCAGCTAATAACAGTTAGCTGACTCTTCCTGCCTGCCTCGGGGATTAAGTCCCCTCAGTGGAGGATGTGGCTGTTCCCTAGGGAGCCTGTGAATGCTGTGGCTTCCTAGTGAATCAGGCTTAATGTCTGATTAAGCTCCCTAGTTTATTAAGCTTAATGTCTGATTCCATTTGCTCCCTTCCTTTATTAGTAACTAGCTAGCTACCTATGCTAACATCTGGAGCTTCCATGTGGCTGAAAAGCCACATTCTAATGACACCAGCACTCCAGTGTTAGGCCATGTGACCTGGACATGGAGGAGATGGGCCAGTGATCACATGGCAAAGACACATGCGATTCATTTTTGATGAGGAGACAGGTGAGTTCTTCTAGTCTGTTGATTGACAGCTTACAGTGTATTCTTGATAAAATCTCTCTGGAACAAATCCCGAGGAGTGGTGTCATGACTGTGCGCACATGAATGGCTGGATTCTCTTAAATAAAATAATTCTCCTTCTTTTCTCTTACTCATTCATTTAGGTCCAGTGGGTCCAATTATACTTCAGCTTTTTATGTTATTGAGTTTAGAGATGACAAAGGTCAAGCCTCTTGGTGGGACAGAAGTCCTGAAAGGTGGCATTTATGGGCCTTTAATCTCAACATTAAAAAAGTTAATTGCGTTTTCTTTGGGTGGGGAAATAATGACTAATTTAGAGTAATTCTGAAGTGAATTCATTGCATTTGTTGTCAGGATTGGTAAATCTTTTAAACTGGTATAATTTCTGTCATGTATTTTATGTCTTAAGTAGAAAACATGATATTTTTGTGGGAACTATGAAATAAGCTCAGTCTGTTAGCTTCCCAAGGACTCTAAGGCTTTGAACGTGAGGAAGGCAGGTTGTAATGGAGGAAAAAAACCTTTTGAATCACTTCTGATAATTCAGAGGAAAGATGGAAAACAACAACCTAATGTTTATTATCTCATTTGTATGTGGTAAGTTTTTCTCATGTATTTTATTACTATTAATTATGAAAGTAGGATGAGATGCATATTCCCCCCTTTTTTTGCTAAAGAGGAAACAGACTCAGTGTTGAGAAGGCCAAGAAGAAATGACTTGTTAAAACATCTATCATGTGTCAGATACTGTGTTAGAAGGTTAACAACTATTTTCTTAGTTAATTCTCAAAATCAATTTCATTCTTTTAGGTATATAAATTAGAATAGGCTAGATTATATGTGGTATCAAACAGACCCCAAATATCAGTGGCCTAATGGAAAGTGCATTTTTTGCTCACAGCACATTCACTGTGGTGCCAGGTAGAGGGCAGAAAGCCACACGTGTACTTTATTATTACTGGCAGCACCAATGAACCAAAATGTTCACCAAATTCAAATATGGATGATATGGATCACAGATTTAATTATGTCCTGGTTGCCAGGCCTTAACATTATTATGTGATTATACATTGTTGGTACTTAGATTATTAATCAAGGAACATGCTATTCTTACAAATATAATGATTTTCAGAAATATATAATCTCAAATACCAGTATGACATGTATTAGTATCTTATGTGCCTCTAGAATTTTTGATTGCTTATATTTTACTCTTGAAAGTTCAAAATTTTTCAGAAACGGGCTCTAAGCTAGGGGTCCCAGTTTTTGCTATGGTACCAGGGGAGGGAGAAGGTTGGATATGAATCAGCTCTTGCCAGAGTCTAATCTATGAACATCAGAAAGGCAACAGGATACTATTCTGTTCTATTTAACATTTTCTTAATATCTTTAATTCAAAATTTTTGTTCTGTTACATGAGATGAAGTTTTCTTAGCAAAAGCTTCTTCATTGGCTGTTCATTCCCATTGTCTCCCACCTGCATTAGCACATAGTCTACATATGCTCTAAATTTTCTATCTTAGATTGCTTTGTGCCAGTGGGCAAATGGTAGAGCACATAATTTAGATCAAGCATCACATTATTGTTGAAACATGGTTATCTCATAGAAACATAGCCAAGTCGGAATGATAAATGAATATATATTATATTTATATATAAAATTTTGAATGTTTACAAACATAGATATAGATATTATATATGTACACTTATATTTATTTATTCATGTATAACAATGTGTATATATGTATATGTGTGTGTGTGTGTGTGTGTGTGTGTGTGTGTGTGTGTATATGTATAACAGCTGTGAAGCAGCAATTGAGGTTCAAACATAAGGACCTGACCAAGGTGTGTGAGTCATAAGAGATGCATTTAAGGAACAAATGAAAACAAAGACTCAAAAATAACTCCAAAGTTTCTAGCTAAAAGACATACTCTAACCTAGATAGTGATATATAATTTCAGTATTTTGATGAACATAACACATTTTATTGATAGAACCCGGACAAGTGATTTTAACAGGAATTATTATCACCATTTTGTATGTGAGAAAACAGCAGCTCAGAGAATTTTAATTGACTTGCTTAAAGTCTTGCAGTTGGTAAGGGACAAAACTGGAATTTAAATCTGGGGTTTCTGTCTTCAGATATGCTTAGGGATCTTTCCATTTCCAGAGATTCCTCAGCCTGGTGTCCATGGAGTGCTAAAATGTCACATATACTTGAGTGTGTGAATTTTTTTTGGTTGGTGGAGATTCTAAGATCCTCAAAGAGGTCACGACTCAACAGAGTGTAAGAACTCTGTTTCTCCTGGTTATTGTCTAGACCAGGTAACAAAAAAGATGATGAAGTAGGAGGGATGGCCCTACTTAATAATTAGATCCTGGAAAACTGTGTTTCTAGAATAGAGACACCTAGTGTGAAGAATCCTGAGTGTGGAATGAAGAGAAAAAAGCAAGAGTGTTTGAGTTCAGTGAACCTTTAGAGGAAAACATTTTCTTGGGGCTGCGCTAGCTATGGATTCCAATTAGAAAAGCAGATCGGACTTAAGAGCTTAGGCCACATAGATTTTGTGACAAAGCAGAAGACTTGCTTTCAACTCACCAGTACGCATGGAGTTTCTCATCTCTTCTGGCATTTCTATAAACAGCGAATTTTGCACCCTGCTGCATGCCGATGCCCAACTGCAGCGGAACTGAATGGGGAAGTTTGAGGAGACTGTGGTTTCTGACCACTGTCAGTGTGGTGCTGTGGGTGGTTCCAGTGAGGGGTGGGTGCCTTTTGTTAAAAACAAGCTTAGATTTTGTTATCAACGGCCTTGTCCCTGCCATTTTATAACCTAACGTCCAATGGATCCGTTTACACTCCCTAAGTAAAATTTTAGTTTAAATTGGCCATATATAGGAATGTTCATTGAGAAGTCCTTCAGTTCCCACAATTCCCCTTTGCTGAGGAGTATTAAATAGGAAGCACTGTTCAGGGTCAAATACAGAAGGAGTCAAATGGTGGGGCTGGGCTTGGAAATTGCATGAACAAAGTCAACCTGCAGAGGACCACTTCAGCTGTTGCTACTGCAAATATGCTAGCAACTTTCTGATGTTGAACTGAGTCCAATGTGAAATTTTAGCTTGTTATGTAAAATTCAAAACCATAAGAGCAAATGGGCATGAAAGTGGTGTCAGGGTAAAGCATCCCAGACTGCTCTTAACCTCAAGCATGGCCCCCTGAGGCATGGTTTACAGCACCACTGTTCCTGATCGTTTGAGTGTTTACTAAGGAAATCAGCACTATCACATTAATATGGATGCACACATTTGTGCTGTTGGCAGCTAATTTAAAAAGCTTAGAGCAAAATCTACTGGCACTTACAGCATCTTCCCTGTAATAAAAACATAACAATATAATTTCCTTCAGATCCACTCCCATGAACCCAGGTATCCAAATGATCTAAAATTGTTTGCTTAGCTCTGCTTCCATCTCAGGTGAAGACAAGGAAGTTGAAAGTGTGTTTTGGGGACTAAGATATTCAAATATAGTAAAACCTCAGTTAACACCTTTCTTCAAGGAAAGATCCATGGAGAGTCTCTAGTCAGAGTGCTGTAGGACCTCACGTTCCATTCCCCTGAAAAATTGAAATATCTCCCTGTTCAATGTTAAATATGAGGGTAAAGAATCTTGGCTATAAATTTGTGGGGGTGGGTAGAGAGGAAATCAAACTATTCAAAATGATAGCAGGACAGATAGCTCCCAGCAGCTGTCACAAGCAGATGATAGCGACATCACATTAAAAAAGAAAATATATTTTCTTCAGTTCAAGGAAATACTTTTGTTTTTCTTTTTGGAATAACAATAAACATTCATCTTAATGGCAGTATTATGCTATGGGAAAAGGAGTCTTTCGTAACATAATTTAGATGAGGTGAATTTGAACCCATTGTGTTCCAATTGAGCATTACAGTACCTACGTTTTTATAGCTCTTTACAGTTTTTGAAGCTCTTTTAACATTTTTTATCTCATAGAATAGGCCAGAGTCTTATTTTTGACTTTCCAATTGACCTACAATCTGAAATGCAAAAATTGCTAAACTTCTCCCAGAATCACTTTCTTTCGTTGCACAATGAGGAAATGAATGATATCCTAAATGAGTGGTTTTGTTTGTTTGTTTTTTCAAATAAATGAATGAGCGGGTGTTTTTTCTATAAATAAATTAGCAACTACAATAACTGAAGGTAACAATCAATTTATCTAAATGTTAAGTCAGTTACTCATTTAATGTGAGTTTTGGAGTATGTTGATTTTACATATGATTAGAAGAGGTTGGTGTAGAGTTACATCTCAATATCTGATATTGAAATGTTTTCCTTTCACATGTCTATATCTCTTAAAATAACCATTTTTATTGTATTTCATGTGATAACAATAAAGTATTATTAAAATTAAATCAATCTATAGTAAATTAAAAAGTATTATGCCCTAATAGTTTAGTTTCCTTAGCATGCTCATTAACTTTATTTTTTTTTCCTATGGAAAGTAAATAATTTTCCTTTTCAATACCTCAAAAAAGTAATCTTTTCCAGTTGAATTTAGTTAAAATGTAAGTTTTTCCCCCTCTTCATTATGTGGCTAAAGATAACTCAGTATTATTTTAATCTGGTTTTTAAAAATTTACAGTGCAATATAGTTATTTAAAATTTGACATTTTTCCTATACTTGTACAAATGGGTGTCAAGATGAAATCACTTTTATTTCTTTCGGAGATGAATAAAATAGTGGTGTGGGTAGCATGGTTTCTGTTCTTAACAAATGCATAATTTGGTGAAGAAGATAGATAGAAACATATTTATTGAACATACAAGTACTACATTAACGAAGTGCTGTTGCCCACAGACACAGAACAATTGATTTTGCCTGCAGCCAAGATTAAGTGCCCCATATCATTCTGTTCATAATGCAGTTAACCTATTGATAGTGTTTTATTATAATGAGTCAAGTTTCCATCTTATATGCTAAATATTTCACCTCTGAGGGCAGAAGCACTCTTATTTAACTCAGTATCTCTAGTTCTTACCTTTCTTTATGCTCATTAAATATTATTGAATTTAATTCAGTGGACAGAACTTGGAGAGTTCATTGAGGAAATAACATTTAGCAAATGAGATAATATTCAAAGCGGGCCTTGAAGAATGGTGAAGTAGAAAAAGTGCAGAATAGAGGTGAGGGGGGCAGTTCAGTTCCAGCAAAATCAGGAAGGAAGGAAAGTTTGTGAAGTGTTTGGACATGGTGATTTATTGTGAGGGAGTGGCTGGAAATGGAGATGGAAGAATAAACCCTAGCCATGATTTGAAGGGCCTTGACTGTCATGGTAGTTAATTTACATTCTTCTAGAAATAATCAAATCAGATCAGTTTCTAGAAGTGGCGAGAAAGCTACTTGAGAGAAGATGAAGTCCTGAACCAAGGCAGTGGCCACGGGAATGGAGAGGACAAGTCGGAGAGACAAAGAATCCTGGAGGAGCCTGAGCTCCTGACGTCACGAAACTGACCACCCTGGACTGCTTGTGCTTGGACAGTTATTTGATAGATTAAAAAAAGTCTATTGAGATTAAGGTGATGCTATTTGGGGCTTCTTATCTCAGCTAAAATGAGCTAATACAGGAATACAACCAGTGGGCTCAGTTGGGGAAATGTTGAATCTGAAGTTGTTCTAAGCGTCTAGAATTCAGAATAGAAATCAAAGCTAAAAATGGTTTGGAAGTCAATTACACTTGAATTCGTAGCTAAAGTCGTGAGAGCAAGACTGCCGAGGAGGAAGTGTAGAGCTGGAAAGGAAGACAACCCAACGGTGGGGGAGCATCAGCCTTGGAAGGGAAGGCAAACGGAGAGGGGCACGAAAGGTACCCAGAAAGAAGGCAGGGTTATGGGGGCAGAGAGCAGCGTTTCAAGGAGGACGTGGCCGTTGGTACCAAGTGCGGCCGCGGATTGGAGAAGTAAGACAGAGGAGGCCTCTGGATTTGGGAACGGGCGCGCAGGCTGAGCCTCAGGCAGCAGCGCTGGTCGGATGGTGGTGAACAGCAGCTGCACCCTAGTGAGCTGCTCTGGGGGGAATAGGGGTGGGGGGTTGACTGACAGGGAATGCGGTGGTGCCACAGCTCATAGATTGAAGCAGCGATTTTCAGCCTTTTCATCTCACGGCACACGTAAACTAACGACTGAATTCGGTGGCACACTAAAAAAGATGGTTTTTGATAATCTGGGGGAAAAAAGGTATAATTTTGCTTCATTCACACCGGATGACTACTGTTGTGTTGGCTGTTTTCATTTTTTTTATTTGACGATCTCAGGGACAAGAGGTCAGTACCCCTGACTAAATAGTCAGGCATTGCCTGTTTTAAAAAATATTTAAAAAAAAAAAAAGTATCTTTATTGAAAGTATTACAGGTGTCCCCTTCCTCCCCCACCCCCTTGCTTCTTGCGGCACACCTGTTGAAAATCTCTGCACTAAAGGAAAATGCAGGGACATAGCAACCAGGCGCAAGGTGAGGTCTTAGATGGGATCCTGGTTTGTACAAGCCAGGTATAAAAGACATTTTAGGGACAAATGGAGGAAATTAGAGGGTGAACTAGGCATTATATGATATTACCCCCTTTATTCCCTTATATGGCTCAAGTGGGATCTGAAATGGCACCAACAAGTGTGTCAACATGAAAATGTGTTATAATCAGGGTACAGTGAGGTTCAGGGTCTCCTGGAGATCAGATCCAATGCCATCTTTTTTCAGGCAGGCTCTGGTCAGTTTTTGTATTTCTAGCCTTCTTCCTTTCTTTTTTTTTCCATCCTGTAACTGAAATAGAAAGATAAGTACACAAGGTTTCAACAGCTATGGTGATAGTTCAAGAACCTTCCTTTCCTTCAGGACAGGAGAGAGAAAAAGGGAGTGGGAAGATGGTGGGAATTAGAACAATGCATTATAAAAGGGATATTTTGAGAAGAAAACTTTTATCTCCTAAAGACACATTGTTCTTTTACAAACTGTATTTTTAAAGAATACCTAGATTATGTGATCACTGATAGCTAACAATGGGCTTGTGCTAGTGTGTGAGTAAATGCAGATAAGGATTCTGAGCTATTGAAACAACTTGTTCCCCTTGGTTAAAATTTCCCCCATATTTTCATTGGTGAGTCATTTTAGTTATTTTACTTTTCAAATTGTTGATTTAAAGTGTTGGAGAGGTGTGTGTATAGATATAGACATTCTGATTTTTGGGTATTTTATAATGGTGAAAACTATAACCTTGTAGCTTTCAACAAGTTTAAAAGTTTCAATAACACATTCTACTATTTGGCAACTTCCTAACCATATAGTCACACAACATGGGGCAGGTAGATTATAGCACATGTTTTCCCCAGTGGATATAATGCTGTAAGTGGGACTTGGATTCACGCCTTGCCCACAGAAGTGGTTTGAAATATGTCCAGAAATTCATTGACACTTCCAGCCTTGGAGCCTAATTGCTTTCTTTTCAGTGTGGGCTGAATTGATTGACTTATTTCTAAGAAATAGGAAAAAAAGCAGAAGTGACAGAGTGTGACTTCAGAGACTAGGTTATAAAAGGCAACCCCGGTCCCCTTTCTCCCTTTCTTCTGGATTGCTCGCACCGAGCACCGAGGGAAGCCAGCTGCCTCTGGACACTCAGGTGCCAACAGCCTGTGAGTGCTCCATCACGGACATGGCCCTCCAGTTCCCGTCTTGTCCCGGTTGGTAATCCAGGTACAACCTCATGAGAGACTGTGAGCCAGAAACACCCGGCTAAGCCACCCTTGGACTCCTGACCCACAGAAACTGTCAGATAATACGTGTTTGTATTTTAAGCCACTAAACTTTATAATAATTTGTTATCCATAACTAATAAACCCATCAAAACCTGTTTAATCAGCTGAAATACACTTTGATTTCCAGTGAAACGGTATTTTAAAATAAGATTTTAAGCTAAGTCGACATTGTGTAAAGAATATGATTTGAATACATTCTTGTGGAGGGGAAAAGCACATTAAATTAGCCGAAGGTGAAGGAGATGGGCTTTTTTGTTTTAAGATTCTAAATGGGAATGTTGGCAACTTTCAGCGGTTCTTTCATATTTTTAAATTGGATATAATTTATTATACTTACGACTACTTTCATGAAATTAAAAAAAATCTGTTTTTACTCACATATTGAAGAATTATAGTGAGGGACTGAGAAGTGAGAGAGGAAGGATGATTTTTCTAAGGCGGGATTTGGAAGAGAGATGTGGAGGAGGAAGGGGGTGGAGAGAAGTATGAGAACTGGAAGCCTTAGGCAGCCCTGAGGAGCGGCAGAGACAGAGAAGGGTGGTGCCGATGCAGTACTTCCACCCTGATGGGAGGAGGATCCATTGTTCCCGAGGCAAGTTGGGCTGCAGTGACCTTGAGTTCACAGTGCTGAGGGGGAGGCAGTGGCCACTGACCATTCATATGTGGAAACCTTCCTTGTGAAATGTGGCTGGTTCCTTTACCACTCCTTCCTTCAGTGTAACTTTTGTTATCACACCCAGCTTCCGTTGAATTTCCACATTATTGCTTTATACCTGAACACCTGGATTGTTGTCAGTGAATGTCAGTTGATTGATTTCTCCCTTCATGTGTTCGGTATAAAAGCGAGCTTGATTTTTGCCAAGTACAAAGAGGACTTTCTTTGTACTAATAAGTTCTGCGATTTGCAAAGGAAGATGTTTAAGTTAATTATACAATATAGGAAAACTCACTTGGTTAAAATGAGAGACATGAGAATTTCTACCTGGGCTAGAAATGTGAAGAGACGAATCTGCCTTGCTCCAAATGAGCTCAAAGGATAATTTCTGTAATGCCCATAGCTTCTTTCTTTTAGCCCTCAGCAGAAGTGAATTTTTGTAGATGGTTCTGGTAGCATTTCGGGGCAACCTCTGTGCTCAGATGAAAATGATCGCTGAAAAAACAAGTTAAAGTTCCTACTATCACACAGGGCTTTGGTAAATATGGTATTAATTCACTGCTAGTGAATATTTTCACAAACGTGATTTTAATAGGTTACCCATAGTCCATATTCATTTTTGTCTCCATTCTCTTCTTAGGTTTAAATCTGAAAACATCAGATCATAATTCAGGACACACACACACACACACACACATACATATATCCTTAGTTTCATTTCATATTCATTCTGAAGGAGAAAAACAGGCTCTGTCACTTCTATGAAAATGATGGTCTCCAAAATACGTTATCGGTTTATTGCATCAAGATTTCCCATAGAGTACTCAGAATTTATCCTACTTTGACCGAAATCAGTGAGTTCATAATATTTATATTTAGGTAAAACCAAGAAACCAAATATGTTCAGGGTTTTTAAACTTTGTTCCTAGGAAAATTCAACTCTCAGCTTCCTGGCTTTGAAGTTTTTGTTGATAAAAAAATTAAAACAGTTTCTGTAGAGATATGCATTTTGTATTATCTTTGTAGAATGAAAATTTGCAGATTTTTATGATTCCCCACAAAGTGGCATTATGGAAAAACTATCTTTTTATGTTTGTACGTGTTCAAGTCAGAAAAGATACAGAGCTAATAACATGGCATCAGGTCTCTTTGGGGAGTTTTGAGGGATAGAATGAAAGTTGACATGGCAGGTGCATCTGAGAGGGTTGTGTCACCTGAGAAAAGCCTTATATAATTAAGATGAGTAGATGAAAGGCAGATATGAAAAAGTTTGAGGATAAATGAGGAACTGACCATATAAATGCCACCAGGATTTCACAAGTTTTAGTGAAACCAATTTGCATTGGAGGAATGGAGGAACAAATTAAATGATGCTTAGTATGAATTTATTTCCCAGGCAAACTGATCTACATCAGAGTTTCTCAGCAGTAGTACTAATGTTTTGGGCCAGACAATTATTTTCTGTGGGGTCTGTCTTGCATGTTATAGAATGTTTAGCAGCATCCCTGGCCTGTACCACATAGATGCCAGTAGAACCACTCCATCTCCCCAGTTTTAACAACCAGAAATGTCTCTTACTTTGCCATATGTTCTCTGAATGTCAAACTGGCCTGAGTTGAGAACCACTGGTCTAGATAAGCCTGTGGGAAGCATTGTATTGGGACAGAAAATTGTGTTTAAAGTTTCAATAAGAGGTTTCTGAGGAAGAGGGACCTTTTTTTGCTAAAGGAAAGTCAAAGGCCCTTTGACTGATGAGGCCACCAATAAAAACAACTTCCCAGGTAGCTGCCCAGACCTGGGGGCCTTCTCTTAAATTTCTTGCTATCTTCACAGCTGTTTGCTTCTAGAGTAGTGGTTTCCAAATTTGAGTGTGCATCAGAATCACATGGAGAGCTTATTAAATCACAGATTATTTGGCCTCCAGAGTTTCTGATTCAATAGATCTAATTCAGTTGACCTAAGAGCCTATCAGATAAGCTTTGCATATCTGACATGAAGCTGTGACATCACAAAGAGACCACATTTCGAGAACCACTTTTCTAGAATAAACAGCCTTTGGATTTATCTGGTGTTAGATCTTTCTTGATAACCTTTGTGATTTTCTTTATGCGCAGGCTTGCTACCTTAGATTTTCTTGTTTACCTTTGCTCTTTCTATTTTATCTTTGCATTGTTGACTTCCCATGGTCCTTAATTGTTTTCCTTAATTCACAGTCTGCACTAATGGATGAAGGGAAAATGCCTCCTCTTTCTTTTACTTCTTTCACTGGGCAATTTTTTTTTAAATTCAAATCATATGAAACTCAGTTTCCCTCACGGTACAGGTTGCCCATCTTTCAGGACATGTTTGACTTAAGGATGAATTATATGCACCACAGTTGTCAAATATCTGGGGTCACTTAGCATTTAATATGCTATTTTGACTGTAGTAACACATTTTTAGGAAACACCTGACTTTCAGATTCTTTTTAAAGCTTTAACTGATTTCTTGGAACTCATCTTTCTACAAGGGACCTTTGTAGAAAGATGAATTATTTTGCATAAATGTATAATTTTACACTTGCCCACATCAAAGCTTATCTGTGAATTTCCTGCCCACTCAAATATCCTTATGAGATGTTCCTATCAGATTACATTTTATTACTCATTACATATTATTTAGTGTCATATGCATTCTTAGAGAAATTACTGTATTCTATCCTTTCTCAGTTATCAAAATGGTTTGTTTTTTAAAAAATGTGTAGATTGTGTTGGGGAGGAGGAAATTTCTCCTCTACCCCACTTTAGTTCTTCTGAGTAGACTAATAGTAAAGTTGATACAAGACCAGATTAATATGAGAAAAAATAATCTAATAAATGCACACAGCAGATCATAATTGATGCTTAGAGAGATCATCAAAGCTGGCAGGTACTTATTCTTTTTAGATGAAGAAACAATAAATTTATGAAGAATTAAAAGTTGAAGAAATGTAGGTTTGCCTGCTCATTAGTGAGGAATCTAAGCAAAGTTTGAGCTTGTGTAGTAAGTTAGGAAAGGAGTACCAAGGTTTGTTGATACAGGCTCTTTGACCCTGGCTCCCTGAACTCTAGTGATGAGAGTGTCTCTTTCAGTCCCACCCCTGGAGCTCAGGGAGCAGCTTTCACAGGGGAGATTTATTTATTTTCTGCATTCAAGGAGACAATGGAGGGTCAGCATGACCTTCTTGCACTGGCTGCTTGTCAAGTAACTTTAATTTCAAATTAATCAATACGGTGTCGCAGGGTATTTTGGGGCGGCCTGCCCAGAGCCCCGACAATCGGTCCTCGGGAGACCATCACTGTTTGTTTTTATGTGTAAATTCCCCTTGCTGCATCTTGATAATGAACTCCCTATCGGTGACAAAAGAGGATCACAGGGTCCTGCAGGAGAGGAAAATTATTTTTCTCTTTTCTTCTGAGTTCTTAGCAGATTAACAAAATAAAACAAAGAAGTTTATTAACATGTATATCTCATGTGTACATAAGAGCAGAGAAAAATGAGTAACTCCCAGAGGTGGATTAGAATTTAGACTTAAGTACCATTTTAATAGGAAAAGGCGAGAGGGGATGCAGCCTCTTAGGGGGATTAAGTGATTCTTAGTGAAGATGAATGGGCCCTGAGAACACGTGGGAGCTCACATAGTGATACATTTTGCCTGCATGTAGTATTGGCTCCCCGTTTCCTGTCCTGTGACAGTCCTCTCTGCTTGGTGGAACTCCAGAGAAGGGGACTTAGGACAATTGAGTTCCTTTAGGAGAATCTGTCTTTAAGTAGAAAACTCACTGCATTTGCTTAGAGGACTAAGTTCCTTAACTTTTTTTTGTAGGATGAGGTCTAGACCTTTTGGGTGTTCAGTTGAACTTAGAGTTCTGGATATCAGTACAAAACACATGAAAGTGCTCTTTCCCCCTGTTTGAACTTGGTCTTGTTCTAATGCACATCGGAGCTGCTTTAATGGTTTCAGCACCTGAGTCACACTGCTGACTAATGCTAAAATTCTGCTCGCTGCAGTGCCTCAGCTATTCCTACCGTGCATTTGAATAATACAAGCAACATGTGACCACTGTAAAAACTGGAATGTTCAGATGAAAAAGAGCAATACTTTAAAATCACCAAATAATGCCGTCGCCCCAGAACATCCATCCAGTGTTAAATTTTATAACCTTAAAGACTTTTCCCATAAGCTGCTTATATTGATATAATTACAGAAATATGTATGTGTGTGTGTATATATATATATATATATATATATGAGTGTATATGTATATATGTGTATCTTTGTGTATTATGAGCTCATGTTAATTTTACACTATGATGTCTCTTCATGTCATTAGGTACAGTTTTGTTCCTTTCTGCCTTGGGAAGCAAAGTGCATAGTTATTAAAACACCAGGAATTGAGCCCTGGCCAGTGTGCCTTAGTTGGTTGGAGCATCATCCTGGATACAAAAGGTTTTGGGTTTGATCCCCAGTTGGGGCGCATATAGGAGGCAACCGATTGATGTTTATACCTCACATCAATGTTTCTCTCTCTCTCTCTCTCCCCCCCCCTTCCTTTCTCTCTAAAATCAATAAAAGTATATCCTTGGGTGAGGATTGCAAAAAAAAAATCCAGGAATTGAATTCAGATTGACCTGGGTTCTACATTCCACTACCACTTATTTGCTGTATGACCTTGGGTATGTTACTTAACTTTTCTAAATTTCAGTTATATAGTTATATAACATATTATATTTATAAAATCGATATAATTTATATAGCTAATATAGCATTACATTTTATGGATATACCAATTTACAGCATCTTTAAATTAGCTCTCTCCCATACAACAATTTAATTTTGAATTCTAAAGCTGGATTTTATATTGTTAAACTTTGTCTTGTTGATTTCAACCCAATTTTTCAGGCTTTGGAGTTATTTTAAAGTACTTCTTAATCTTTATATCTTAGATCTGTGTATCATATAGAAATTTGATAATCAGACATTTAATCCAATTTATAGATAAGAAAGTTAAACATTGTAAGTATATAGCAGAGGACGTAGCATCCCCTCCTTCCATTGTTCTATTGATGTTAATCAATCAACCAACAGACTTTGGTTAAGCTTATTGAGTGCTGAATCAATCAAAATAATTAATATGTTCCTGATCAATTTCTCTCTCTGGTCCCAAGGAAGGGCAAGAGAAATCCTGCCAGAAGCTCTGATTGAATAAGAATATATTATCATTGCAGTATTCTCATTATATCTCTTCAGTATGAGTTTCATAAAAATAAGTAAGGTTAGTCTGATGAATTTTTAGTGAACTCAGTGCTAGCTCCTTGAAATTTTAACATCTTTTATTAATAATACAGGCACTATGTGTGTATGATTTAAAACATTAATATTCCTGGAAAAGGAAAATCTATAGCCACAAATCCATACCAATATAAAAATATGAGATAGTTACATTCCAGCTTTTTACTTCAAAAGGGGTGAAAGGTATACTTTGAAAAAAGAAAAAGACATTCCAAAGTTGTACCATGTTTAATAATGTCCCTGTAGCATTACATACATACAAATAAGTGCTGGCCATACATACTATAAAATGTATATGTTTACTATTTGTTATTCACCTGGGGTGGACATGCATAATGGTAATAATAATTATTTAAATAACAATACTTTTAAATACTATTGTGGTTATACTCTTCAAGTACTCTCTTATTTATTTTAGTTCTTTAATATACCTCAGGAGGTTAGTAGGGTATCACTCACAAGGGAAAAGAGATGTAGAAACACTAAGTGATTTTTTTCCCCCAGAGGGTCACAACAAGTTTTTAGTGGAATTAAGACCATAGACAAGAGGTTGTATTAGAAGGATCCTCACCTGGAATTCAGTAAAATTTTCTCTCCTTCTATTCTGGGAGTGAGCCAGACTCAAATAGTTGTTTCTGGAAGGACATCAGGATCCAGTTCCCACCTGCTTCCATAGCCTTATCTCTCACAGCTCCTCAGTCCATATCTCCTGTTTCAGGAACTCCATGTGCTGGTGGTTTTCCCCCACATCAATGCTGCTTCATGCCTTTGGGTTTTGGACCACATAGGTCCATCTAAATAAAGTGCCCTTCACACCTTTCTTTACCTGCATGCTCTTACTTTAACTCCTTTCCTTCAGGAAGCCTTCTCTGAGCCTCCCGATAGGGCTTGTGCATGGTTGTCCTAGCACTGGACATTACAATGACCTCTTTACGCACCTCTTCTACTTTACTATAGTTTCTTTGTACATCAAGAGCCTAACACGTAGTGAGAGCTCAAATATGTTAAAGTGGGCTAAGCTGACAAACTGGCTGTACCAAATACAGCAGGAGAGTAAATCTAAATCAATGAACAAATAAATACTCTTGGACCATATGCTATTTAGAAAATAACTCAGTTTGATTTTTGAAATTACAATTTTCAAATCATTATTCCAGCAATATCCATTGTTTGTGTTACACATCTAATTAATGATTTGCCCAAGTAGGCAAACATGAGTATTTTTCATCCAGAAGCAACATGTGTTACAATCTCAATGGCTAATGGGTTTGGTAAGGCTCTTTAAGGAAGCAGTTCTGTTTTCATTCAGATTCCTTAAGAGGTTAGAGGAATCTTTACCAGAAATTGTAGCTTTTTGACAATATCTATCTTTTTAAACCATTCTGACACCCAAGTGATTTGGTTAATTTAGTTTTTAATAGGTATGAGGGAATTTTAAAATATCATATCCACAGGATAATTTATTCATGAAGGATCATTTTATCTGATGAATTTCATTCCCTCTTTTCTGATAAAAATAGAAAAAAGTATGTGGATTGCAGCTCCTAACTTAATAATTTTACTTATTACTAAGAATGGAACATATCTTGCCATACATTACGTAATCAGTTTAAAAGGCACCTCATATCGTTTCTGTGTCAGAGTGTGAAAAACATAAGACAGAGAATATGGTTTTTGGTTTTTTTCCCCCCTGCAAAAGCTTAACCATATTTTATTGAATAGTATAGACAGAAGAAGTTTGGGTTAAAATGATCAAAACAGCCGTTCAAGGAATGTATCTTAAGGTCAGCCTTGAGCAGCTTTTCTTTTTTCTGCTAAGGAAATCTAACAGGATATTAAAAAATATATTAACTTTCAAAATATGTTTGCTTCTGCCATGCTTCTAAAGAGGATATATGAGAATATGAGAGCTATGTTTAGTAGAAGGTTTGACCCATAGAATTTGTAGAAAGGGGTCACTTAAATTTAGTTTGAAAGCCAGCACTCTCGCATATCACACCCCTCCAATCCATTCTCCACAGCAGCTGGTACAGTTATCTTTCTAAAGGCAAATGTGATTATGTGATTCATCTGCTTAAAGCCCTTTAATGGTGGAATCCAGATGCCTCAGCTTGGCAGACTAGGTCCTCCCCCAGAAAGGACTTGCAGTAACTGCCCTTGAAATCCATGTGTGAGCTGTAAGGAGCAACTTTCAGTGGCCAGAACACCTCAGCTATTGGCTACTTCTTCTTATTCAGCAACAGTCTCTGCCTGGAATGTGTGACCTCCGCCCATTTTCCCAGGGGAATTGACCATTCCTTCCTTCACATTTATAATCTACCTCTACACCACTGTTCTTTCAAGCCTCTCTTAACGTTTTGTGTATGCAATTACCCCTCTCTCTTAGACTCTAAGCTCTTATTATCTCTGCGTGGCACTTGGTTGAATAGATTTATGAATGGATTCACTGGTACCTGAGAGACATTTGAATGTGCCTACTCTTAAAAACAGTATCTCTCATAGAAGTTTTGCTAACTATTTCCAAATAAGCTGTTTCCAGCTTGGGATGTTTCCCTGAGATTTTGTTATTACACTTACTGATTTTGTTTTAATATTGTAGTTGAAAACCTTAGACATTAGTAGCTTTGTTTTTTAATTTCAACTCTTACTCAAATACAGAATTCTCAGCTTTGACCTTTTCTTTTCCCACTGTGGAAATTTGTTTTCCAAAATGTGTCCTTTGACCCATTTGCCCTTCGCTAGTGTTTTTGGATGGGTTAAGGATATTATAGGGAGCAAATATGGGAAAGCTGTCACCATTTTTAGTTAAATTTCTATTTAGAGTGATTCTCTGTTATGACTCTTTAGAATGATTCTATGTTATTTTTTCCCTTGACCTATTACTAATCTTGATTACTGGATTATTGTTATGTCTGAATTATTTAAATTATGTAAAGTCATGGGTTAGCATGTGAGGTATTATGTGTAGTCATAGAATTAGCCATTGCCATTGTCTGCAGGCTTAAAAGTAAGTTCCCAAGTAAACCCCCATCACCGGGGCTTAGGCAGAATCATAGAATGTTGAGTTAATTTTGTCCATCTTCCATTTGTTTTTAAAGTTGAGAAAGCTGAAGTCCAGAATCTTAAGTGACTTATCTTGAATTTCATGGCGCGTTCAGAGAAGTACTGAGCCCTATGCAAAGTATTTCCAAAACGCCTCCCCTGCCTTTTGTATTTGAAAGTCATTCCAGCGGCACTGTAGTGCAGGGACTATCCAGGAGGCACCAGGCTTGAGGCTGGGAGTTACACTGTGGCTTGCTTTCCATTGATTTTTTACTGACCCCTTGTAGAAGAGTGTTACGTGGATAATTAGTCCTTCAATGAAGAGATTGAAGCACAAAACTGCTTTGTAAGTTCTGGCTTTATCAAAATGGCTATCTACTTTCAGGTGATACCTTAAAAGTACCTGAAACCCCAATTTTCTACTAGAATTAGCAGAAACCGAGGCTAGTGAGTGAAGATCTCACATTGTAATGACTTCTTTTAACAAATGGGCCTGTCGCTTCCCTGTGGGTTAGGAGACTCCGTATGGAGCAGGGTCAGCTTGGGTGGCAATGTGGAGCTGAGGATTAGTTAATAATTGAGGCAAGGGAGAGAAAACAGCTTCAGAAACAAATACAGATAGTCTTGGAGCCCTTTCTAAATGTATTTCCACACCGATCTCTGCCTGCCACCTAACTGGCATTCTTCCTTAATAGGTCAAATGTTGTTGGGAGGTGGCTTTAATCATTTCGCAATTTCAAGTAAAAAAAAAAAAAAAAAGCGGTACCATAGCTTTTTGTCAGCTTCCTGCCTTTTATTCATAGTAAGAAGGACATAAAAAGTTCTTGAAAAATGCCGTCTTGGAAATCTTGCAAGAAGGTAGCCCTTTCAATCACAAAAATATTTCAAGCAGCAGCTTTGTGAGCTTCTTGGTTTGAGCCCATAATAGGGACAGCAGGTGGGCTGGAGGAGGGGGAAAAGAAGAGCCTTTAATTATACATGAAGGGCACTTTAAAGAAAGGAACTATACATTTTTTAATCTTCTAAAGCTTCCACTAGTATTAAACACACAATTTGCACTTTAAAGTGTTTGTGGAATGAGTGGATGGATGTACTGGATGGATGATGGATGGGTAAATGGATGGATATTTTACATTTCCTTTGTGTCATTTTCAGTGACACAGGGTCTCCAAATAAAGTTGTTTCCTCATAGTGGAACACTTCTTCCTTTGCATAAATAAAAGCATTGTCCTCTTATTCTTCTCTAGTCTCATATGAAAAAAAAATTTTCCTCCTCTGTAAAGCTACCCACATTTCTTTTTCTGGATTACATCCTGTCCTACTTTGGGACCCCACCCCTTAATTCTCTCTCTAGCTTTCCTCAGTCTGCACCTTCAAGGCGGCCGGACTCTCTGCGGTACCAGCGCTTCTTGTTTGAGGTTCAGCACCTTAGAGGCGTGGCGCTCACCCGCTGCTCTCCCTCCCAGGTCCTTCTTAATTCTCTGCAGCTTGGCTCACACTCTTGGAGGATGAATATCCCCACGTTTAAGATGGAAACAGTAATACTCCCTGGCAAAGGGCTTTTTAATATTTGTCTAGACACAATAGATAAGTGGTTTCTCTATAATGATTTTGGTCCACAATTCTCACAAACGAAAGTCTTCTTTCTCCCCTGGTTGGGGAGCCTTTCTTTCCCCCTGATCTTAGTTATGCCTCCAAGGTGCAGCCCCAGCAGCACCTCCTCCTTGGTGCTTCTCTCTGGTGATTCCACTTTATTACGCTCTCTACTTGATGTTCAGTTTTTTTTTATGATAATTCATGTGGCAATGGGATAGCATATATTTTACTTAAAAAAAAAATCCCAGCATCTGATTTAGTGCTGAGCACATAGCAGGTAATTAGTAAATACTTCTCAATTGACTAAACTATTACAGATATATGGGGACTCTCACTCTTTTGAGTAAATTGACTGTTGTTTTATTAAGGACTCTGAATGCCTACAATAGTACATTCATCATGATAATTTAATTGATTACCTTTTCCTTTTGCAAGAGCTTCAGCTGTTACCATAAGAAGCCCTTTGCAACTTTATTACTGTCTTCTTGATCTGTATATTGACTTTAAGGTTTGTTTGTTGGACACTTTACTGTATTCCTTTCTATATATAAAAGACCATCCTAAAGTTGTGAAACCATAAAAATCCTGGACAAAAATGTAGGCAGCAACATCTCAGACATTGCCGATACATCTCCTAGGGCAAGGGAAACAAAGAAGAAAATATCCAAGCGGGGCTACATCAAAATAAAAAGCTTCTGCACAGTGAAAGAAACCATCAACAAAACAAAGGGAGCCCACTGTATGGGAGAACATATTTGCCAATGATACATCTGATAAAGTGTTAATATGCAAAATATATAAGGAACTCATACAACTTAACAAAAAGAAGACAAACAATCCCATTAAAAAATGGGCAAAGGACCTAAATAGACACTTTTCCAAAATGGAAATACAGATGGCCAAGAGACATATGAAAAAATGCTCAAAGTCACTAGTCATCGGAGAGATGCAAATTAAAACCACAATGAGGTATCACTTCACACCTGTCAGAATGGCTACCGTCAACAAATCATTAAATGACCGGAGCTGGTGAGGAGAAAAAGGCACCCTGGTACACTGCTGGTGGGAATGCTGTATGGAGTTTCCTCAAAAAACTGGAAATGAAACTACCATTTGACCTAGTGATCTCACTTCTAGAAATATATCCTAGGAAACCCAAAACACCAATTAGAAAGAATATATGCACCCCTATGTTCATGGCAGCACAATTTACAGTAGCTAAGATCTGGAAACAGCCCAAGGGCCCATCAGTAGATGAGTGGATAAAAAGCTGTGGGACATTTACACCATGGAATTCTATGCAGCTATAACAAAGAAGGATTTCGTACCCTTTGGGACAGCATGGAGGGATGCAGAGATTATTGTGCTAAGTGAAATAAGCCATTCAGAGAAAGACAAGTCCCACATGATCTCACTCATATGTGGAATCTAATGAGCAAAATAAACTGATGAACAAGATAGTTTCAGAGACATAGAGCCATGGAGCAGTCAGACGAATTTCAGAGGGAAGGTGGGGGTGGGTAGTGGGAGGGGGGGAGAGAGATTAATCAAAGAACTTAGATACATATATACATGACCTATGGACACAGACAATAGTGTGGAGAAGACCTGGGGGGGTTGCAGGCGTGGATGCCTGGTAGAGAGGTTCAATGAGGGAAAAGAGGAGACATTTGTAATACTTTCAACAATAAAGAAAAAAAAAAGTTAGCCATGGACAACTGTTGATAATTTGTCAAACCTTGCAGCCACATTAATTTCTCCAGAGTTGATAAAGGAGCAACAACAAAGGCCATCCTAGTTATGAGTTATTGTTTCAGAATCAGGAAACATGATTGATAGACAAAAGGACTGGTGAGAAAGAGAGCACCTCTGATTGTAAACTAAAATATATTTGGGGGTGCATAAATAGAATTTAGGGTAAAAGACTTGCAAATTTTGTGGACTTTCTGGAACCGATTAACACTCTTCTTTGGAGTGTGTGTGTGTGTGTGTGTGTGTGCGCACGTGTGTGCGTGTGTGCTCTGAGGCAAGGATGTGAGGGTAAAGAATTGCTAGTAGTCTTGTATGTAACTAGAAGGAGAATCAAGGTTATAACTAGTAATATTGTTATGCTTTCCTTTCTCAGTTTCTCACAAAGAAAATACTTTTTGATGTGGAATGCAGTTGTTTCCAATTCCAAACTATATGGCTCCCCTCTAAGGGATTTGTCAAAATGCCAAAAAAGATGGAGGTAGGGTCAATTTGAATATTAAAAACAATACAGCTGGAAAGAAATTCAGAGCCATGCTCCATTGGACAAAATTGCAAATGAACTGAATTTGGCTGAATTTTGGTTAGTCTACCAGAAATTTGAAGATATGATTGTTTTGTTTTTCAGTGTGCTGAACTGATAAAGTGACTTTGAAATTCTGTTAACCTTTTATCCAAACACAGGTAGACAACTTTCTTATTTAGTGTGTCATTAACCGCATTTTAAGCTCCATTGCCTTTTACCAAACTAGTAAAATGGAAAATGACTTGTGATAGATGCTTAACATACTTCATGTGTTGTGGTCCTTTTCAATTCTTGTTTACTCAGAGTGCGTAGTCCATGCTATCATTTTGGAAATTTTCTTACACTCTTTTTATTTGGGACCCTCTGTCTCTAGGATCTTATATCACCCTTCACTATGATGACTTCTTGAGAAAGGGAAAATATGTGACATTGCGTGTCTAAAATTGACTTTATTTAAACCTCACACTGAACTGGTAATTTTGCTAAGTTCATACTTTTAGAATGAAAATTATTTTTCCTTAGAATTTTGAAAGCATAACTCCACTGTCTTCTAGCGTCCAATGTTAATGTTGAGAATCAAGTGTCATTTTTTCCTAATTCTTTGCACGGGATCTTCTCTCTCACTCCATTTCTTGGAATTTTTAAGTCTATGATGTGGATCTTTATTGATTTCACTACACGTTGGACTTGTCAATTTGGAGATCCACATCATTTTGTTCTGAGAAATATTCTATTATTTCTTTGATGATCTTTATATAGACTGTTTTGCTTGGTCTTTCTTGCTGAAACTCCTATTAGATTTTTGAGCCACATGGATTTTCTAAATTACTCCTCCCTTTTTTGTTTGTTTGTTTATAATCCCTTCCTTTGTATTTGTCTTCCTCTTTAGGAACAATCCCTTATCGGATTAAAAATATTATACTTTCACATTTCTAATTTCAAATAACTCTTTTTTTGTTTTTTTATTCCTCTTTATGACATCTTAATTCATTGATGCTGAAATTTATATCAATTACCAATTTTTTGAAAATTTTCTTTTTCCCTCCTATTTTATTCTCTGTCTTTCAGCTGGAGACTTTTCTCAGTGTTTGGGAATTCTTGCTTGTTTTCTCATGTTCATGCTTGAACACTGATACAAACTTTGTCAGATAGCTGGGCTTGTTCATTGATCAGCTTTTTTGTGACCAGCCAGATCATTCTTGGTTGGGGACCACTAAAGGTCAGTATTTGTATATCTTTCCCCAGTTTCTCTAGAGCAGGATCCTCTGATCTCCTTTTAAGGAAGCATAAACCTGGCTGTTGACTTTCTAGAGCTGTTAAGAAGGATGGCTGGATGTCTCAATGTTTTCTCACTCCACCACCCACTGTCCCTGAGTTCTGAGATTCTCAGGCTCAGTTTCTCTGTAGAATATTTCTTAACACTCTTGTGGAATGAGGGATGGGTAAGAATGCAATAGGTGTGTTGTGTTGGAGGTGGGGACACAGGAAAATAAATGTTTCTTATAGTGATTTTCAAACCTTTTTTTTTTTTAATGTTTTTATTATGCAAATATTTTCTCCCTTTCTAAATCAGTCTAACTTATAAAATGAATTCTTAGTCCAATCTTCAGCATAAGATATTATACAATCTTGTCAGTATGTTTGTATTATAATTAGCTCAGGTCAGACAATAAAATAACTTGTGCAAATATAGAAGTAGGGAAATCTAAAGTATTTTGTTTTTATTTATTTATTTTCTTTTTGTTGAATTTATTAGGGTGACACTGGTTAACAAAAGTATATAGGTTTCAGGCACACAATTCTACAGCAATCATCTGTGCACTCTATTGTGTGTTCACCATCCCAAGTCAAGTCTCAGTCCATCACCATTGATCCCCCCATCCCCTCCTACTCTTCTTTCACACTCTACCTGTTGCTTCCAACTCCTGAACCTTTTCTAGGTTCTGCGGGATAAAAGAGGAGTACATCTTGTTGGTGTTTTACTTTACTAGGTACTTGGCTTTTGCTTCCTCTTGCCTACTTAAATTTGGCTGTCTCTCATTTCTCGGTGGGAATATGGTTTGGATTATGTCTGCTAAAATTATTTGATCTTAACAAAAGCCTGGCCTTATTGAGAAGACTTACATTATATTTGGAATAGGCTGGTATATAGATATAGAGATAATTCAACTAGAAGTAATTTAGAGAATCCACAAAGTTCAAAACCTAAGCAATGCAAGTTTCAGCAAGAAGGACCAAACAAAATAGTCTCTATGGGAAAATTATCAAAGAATGGCAATATGAAGGTACCTCAGTGTATCTGTGCTGATGTTTTTCTCTTTGCACAGTAGCTTTAGAGACTGGGCTTTATAAACCAGGGAGCCTAAGTGGAAATGCAGATATATCAACTGAGAACTATAAAGTATGTTCATGTCATCATGAATTACTTTTCCTGTAGTGAGATATGGGAAGGTCCCTAAAAGACAGGGGATGCGCATAGATGGGAAGGTAGTTTAAGTAGAAGGGGTGTGAAGAGGGAAAAAAGCAGATGTGATTATGGTTTTAACACTGGCTTCTAGTCAGACATGGTGCTGCCTGGTAGCTTTAGTTGTCAATGTGGATTGAAAACAGGAGCTTTCTAGGGAGTGGAGGCCAACACAATTGCTAAAGTGGCCCTAGATCCCAGAAGTTAGTTCCCTTGTTTTCATATGGGTTATTTTGAAAAATCTAGGACATCCTTCACATGATCATGTCAGAATAACTGAAAAAGCAAGGCACATTTTGGGGTATAAAAGTAAAATTTAAAGTATCTTAGATGGCTAAATTATTTCCAGTAGAGTTCATAAGTACTGTGCATGAAACCCGAAGTTAGAATTCTGATCACAAAAACTTAATACCAACGTATTCTTTTATCTCAATCTAATCTGTAGTGATTGGCAGTTCTTTTTAATAGATCATGAGTCTTTGTGCAGCAAGGTGATGTTGAGGCAAGAGAGCATATTGTTTGCTTTTATTTCACCAAGTAGAGCTACGTGACACTGCTGTTTCTGAAGAGTAGCCGTCATCTGCATGCTGCAGACAGCCTTTCTGGCTGCAGTAACTTAGGGGCATCTGAGAGCTGAGTCTGAAGGAACAGGAGCACACCATCAGGCAAGTGCTGAGCATGAGGTCCTCTGAGGCAGGTTTCATTTTGTAGGTTGTGTGCAACGTGCATTTCTATTGATTCACTGGATCTCCCTACCTACATATCTATGAGATAAGACTAAACCAGATATGTTCAAATCAACTGAACATTTGTTAGGCAAATCAACTTAAAAAAAATTGTTCAGCCCAAATCTGTGACTTAATTGGACCTGACTGCTGAGGGAGAAACGAAGTGGGTGGGTGGCTCAGCCTGGGTCTTCTGGTTTGTCTCTGGTGACTCATGAGCAGGACTAGAGCATACCCTTTTTGACATCATCTTTCTGTGTATGTTTGGAGAGGCTGGGACCTAACAGATGGCCTTGAGATGGGCTCCCATGACTACCAGGCATGCCAAACAGGCAGATGAGTGATCTGGCTTGTTCTTTCTCTTTTAAATTGCTGTCAGCTAGGGAAAAGTGGTAAAAATAAACCAATGGCTCCCTCCTGACCCAGCGTGTACCTTTCAGTCATCAAAATAAGAAACATCCTGTGGTGACTATTGGGTGATTTCTCTGATAGGAAGAACCCTCCACACGCTGGAGATTAACATAACAAATGGCCAGGTAGTGCCTCAGAAAGGACATTTTTTGTCAGGGATCAAATGTTGGCACTGAATGGACAGCAGCAGGTTTGGAGGGGCATTGTTTATTCACTCCCAGATGCTTTGAGTCCTTTGTGACTCCACTCAGTATTTTTGGTAACTGGTCGGTAACTGTTTACATCTCCCATCATCAGAACACAGGAAATCATAAATAGGAGTCATGCTGAATATCTCTGGCAGTGCCTTTGTGTTCTTACTGTACTAAAAGCTGAGGGCCTCTTCTTGTGTAACATCCATATTTGTGACTCTTCATTGAGTCCAAGGGAAACTGTATAGCAAGGGACTCAGTTTTAGACCAAAGACATAACCTTTAACTCTTGTTTAATCTTCAGATAATTAACAAGTTGACCCTGACCTGGGTGACTTTTTAGAGTCGCATGTCAAAAAATTGGTCCTGGATCAGGAGAGTGGGGGATCTTTTATTTTTTAAGATCTGAGATATCATTGCATTAATTCCTAGTCATTAATATATTAACCAGTTGACCCTAAGCTCTTTTTTGGCCCAGTTTCTCTTTATTTGGAATAAAGACACCCCCCTGTACCTTGTTTACAAATCTATGAGTCATGTTCTCACAGATGCCAACTGATTTTCTGGTTATAAATCATGGATATTGATGTGTTTTCAAACAATAGACATTTCCCATATGTGAGAGCCATGTTGAGTTAAGGTAGAAGGGGAGTTTTACTTTTTGGAATGAATCTACTATATATGTATGAGGCTTTTCAATTTTGAAAGCTTCATATGGCCTGTGGGTGGCATGTTGGATACCCCAAGACTTACTTAGTGCAGTATGATAATCTAGTTCCCAAATTTTACATAGCTTGACACATAGAACTGGTAATGTTTCTAGAAATTCCATAAATAGAAATATCTTCATAAGACCTTTATGTTGTGATCTGCTTTAGGTTGTCTCACTAGTTAGCTAGAAGCATTTGGGGATGGTTAGGTTAGAGAATTAAAAGTAAGGCTTCTGGCCTTATTTATTATTTGGATATTACTAAGCTATTTCTTGAGAAATATCATTTATCGTGTCTCTTCACTGCTACTTAAAAAAAATGTGCAGAATCTGTCTAACTTGCAAGGTTTTTTGGGGGGGATTCCTTTATCAATGTTAAGAAACTTGTATGTAAAAAATATTATTAATAACTGAAATATTTAGAACTGTCAGAAAGGATGGCAATGTTTCAACCAGCCCTTGAGAGGAGACAGGTCTGCTGTGAGTTAGTCATCATCTGTGCATGATGTATTTAAGGACATGATGCACAGCAGTTGAATTTATAAAAAAAATGTTGGTAAAGCTCTTTCTGGATAAGTCATGGACTGCATCCTCAAATTCTGGGAAAATGGAATTTTCCCTTAGCTTTACAAATGTGGCAGAAGGGATTCTCACTATTTTCCATTAATGTTTGGATTCTCAATGTTTCACACAACACAGTCAATAAAATCTGTAAAAATTAAAAATGCTATCTTAGATTTAAGACACATTTAAAAATATTAATATATAATGGCATCTCAGAATAATGACTATTTTACTTTAACGCTTTATTTATGCTTTTCTTTGGGAAAGTGGGCAGTCAACTATTTGCTTATTCTTACCCTTTTGTTCAAATATGCATTTTATATTTATTGAAATAAAATGTGACCTTTGGGCCTTCATATCCCGGAACAGCCTTATGAGTCTTACCACAAAAAAGTTTCTCTTCTTGCCTTGGCCGGTAGCTCAGTTGGTTAGAGCATCATCCCAATACTCCAAGGTTGAGGGTTCAATCCCTGGTCAGGAATCAACCAATGAGTGCATAAATAAGTGGAACAACAGAGCAGTTGATCTCTCTCTCTCTCCTCCTGCCACTCTCTTTCTGAACATCAATCAAAAGAAAACTTTCTCTTCTCCCTTTTCCTACCCCTGCTAATTACAGTCAGCCCCCTAAACATGTCCTTAAGTTGGTGGAACCTACCAACTCTAATGTAAGTGCAATGATGAGGAAAATAAGACCAGGGTGAAGTAACTTATTTAAGGAGAGTTTGGGCAGAGCTGTAACCAGAATTTAGGTCATTTTACTCTTAGTTCAGTTCTTGCACAAATATTTATTGCACTGAGTGCTGTGCTGGTTGCTATTTCTGTGCCCTTTCTATTTTATTATGCTTCCTGCCTGTCTTTGCTATGGGAGATTTGCTCTATAGAAGTTACTTTTCTTTCCATGGGGAAGCATTTTTGCCATCCCACTCTCTTCATATTAACTCACAGACCTCCTCAGTCTCTTCATTTATTTTTTAAAATTTATTTTTAATTATAGTTGCCGTACAGTATTATATTAGTTTTAGGTGTGTAACATAGTGGTTCAACATTTATATATCTTACCAAGTGATCACTATCTTAAGTCTAGTAACCATCTGTCACCATACGGTTATTGTGATATTATTGACTATACTCCCTGTGCTATACATTGCTGTTTCCTCATTTATAAAATGAGAATGCTGTGCCATCAACCCCAGACTATCTTGATTCTATCATTTGTTAATCAATTATACATGAAAATGCATTTGAACCCTGAACAGCCTTCATTGTGTATTTTATATAGCTTGTGCTCACCATACTCGGTTTTACTTATTTTTATTTCATCTTGTTCTTAAAGATATCATGAGAAGTAGTGCTGTAATGCCCTTTGGTGATAACAGTGCTCAAACAAAGGGTTTCAAACAGATGATTACATTTTGCCTCAGGTCCCATGTTGTGACCGAGCTGGGCTTTGTATCATGCATCACTGTCGTGATTTTCTATGCCTTTTTGGATGGTGTGTGCAGCACACAGTAGCAGTAGCATGAGCTGTTGCCCTCAGGGCCTAGCAAAATGTGAATGTATAAGAATGAGGCCAAAGTTTAGCTAATAAATGAAAGCTGATGACACATATATGTGATGGAGTAGAACAACATTTCCTTTTGGGGCCTGAGGTATTGGGATTGTACTAATATCCCTGTTAAATTGCATAAGCTGGAACAGTATCTTTTGGGACCTTGGGATATTGGAATATTAGAAAATGGAGCAGTTCAGAACATAAGCATTAAAATTGCTTTGTACCTTTTGATCTGGGATAATGTAAAAGTGGCCATTCATTTGTTTGTTGCTTACTGTGTTTTGAGGATTTTGCTGACTGCTTTCCATATAGCATCTTGTTTAATTTTTTTTAACAATTCTGTAGCATAGTTTATTATACACATTTTACAGAAAGGAACCGAGTTGTAGAAAGGTTAAATGACTTGCTTAAGGGCTCAAAGCTGCTATTTAATTTGAAGACTCTCCAATTTCACAACCTTACTCTTTATCACTATGCTATAATTCTCCTAAACCCATTTATTAATTTGTCACATTTTTATTGGCATATTACTGTTTGGGATGCCAGGAAAACAGAGAATAAAACAGACAAATGACCTTGAGCTTATGGAACTGCCATTCTTTTTTTTTTAAACATTTTTAATATGTTTTTATTGATTTCAGAGAGAGGAAGAGAGAGAGAGAGAAAGAGAGAGAGAGAGAGAAGCACCAATGATAAGAGTCACTGATTGGCTGCCTCCTGCATGCCCCCCACTGGGGATTGAGCCTGCAACTCAGGCACCTGCCCTGAAAGGAAATTGAACCGTGACTGCCTAGTTCATAGGTTCAAGGTCAACCACTAAGCAACACTGGCTGGGCGGAACTGTCATTCTTATAGGCAAGATGCTAGGAGTGGAAATGGGTAAAATATAGAGGATGGAGCATGATAATGGGAGCTTTGGAGAACATTGAAGCGGAGAAGCCAGTAGGGAGTGACGTGCAAGGGCATGGGGCTTTCAATTTTTAGTAAGATGGTCAGGAAGGCCTTGCTGAAAAGGTTAGACTGGAACAGAGATGTGAACAAAGCCATGAACAAAGGCATAATTGAAGTGAGAGAGGCTAAGGAGAAACTGGGAGGAGAGAGAACAGGAGAGAGCAAGAGTAGAGACAACTCTTTAGAGTCATGAGTCAAAAAGTTGGTCCTGCATCAGGAAAATGTGGGATCTTTTATTTTGAAAGATTTGAGATATCACTTGATTAAGTGCTAAATGGTTAAAGGTTTAGTAGAAATGGAAAATTGATTGATGACGCAGGAAAGAGACATCCGGATTGCTACTCCAGAGTAGGTGGAATGGGGTGGGACCTAGTGTAGAACTGGAAGACTTGATCTTAGGAGCATGGAAAATGTTTCATAATGATAGGAGGGAATGCAGAGGACAGGTGCATGGTACTGGTTGGTGAAGATATATGGGAGTTGAAGGTATTCTCTTCTCATTGTTTCTGTTTTCTTATTGAATTAGCAAAATTCAAATCTTGGGCTGAGGGTGCAAATGGGAGAAGCTGTGTTGAAAATCTGAGGAGGGAGCAGTACAGAATTATCCTCCAGGAGAGTGATAGTGACAAGAGCACCCCTCAACAGTTTCATTGTCCATCAGCATTAAGGGTCTGCATGGGGTTAGTGGTCATGTGTTCAGAGTGAGAATGATCATTGTGATTGTGAGTCTAGTTTCTGGGGAGTGAACATGTTTCTCAAACCAGGTCAGGATCAACAGAGTAGGTGGAAAGTTGGGTTTAAATGTGTTCAGCATTTTACCATGAGAGTGTAATAAAGAGATAATTATAAAATTTAAGTTGAGAGGGTGGAAAGTGAGGACATATGGGTGTGTTAGGGACAAGGACAGGGTTATGTGATCAGTGGATTTTGGGTCTTGCTAGAGTCCAAGAGCGAGGGACTGATAATGGAAAACAGGAGAGTGGGGTGCTTGGTAATGAGGTTACTCAGAGGATTAAGCCTTTTTGTCTATAACCATAGATCTGAGCAGCTGAAGTGGGGTAGAGTACCAGACCATTGGAGGAAAGGTGCAAGGACCTGAAAGACCATTGTTAACTGGAAAAGGAAATTACCAAGAATTATTTCAGGTTTTGTTCTAGAGATTGATGGTGAATTAAAAATTAGAGAACTCCGAAAAGGAAGGGGTTGTGACCAGGGGTCAGTAATGACTGAAGGAAGGAGCAAGTTGTTGATAGACTTTAAGGGACGGAGAAAAGTCTGCTCATAATGAGTATTGCTCACTAGCAGTCCTAAGGAGCTGTGCGTCTTTTAGGAAGAGGAAAGGAGATTCATTTGGCAAAGAGGGGGAGGACACCAAACCTTGTTTTTCACACGACCGACCGTTAGGGTAGTGTGTAAAAGAAAGCAGCTTTCTCTCACAGGGCTGAGAAGAAGCTGAGTCCTCCAACGAGAGCCAGGCATCAGTCTGGAGCAGGAAGCTAAAGGAAAGGGTCAAGGGAAGGGCTTGAGCAAGGAGGGGATTGTAGTCATGCCAGTGAGCTTTGGCGGACACAGTGGAAGGACTTCAGGAGCTGGGGCGTGGTGGATAGAGGGTGTGAGGAGCCCTGATGGGATGGCGGTCTAGGAAAGAAGGCATGAGCTGAAAACCCTGCGCTTTGGAAATGTGGAAGATCAGGTTAACCGCAGCGGTCTCTGGGAAGAGAGCGGTGGTGAGGCTGGGTGTGATGGGCGGACAGGAGGGAGGGAGATTTGCTGAAAGCCTATAAGGTTTTGGGATTCTCCTGTTCCTGTAAATGACGGCGTAGAGGCTTTGGAGAGTGTCAGCTTCACCTGGAGCACAGAGGGATTTGGAACCCTCTTCTGACTCCTAGAGCATCAGCAGCATTAGGTTGCACTCTTAATTTATACTAGGTGTTTACACTAAGAAACTCATTTTCTTCACTTGTGAGGATGCTCAGCCATGGCACGATGGATCCCCCCGCCTTTAACAGTCCACGCTGTTGCTCCTCCGTGGTGTCTTACATGGCCCTGCTGTTCCAAGCACACACAGCGTGCCGGGCACGGCATTCATGCTTCCAGTGAGGGAGCAGGGGGAGCCGGCGGAGGGACTGAGTCCTTGCTTGAGGAGTTTACTGTCCGGAGGGCAGACAAGTGTATTAACAAGTGTATTAACATAGAAACCTGTGCTGTATGTGGGGAGATAGAGGAGGTAGGCACGTGTTTTGATGTTTGTTTTCCTAGAAATGTGGAAGACAGAACATCCTTTCTAGAGGACAGTTTCATTCATTTTTGTCAGACCATTAACAATTTTGTAGCCACCTGAAAAGAATTTGATTTCTGGGAAGTTAAACAGTACTTAGCACAATGCTTAAATGTAGTATGTTCAAAATATTTTTGATAAGTAACTGAGTAGATGGGTGAATGGATAAATAATAAATGCACTTATGAAGAGCTTCAACCTCTAAGATTCTTAAGCTGAGTCAGTTGCAAATATTTCTTGTTGATATTAAAATGTAAGTACAAAATGAAACAGTTGGACTTCATTGCCTTTAATTCCAGAAAGGAGAATGGAGAAGAGGAGACCATTTGAACTCTGATTTGAGATAATTAAATTTAGTCTTCTTTCTTTATGTTTTTACCCATGGTAGTAAAGAGGAGCTATTCCTGGATCATAGATCCTTAGATCACATTCTGGAATTTCTTCCAAATCTTTTTGTTGATCCTTCCAATTCCCTTTATGCTGCCTTTTGCTTATGAAGTGTTTTTTTTTTTTTGTTTTGTTTTGTTTTTTAATAAACCCATTCTCTGTTTTCAGGATAAGTACCGTTGTCTTCTATAAGATAAAATAGATTTACAGTGGTGATTTGGCCACCTGGACATATTTATTTTAATTCAGAGAATCTTTTGGAATGGGAGACATCTCTTAGTAATTTAAGGGATACTTTGCCCTACATCATAGATTGATACAAGAACTTATATGAGATAGCCATATTACTAGTTTTGATTTTTAAGTGCTTTTATTTTGTTCTGTGCTGGCTCCCCTCTTTCTCTCTCTCTCCTCCCAAGTAGCCTGAACCTTTGGATCCTAACAGGCATACAACAAGGCAGCCAAATGTAAGGAGCTGTATGTATGATTTTATATCCATGTCAATGTTACTGAATGCAAAGAAATAGGTACTGAAATAGTTCATGTAATATTGGAGAGCCAGAAAGCCATTCCTAAGCTGGCATGCAATTACCTGGCATTCTTCAGTTTTGTTTTGATGATGGTATCTTGAAATGTGAGCATAGATGCTGGGAAGCTAATTGTCCACTTAGTTATTTTCAGTTTGAGCTTTCGGAATTTTGCCGCGTTTATCCTGTACTAGGTTGAATTCTTATTCTGGTTTAACACATGAGCTGAACAGATCCTGCCCTGCAGGTCCACTTTCTTTGGGGTGAATAATTGGTATTATTATCTTAACCTTTTGTTCCTTTCATATCCTACTGATGCATAGTTTATCTATTTTAGTCTTTATGGACCTTCATTTTTCAGCTACAACCTTTATGACCCTGGAGCATTCATTTCCTCACATGTGTTTTATTTTGTGTCTTTACCCTTTCTCTGTTTATTTATTTTAAAATGTAGGATTTAGGTAGCATATCAGATTTCAAATGCTCTATAATCATTTTGAGCTGTTGTGTGCCTGTTCCTTTTGTCATCTCAACCCTGTGTCATAACAATAGTGATGAGTACTTTTTCCTCCTGTCAGTGATGAGGCGATGGTGCCAATGCGCTATTCACTATTTATCCACCAATCATTAATTTATCCCCTAGGTAATTTCCAAGACTAAACAAATTGTAAGGAGGGCCCAACGTTCTTCTCTTGGTTTTGGTTTATTTAAACTGAACTTAGACTATGGAGTAATTCTTTACTAACTTTGGCCTGATTATACTGACTGAGTTTTGTTTGTTTGTGGTGTTTTTTTTGTTTTGTTTTGTTTGTTTTGCATTGTGCAGTTTGTAGCTTTAGCATATTAAGTGAAGTTAAAAAATATTTTGGCTGTTTTCCATAGTGGCTACACCAACCTGCATTTCCAACAGCAGTGTACTCGGGGTCCCCTTTCTCCACACCCTCGCCAGCACATGTCATTTGTTGATCTGTTGATGGAGCCATTCTGACAGGTGTGAAGTGATGCCTCATTGTGGCTTTAATTTGCATGTTTCTGATGATTAGTGACACTGAGCATTTTTTCATATGTCTCTTGGCCATCTCTATGTCCTCTTTGGAGAAGTGTCCATTCAGGTCCTGTGCCAATTTCTTATTTGGGTTATTTGTCGTCCTTTTGTTGAGTTCTTTATATATTTTGGAAACTAACCCCTTATCAGGTGTATCATTGGCAAATATGTTCTCCCATACTGTGGGCTCCCTTTTCACTTTGGGTCTGGGGTTGGCAGGGGTTGGGGGGAGGAGGGCAAAGGGGGGGAAATTGGGGAGCATGTATAGTACTGTCAATAATAATATATGTTACATATATATTATGTATTATATGGCTGACATAGTTTTAGTGGAGAAATTTCTTTTCTCTAGTTGTTTGCACTTGATGTTTTGATTACTATTCCTGGGCTTCTGGGTTATTCTTTACATTTTGCAGAATGATTGTGATTCATCTTACATATCAATCCCTTATATAATAGAGACTCCAAGTTTTCCTTTCTTCTCAAGAGTGCCCAACCAGAAGCCCAAGCATTGTTTTGTTTTGTTTTGCTTTTAAGCATCACCTGTGTCCATTGGAACAAGTGTGAAAAAAATAATTGGCATTTTAAATTTAATACTTTTTGTTTGTTTATACCAGGCACCGTTTATATACACTCATGGTACATCAATGAACAGTTGGACAAAGACAAAAAATCTGTACCTTCATTGAGCATATATTCAATATAGGGTAGGCAGGGGAAATAGACAAAATAAAAACCAAACATGGGTAGGTAAGTGTACAGTGTTATAGAGGATGGTAGTGTTGTGAAAAAACACAAAGTTGGATTGGGAATGTTGTGGTGAAGGTGAGATCGCAAATTTAAATTTTAAATAGTGAGGTCAGGGTAGGTCTCTTCAAGGAGGAAAGGGCATTAACCATGACACTGTCTGGAAAATAGAGTTCCAGGCAGAGGAAGCAGCCTGAGAGTGTCTCATTGCACAGTCACGCAATGCCGGGGCTGCCAGAATGGCTGAGTGATGTGAACAAGAGGCAGTGTGATGGAGACAAGATCATTAGAGAAATGCTCAGCAAAGGAATGATCTGTCTGGGAATGATATTGTTTCTTGTCAACAGAAAGAGAAAAATAATTTCATAGTAATATTTTTCTACTTCTTTTTTCTTCTGTTGATAACCTTGATCTGATTAAAGATTATTCTGCTCCTTTTCAAAATTGTTTGGAAAAAAATAATTCCAGCTGTGATTAAAAATCAGTATAATCTTTTCATCTTTCCCTTGTGTCCTATATTCCTTGTTTCTGTAGGCTGAGTTTTGAGAGCTGTTTCTGGAAATCTGGCCCCATCAGTTCTTGTTGGGTTCCTTCTAGTCCCTTTAAGCATTTTTCTCTTTGATATACTTTGAATTCAAAGATATATATATTTTAAATATAACTGTGCTGTTTATATGTGTGTGTACATGTGTGTTTATGATAGTGGATTGAGAATTACAGTAATGTTTCTAAAAATCACTTTTAACATTTCTAAAATTTATCAACAGAAATAACAAATATCAATTAATGGTTAGCAGACAGTGTGGTAGAGTGAGAAGACTGTGGATTTTGAAAATTTATATAAATGTATTATTATTTGTAATGTGTTTACCCAACAGAATTTCTCCGATAAAAGTGTAATATCTATCATTAAAAGAGGAAAAAAGGAGGTGTGAATGGGTCAGTTTACCTTACTTAGCCTCAGGTTTCTCACATGTAAAACAAGGTTAATAACTATTTTACCCAGTTGTTTTGAAGACTAGAGATCATGTGTGTGTCTAGTGCCCTGTAATAATAATAGCAATAATAATAATAATAATCCTATTAACTGATATTTTTATTGAAGGCCTGTTCTGTTTCAGCCACTTTGCTAAAGGCTTTGCACCCATGCTTTGATCTCTCATCTCTGCAAGGACCACTGGCATGAAAGTTCCACAGGACAGAAATCTCACCTTGTATGGTTGTATATCTGGTACAGAGAATAGTGCTTGGCATATATTAGACATTGTATACATGTTTTGAAATAATGAAAAGAAGTGCCCATTTTATACATGAAGAAACTGAGGTTTGGTAAGATTATATAAATGACATATAAGTGACCCAAGGGGACTTCAAGTAAATGGTGGAGCCAGAATTTGAACCTGGACAGACTGACCCCAGAGCCCTAGCTCTTAATCATGGCACTAGCAGGCTCTTATGAGTGTTGGGTGTAGGCAAGAGAGAAGAGGGTTCTCTTCTTCCTTTCTTTTAAGTTCATAGACTCTCCTTACCCCTTTTATTTTAGAGTGAAGATGTATGTTAGGTACACTGAATTTAAAAGCTATGATTATTGCCCTTGAGTGTAAAATAATCATGTCTCTCTATGTTTCTCATTTTTACCCATAACATAAGCCAAAAATAAATACGGCAATGCCTCCAAATGTGCATGTGCTCACATACAATAGAGGCACAGAACACACAGGGCTGCACACTAGGGTCCCCTGAAGATTCCTATGCTAGGTAACTCTCTTAAGATCCTGTTCAGCAGTAGTTCGAAGGCTCAGGGAAATAATCACTGATCTGGACTAAATTTGTTTTCCTTAGTTGTATGTTACAAATGAGAGAGTAGCAAATGAATCTCAAAACCTGAATTTAAATCCCACACAAGAAAGACATTTTATTGCTACTATGGAGTTAATTTTATTACAAACTTTAAAAAATGATCAATAAGATGTTAGTTATTGTAGGTCATGCATATCTTTCAATGCTCAAAGGTTAAAAAAAAAAAATCAAAGGGAGTCTGGTAAGACCTTAAAGCTATATTCACAAAGGAGCTGGTAAAGTTTTTTAAAAGAAAATACTTTTGCTAAATTTAATCTGTATTACTGTACAAAATAACATGATTTCACTTTGATTCTGAGATAGGTTTTTGCCCTTACCAATGTCATATCAATATTTTTTGAATTGTTAAACTATCTTTTTATGTATATATTTGTTAGATAACTCATGAAGATTATGAAGAGACTCTTTAATGGTATTCAATTAATGTACTTCATCAATAATAAAGACAAGAAACAAAATAAAAGGAGCAGTTTAATGAGTTATAGAAAACACAAACATATAAATCCTTTATAACTACATATGATCCTTCTTTCATTTGAAGACTCAGAATTCCAGGTATTCTTAGAGAAATCTGTGAATAATGCAGCTTAAGAGAACTCAAACTGACTTGTCACTATTTTCGCAGCATTTCTTACATACTGGAATGTGTCAGATGCTGATGCAGTATTAACAATAATTTATACATTGACCTTGCAGCAACCTTTAAACCTTACACTTGGGCAAAAGATGGAAAAAAAATCACTGGAGTCAATACTAACCAAATTTATTTTATGGCAGAATCCACTCGGCTTTTTTTCACCTTTGTGCTGTTTGCCAGTTTAACAAATGCTGGCATAAGAATCAGTTTGTGAGAAGAGCAAGAAGAGGTCAAAGTAGAATATTTTGCCAACTTTTACTTTGTTTTGTTTTTAATATCACATGTTAAATTTTTTCTTTTTTTAGTTTGAAGATAAACTGGGGAGAAGCAGGGATTGGATAGAAAGGGAAAGGATGTATATTTATTGCTTTCAAAGGTAGGTGGAATTAGAACACCTTGCAATGTCTGTTTTAGGAATGATCGTACATGTGTTTTAGTATGAAACAACAAACACATTAATCTTCTGAAATTACAAAAGTTCCATGTGGGCTTTTGTTTCACATTATTTTTGCAAAATTAATAATGACAATTTACCTAAAGGAAATCATGTAGGGGTCAGGGAAGAAGATATTTTGGATAATATTTTAAAAGAATATGTGCATCTCTAGAGTCCAATTGATAGTTACTGAAGTACTCCATCTTCATAAATGACCATGACTCACCACCATTAAAATCATGGCAGTTATGGAATCCGCAGAGCCTCAGGGATACATTATATATTGGCATGTGATGGACAGGCCTAATAGGTCTTTCCCAATCATAGTAAATGTGTTCCTGTACTCCATGCCAGGGTATATTTTATTGATTTCCTCCATTACCATCCTGAGGCCCCAATCTTGGTAGGAAAGCATGTTTCAGGCAATTATAGCTTAAGTTTGTTAAATTGCAAGTATTAAACCACTGATTTAACTGCTCGAATAGTTCATTGCAATACTCTGCGCATCTTGGCATGACATTTAGAAAGCAATATGTAGGTGGGTGTAGGAAAGTAATGCTTAAGCTCTTCCTAGAAGGTACACCTCCAGCCCGTTAGCTTTTCATGCTAGTGAGTGCTGGGAAGGAAAGTACTTGGTGAGCCACCCTGTGTTCTAGCGGTCAGATCCTAGTGCCTCTCTCAGATCCTAATATTCTTGGGCTCGATCTAACCCTGTCTAGGTCAGACCATCCTGGCCTGGATCTGCCTTGGGAAATATCTGTTCTTGGGGTAGTTTAGGCTGAATTTTTTCTTTTCTTTTTAGAAATTTAAGGTCACTTTGAACTTTGGGGTTTGAAGATAATTAAAATGTAAGATGGGGAGGAGGTGTTAATGAATCTGAAACAATAAGGATGAACAATGATTTTTTTATTAGTTACAGAATCACAAACTACTGGAATGCTATGTGTGATGAAGTAGATGTGGAATCTAATTTTGTATTTAGTATGCTCTGCCCAAATTTAGAAAAGACATTGAGGTCCAATCAAAATTAGTAAATTATAAGCACATTTTGGCAGTAGTCTAAATGTTCAGTTACCTTCACCTGTAATAACCTCATATGCACACATACACTTTAAAAAATAAAGTATAGAAAAGTCTAATAAGAATTTATCAAAAATTTTCATTAACTAGTGCTTCAGGTTTCACTAGTAATTAAAAACGTATGATTATAATGACCCTGGGAGGTATTACATTTCAAATTCATATTTAGAAATTGAAAAAATTGTATTCTGTGTAGTTACAGTATTCATTAATATTTTTTGCCTTATGATTTCCTTGAAAATTTTTAATTGTTAAATGGTAACTTCAAGTTAACCAAAATACCATACTATCTCATTTATTCATACTATGAGCTGCCACCAGCATGTTAGGTCACTTATCTATACTTTGGAAATTGAAATAGTCCATATAACTTGAATTTCTAATCATACACACACACACACACACACACACACACACTCACACACACCGCACGTATATTCATATTCGGCAGTCAACAGGAGTCTTTGTAATCTGCTTATTAACACTGAATCAAGGAATAGCAGAGCTGTACATTTCAATTCAGTCATTTTGTCGATGAAAAATTGGGACCCATAGCAATGGAGGGGTTTCTCCAAGGTTGTGCAGCTGTTTGCGGTCAAGGAGAGACTGCTCACTGTTCTCCTGACTTGCATATTGGTGCTCTTTCTTTCTAGCCTGTCAAACTGAAATCAGAAATTTTAACACTTTGAGTGGCCTAAGGTTTCTCTGTCTGAACTGTATCAACTACCCAGGTTATGGATTGAGGCCATATTTGATGAAGGCTATTTAGAGTACAGCAATGCTGGTTTTATAGGGAATCTTTTAAATGTAGAGTTGGCTAATAACTTGGTGGGAGGTGCAAAGGGAATAGGAAATGAGATCTCATTCCTTAAGAGATTCGTAGTAAACTTACATCATGGCTTCAGCATATGTCGCACTGCTGTTTTCCAGATTTCAGCCCCATTCAAAGGGTCATGGTGATGTAGGTATGGGGCATGCACGTGAGCAGAGAGAGGCTGGCCAGCATTTCTCTCTGCGCTCCCAGGCCTCTCTTTGCTGGCCCTCCTTCAAAGAGCACATACTCCAAGTAGGAATACTGCCTTGACTCCAACTTCTTACTTTGAACAAGCAAATCTGATCACATTCCTCTTAGATTATATGAGAAAATGAGTCTTTCCAAAAGAGTAAATGGGCATGGGCCTAGGTATAGACATTGGAGAGAAACTTGGCCTCGTCACCACTGTCCCTAGGATAACTCCAGCCCCATGGCAAAGGCTCAGGGTGAAATCATGTGGCTGCGCCGGTGCAGCACCTGCGGGATGCACGCTGGCGATGTGTTCAGAGTGTTGGGAAGGGTCGGTCGTTCATGCCTCCACCTTGATGAATACGAGCTTGTCTGAAATTTTCACCACATGATTATTACCTTTGTTGATCTGTGAGACTCATGGGTGTTGTTTTATTTTATTTTCTTTTTTGGTAGTTTACAAGGCTTTCACATAATCTTATTTCATGCTCACAGTTTGAGTAATAAAAATCATTCTTTTCATTTTTCATTAATGGCAGGACGGGGAGTCAAACTTTAGGACTCCTGATTAACTCCCAAACTATTATCCTTTGCAGAACCCTTCAGCTGCTTTGGGAGGACACACACACACACACACACACACACACACACACACACACACACACATTTTGAATATCAAAACCACCATACAGGTGTGCATCTGTTCGCAGATACAGATATACTTTTGTCGGTATCCTCAGAATAAACACCAACAATATGCTTCATAAACTTAGAAGTTATAGCTCAGTGGCATTTTGGGGATATCAGAAATGTGATTTTCATCAGTCTGTCTGACTGTCTCTCTCTTCTCTGCGCATGCACACACACACACACACACACACACACACACAGTGCTCAGCACATACACACCTATATCTATATATCAATCACCACCCTTAGCTAGTGTCCTTGAAAAAATGAACGGTGGCCATCAGCATAAGACCATAGAGCTAATTGTTTCAGAGCTGATGGAACCTGTCATTTGACTTGAGTGCATGGAAAGCTCCTAACCCCCAGAAGGACTTTTATGACATTGCTTGCTTTTAAGTAGTAATTGCACACGATAACAGCTGTTTGGCTTGTAGCAATGACAGCAAAGTTGTTTTTCCCTTCATTTCATGATCGCTGTGGTCGCAGGTCAGCCCTCGCCACAGAACTGCCATGCTGTGTAATATCTGCACTGTGTGCTGGGAGAGCGAGTCCTAGAGAGACTGAGTGACATCACCAAGGCTCCTGAGGCTGGAGGCTGGGCACTTGCGGGACCATATCCCAGGGTTTCCTCTTTCACATGAAGAGCAGCATGGTCTTGAGTGACGACTGATGGCGTCTGAGCACCTGAGCAGAGCACAAGGCATGCTCCATAATCCAAGCATGCAATTTCCAGCCTTTGCCAGCTATGATTAGACATGTAATTGTGCTTCTAAATTTAGCCTGCGATTTGCATATGTAATTAATTATAGTATAGTTATTTCTCTTTGGCTCCCTTTTCCTATACATCGAATCACTCAGAGACTTTTATCTGACACTAAAATCTTTTTTATAAGTATGTATGACATTTTGAAAGATAATATTAACTGCTATTTATAGCACTCCAACATCCAATTCAGAGCCGCCTCCTGTGATCAGACAGCTGAGTGCCTCCGTTTTTCAGGAAATAGTTTCAGAAATTTTTCCACAGCAGCAGCTTCTCTCTTCCATCGTGTTCAGTGTTCACTAGTGACCATGAAACCACATCACCCCAAAACAGATACTTCTTTATCATCTCAAACCAGGTGAGTCATCCTTACTCAGCAAATCTTGACAAGGATTATGCATTCATGTGCTCATTTATTTAGCATACTTGTATTGCATACCTCCTGTGTGCTAGGCCCCGTTTCCCTTAGCCCACAGGTAGTGGTAATACATCCTTGCTTTTATGCTGAGGTCTAAACCTGCAGTACCTCAGAATGTGAACCTGGTGTGGAAATAGGGTTGTTGCAGATGTAATTAAGTGAGATGAGACCATAATGCCGTAGGGTAGGCCCTTAATCCAATATGACTGGTGTCCTTATACCAAGGGGGCATTTGCACAGAGACATTCACACAGGGAGAATGTCATGTGAAGATGAAGGCAGAGATCAGGGGGACACTGCTGCAAGCCAAGGAATGCCAAAGATGGCCAGTAAACCAATGGAAGCCAGGGGAGAGGCCTGGAGCAGATTTTACTCGATAACCCACTGAAGGAATCAAGCCTGCTGATACCTTGATCTTGGACTTCTGGCCTCCAGAGCTGTGAGACAATCAGTTTCGGTTGGTTAAGCCCTCTAGTTTATTGTACTTTGTTACAGCAGCCCTAGAAACTAATATAGCTGGGTACCCTCTGCTCCTGGCAGCTCACACAGTATCCAGTGAGCTCCCTTTGTGGATAGAGTCCAAATTAAATTTTGGATGCTTCCAGAAGCTTAAATTCCCCCTCCTGCCCCTACCCCTTACCTCCAGTGTTTTGAATGGCCTATAGGAGAGCCAAGGTATTTATCCTCTTAACCCTCAAAGAGACTGGGAAGGACCTAGGGTTGCTGAAGCCTCAAGCCTCCTCCATTTCTTGAGAGAAAAATGCTATTATTGAGTTTTGTGTGAGGCATGATGGTAAAAAATGGAGAAAAACCATTCTAAGCCACCAAAAATGAAAAGTAAAGTACGATTGGGGTCAATTTTGATTTCCAAGGATCTAGACTCTAGATCTAGACTCTAGAGTAAAGGCCAAGGCACATCGTAGCATTAGATTTCTACGTTGTAGGGATTTGCAATCTTACAATTGTTGTAGAAGCTAAATTGGGGAAAGGGAGGGTTTATCTGAGTTGAGAAAAGATACTGTAAAGAGGGCAATTTATTGAAAGGACCTGGCAGGAACTAAGCAAGGGTTTCCACTTGGTCAAGCTGGAATTTGGAACCTGGCTTTCACCCAGCCAGAGTGTGGGAGTAGGACTAGAACTCAGGTGCTGGCTGAGGGCCAGTCAGGCAAGTAGTGGCTTTGGGTAGAGGGCAGATGCCCCTCCCCAGTAGTGAATGAGGGGCAGACCCTGCCTGGCAGGGAAGTCATTCACAGCTATACAGCTTTCTATGCTTGTTTAACCCTTCCAAGCACATGGAGAGTTTGGACCGGCCTTTTGGGAAGTGTGTAGACGAAACAAAGGTTTAGAAACTAGCACATCTCACAGCTATACAGAAAAAAAGAAAGTCATTCAAATGGAAGAAAAATGCATCCCTACTAGAGGCAGGCATGCTGACATCAGCGAGGTGTCCTCTCTACACTGTATGTCTGAACAGTCAATTGAATTACTGAACATGGAATGACCCACAAAAACAATGACAAGCAGCCAGCTGACCTAAAGAAGTATAATGCTATGGACCCACTTCACATAGTTGAAGCACCTTCCACATTTCAGTCATGTGAAAGACGACAGTGTATGTTATTGATGATCGTAATGATTACTCTGAGAGATGATTACATTATTTTTATTATAATCTTTCAGATGTCTCAGAGGTTATCTGATTAGCCTTATAAAAAATTAGTTAAAAATTTTTTCTCTGAATCTTAAAGAGGTCTACTTGAGAGTTTTGAACAAAAAATCAAGTTCTATAATATTATAGCTGAAAAACAGGGTGTCAACCTTTATAATATACACACATACACATAGAGAGATGAGAGCTATTTTCGGTAATCTGTAAAGATATTATGTTTAATTTTCCTAAGTGTTTCTTCATGTTTAAATGTGTTTAATTTCATAGTGGACTTGCATGTCGCACTGCACTGTCTTTTGGATGCTCAGTCCTTGGTTTGCTTGTGGAAGTCTCCTCTCTTGCATCAAGAAAATCTATTGGAATGCAGGTGTTAGTAATGATGTTGGAGAGGTAATTCTGAATCTGCTTTAATTTATTAAAATATGTTATCTGCAAACTTCAGTATTTTAATTATTATTATTGATAGCATTGACTTCAACAGTTGCCACAACCGATTGTCCATAATAGAATGTCATGGAAACTTTGTTGAGTACTGTGGCTGAAGGATCAGGAGCTTAGATTTAAGAAAGTTGAGTTTTTCTCCAGGGTTACCCTTCTGTCAATTTCTGATTGTAATCCCCTGGGTTTAAGATGAGACTCCAAGGGGTTTCCTAGTTTAGGCCCTTGCATACGGGCAGGGCATTTTCCCCTTAATTAGACTGCACTGGCCAGATTCTGCTCTGAGCAATGTTACTATGGGATTGCATAGTACTTACTATGCATCAAAGTAGTTATGTCCTAGTTTCTGCTCTTTCACATTCATGAAAGAGTGTAATGTAATATACAACAGTTTTTTAATATCCTGGGATATTGTAAAAGGGAGTAATTTGCTAGAAATATAAGAAGAGGGAATTAAAGCTTTAATAAATCTGTGTTAGTCTCACTGCCTTGCTGTATTTGAGGTCTTACCTAGTTTATTCCAGGCCTGGGGTTCTCCCTAAGGTACATAGGACTCAAGCTAATATATTTTAGAGGCATGATATTTGGGACAGAAATATCTAACTCTGGTTTTGTGATATGCTGGGGGGAGGGGTTCTTAGTTATTTCAAGGGGGATTACAAAATATTTCTAAAAATTGTATTTTAAATTTACTTTAATAAACCAATATATGCTACTGAATCTCCTTTGCTGCACTGGTGGGGTCTGACCTGGACTGTGCTGAGTACCAGGCACTTAAAGATTAATGGTTCACAGTGCCAGCCCTTAGGGAGCTTAGTCAAATAAAACAGGCCTGCAAAGAAGGCAGTGAAATGTTACAGATTTTGCTTACAGGAGAGGGCTCATGAGAGTGACAGTCCTTGAACCTGATGTAAGACTTTAGAAGATTGCTCTAGTCTTCTCTGATCAGTCAGGATGCAGGCTGGGAGGCACGCTGGAGGTGTGCTCTCTTATGTCTATGTAAATGCAACCGACTTTTAGAACAATCTGCGTTTTTTTGAAAAGATCCTAAAAATTTGTAAAAAGGGAGAGAATGAAGGTGTTACGCTAGTCTCTCTTTACAACTGATTTCTTTGATCTTTGACCTATTTATTATAGAAGGCATAGGCGTGCATTTATATATATGTATGTATGTACAGTAGCCCCCACCAGATTTGCGGTTTTGCTTTCCCCAGTTTTGGTTGCTACTGGTCAACCACTGTTCAAAAAAATTAAATGGAAAATTCCAGAAATAAGCAATTCATATGTTTTATTGTTTTTTATTATTTTTTAAATTTACCTTTATTGTTGAACGTATTACAGATGGCCCCCTTTTTTCTCCCCGCCGACCCCTCCAGCCTGCTCCTGCCCCCACCCCCAGGCCTTCGCCACACTGTTGTCTCTGTCCATGGGGGATCCGTATATGCATGTAAGTTCTTTGGTTAATCTCTTCCCACTCCCCCCCTGCTTCTCGAGCTGTCCCTCTCTGTCCGATCTGGGATGTGAGTCATCCCCTTGTCCGGCACATCCACGCTCTAGATGCCACCCACCCCTTATTCACTTAGTAGCCATCTCAGCTACCAGCTCAGCTGTGGCCGTATGACAGTGCTTGTGTCCAGGTGACCCTTATTTTACTCGGTAATGGCACTAAAGCACAAGAGTGGTGGTGCTGGCAATTCGGATATGCCCCAGAGAGGCCCTAAAGTGTTTACTTCAAGTGGAGAGGTGAGTATAGTACAATAAAATATTTAGAGAGAGAGAGACCATATTCATATATCTTATTATAGTATATTGTTATGATTGTTCTATTTTATTATTGTTATATAATAATATAACAATATTATCGATCTCTTACTCTGTCTGATTTATAAATCAGACTTTACCATAAGCATGTATGTACAGGAATGTATAGGAAAAAAGAGTGTATAGAGGGTTTGATACTATTTGTGGTTTCAGGCCTACTGTGGGGGTTTTGGAATGTATCCCCCGTGGATAAGGGGGACCTACTGTGTATGTTAAGTATGTGTATGTATGTGTGTATATTGTTTGGTGTTATATGTTTTATAATATCTATTAATATATAAATTATATATATAAATAATTTTGCATCTAAAACTAATAGAAACGAGATCAACAAAACATTCTTACTCCCATGTTGACAAACACCAAACTGTCCTGGCAGGTGTAGCCAAGTGGGTTTCAGAGTCTAGTGGAAATCTCGTGGAAATCTCTAAGAGTCAATATACTCAAGACCATTTATTTTTTTGACAGCAGAAATGAACTTTCAGAGTGAAAACAGCAACTCTGTTGTAAACATTTTTGAAATAGTGGTTGACATTTATTTACTTGCCTGTTCATCCACCCATTTATTTACCAAGAATTTCTTGAGTGTTTACTGTGAATAAATGATTTGTTACTGGGATAATTAAACAAGGCTGCCAATAATGGTTTCTTATTAATTGTTGGATCCTTGATCCTAGTACAGTATCTGGGAAATGGAGACATTCAAGACATGCTGGTTGGTTGAAATGATCTATACTGTGAAGAGTTAGGGACATGGCCTTTTCATTTTAGGAAATGGATATAGCACAATTGAGGACATGTTCAGAAGAAATAATTAGTAGTCAGTATAGGATATGCACTGCTTGATTTTTGTCTATGCATGTTTTGGAAAGTTTGTGGAAAGAGAGTTTCATTTGAGTAAAACACAATGATACACAGTGGAGATGTTGATAACTTCAACTTGTAGGCTCACCATGTCAGGCAAACTATAATGCGGCTGCTAGACTTTGACTCAAGATAGATTTTCTATTATTATATAAGCAGCAGAAAGATATTTCACCCCCCTCCCCAATTGACATAACAGAAGATGAGCCATCTCTCTTCAGTGTGTGATGCTTCCTGACAGCGGCTTGCCTGGCACATGGAACATTTCCTTAAATGGGACAAACGCCTTGTATGTGTATGTTGGCTGTGTCTTTCTGCCTCTGTCTGGCAAAGCTGTTATGTAATTGCTGCATTTTCCTGCCTGAGCGATGATGGAAACCAGGTTTGTGGGTTTCAGAGAAAAAAATTGGTATTCAGTAAATCCTTGTTGTTTAAAGATTGTCTTTTAAAGCTTATTTTATTTCTCTGTCTTGAACAATCATGTGCTATTTTGTGGAGGGATTTAGGAAGTGTTTGGACTATATTGTTACTCTTCCATTTGTACTATTGAAGAAATCATAGGATTGATGACTATAGATGATTTCCCATAATTTAATCTGAAAGGTTTTGGTGAATATCTTCTTTAATTAAAATAAAAAAATATACTTCTTTTTGTGTTGGTTATGGAAATAGACATTTCAAATGCCATTCTGTTATTAATTTAAAACCAATTAAAACTAAGAATTCAAAGTGTTTTGACTCTCCCTCCCCTTGAAAATGTAACTGATGCATTTCTGAGAGAACTCCCAAAGAATTTCTTGTTTGAACCACCAACTACAATTCTAACATCAAACCCACTATTTCTGTAAATCTAGGCTCTTTCTTAAATGTTGATATTCGTTCTCGCATGCTTTTCTCTGTGAGTTGTAGTTTTAAAGAGACCGAGCATATACCTATAGTTTGACTATTTACATACTGGTCCCCTCCACCTGCTAGTTTTTTCATGTTCAGGATTTTGTTTTATGCTAGGTCATACCTTCAAGGCTTAGTGCCCTGTTCGTAGTTGAGGTTGAATACATTGTTGAACATATTGTTGGCTAGATCAATTGGAGCCTTCGTTGGTACTTCCTTTCTCCTTGGAGAACCATAAGGCTATCAATGTTCTGAAGGTGCTCCACTGTCCTTGAACTAAATCTAAATTTGCTTCTATAGCTGTGGCCCAGGAAGGGACAGGCTGGTCTGTAGGAAGTCATATTGCCAAGGAGAGGGACTCCCTTGTCTTTTTCAGGTTTCATCTCTTCTCTACCCAAAGACCATCTCTTTAACCAGTCCAGGGCTGCTGTGGACAGAGACCAGACCCACTGCTTTGATATGAGGGCTTGTTTTTTATTCTCTATATGTTTCTGAGGATATTGTTACCAAAAAAAAAAAAAAAAAAAAAAAAAAATCAATAATAGCTCCCTGCTGTAGGTAGCTTTTAAACCTGTGCATGAAAGGGAAAATATACTCCTTTGAGTATAAATAACTATGGTTATGTTTTCCCAGGGCTAGCACTGTCTTTATTGGTTTAAGCTATTCCGGAGGTAGTTGGAATATCTAAGTACTGAGATTAATAGTGAAATGACATAATGCTGGTAATAAGTGTTTGTGGGAGATGAAACTTCTGGTAGATTTGTTTTGTTAAAAAATATACAGACATTTGAAATCATTGGGCTGAGTTTCAGTCTTATATATTCTCTTAAATAAGATATTTTTGGATAACTACTAAATTCCTCCATTGGTAAACAGTGATGAATATTAGTGTCCAAAGTTTGTTGTAAGAATTGAATGAGACTATGAAGCCTCTTTGAAAACAAAATTTTTGTGTTGTCCAGATGTAGGTTGCTATTATAAGTTCTCTCCCATGTAAGATATTTTTTTCTCTCTTTCATTTAAATGAACAATCTGAGCTTACCTTGTCTTGTACGTTGTTTGTTATATAATACAATGGAAATGTGGGGAGTACTAAAGAGAGGACAGTGATGGTTCTTTTCATGCTGGGCAAGCTCCGAGGGGAGGGAGTCCTGTGTTTAGCAGATGAGGAACAGAAGCTGAGAGGCTGTAACTTATGAAAAGCCAAGCAGCCCTTAGCAGCATAACTAAACTACAGTTCAGGTCATGTGGTTCCAAATTCAAATTTTATTAACCTATAAATATGAAATGGTAAAATGTAGTTCAGACTTTGAAATATAAAAGTGAAAATTTCCCTCACCTTCTTTTTTCAGTTAAAGCTTTCTTGTGTGAGCTATATTAAACAAATCTGGAAACATATCAGATCTGATTAATATTTAAATACTGTTTCTGTTTGGTTTACCTCAATACATGGAAGAAACTTTTTAGCACACCAATATGGTTTTTACTTATTCTTAGGTCTTATTTGAGAAATGTGATAATGAGTTCTTCTCTCATCTTTGATCACAGATACTTGAGAAGCGTGTTTGTAGTTGTGCTTCAGAATGGCCCAGGTTTTTGTTCATTTTAAATATCTTGTGTCATACAGTTTTTAAAATGCTTTGCTTTGCCTATGCGTGATTTTTGTTTTGTTTTGTTTACCCTTTTCTCTCCCCTCTCCTTTCTAAAGTTTTATTTTTGGTTATTGGTAGTATAACAGTACTTCTGAATTGTAATGATGGTGTTTTTCCATACCTCCAACCTGTCCCAAATTCATGAGGTGACTTTTAAATTGGCCGGATTCAGCTATGGGAAAATATGGACACTTGCCAGCAGGGGCATTGTAGCTCACAGCACTGTGTGTTTTTTTTTTGGAGGAATGATTGACAAAACTTAGTTTTGCTTTAAAGAGCTCACATAGAAAAGATGTTTTCTTCAGTGTTAATCAGATAACTGTACCTAGTAGATCATAAAGCTCAACTCTCCAGGGCCCAGAAACCAGGGCAAGAGAAACTCCTAATGCAAAGTGATCTGTTCATGACCTTCTTAGAAAAGAACATCTCAGTTCTCCCTAAGGAGTGCATTTTCAAATGCATCTCTCCTCATATCCTTAAGAAATAACCTCTTGCCTTGGACCATGCCACATAATGAATGGAAGACATTGAATGAAGATGCAATTAGAGCAGCTAGCCTATATAAATGGCTGACCAAATGTTTCTGAAGAGAGGGAGGGAGGGAGAGAGGGAGAGAGAGAGAGAGGGAGAGAGAGAGGGCCTAAGTGAACAGAAGTGGGCCATATGGGACACAGCTGGTAATATCAACAGAGGTAATGCTGGCATAGTAGAAGGACATAGCTTGAATTAGGTCATGCCCTGGATGCAGTTCTCAGCTCCTGAAGATGGGACACTGGCAGTCACTTCCTGCCCCCAAGGGGGAACAATCTGGTCTAGCATCTGGCCCTAAATGATTGGTTAACTCCTGAGAGAAGGAACCTCAGGCCTGGTGGAGGCCAAGCTTCCTTCATCGGGACTTTAGGGCTTGTTAACTCACATATAGAGGAAAGAGGTATTTTTTTTTTTTTTTTTTTTTTTGCATTTAAAACAATAGCAATAACAACAACAAAGAAGGGAGCTTTTATTTCTTGCCTTACTCTATCTCCTGGCCTGAAAAGAGACTTTTCTGTCCCTTGTGGGCACAAACTCTGAGGACAGATGCAAGAAAGATACATATGGAGCACAGCTCATACTCAAAGAGAAAAGACTCCATTCTAATTTTAGAAAGTAAACTCTCTTCCCCTTTAATATTTATCAGCCCCACTCATTCCTTATGCTCCTCAAGGTCACATCTGTCTTTAGAATTCTAGGGTTCTTCCTGTTAGGAGTCCTTACTTTTATAGTTGATAATCCAAATAAAGAAAAGAAACCAAAAAAGACAACGAGGAAGGGGGAAGGGTGTGTGTGTGTGTGTGTGTGTGTGTGTGTGTGTTTCACTTTTACCAAGACTAGATTGGGCAAGAATAAAACTGTTCCCATTTGTCCTTCTTTTTATCTTTTGGACTTGTGAGAGCTAGCCTTTCAAGGTTTTCCCAATTAAAAGCCATGCCATTTAAAGCTAAACTGATCCCAGAATGACCAAGCTAGAAGGAAGCAAACTTCTCATTTTATAGGGTAAGAAAATGAGTCCTAAATTGTGGGAAATGAGCACCTTCTATATTTTGTGAGAGCTGTTTATGCATGGGAGAAAAATTAACGGCCATGGAGACCTTATCGATGGTTTCCATTGAATGCTAGATTCAGATTTAAGTAGTTCAAGAATTGCTGAGATTCAAAGACTAAACTAAATTCATGGTGAAGATTCAAAGAGGACCCTGACATTATATATGAAGTAGATCAGGGAATGAACTGAGATATGTGCTCTGAGAAGATTCTTATTACTTAATTCTGCAGAATTTTCATAATTCCTTTAATAGATCAATCTGCAGTTGTGGCATCTCTTGCATTATTGCAATAGACAGCACCAGTTTCAGCATTCTATTCACTAAACCTTTCAGTGCTCTATCTCTGCAGTTTACTATTGAATTTACTTTCTCATGATTCCATGCTTTGTGCCCAAACTGCATGATCTTTTTGTACAAGAAAAATTACTTGTGGGCATAATGCTGTGAAGACCTGGGGGCAGGGAGTGGGGTGGAGGGGGTCAATGGGGAAAAAAGAGGACATCTGTAATACTTTCAACAAGAAAGACAAATTTAAAAAAATACAACTTTCTCCCTCACTTTGATTCATTCCTGGCAGATCCAGGCAGAATCCCCTTTCCTCTCTGGTACTGCAGAGTGGGCTGTGAAACTGCTTTTCCCAGGGCTGCCGAGCACAGGCCAATAGTCCCAACTTTTCAACTGGTTAAGTGAATGCCTTTACCCAGCTGATAAAAGCATCAGGGTTTGGAAGCGTTCCAGGGCCTTCTTTGTGCTCGTAGGAAAGCGTGATAGCGTTTCCAGGAGTGCCGTGTGTTCGGGGAGTTTGGTGCAGTGCAGCAGGCTTGTGTAATAGCTCCATGTTGGAGCCTGGATCGGCTCATCACTCCACTTGGGAGAGTGGGAGGCACTCATTTCTGTGTGAGGGGATGTGTGTGTATTATATGCATGTATGCATTTGTGTGGGTGCATGTTTACTTTTCTTTAAAACCCATTAACCAAGTGTCAAGTACATCTGCGATTACTTACTTAGCAAGGTTACTATTTCTGGTGTCCCATTTTTATTCAGGTCTTGGAAAATTCACTACATATTTGCTGATACTTAGGAGTGCTCTTTTTCCAGGGTCTTTTTTTTTTTTTTTTAAAGTAAGAAACCTTCCTAGTTCATATATGAGTGGCTCTAGGGTTTGGATATTTGCCATTTTCTGTGCCTGCTACCACCCCAGGCACTCCAGTCTGCTGTTTAGCACACTGCCTGAATCTAGATATTCTTCTTGTACAAGGACAAAAATCAGAAGTAGGAAGATATTTGATATTTTCTATACCAATCTTTTTATTTTACAAACAAGGACATGGAGGTTACAAGTGAAATTACTTGTTCAAGGTTACTCAGGTAGAATCTGGAGCTGTTGACTTACAGTTCAGTTTTTTTGTGACGTAATTGCATTTAATTTTTCTAGAAGTTTATGAGAAGCTGGTTGAATTTCCCTCGATATGTTCTATAAGTTTCGTTAGGGTCATGGTTATTAAGCAACAGATTACTGAAGCTCTTTTAACTTCTCTTGAGTTATAAGGTAGGTATCAGTACACTTAGATAAATTATACCTGTTTGGATGTTCCTTAATGCTCATCACATTGATTTGCACATAGTAGGTACTCAGTAGATGTTAATTAATCGCATTGTAATGAAGTGGGAAAGTGACTGAAGTTTTTGTTGTTGTTAAATACAAATATTCCCAGTTGTTGTCTTGGCATATGTGAAGTCCACCCTCTGCCAAAAACAGGGAGTATCTTGAATGTCCTTTGGAAGAGATCTGGCTTGATTCAAGTGTCTGGAAAACTTTTAACCAAAATACTCTGCTGATGATTATTCAGAAAAGTACATCCTCAAGTATGCTGGCCCCACCTTCCTGGGTTTCTCTAGAACACACTGGATGGTTGAGGATCTGTTCTGCAGTCAGTTCCAACTTTAACTGTTTGTTGTGAGACACTGAACAAGTTATTGAGCCTTTGTAAGTCACAGGTTTTTCATCTGCTAAATGAGGTGCTGTTGGGACAGTAGTGATCAAATGCATGGGAAGTGCTTGGCCCAGGACCCAGAACACAGCGTGCTCCTGGTAAATCCTCACTCCTATTAGACAGATGCTATGGGAATTAAATGATTACTATCTGTGTGCCCTGAGCATAGTACTTTCTTTGTGTCTCAATTCCCTCATCTATAAAATGGGTGTGGTAACAGTAGTTACCTTATAAGGTTGTTGTGAAGATTAAATGAATCAATGCACATAAAGTACTTAGGACAATGCCTATCACCTACTAACTACATCTACATAAGCTAAAAATATTAGTGATTACTCTACCTTTGTAAGGCACTTAGTGTGCTAACTAGTACATGGTATTTATTAAGTAAACAGCAGTTGTTATTATTTACTCTTTCTTCCCCTTGAGAAGAGCCGGCCTATAAAGTAAGTGGTATCATTGTAACAACATTTCTGGATCTTGAATAGTATTTATTTTTATAAAATCAAGTCATAAGCCTATATAACTCCATTTTTAAGTTAAAAATAGGATGTGTTAGTTTTCTATAACTGCTGTAACATAGTACCACAAATTTAGTCATATGAAACAACATAAATTTATTATCTTACAATTCAGTAGGGTAGAAGTACCATATGGCTAAAATTAAGGTGTCAGCCCACTGAGTTCCTTTCTGGAGGCTCACTTAGATGTTGGCAGAATTCAGTTCCATGTGGTTGTAGGACCCAGGTCTCTGTTTCCTTGCTGACTGTCAGCCTAGGGACTCTGTTAGAATCTAGTGGCCTGCCTCTGGCCCTTGCATGTAGCCCCCTACCTCACAGAACCAGCTACAGGGTACCAAATCCATCCCATGACCAGAGCCAGAAAATATTGTCTGCTTTTAAGGACACACATGATTAGATTGGAGCCACCGGTATCATCCATGCTCTTCTCTTCAACCTCAAGATCCTTAACCCTGGTCACCTATGCATAGGTTCTGAGAATTAGGATGCCGAAGTCCTTGGCAGGAGGCATTATTTTGTATATCACAGTTAGAATACAAAAAGTGGCCCTGGCCTATGAGCCTGATCAATTGTGGGAAGCTCAAAGTAAATATACCATGAGCTCCAAATTTAATTGTTCCAAAGGTGAAAAACCTGAATACCTTGCCAGAAGATGTGTGGATTTCTGTCTTCATTCTCTTGATCCTATGGGCTCTTAGAGATTTGATGATTACATTTATTTGATTATTACTCTTTTAGCAATATTTCTGGCACACAGTGTGTCTTATTTTGTAGAAACTTCAGATTTGTGGCATCGTGTTCACTCTTGCCTTGTTGAAAGCCAACTATCCATCCAGAGACCTTCCACTTAACAGATCAAGCTCAAAGGTCATTGTTTTTGTCACTCCCTTTTCTGCAGTGATCTGTTCAGTGATTCTATCCCCTATGTTTTTTCCAGAATTTAAGATTCTTTTCTATGTCTTTCTCTCCATTATTTGTCTCCTCTCAGTCATGATATGTTTTCTCTGCCCTGTGGTTGTCTGTGTACATGCCTGGGTCCCCTGCTGCCCTGTGAGCTCCTTCACAGCTAGCATTGTTCCTTCAACTGCTTTGTATCTGTAGCACCTAATACAGTGCCTTATAGAGATAAGCATGCAATGTGTGTTGGTTGTATACTAGTGTGCTGATCAGGAGACAAGTATTTGTCTAATCTGTCACTCAACAGTAATCTATTGACTAAACATAGGATGTAAAACTTGGGACCAGAGGCAGAGCCATAAATAGACACAATTCTAGTAACCTAGCAGTTTGTAATCTAATTTTTAGGGGAGCATCAAAGTGGTACATCTTTGACAACATGAGTTGTCATCCACAATAAAGAGATGAATGCTAAAAGCTTTATTTGAGGTCAGGAGAGGTCATTGAAATTATTTAAACCTTTATCTCCTAGATGCTTTTCCAGAACTTCAAAACAAAGGCCAAACATTATTTCAGGTCTTCTATCTTCAATTTCATATTTATAACACTTTTATTTCTGTAACATGTAGTATATCAAAACCAGGTAAATAATGGCAATATTAGATGTCTCTACTTGAATATCTTATATTGATTGCAATTGGCAATTTGAATATATTTGGTTCAGGTCACTCTCTTTAACATCAGTCCAAGGAGAATTGATCTTGTAACTCGACAACAGAAGGGTCAGTTGAGAGTGACTGATGTTCAGATTTCTAATTAGTTACCTAAAGCAAACTTATATAAGAAAGTACAGTAAGTATACAGATCTAATTACAATGCCATTCTGGTAATAATGCCAAGTTTTTAACCTTAAGGTGAATGTTTCTGTCTTGCTACTGAACTTGATATTTTCTTCATAGTCATGTCCTGGCATTGTCTTTAATCTTCTGTACTGCACTTTAATATTCTGTTTCTGCCTTAGACAATCTACATTTGATTGGTTATTATTATATTTTAAATCAAGGTTAGCACATTAACAGTAGAAAATAATGTTTCTTAATGTTTCTCAGAGTTCCGAGTTTAAAGTTCAAAGTCTTTGGAGCTCTCTGTTCTGTAATTTAAGCTGTTTGTGCTATTGCACAAATTTATTGAAATGCTGACATTTAGGGCTCTACTGAAGGTCAGGAATAATTGGCTAATAGCCTTTCTTAAATCCATAATCAAAACTCTAAGCTTTGTAAAAAGACAAATCCATATTTTATTTTTCTTATATACTACGTATATTTTAATGCTGAGTTGAATTTATGCATGGTTTTCCTTGTTATAGGGCTCATGACTTTTTAAGTTTACTTTCCTTACAAAGAGATTTTGTATGCATGTTGTTTTACTTATCTTTTGCTGTATAACACATTATCCTAAAACTCAGTGGCTTCAAACAAGAATAAACATTTATTAGTTCACATAGTTTCTATGGGTCAGGAATTCAGGAGGGTCTTAACTGGACAGTTCTAGCTCAGGGTCTTTCATGAGGTTGCAGTTAAGATGTTGGCTGAGGGTGCAGTCATCTGAAGACTGATTGGGGCTGGAGAATCTTTTTCCAAATACATGGATAGCAAGTTAGTGCTGACTGTTGGCACGAGGCCTGAGTTCCTTCCTACCTGGGCTTCTCCATAGGGCTGCTTTAGTGTTCTCATGACGTGATCTCTGGCTTCTTCCAGTTTGAATGATCTAAGAGTATAAGGCAGACCCCTCAACGTCCTTTAAGACCTAACCTCAGCCACACAGTCTTCCCTATTCAGTATGGGAGGAATCTATATGAGAGCACCAATACCCAGAAGCAACGGCCCCTGGAGTCTCCCTGGAGGCAGGCTATCACACACCTGTTCTCTTTCTTGTTCTTGAAGCCTACCTAGTGGTGTAACTGCTGATTCTTCATACTTAGAAAATATAATTTAAATTTATTTAGGCTTGAATAGAGAACCCATGTCATGTAAAACATCAGGAGCTGGTAGAACATAGGGTTATCAGCATTTGAAACAGTAAGGCTCGATTTGGAATCAGAGTAGCAATAGGAATCTGAGTCAGGAAGACAAGTCCAGAAAAGAGTAGGTTTTTGTTTTTTTTTTAAAAAAATTATCCCTATTTTTGAGAGTATTACAGGTGTCCCATTTCCCCCCCTCAATTGACCCCCTCCCCAGGCCTTCACCCCGTTATTGACTGTGTCCATGGGTTATGCATATATGCATATAACTTATTTGGCTAATCTCTTCCCACCCTCCACCCCCCTTCCCTCTTTCCTCTGAAATATGATTGTCTGTTGCATGCTTCAATGTCTCTGGATCTATTTAGTTTGTCAGATTCTTTTGTTCATTAGCTTCTTTTTAAAGAAGACCCTTCAACTTTTCCTGTAGTTCTGGTTTGGTGGTGATGAACTCCGTTAGCTTTTTCTTATCTGTGAAGCTCTTTATCTGACCTTCAATTCTAAATGATAGCTTTGCTGGGTAGAGTAATCTTGGTTGCAGTTCCATGTTTTTCAACACTTTGAATATTTCTTGCCACCTTCTGGCCTGCAAGGTTTCTGTTGAGAAATCAGCTGGGGGGCTCCCTTGTAGGTAACTAACTGCTTTTCTCTTGCTGCTTTTAAGATTCTCTTTGTCTTTAACCTTTGGCATTTTAATTATGATGTGTCTTGCTGTGGGCCTCTTTGGGTTCCTCTTGTTTTGGACCCTCTGTGCTTCCTGGACTTGTAAGTCTATTACTTTCCCCAGGTAGGGGAAGTTTTCTGTAATTATTTTTTCAAATAGGTTTTCAATTTCTTGGTCTCTTTCTTCTCCTTCTGGCACCCAAATAATATGAATGTTGTGCCAATAATACAAATAATACAAATACAGAAGTTGTCCCAGAGGCTCCTTATGCTATCTTCATATTTCTGGATTCTTTTTTCTTTTTGCTCTTCTGGTTGGGTGTTTGTTGTTTCTTCATGTTCCAAATTGCTGATTTGATTCTCAGTGTCCTTTCCTCTACTGTTGATTCCCTGTAAATTATTCTTCATTTCAGTTCGTGTAGACTTCATTTTAAATTGGTACTTTATTATGTTATTGATTTTCTCAGTTATTTCCCTAATAGTATGCTTAAACATCCTTATAAACAAAATTCTGAACTCTGTATCTGTTAGCTTGCTTGGATCTATTTCAGTTAGTTCCTCTTCTAGAGATTTCTTCTGTTCTTTCTTTTGTGACATGTTTCTTTGCCTCCACATTTTGGCTGCTTCCAGGTGTTTGTTTCTACGTATTAGGTAGAGCTGCTATGTCTCCTGGAATTTGAAGAGTGGCTTTGTGTAGTAGGTGTTCTGTGGGTCCAGTGGCTCAGCCTCCCCAGTCACCTGAGCTGGGCCTTCTAGGTGCTCCCCTGTGTGGGCTGTGTGCACTGTCCTGTTGTAGTTGAGCCTTGGTTGCTGTTGGCGTCACTGGGAGGAACTGACCCCAGACCAATCAGCTGTGAGGACCAGCTGCAACTACAGCCAGAGAGCTGCTGTGCTGGAGACACCCCTATGGAGCAGGATTTACTTCAGTGGGGTTTTGGTGTTCACCAAGTGCACCCCTTGAGTGTGTTACTCGTGGATGTGGTAGGGCTGTAATACAGCGTGGTCAAGTCTCACCACCAGGTGCCCTGTCTCTGGGGCCTTTTGGGAGGTGCAAAGTCAGTCTGTGCCAGTGCCTTGCCCAGGGCCACCCAGCATGAGCTACACAGCAAACCGTAGTTGGCTGCTCCTTGTGCTGGGCTTGGAGGTGCCCAGGAGAGGCCAAGCTATGAGCCAATGCAGCTGCCGCTAGTGCCAGGCCTGGGGCTGCTTATCAAGCCGTATGGGGCCCACTGCTGCTTGTTTGAGAGATTTTAGGAAAGTCCTAAGCATGAGGCTCTAGAGGCCACATGCATAGAAAAGCCCCTGGAAATGGGCTGGATGAGCTGCAGGTGGGAAGGGGCGGGGCCTCCGGGAATCACGGGGCGGGGCCAAAGGTGTGGGTCAGGTGCTGGCGATTCAAATATGGCGCCTGCCTGCCGGCTGTGCACGCGGAGGACTCGCCAAAGGAGCAACGGCCTCTGCCAGCCCTTCTGCCTGGGAGGAAGCCGCCCCTCCAGCTCTCGCCCGGATCTCAGGCAGGTTAGTTCCTCCCCGAATGTCCCAGGTCCTTTCCGGCTGCTGCCCGGCGCTGGGCTCAGAGGGAGCGTCCGAGTGAGTCCGTGCCGGGCCCTTTAGAGGAGCTGCTGGGGCTCCCGCAGCCTCCGCGACCCTCAGCGACAGTTCCCGCTGGTTTCACAGCCCGGAGTTGTGGGGACGTCTCTTCTGGCCCTGGAGCCCTGGGCTGGGGGCCTGCTGTGGGGCTGGGACCCCTCCCTCCTCTGGGAAGCCTCCGCCATCGAGATTCCTTCCCGGGTTTAAACCGAGGCACCGGGTGTGGGCCCAGGGCCGCGTCTCCTGATTCAGCCCCGATCCGCCCGCGTCTCCGCCCCTCCTACCGCTCTGGATGCTCCTTCAGTTCCCTGGTTGTAGGGCGTCTGTGCAGCCAGATTTCAGGAGGCTCTGAGTGATGGTGGTTCTGTGTTTTAGTTGTGATTTGATGTGGTTGGGGAGGCAGCGGGTGCAGCTGGGACCTACGCCCCCATCTGGTTTGGAGTAGGTTTTAACCAAAGCACATCTCAGGGCACCTGCCGCCTTTGATCAGGGGAGTCTGCGGGGTGAGGTCGGAAGACAGGGCTCTGGGGAACGGATTCCAGAGCAGAGGGGGAGAAGCACACCTTGCTGTTTATCCTTAGGGAAGACAGTTAATTAAAGGGTGTTTCTACTTTGTGCATATGATGATGGGGAACTGGGTTGAGTAGCGTGTTTGCGAATCGATTTTAACAACTTGAACCAAGAAAGACCAAGTAGCTTTTTGGAGCAAAATTGAAGATGTGCTATTTCCAAAGTTACACCAGTGATGTCCCTCCATTCAGCAAGGCAGTTAATGAAATTACACTAAATGTCTAAAATGTCTGTTGGAAAATGTGGTGCCTAGCAATCTACATAGCTTTTAGAATTTGATAAGTTATCATTTAGTGTTTTACCTACTGGGTGGAGTTTGATTTAATGACACTCACTGATGATGTTTATTAAGTGTTTAATCCACACTAAGGTTATTATCGAGGTTTATCCCAGCAACACAACTAAGAGATGTTCAGAGTCAATTTAGAAAAGTAATGGGCTGTGACATGAAAGAAGCTTGAGTATAAGGCTCACGTCCACCATATACTGGCTCTGGGACTTTGGGTGAGTTATTTGACTGCTCTAAGCCTTAATTTCCTCATCTGTAAAATTGGGGATTAAAAAAACCTCCAAGATTGTTGTGAAGGTCAGTAAGACTATACATGGAAAACACTTAGCGCGCCTGACAGTGAACACTCAGTAATGTTAACTCTTATTAATATTAAATACCCTTCCTCAAAATTTAGTTCATTTATTTATTCAACAGTTATTCATTGATTTCCCTTCATCTGGGTTCTGGGGAAGAGAAATTAAACAGTCAAGGTCCCTCTGCTCAAGGTGTTGCGCTTAGTCATAAAGTAGGCACAAAAATATAAAGTATTTAAGTCGGTGATAAATTCTGTATGGAAAATAAAGCTGAGAAGAATGAAAGCAAGTGCTGTGTTTGGGGACGGGATGCTATTTTATATAGTTATCAAGAAAATCCTCACTGACATTTGCCCAGAGGACTGAAAGAAGTGAGGAAAAGAGTAATACAGGTATCTGGGAAGACTTTCTAAGCAAAGGGAGCTGCAGGTGCAAAGGTCCTTAGGTGGGGGCATGCCTGGCATGCTGATAAACATCAAAGACTCTACTTGGGATGGAGAAGGGGGAGGGAGGGAGTGGTAGGGATGACATCCGAGCCGCAGCGGGAGGTCAGCTCATTTAGGATTCTGTAGGTCCTAGCGAGGAGTTTGCCTTTAACTCCTAGGAGACAGGAAGACATTGGAGGGTCTTGCGCAAATGAGTGCATGATCTGACTTACACTTTATAGGCATCCCTTTAGCTATTGTTTTGGAATAGACTGCAGGGGCCCGAGTTAAAATCTGCTGCTATGGAAATGGTCCAGGCACACAGTAATGGTTGCTTGGACCAGGGAAGTTTTGGTGGAGGTGTTAGAAGAGAGGTCAGATTCTGTGCGTTACCAAAAGTAGTGTCAAGGAGAACTCCCAAGTGTGTTGGCCTGAGCAGCTGGAAAGATGGAGTTATTTATTTGGATGGGGGAGTTTGTGGGAGAATGTTTGGGTGCTGGGATCGGAGTCTGGTTTCAGACATGCTAAGCTGAGAAGCATTTTACAGACATTTAAGTGGAGATGGCAAGTAGAGAGTTGAAGCTCTGAGTCTGGAATTCAGGGGATGTTTCAACAGAAGTAACAGGAAGGAAGACAGCCTGTCTGGGCACAGATGCAGGAGGTTGGAAGACATGGTGGTGGGAACATGTAGTCCTCTCCTGATACCTTCCTTTTGCTCAGGGACATCTGCAGTGAGGCCGTCAGCTGAGAGTCAAGGTGGAGGAGAGTGCTGGAGTTTTGAGAAAAAAGAAAGTATAAAATAATCTCTGGAGACGATTAGAGGATGGCCTTATTATATTATAGCAGCATTAACCACTCACTTGAGGTTAGCAGTCATGGATTTTAAGGGGAGCGTGCCAGGGAAACGGTGTGTTTCTCCCCAGTTATATTTAGCTGCATGGGTGCACATGTGGAGTAGGTTTTGGCTGGTAAGTCATGGTGAAGAGTGGTAGGTGGGGATGGGTGATTATGATGACGCACCATGAAGTCTAGGTAGGTAGGCCGTGAGGAGAGGGCGGGAGATGAGGAGAGGTTGGAATCCAGCGCCTTCAGGTTCTCCATGTCACCATTGATCATGGTCTACCTCACTTATTGATGTGTATTCACCTCTACCTCCCCCAGTTGCTTGCAAGCCCGTGTCTCATTCTTGGATGTTTCCAGCATTCTCTCTATCAGTTTTTTTCTCCAAAGCATGAAATCCATAACAGTCAATTGAATTGTGTTTTCATATTTTTCTTAGTCATCGTACAGCAGTTATATTATGTGAACTTTTACTGAAAACTTTTTAAAACAAGTCAACTTATCTAAATATTTATAAGGGACTATTCTGCTCCAAAGTGCTACTTTTGATTTTAGATGTATCAGCATGTCTAAGGTAAATTAAACTTTTGACAGTATGGTCAATTTTGTCATTAGGTAGATGGATGAAACTATGAAACAAAATATTTTAATAAAGTATTTGGCCTGAACTATTTGGTTTGACCCATATACATTTAATCAAATTGACCTAACACTTACCAGTTTTCCATTTTATTTTTAGGAAAGCCTAGAAGATGAAAAAAAAGGGCAGTCACTTTTAAAAAAATAGGATCTTTATAATCGTTATCAATTTGAAATTTTATTAAAGTTAGGGGTGTATGTGTCTATTGGTAGGGGGTTGGTGGGACAGGGAAGAGAACATAGAATATAAAAAAAGTTAGGTCAGAGGTCAGTGACTCGCAAATGATCTCTAAAAGTATCCTTTTGTGTGTGATTATACCTAACATAAAAGACTAACAACTGAAAGTATAGTCTTGAGGTATAGTACTAACTAACTTTAGTCAACGAATTTGTATTCTATATCTTCTTGTGTGTGGTGCTATGCTAGGTGCTGGGCTACAGTGATTAAAATGGATAAATGAAAAAATAAGATTGTTACTATCATGAGGTTCAAAATGCAATGGGGCTGTAAACTAGGATCCTGTGGAGATAGGATGGGCATGTTTTGGTAACTGACTAAATGCGGGAGGTAAGGGAGAGAGGGTTATGGAAGATCATATAGAAGTCTTGATTCTGAGAAGATGGTGACAACTTTTTAGGGAATACAAGAGGATCAGGGAAAGACGCTTATTTAGAGGGTGCATGCTTTGTTGAAGGGTCCATACAGACATTTGTATGGAAACATCCATGGGGAATTAGGTGAAAAGGGAGAAGCATGCATGGCACTGCTGCAGCTTTTAGGTGGAGGGGAGGAGAAGTTTGAGGGAGCAACAAGAAGGTTGTAAAGAGGAGGGTGCTCATTGTTGCTGCATCTACTAAACAGGCAGTGCTGGTATGCTTGACCTATGTAGTTAATTTTAGCGTTTGAATATGAGGTTTGTGTTTTCTTCTCACAGCAGATCTGAAATTATACAGGAATGTAGCAAGAAAGAGAAGTATATTAGGTAGCTTTAAAAATATCAGTTAAATAAAATTTAATTCAAACATTTGAAATATGTAATACATGTACAAACAAGTTTGTTTAATGATAAGTAAGCTTTTAAAGTTTCACTGGATTTCTGTGTTTGGTTTACGGGTTTGTTTTTCTCCCTGATGTTCCTACAGTATTACTGAGGGATACTCACATTTTGTGTTACCCAAGCTGATGTATTCTCAAAATCTGACCTTCCTCGGCCTAAGGAATTTCTGCTGTCTGCCCAGGTCACCTTGTTTGCTGCTTTCCTCCTGTTGTACTTTTAGGCTCAAGGTTAATTCTTGTGGGTAGCAAAGAAGGGGGAAAAGAAGGAAACTAGGAAACTTTGTCTTCCAGGGAGGCTTCCTTTCCGGAGCCTCCCTCTTCACTGGCCCACAACCTTTCTTTCTTCTCTCACTTCCCGCTCTCCCTTCAGGCTCCTCCCTACGTTGGGAGAGCTGGGAAATGCCAAAACCGGGGTCTTGGGTAGAAATCCAGTCAGCCCCAGCAGTTCTTTCCCTGTTTGATTTTCCTCTCAATCTCTTGCCTACTTGCCAGCCGGTATTTCTGGCAATGGTGTGCTCATAATGGAAATATAAAAAGTCCAGCCAAACTCTGTGCACATGGAAAATTCGAACCTTTAAAACCTGTACATTGCTTTATCCTAAGGTGCATTGGTCCTTTGCACTGCTTTGTATCCCTAAGGGATAGTTAGAATTTGTTTTGACTCTCTTTGATTTGTTTCTCAAGTATATTTTTATAAATTCCCTGTTTAAGAAATTATTCCTCCAAAGCATATTCTAGACAAAAACCACACTAATTTCTAAAAGATTTTGTTGTTGTTGAATAGCTGAATTTGTAAATAACCATTTAATTTTATTTGTTGTATCCTTAGAGCATTTCCCTGTTCTTTTGCTTACTTTGATTAGAATGTATTTTCTACTAATGCAGAAAGAAACAGCTTTTCACCATCTTTGAGAAAGATAGATTCTATTGGGAAAGATAAAGTATGTCTCAGTGATCTTGCTTTCAGCATGATACAAGAAACAGATTCTCATCTAGTGTAATTGTCTGGTGCAGAATTTATTACCTGGGAAGCAAGAGAGGAGCACATCGCATTTATTCGGTTCTCATTTTCACTCCTACTTAGAGTTCTTTGAAAATAGACTCACTTAATTTTCAGAAAATGATATTGTTTTCTAAGGCACTGAATTAAAACAAAAACATTTTAAGCTCTTTTTTTTCTTGGGGGTTTCTCCTCCAGCTTTCCCATGTGCTTTCCACTGTTCATCTAAGAAGGCACTTTAACAAATTTGCTTCTTCTGAGAGCACAGTATAATTAGGCAGTCACCCTCGTGTCTAGGGTCCACCAGGGAAAGAAGGTGGCAGAAGTGCACAATGGGCTTATTATAAAACAGTGCAAAATAAAGACCTGAATTTACCAGTAAAGGGAAGACAGTCAAAATGTACTGTGAGATATTAATGCATGAAAGATGAAAGTAAAAATCGCCTTCAATAGAAGTTCTTGGTTAGTTAATTGGGATTAGTAGTAATTGGGTAATTGAAAAGATGAGGTAATGATAAAGACACTAAATGGGGCAATTATTAAAAGTGATACACGTGTGCCTTAAACATTTTACTTTATATTAAATATATACATGCTCGTTCACAAGTACTTTGAGATAGCCCCATCGAGTTTTCTTTGACTGTGGTTGAATTGATTTGAGTTCCTGCAGAAATCACACCCATGGTTTGTGATTTCTAATTTTGGTGTCTTTCCGTGGAACAGCACTTGAAGGATATAAGCAATCTGAGTACAGCATCATTCTTGATTTTCCTGACATTTTCTCTTGGTCTTTTATGGTATAAGAACACATATTCAAAGCAGTGTTTTTAGCCATTTGTTTTTATCAAGTTTTCTCAAATCATTCAATCTATTTTTTAATGAAAATAATAACTCTCCTTTGCAATTATATCTGTGGTTTTGAAAATAATTAAATTGCATAATTAAAATAATAAGTACAACTTGTATGAATAAGATTGGAGTCATGTGTTGGTAAGAACTGAGCTGCACCGCCTGGGTAATCTGTGAGTGCATCCCAGCCACTTTGTCAGCTCCCCAGGGACGCTCACTGACTGCATTCCTCAGTCAGAAGAAATTTAAAAAAATAATTGGTTAACTGAATTATTCTGACCCACAGATATCAGTAAAATGAAAGGAATACGTTTTTCAGTTTTAAGAAACTTTTATTTCAGAATAGTTTTAGATTTGCAAAGACAGTGTAGGGAGTTCCTATGTACCCCACCTCCAGTTTTCCCTTAGTCAGCATCTCACATCAGTGTGGTTCGTTTGTTACAATTATTGAACTAGTATTGATACGTTATTATTAATCAAAGTCTACACTTTATTAGGATATCATTAGTTTTTATCTAATCTTCGGTCCTGGGATCCCATGCAGGATGCCATTTTATATTTAGTAGTCACGCCTCTTCAGGCTCCTCTAGACTGACAGTGTTGCAAACTTTCCTTGTTTCGAGGACTCTGACAGTTTGAGGAGCACTGGTGAAGGGATTTGTAGAATGTTCCTCAGTTTGGGTTTGTCCGACGTTTTTCTCATGTTTAACCTGGGATTATAGGTTTTCATGAGGAAGATCCCACTGGTAAAGTATCATTTTTATCACATCATCTGAAGGGTACTTATCAATAATAGTAACATGACTTCACTGTTGATGTTGCCTTTGATCACCTGGCCCAGGTAGTATAGTCAGGTTTCTCCTCTGCTGCATTTGTGTGATTTTTATACTTGGTTTACTACACCAAAATGGGAATATGTGCAAATAGGTAAATTCTCTTAACCAGATTATCTTCATGATTGAATAGTTTATACTCTTCAGAATTAGATAGTTTATACTCTTTGTTTTTAATTGATTTTTTTTTTTTTTTAAAGAGAGAGAAAAGGAAGTAGGATAGACAGAAACATTGATGAGATACAAACATCGATTGGCTGCCTCCTGCATGCCCCCTACTGAGGATCGAGCCCGAAACTTGGGCATGTGCCCTGACCGGGAATTGAACCGGCAAACTTTTGGTTCATGGGCTGATGCTCAACCTTTTGGTTCATGGGTTGATGTTCATGGGTTGAGCCACATGGGCTGGAAGAGCTGGAAGAAGTGTACTAAATGTCATCTTTGCATTTCTACTGAATTCCAGTTTTATTGTCTTGTTTCATGTTTCTTGAACTTTAGCATCTAACTGTAGGAAATACAGGTTCCAGAGATGCTTTTTGGCAGTGATTTAGAAGGAAAATGGAGCACTATGTATGATTGCACAGTTTTGCTCCTGCAGTTGCACGATTCAGGATTTGGAGCTCAAGACTAAATATGCCTTTTTTTTTTAAAAATATATCTTTATTGATTTCAGAGAGAGAAAAGGAGAGGGAGAGAGAGAGATAGAAGCATCAATGATGAGAGAGTCATTGATCAAGCCTGCAACTGGGCATGTGCCCCAACCAGGAATCGAACCCCAATCGCATGGATCCCAGGTCGATGCTCAACTGCTGAGCCACGCCCGGCCAGGCAATATGCCATTTCTTATTTCAGTTTTATTTGAATCTGTGGTTAGCATTTAGGGCAATTAAATTTTTTTCTTACTACTCTTGAATGCATTTAGCAAAAATGTACTTGATAATCAATTCGCCTTGCAGCATATCGGTGGATGGCCAAGGCTAATTAAGCATTGATTGACAAGTTCATTGCCCTATCTGCAGATCATTCCTAAGATGGAAAATGATTTCATTATGGTGTAAAGAGAAGTTTTGTGCCATTGACCTAAGCTGCAGACCATAACAGCTCATATCTCATACTTTACAGAAGTTGCACAAAACCTGAGAAACTGTTTTAATAAGGAGTCAGACTCCTACACTATGTCAATCTATTGGAAACATTTTAAAATAGAACACGAAGAGATCTCTAAAACTCAGAGACCATCTGTTGCCTTTGTGGGCCTGGAGATACCATGAGGATGTTATACAAATTCCTTTTACCTAAACTTCTGTGACAAGAATGTGAAAACATTTCATTTTAGAATGAAAATTCATTTACCTTGCCTAAACAACAATGGTTTCCTGACCCTCAAAAAAGAAGAGAAACAGTGGTCCTGGCTGTTTAAACTTAGTCTTACATTATCAATGTGAATGTAAAATAAGACTGGGGCCAATCTTTTCAAGATTTTCTCTTCTGTAGCCTAAAAGCCTTCATTTTCAGTTTCATGTTGGCTGAATATAGAATTCATCTATTTCTCCAGGATTCCTATCGTGTAGATGGCTTCAGTGTAAATTTAACCTTGGGCTGCTGAATGATGTGAGTAGCTTACTGCCCATTCAGACATGATCTTACTGTTTCTACGTGGTTGCCTTGGTTCTTTGCCCACTGCTGGACTGTTTGTTTCCACTGATATGATAAGCATATGATACATGTGAAGCAACACATTTTTGAGGAGAAGCAGCATGGTGCTGTGAAAATAGCTTTGGAGGGGAAAGTGTAAGAGCTGGTACTTCTAATTCTGTGACCCTGGGAAGGATCCTAACCTTTAATTTGTGTTTTCTGGGGAAGAATGGGCAATTATAACTGCCTTGCTTTCCTTTAGAAAAGTGGTTTTAGGATGTCGTGCATGATAATTGTACAAATGTATTATAAGCTAAACAGTACTGGACAAAGGAAAAGAAAGAATAGAATACTGCTCAGGGTTAAGGAAAAGTCTACAGGAATCCTTCCTGCCTACACCACGCACAGTCAGGTAGCACAGTGCCAGGTGTGAAGATCTGTGCTGTTAAAAAAAACCTGGATCTGAAGGACGGAGAAGAGAGTGAATTTGTCAGTAAGGCTGAGAACATCTCCAGGCCCACAGCTTAGACTACATGGGCACTTCAGTAGCGTCAGAATTCGTGAAAAGTATGATTATCTGTTTAACAAATGCCTGGTGACAATAATCATGATGAGTAAGAACACACTATAGAAATTGGAAGTTGGGTAACAAGGTTTTTAGGGTTCCTGTATTTAAAATCCTATGGGTGGTTAACTTAAAATAAGCATTTATTTAAATTGATGTAAGCCATAAACTAATGGTGGGAAAAAAACCAAATAAAAATAGGTATTTTAAAATATTTCAAATAATGAAGTATCCATCTTTAAATCACTTCAGTTTTCAAGATGAGAACTGAATACAGAGCTCACTGTGTACCAGGCATTTTTTTAAGGGCTACCCTAGCTCATTAATATTCACCCTAACTTTACGAGGCAGATAAAGAAACTGAGGCACAGAAAGAGGAAATGATGTGATTGAGGAGGTCTTATAGCTGGCATTGAGGGAGCCAGGACTTGGAAAGGGCAGACTAATGATAAATATTAAATAAAAATTAAATTGGGAAGGTGTCACTAATAGGCCCAGGGGGAAAAATTGCTGCTTTGGCGACTGGAGAAATAACGGAGGAGTGGCAAACACAAGCTGACAACCCAGTACCAGTAACTACTCAAATAGTGAAACATAGCTGGTAAAATCAAGACAAGGGAATGCCATGATACTGAATAAATGTCCTTGAAATAAATATTTACAGTGTATTTATTTTTAAAGTAAATATTAGATTATTCATTGTCACTATTTAAACACTTTTTTGGATAAGACAACTCTGTTATCATCATATTCAGGATATAGAATTGATTTTAAAAAAAATCTACTTTGGAGGAAAGACCAGTAGAAGACAAAAATTAAGCAGTCGAAAAAAAGAACTATTGCCTGGCCAGGCATGGCTCAGGGGTTGAGTGTCTACCTAGGATCCAGGCGATCGGGGTTCGATTCCCGGTCGGGGCACATGCCCGGGTTGCGGGCTCAATCTCCAGTCGGGGGCGTGCAGGAGGCGGCCGATCAATGACTCTCATCATTGATGTTTCTATCTCTCTCTCCTTCTTCTTTCCTCTCTCTGAGATCAATAAAGACACATTAAAAAAAGAAAAGAAAAAACTATTATTTTAAGAAAACTAATTGTTAAAAATTAATAGGAAAAGTATTTGATCATATTTGGGTAAATATATTTTCTCATTGACTTAAGTTCTTCAGTTGTACCAGATCAGTCATAGATTTATGCCATAAGGTTTTGACTTAAAGAAACCACTTGTGTTATGATTACATAAAAATTGCTGTTTCCATTTGTGAATAATCTTTTTCCCGGTATTTGTGGATTTGAGTGTTGTTTTTTTCATATTTCAGTTTTTAGGTTTCTCCTTCTGTACTTCTCTCTGAATGCTCACGAAAAATTGCTGTACCTATGACAGGTTGCATGATTTTTCCCCCTCTGTGCACTCAATTTGTGTCTTATTGTATCATATGACATTTCGAATCAAATGCTGCTAACACCAAGCTGCTATCAGCAGCTGATGCCAAAAATATTCATTGTAACACTTCTCAGCATGCAAGTGAGAGCACTTCAAATCACTGAGATGGAGTTTCCAGCCATTGTTCTTTTTTTTTGCATATTATACAGCAAAAAGAATGCAAAACAAAAGGAGATTTATTAGAAAATGATGGCTTGGTAAAGTGTTGTAAAACACGCGAGTCTTTGTTTGTGAAGGTCATGTGCAATTCAGCACTGCATCATAAATAACATCTCAGAGGCCCTGTTCCCTTCCCCCTCTTTTCTCCCAAATGGTTTTCAAGTGTCATCTTTATTCAGTCTTTGATTACATTAAGAGGCAAACTACCTACACATCTGGAAATAAGTAATACCCTCAGCAGAGAACCATGAAATGAGATGTGCAACCTCCATTTGCCTTAGACATAGTCCCTTTATGTTAAAATGTTGGCCGGGACAAATGCAGCACTCATGGTGGCAACAAGGTGGAATGGAAGGCTTTCTTCTTTAAAGGAAGACAGAAAACAAATTGAATAAATAAGACTTGTCATTTTCTAATATTGAGAGTGCTGAGCCTGAAACTATCAGAAAATTTCTCATAAGTTAATTCATTTTCCAAAGTGAATGCTGAGGTTTGGTCGCCAACTGATGAGATGCCAGAACGTGTCATGGCTCAGAAGAATGGGCCTTCCCTGGCACTTTTGAACACTTGACCTCTCACTTTCTGGAGGAAGAAACATGGAGCCCCTCGATTTGGGGGGTAAAGAGGGACGGGTGGTTACCAGAGAAGGGAAGGTGGGTTTAGCAAGAGGACTGCCATTTCCTGATTGTTTTCCTACTGCCTGAAAAACTGGGGGTGATAATCTTACCTCCCTTCTTCACTGGCCCTAGTGAGAACACTAGCAAGAGGCTGGAATTGGGCAGAGGTAATTTTCATCTCAGCTTGATGAATACTTATCAAGTGCTCTTTAAATCTATGGTTCCTGCACAGAGTGTTGACTTCAGTTTAACAGAGAGGGCCAAATGTCACCTGTGTCAACTGGAAAGAAATCAGGGCCATTGCTATGGTCTACTGCATTCCAAAGAGATGCCAAAACCACCTCTTGGCTCTTACCCGCCTTGCTGTTCATTACATGGGTCAACTCCACATTTTGAAAAAAAAGAAAGTATTCATATTGAGATGTTTCTTACCCTGCTGAGTCTCAAGCTCATTGTTGTAGGTGAAGTGCTTTTTTTTTGTCTGGTGTATAATGTTTTGCTAACTTTTGACTTGGAAATCAGTCTTATAAAGCCTTAAGCGAAAAGCTAAGAATTCACGTTGATTGAGTACTTGGTAGGTGCCTGATGTTATAGTAAATATTTTATATATGAAAGCCCACAACAAGCTGATGTACATGCCTCTTTTAAAAATAATAATCTAGTCTTATCTGTGGAAACTGTTTAGGATACTGATATCCCATTTTACTGTAATATTTGAAATTCTGGGAGATAGTAACATGAAAGATTTACCCTCAAGAAGAATAATACATTTAAATATCTTGCTTTGAAAATACTTAGAAATTTCCATATTTATTTTGCTCTGGAGTGTGTATTAGGAAATGTTTGGCAGGTAAAATTTGACTTCTTTTAAACCCTGCGAGTTTTTGTCAATTCATTTAAATTTACAGAAAGCAGCCCTTTTATTAACAATAATAAACCCCCACAAAATTTGGGCTTCCATTAGGGGCATATGATCAAGCCATTTTCAGAAATCTGTTAGCAAATTTATGGTGTGAGAAAAGAATTAAGAATGGGAGGGCTAGCTTCGTATTGATCACTGATTTATGGTAAATAATTAAATGCAAGTCAGAGAAACAAATTTGCACTGGCTCTCATCAGCTGGCCATTTTGCAGTGTTTGGGATTGGGCAAAAGGGCCCCAGGGTCACCAGCCAGACTGGCTCTAAATCATGTAACTGTAGAGTCAGCATTACTATGCTGACTCATTGGAGCCACTCTGAAATATTTCTCTCCTCTTTTAAGTGCTTCCAAGTTGTGTTCAAAGAAGGCTGAGCGGGTGGGCTTCATGTGGGCAAGCTGGAGGGGTGACCCGCGCCCTTCCAATCCCGTACGTGGTGGTCAACACCAGAGTATGGGAGAGGACCTGTCCAGAGACCTGCTGAATCCTTCGAAGTGCACTGTGGCAATGGGTTTCTGCACTGTCTTTTTTGCCAGACTCATTCCTAGTGTCACATTTTATTCATATTACGCCCTTGAAATTCTGCCCTCAATGTCTCCAGTGTAGCTTGATATCATGTGGGTCCCTTAGTTTGGTTAGATGATGATTATCTGGTTTTAAAAAATTTTACTCTCAATCCATCTATTTCAATTTATGTTTATGTATTTATTTATTTCCTTTGATGAATGGATAACAAATTCTTGAGACAGGAAAGAAATAAGTTCCATTAAGCTACTCTTAGCACCACAGGGCAACCTTCCAGACTTTTTTATCCCAAACCTTCTGAACATGCTAACAAGTTCCTTTCTCACAGTCACTGAGAACTCTAAACACAGTTTCTCTCCTATGAAGGGTAGGGTCAAGCCCAGGATATGAAATGCCCAAGCTGGTATTTAAAATTTGTAAATTTGAAAAGAAGAAAATGTTTTCGTTTTAAATTTCAATGATAGTTCACATAGGCATGGAGAGAATTCATAAGGTTATTTTGAGTTACTTGGTAGTTAAATAATTTCAACAGCTTGTAGCTAAAAAGTTAGAGAATCTATGTTAACTGCCCTTTTTAGCAAAAGTATCTTTTTATTGCTTTTAGAATCATGCACAAGGAAACATGCAGCTCAAATAAGGACTTTAATTTTAATGATGTCTTTGTTTTAGATTTTAAAACATTTTATGTTAAAGTGATACATAGTGAAAAAGAATAACTTTTCTAAAATGTTATTGGTTATATAGCATATTTGATTTCTGTAGCATTGTGTGTCCCACTAAAGGACGAATACAAACTACATAGGTTTGCATGGGGCTGTGGAGCTTCTAGCTCCCACCAAGACAGGGTTACTCTCTGCTGCTGATACGTCATCTCTAGGGTAGAGTTGCTCTGGCAAGGGCTGGCGACAACTGCCAGGGTGAAACTATTATGTGATACAAACAAGGATGCCCAAGGACAAGGCAGTAAAACTTCTAGGCATGGGTGACATGGCCTTGGAGCTAGCTCAAGGTTGTACCCAATCACTCACTCAGACATAGTTCACGACTACAGCCAGGTCTTGTGTATGCGGAGGGACATGATGCTACATCAGGCTGGACTCAGGCACAGCGCAATAATTTAATGGAAAAATTGGTAGTTGGCACCAGAACAAAGTAGATTAGGTCCAGAGAGCCAAAGATGAGATGCTCCTCTGAGCCTTAAGGGTTGTTGACTATTGCATCCAGAGGTTGGGCTGGGAAGGGGGCAGCTGTGGCCTATTACCATTTTACTTATTTAACTGAACTTTCCTTTGACAAGTAAGTCACTTTCTACATATCCAGAACTTAATGGAAAGGACTTAACCCTTTAAGACTAGCATATTTTGGCCTCATTAGAGGCATAGAGAGAGACAAAAAGAGGGTGCCAACAAATTCTCTCATGCATGAATAAATTAACCATGGTGTTAAGAGATCCATAAGTTATCCATAAGTGATTTATTTAATAAACAGGTGTTGAGCACCGACAGTGTACAGAGAACTGTTCAAAGCTTGAACTTACGTTGGCAAATGAAAGGTGACACAGAATCTGTTCTTATGGGTCTTATAGACTTGGGGGTCAGCAAACAGTGACCCACGGGTGAAATCCACTACCAGTTGTCTTACCATTCATGAGCTAAGTTTGGAGAAATAATCAAAAGAAGACTAATATTTTGTGATATGTGAAAAATTATGTGAAATTCAAATTAGGTGTAAAGGTATTGAAATAAAGGTTAATGGAACATCATGGCACTCATTTATTTATATATTGCTTGTGGCCGTTTTCATATTACAGTGACCAGCTTGAGTAATTAGAGAGCTTTTGGTCGACGGAGCTTAAAATACTTACTATCTGACTCAACTAAAAAAGTTTGTCAGTGAGTTTTCTAATCTATTAGAAATACATTAAGCAGAGTATCATACCATTAAAATAGGTAAGTGGTGAGTGCTGGGCAAGAATGGTGTGTAAATACACAAATGTGTAATGTGACGTAGAAATGATGGTAAGGAGGCCCATATTGGTGTTAATATCCTCATCATTTTTTGTCTAATTCTTCATAGGGCTCAAAAGAGACCACACATACTCAAGGAGTAATGAACAAATTATAAATGGTACCATAATTCTAGTAATACTATTTAGGAGTTTTGGACTGAATCTCTTCTATTCTCTGTTGAAGACTTGTAAGGAGAAAGGGCCAGAAATAAGTTTAATAACATCTGTGATGCTCAGGTGTTCATTGGCTGACCTTGGCACTTATTGGTACTGCAATTGCAAAAAGAAAATTGAAAAATTCGGAGTACAGAAAAAAATGTTGAGGAGTACACAGCTTTACAAATGAGAAAAGATACCACTTGTACAGATATATGAAATGATAGAAATACATATTTACTCCATAAATAAGCAAAAAGTTCTTATTTTTGTGTCATGAGGTGACTATTTAAAATTTATGAGCATTATAGTTTTCTTCTGAGGGATTCAAAGTACTATTTCTTAATTAAAAATGTTGTTGATTGATTGCTTTTAGAGCGAGAGAGGAAGGGAGAAAACACACACACACACACACGAGAAGCATGGATTGGCTGTTCCACTTACTTATGCATTCTTTGGTTACTTCTTGTATGCCATCCCCTGACTGGAGGTCGAACCCACAACGTGGAGTATTGGGATGATGCTCTAACCAACTGAGCTACCTGGCCAGGGTCTCAAAGTACTTTAAAAATTTTTATTTTTATTCTTATTGAATTTATTGGGATTACATTGGTTAATTAAATAGGTTTCAGGTGTATAATTCTTTAATACAGCATCTATATATTTTATTGTGTTTTCACCATCCAAAGTCAAGTCTCCTTCCATCACCATTTATCCCCCCTTTACCCCCTTCTACCTCCTCCTACCCCCTTATCTCTGGTAATCACTATACTGATGTCTATGTCTATGAGTTTTTATTTTTTGCTTATTCCCTTTACCTATTTCACCCAGTCCCCCAACCTCACCCCTCTTACAGCTGTCAGTCTATTCTCTGTATCTAAGATTCTGTTTCTATTTTTTTGTTTGTTTTGTTCATTAGATTCCACATGTAAGTGAAATCATACGGTATTTGTCTTTCTCTGACTGACTTATTTCACTTAGTGTAATACCCTTTAGGTCCATCCATGCTGTCTTGAGAAAGATTTCCTTCTTTTCTATGGCTGAGTAGTATTCCATTGTGTACATGTACCACAGCTTTTTATCCACTCATCTCCAGGTGGGGTCTTGGGCTGCTTCGAGATCTTGGTATTGTAAATAACACTGCAATGAACATAGAGGTAGATATATTCGTTTGAATCAGTGTTTGAGGTTTCTTCAGATATATTCCCAGAAGTGGAATTGCTTTGTCATATGTCAGTTTCATTTTTAATTTTTTGAGGAAACTCCATAGTTTTCCACAGTGGCTGCACCAGTCTGCATTCCCATCAACAGTGCATGAGGGTTCCCTTTGCTCTACATACTCCTCAACAGGTGTTTGTTGATTTATTGATAATAGCCATTCTGACAGGTGTGAGATGTTATCTCATTGTGGTTTTAATTTGCATCTCTTTGATGGTTAGTGACATTGAGCATCTTTTCATATGTCACTTGGCCATCTGTAGGTCCTCTTTGGAGAAGGTCCAGTCAGTTCCCTTGCCCATTTTTAAATTGGATCGTTTGTTTTCTCATGTGTGTTGAATTGTTTGAGTTCTTTATAAATTTTGGAGATTAACCCCTTATCAGTTGTATCATTAGCAAATATGTGCTCCCATTCAGTGGGTTGTCTTTTCATTCTGTTGATGGTTTCCTTTGTTGTGCAAAAACATTTTAGTTGATGTAGTCCCATTTATTTATTTTTTCTTTTGTTTCCCTTGCTCGAGGAGATATATCAGAAAAAATATTGCTATGAGAAATGTCTGAGATTTTACTGCCTATGTTTTCTTCTAGGATTTTTATGGTTTTGAGTCTTCTATTTAAGTCTTTAAACAATTTTGGGTTTATTTTGTGTATGTTGGTGTAAGTTGGTGGTCTAAATGACCATAAAGGTGTGGGTTTATTTCTAGGCTCTTTATTCTGTTCCAATTATCTATATGTCTGTCTTTATGCCAGTAACATGCTGTTTTGATTACTATGGCTTTGTAGTACAGTTTGATATCAGGTAGTGTGATACCTTCAACTTTCTTCTTTTTTTCTCAAGATTTTTGAGGCTATTTGGGCCATTTGTGATTCCATATAAATTTTTGGAATATTTGTTCTAGTTCTGTGAAATATGCCATTGGTATTTTGATAGGCATTGTGGTGAGTCTATAGATTTCTTTGGGTAGTATGGATATTTTAATGATGTTAACTTTTTCTATCCATAACCACAATATATGCTTCCATTTATTTGTCTCTGTTTTGATTTCCTTCTTTAGTGCCTATAATTTTCAGAGTACAGGTCATTTATCTCCTTGGCTCAACTTATTCCTAGGTATCTTATTTTTTTTTGGTTACAATTGTGTATGTGATTGTTTTCTTAGTTTCTCTTTCTGATAGTTCATTTGTTTTTATTCCCTATTATCATGGGATAGTAAAATAGGTAAGTAAATATCTTAGCCTGCATTTTCATATTAGTAAAAAGCTGAAATGATTTGAATTCAGCTTTGAACTTTGAGTCAGTTTTCCCGTTAATTGCTGAGAATATGAGGACATGTGTGAGTAAAGCTGTCCACCTAATTATGGCAGATTGTTTTCGTTAGTTTGCAATAGGCCCCAGTTTTCAGGCTTACATTAACACAATCCACTTTATCAGTCTCTTCTGATCATAATTGAATGAAGTAAAGCTAGATAAAATAAATCCTTGATTCAAAGTGGTAGTGATATAAAATAAAATGCCAAGATAATGTAGAAAAGCCTTTGAATTTTTAGATTCTTAGACAAATTCAACTTCAAAGATGACTTTATTCTCTGATGCAAACTTTTTTTTTTATCATCCATTCTCAAAAGATTTGAGTTCATTTGTCTAGTTTTAAAAGATCTCATTTATTCATTGATCAAAAGATTATTGAGTGCCTGCAGTGTGCCAGGCGTTGTGCCTGATGCGTGGAATAGGAAGATGACTACAGAGAGTTCCAAGTAGTGGAAAGACAAAGGCAAAATGTAGAACTCCAGTGGCCAATAATTATCCTCCTAAGATAAAACTTTTAATTGGGTGAGTGGTTTAATGGGTGAGTAAATGGAGTAATATTTTACACCTAGTAACAATAATTTTACCAGTATCTTATTTTTAAAATTCCAGTTGATATATTTTTATGTCTTCTTGAGCCATTTATATTAAAAGCAAGAACATTTTAAAAATTAAACATTTAGCATTAGACATTTGATCACCTAAGATATTCTTTTTATTATAAAGATATAGATTGTTATGTGATCTGCTCTACAGTTCTGGTCTGAAATCTAAATAATTGCAAGTAGAAAATATTTGGGGAGAAGAGGAAAAAAGGCATGACATCAATAGAGATGTTTTCATAAAGAATTACCATAAATTTTACAAGTCTACCTTTAAAACAGCTCCTATGAAGCAAATATATTAATATTGATTATATCCCAAATAGTGTCATAAACTAAGGTGGCTTGGGTATCTAGGCTCCTGTCATGTTTGATTTCATACTCTTAGTCTAATGCCAGACAGAGCACATGCAAACATGCTGCATATACATTTCAGAAAGCTCAAAGCAAACCCAAAATATATTTATGCAAGGGACTTGGTCACCTTGAGTTACAAGCCTTCTTTCCAATTACAATCACTATTAAAACTCAAACTTCTCAACTGTTGTCAGCTATGTGTCAAAGATAGGGAGGCCTTACGGGGAACAAAATGTATGCCATGTGTTTTCCCCAGGCATGCAACAAAGAAGAAAGTATTTGCTTTCTTTAGAAATGAGTCCCAGGGATAATGTTCATAGTACGGCTTTTGTGGAATTATACAAAGTGCCATAGGCACTTTATATAATTAAATAGTATTCATTAAAAATAACAAATACTAGAGTATAAGCATAATCTTTTGTTACACCACAAGTGATTTGTTCACTCAGCAGTGAAGTAAGTAATTAGTCAATAAAGATTTATTGAGCACTTTTTATGCACCACAAATGGGTTGATGGAAAAAGTGGGATAACCCATAAATTATGACATCCATTGATACATTCACTTAACAGATATCCATTAGGCATTTTGTATAAGCAATCCACGCTGATGAACATTATGAGTGATAGAGAGAAGTAATCCTACATGGTGTTTGGCCACAGAGAATTGCCAGGTGAGATGCTCATGCATAAATACAAAATATTTTGATAAAATATATGACTGAGTGCAATATAAAGATAATAAATACTGTGGCTAGTTAGCCTTTAAAAGGAGAAAAAGGATTTTACAGAAGAGGTGGAACTTGATCAGCTCCTGTGTGATGGGGAAGCTTTGAGAGGCAGGGAATTTCTTTCAAGGTAGAAGAGATGAGCTGTGGTGGGGAGAATGCAATAAGCAAAGGTGGTGTCAGGGAGTCAATGCTCACAATGCATTCAGGAGGGAGGGTGTGGACATCTGGTAGGAATGTTCCATGATTGCCTGGGATCCTTGGTCCCTTAAGTTAAAGTATCCACTGCGGAGATAGATTAATCCGTCTATAAGGCTGGGGCTTGCCTTATCAGAGAGACCTATTGTGCCCTCATTCAGAGAATGTTCTAGAAATATCAGAACAATAGTTCAGTTTTTCCCCTTTTGCTGCTGCTTTGCTGTTGAGCCCTGTTCCATGAAGGGCACTTGTTACCCTCTCCTGGTCCTTGTTACCAACCTTCTACCTTGTCTTACACTTTCTGCAATTACACCTCCGTTTGCCTTGAAGTATCTGCCTTGCCTTCATGCCCTGTGCTGCTGGTTGTTGCAACTCTGGACAAACTATTCACCTTCTCTTTGCTTGCATTTTATCATTTGTAAACAGGGTAAAAGTACTATCTACCTTATTAGAAGTTGTAAGTGTTAAGAACATTTAGAACAGTGCCTGGTACTTACTAGGGGCTATACAAGTATTTAAAAGTATCCAAGTATTATTTTGGCTAGTTTAAAGAGGTCTGGCTTATCCATTCATTGACTAAACACAGAGTTTATTAACAAAAGAGTTTAAGAGAAAAATTGCTGGATAAAGATGGTGTGGTATAAATTCTTTGTGCAACTTTCCAGGTTGTTCAGGAACCAGGTTTATTGTTGGTGTGATAACATGACAATCAGCATTTATCCCAATTATTAGTTCATCCTGCTACTAGAAATGCACATATGCAAATCATTCCAAGAAAGTTACTTTTCTAGACCTTTTATTATCTCCAGAAAAACAGCTACCATGAATATATTTCATATAACACTGAGAATGTGTGTGTTTGTGTGACAGAGAGAGACAGAGAGAGAGAGGGAGAGAGATCTATAAACATTGTTTGTGATAAGAAATAATGTTTATATTATTTAGGGTCTTCTTTACTCATTAGTTAGTAAGAAATATCATTTAAAAATTTTAAGTAGGATAAAGGAGAAAGTACAAATTTGCTACAGTGTTTCTTAAAGTTCCAGGGCCAGTACTGTTTGTGCAACACCTCTCTGTCCTTCACTGTTTTTCCATCATAGAAACAATATTAAGGATCATCTAGTTATACCCACTTTTTTGCAGGTGAAAGTGTCAATGATTATTGACTATCTACTGTGTTCTGGTACTTTATATGCATTAGTCCACTTAAACCCCACAACGATACTGCAACATGCTTAAATTATCTTCATTTCACCACGGGAAAATTGAGGCTTGGAAAGGTTGACTATCCCGCCCAAGGTTACACTCATAGTGAGTGGCAGTCTCGAATGGAAGGATTAGGGAATGAAATAAATGAATGCCTTTTAATGTCTCCCTTTTGAACACAGAGAAAAGCAATCTTGATAGCATCTCTTTATTGTAGGATGGTTGAAGTGGATAACAAATTCAAAGAAATATTTCAATGCAAATCTTTGAAGACATTTATATTTTCTAAGAATGTTTCAAATCTACACTAAACTGGAAAGATGCAGAAAAATAAAATCTGTGGCAAAGAATTATTTTTCAGTGTGAGCTTGTGGAGGTGCTCGGTAATGCGAGTAAAGTACTTCCTCCTAGTTTGGCTGACATGTGTTCCCCTAACCTCATTGGCACTCACCAGGCTTTAGGTCAACATGTCCCTGGATATGTTCTGTAGATATTGAAGGAAAAGCCGCTAGTTCTCCACTTTCTTGCCCTTCTTCTCTAGCAGTCGAGGTCGGAGCTGAGCACGTGGCCCCGTCATGCTCACAGGACTGTATTTCCAGCCTCCTTTGTGGCTGGTTGTGATCAAGCCATGACTAGTGGGGTAAGAATGAAAACAGCGTGAACAGCATCTACGCCGTTTGCTTAAAGCAGAGGGTCCGGGATGTCCACTTCTCTCCTCTCCCTTGGAATTGATGGCGGGGCGGAGCAGTCATCTCAGGGCCCGGGGCAGAACTGCCTGCTGCAGACGGCAGAGCAAAAGAGATGGAGCCCGGTCCCCTACACCTTGGAGCGGCCGGAGCGGCTTTGGACTGCTCAGGGAAAGGGACAGCCTGCTGTCTTGTTGACGCCACTACGGCTGTTTTTACATAAGGCAATGTGTATCCTAACCACTTTCAGATATTAGTAGGTATAACTTGAGGAAAGGCATTTGTAGACAAGGGTGCCTGGGCAAATGTTTACCCAAATAAGATTAGAAAGGTGTTTTTTAAATTTTATTGTAGGACTTTTCAGAGCTTTTATTGTCCGAGTGTTTGGCAAGAATCTTCAAGAGGTGATATGTAGAATTCCTAATATTTTTTTGACTATGAAAATAATTTTTAAAATGGGGCATTCTGTGGGCTTATGTATATGGAATGCACTTTGATAACTTGCAACTTTAAGAAGCTATTAGTGGCTGAACTTAAGATATATGTTGAGGGTGGTACATTGAGGGTAGACGTGGGTACGGGGAAGTTTTGGTGTAGAGGGCCATTCAATTCAACATATTGTTAGGGAGCACTAAGTATTGTGGAGGTAAAGATACATTTTTTTTGGAAGGGAAAGAAAATCAGCTATTGTTACTAGTATTCAACTACCTATGATATTCAGACAGATGAAATGATTTCTAAGTAAGAGGTGGCTCAAGTTCCTTACATGATGAGCTATAGGAAGACAGGGTCAGGAGGAGGAGGAGGGTTGGGATCCAGGGCGGCTTCTGAATTAGCATATGAGTGAGGCTTGTTGGTCATTATATGGCTAGAAGAAGGTGCTGCGTTTACATTGCAAATATGGTTTTGTTTCTTTGGTATGGTTGTGACAGGTGCCCAGTGGAGGAAGCATGAATCTTGACCAGGTTACCCTTCATTGCCTCCGCTGGTTGGGACATACAGATACCGAGATATTTGGTGAGATATCCAGATGCACCTGTGCAGCGTGCTTCATGGGTTTGAGGATGGGAGCCATGAGAAATGTAGATAAGTCAGTTTAGAGGTCATTTTCAGTGCGAGTCGGGGCATAGAATGTCTGCAGAATGAACAGACATACAGAAGATAAGATCTGGGAAACACAATCCATTGGAGGCACCTGTGGACGAAGAGGAGCTGTGGAATGAGCAGTCAGGGTCAGAGTAATAATGGGATGAAGAGGAAAAGCAGAGTCAAGGATCCCGAGGTGGGGTGAATATTTTTATGCCAAGGCTATGGTCAATGTTCTAGTACTGAGGGGCAGAGGAATGGCATGAGAACAAAGGGAATATTGTTAGTTTGGGCAATTAGGAGGTTGTTGGTGGCTGTGGTGGAATAGGTCAGGTCAGAAGAGTATTAGGGGTGAGGGTTTGGGTGCTCTGCTTTGAAGAATGGATGACCACGAGGAGAGAGATGAGCTGGGGCCACAGTAGTCTAGGCACATGCTCACTTTGCTGGACTGCTGAATAGGGTTTTCAAGGAGAGGGCCACTGGCCATTTCTAAATCTGTAAAAGTGCTCCAGGAAGAGTGGCAGTTCCATTGGGCATCACTTATTGCCTTCTGAGCATACTCAGAGACTACACCCAGGAAACTCAGTTTTGATATTACTCTACTTATAGCCAATAAAAGGACTGCCTTACTTTTCATCAAAACAATAACTTGATTTTATTTGGAATGCTTTTCCATTTATATTTACCTTTGTAAATATTAGTCTTGACAGCTCAAACATTTGGAAAAAATAATAGAAAGCTCTAGCAGAAATAGATGAAATCCAAGTTCAGGTTTCCAAGCTCCTCGGAATGGGCCTCTGTTCCTTTTATGCTTGTAGACTGGGGATTGCTTCTGTTCATTCATGTAACCCTGGCGTTAGGTCCTTCTGAAATTGACATAAAGTTGACTCAAACTCTCTACTCCAAACTCTATAAGAAGCTCATTTTCCCCTCCATAATCCCTGTTACTTTCTAGGGGCTCACGTGCTCCCTTCATCTGTTTTCATATTTCTTCTGAGCTCTAGATCTCATTTTAATCTCAGCTCCTGGAGTTATTCTAATTTCTCTGATCCATGCATACTCAGAAATAAAACCAAGACCACCATTTACAGAAGGCATTGGTGTGTATGAAGGCTTTACTGAAGGTTTGCAGTGATGAGGGTGGCTTACCTTGCAGAACCAAACTCTGACCTCGTTAATAACTGAATGTCCCGAATCCCCTGCCGTCTGAATTTTTTTTACCAACTTCTTCTTCTGCCTGATCAAATATTCTGTCATGTTGCTGTCCACTCCCCCCTCAGTTCTCACTGGTGACTTATCCACTCTCCTCTCTAGGTGCCTCCTCCACCCTCCAGATTCTGTTAGCATCTCATGGAGCAGTCGTGCTATCACTTGGTTTTGCTGTTTTCACATAAATAAAGCATTCCTTTGGGTCACACTTCCTGCTTAAAGCAGTATATTCAGGTATTTTCCTAAACAAAAACACTTCTCTTCCTGAAGGGAACTCTGGTGCCAACTGTTAAAATGACATTTTATTTTCAACCTGCTACATAATTTTTAAAAGATAACTATGTTATTTATTCTTCAGTGGCTGACATGTCTGGATATTGCTGAAATAATAGCCTATTTTTCCTGTAGCCTGTTGTCTAAGTTGGGACTGTTATTTGAACAGAGTGAATAAAGGAAATAATAATAATGACAATTTAATAACTATGGAGCTGCATCCACACTCTACTCAGTTGAAGCCTATGATTGTTATTTTACCACATGGAGAGCTAGCTTCCTCACTGATAAATTAAATCATGCACCGAGTTCAACTATAGGCCCCTTCCCTATGCATCATGTCCCCAAGTCTGTCTGTTTCTTGTAGATGTAAACTGCAGACAACCAGTGTAATGTGTGGGAGCAGACTCTCAAGGCATCCTGTGGGCTCAGCAGGGAAGAAGGATATCTGGATATTTGGGTGAAGCCTCAGTACATTTCAAATAGAGTTCCCGAAGGATTTTATTCTGATAAAGATGTTAATAATTATATCATAAAGCTTAGACTTTTAAACTGTGTTGTTTCCAAGAGGGTTTTATTTTGACTTTTTTTTTTTTTTTTTTCTGAGGGAAGCAAGGCAGATGGAAGAAAAAAATTGCTTAATATACATTGGCCGGTGTGCTCATTACTTTACATGGGGCATTTGATTTCACCCTCACAGTAATACCGAGGGGTTAACATTCCCATTTAAAGAATAGAAATGTGGCACAAAGAGAGGTAAGTAACTCTTCTGTGGTTGCATTAAAACAGGATTCAAATCAGGTCCAAATTGCCGTGATGGCTCCGAATGTCGAAATCACTCCACCCTTCACTTCTTGCACTTCTTTGTATCTCCATTTTCCTCTTGAACTTTGTGATTCTCCATGAGGAGTAAGACACATGCCATTTCTGGGCAGAATAAAGCCATTTCAGGAAAGGAGTGAGTCACTATGTCTATTTTCCTTTGCATAATTTTTTCTCCTACAACTGTTCGTTATTCAGATGCATCAATATTCCCGTTCTTACATGCTATTTTTAAAAATGGGAAATATATTAAAATAGTATGCTCAATAAACATGTGATCGTGTTCTTTAGAGAGAGGGTGTACTTATGTACCTGATTCAGAGCCTGGCTCAGGGGCCCAGATCCTGGGTTCAAATGCGCAGTACATCCTGGGTTAGCTGTGTGACCTTAGGCAAATTAGAGAGTTCTCTCAGTGTCTTAGTTTCCTCTTCTCTTTAAAGATAATAAAAGATAATAATAGTCCTATCTCATAAGGTTCTTGTGGAGATTAAAATATACAAATATGTGGGAAGTTATTAAAACAGTGTTTGGTGTACAGTAAAGAATCAATAAGCTCAACCTGTGTGGCTCAGTGGTTGAGTGTGACCCATGAACCTGGAGGTCACGGTTGGATTCCTGGTCAGGGCACATGCCCAGGTTGCCGCCTCGATCCCTGGTAGGGGGCGTGCAGGAGGCAGCCAATCGATGATTCTCATCACTGATGTTTCTATCCGCTTCTCCCTTTCCCTTACTCTCTCAGAAATCAATAAAAATGTATTAAAAAAAGAATCAAAAGTTTGTTAGTATTAGTATTATAAGTTGAGGTACAATAGGCGATAGTAATAAAGACACTCATTTAATACATAATTCACAGTTGGAACATTAAAAAGAAAACCTGGCAACTGAACTGACTATAATATTTACATTTTGTTAAAATAATGCTATTGTAGTATTATTTTAATAGCCAAAACTAGAAATAACCTGAACCTGAACAATAGAGAAATAATTAAAAGGGTAAGCTTATATATGGTAGTAGCTACCAAAATATCATGTTTTCCACATATGTTTCCACATAAATGTATTATATGGAAAAAGGATTTAAACATTTTATAAATAATCTACCTATATATTTATCCATGTATCATCTATCTACCTGTTAGTACACACACATAAGGGACTGGAAGGGTATACAGCTATATGTCATATATATATATATATGTATATATTATACATTATCCTCCCATACACACACACACACACGCACATATGCAAACAACTATATATTATTATCTATAATAATCTCTTGATAAGTGATTATGGGTACTTTAGTTTCCCCCCAGTTTTCTCCCATAAGTTCCCAATATTTTATAGTCATAAAATGTCACTGAAATAAAATCAAAGAATTACCTCAGTCAGTATGTAAATCACAAAATACACAATATATATTATCACATTATCTCCCCTTATTAGACATTTTTGCAAAGTCTCCCCAGGAGGGGCTTCAGACATGCCCTCTGTGTGTGGGCTCATTACTCCCTGGAACAGATGGCACCAAGCCTTCTGCATGTGGTGGAATGTGACTCCTTCCTTCATAATTGCTGTTTGCTTTCAATCATTTAGCTTAAAATTAACAAATGAACATTATGATGGCAGCAGAGAGGGATTTGCAGCGTAATATATACGCTGGAGTTTAGTGAAATATTTATTTTACACTAAGTATGTATAGAGTGAAGCGTACCTTTAGGGTCACATGTCTAAAATTCTTCATTTTAGAGTATCTCAATTTTATGTTCTGAAAGTGATGCATTTTGAGGCTATGCTCAGCCATCCCCTGTTTAATCTACGGGGTCTGCTGATTAAATGCATTAGCTTATAAAAGAATAACTTCAGAAATGATTAGAAGCTGATGTCAACATATATTGCTGTTTGGCTCATCCCCTCCCCTCCCCTCCCCTCCCCTCCCCTCCCCTCCCCTCCCCTCCCCTCCCCTCCCCTCCCCTCCCCTCCCCTCCCCTCCCCTCCCCTCCCCTCCCCTCCCCTCCCCTCCCCTCCCCTCCCCTCCCCTCCCCTCCCCTCCCCTCTCCTCTCCTCTCCTCTCCTTTCCTTTCTAGAATTTTTAACTTGCCCACTGCTCTTTCTCTGATGGGCAAACCCTTGAGATCAGGAGGTGACTGCCAATTAGCTCTGTAATTTTGCACAAACCATTTTAGCTTTCAGGCTTCCATTTCTTCGTCTGTGAAGAAACGGGCTCTTCAGAACCCTTCGCCTGTGACCAGGAAGCTTCTTTTAATGGACTGCAGATGTGGTATATGTAAGTGGGACTTCAGCTGCATTTGTGTTATTTCATTAGAATTTATTTATGGAATATGGTGGCAGAGACACTTAAGCTGAATGATGGGCAGGCTCCCACTTTGACTGCAGTTCTTAAAAGGGCTCTTCAGAGACCATTGTCAGCTCCAGAGGAGCATTTATTCCAAGGGTCACATTTGGTTGTCAGCCAATCACTTTGCAAAGTGAATTGAGCAGATATGATCCCAGCTGTGCATCATTTGCAGTCTAATACGGACAATAATGACCTGGGCAGGGATAATAAGGATGTAAATTAAAAATAAAATACATGCATTAAATTAGATCAGTTATGTAAGTACGCTAAGATGTCACTGTGTGCAGGAGCACTTCTCTGGGTTCACATTAGCAGGTGCAAACATGCGGCAGAGAAGAGTTTGAACAGCTAAAAAATTAGTGAAACAGGTATTCAGCATTTGGCAGCCTTCCCTTGGTGAGATCTGATAAATGATTGAGGTTATGAAAGGCCTTCGCTCTCCTGGGATCCTCTCCTGCATGAGCAGCTCTCCAGCAGGATAATGGAAGGCCATAGAGCAGAGCCTGGAGCTGGCCTCCTGATCCTGCCTGGAGCTCTTCCCCGGCCCTCCCCCTGGGACATGGAAGAATGAGTCTGCAGGCTACATGCTGGACTGGTGAGTTAAATTTATGAGGTGTCTTCAAAATAACCCCAGTGGGCATGGCCTGGGACCAACTAGATGATCCTACATGTGATGTAGAGTACTGAGTCCGCTGGACGTTCCCCTGAGGAGGGAGGGGGGTTTGAGACAGAAAGTTTATAGTGGGGCAACCTCTCCTATGTGATAATGAGAGGATTGTGTTTCCAAGATTTGCATAACTTTCAGCTTAAACATAACTTTAGAATTAAAATGGAATGTATAAATTTAAGGCAAAGAGACACTGTGGTTGTTTAAAATAGGAATACAAAGTCAGTGATGATTTTTAAAATAGATTTTCTTGACAGTCATTCTAAAATAGAATTTCATCAGTCACAATCTCTCTGTTGTCTAGCATCTGCTTAAAAATAAGGTTGGTTAATTGACCATATTCTGGTAACGTGGCAGTTGATAAAATTAATCCACAAAAATACCTGCACAGATAAAATCATTGACTTTAAAACTGAATAAAAATGACAGAGTATTAACCCTTGCATCATCTTTCCAGGTTGATAGGCCTTTAGCATCCTTGGATTCAAAATTGATACTTCTTGACCTCCATTAATCTTATAAGGATGACCATTAGCACAGATACCCATAAACATGCTACCAAATTATTCAAAGTCACCTTGTCCTGTTATTAATGGTCTTGTAACCTCTAATTCTTTGCACCTTTTACTGTCAACTTTAAAATGTCATGTTAGTAACAAAACACATCATCATGTGTCTCTAGTTGCTTATATAAGACATTGCTTAAATAAAAAATTTTCTAAAATCCTTAAGGGCCAAACACATGGATCTTTTTGCAGTATTTCAGAAAAAAGACTACGTATATCATGACAGTTATGTGTTTTTTAAGCAACTTGAATAATGCAGCAAAGGCTTTAAAAGTCTTCTCAAAAGAATAAAGAGTTCTTTGAACTGACAGTGAACAAACAGTATTCACAGAGCTGCAGAATTTTTGTTTGATGGCCTTCAGTAAATATAATAGACTATAAGAAAGGCTCCATAGTCTAAATATGTCAGGAGTTTGGTGGAGATTCTAAGAGATCTTTGCTGAAGTGTTTGATTTAGTGATGATGAACTATACATATAACCAGAAAGCCCTAGTTAGTATAACTCAGGAGCTAAGGTAAAAGCTCAATTATTGAGACCTCATCTATGCAGTGGCATTCCCTTATATCATCCCATGCAATCCTCAGGATAACCTGGGGTCTCCATGTTACCAATGGAATAGCTAAATCTCAGATTGAATAATTTGCTGAAAACTATTCCATCAAGTCCTACTCCAAAGTTCATTGTCATTTTATATCCTACAGTGCTTCTTAATATTATATATTATATATTCCACTTTCATCTTTGCACAATAGTCAGATTGTAGCTCAAGAAATGTGTATGATGCAAGTTATTTTTTTTACTATTTCTTTCTTTTCAATCCAATTTGAAAATATGTTGCTTTTATACATGAACAATCAGTGGTCTCATTCTTACTCTCCCAGTCCAGGTCATTATTATCTGTTAGATTGCAAATGATACACAGCTGGGATCCTGTATGTTTCAATTCACTTTGCAAAGTGAATTTAGAACAATTGAAATTTAATATACACAAATTATTTACAATAATTCCTCCCTTTTATTAGTCTTGGGAAGATTAGAGGAAGTTAAATTGGAGGCAGAGTAGTTTACTGAGTTAAGTAGAGGTGGAAATTGTTACAGGAACTCTCCTTTGAGGATCCAGAATTTGGACTCACATCATAGGACAGGACTTCTGTTTTAAAATCTAGGCTTTCATCAGTCACAAAGTCTGAGACCTGAATTCTATATCTGATGTTCTTTGCAGGAATATCTGTTCCTATAAGCCAATGGAATTATTGGCAGTTACTCCAGTGGAGTGCCTTCATGTCTGACTGTTTAGATCATTGCTCTCCAATTCATGTTTACCTTCTTTACTTTTCAAATATTTCTAATGTTATTTTAAATTTAAGCCTTAGGGGGAAAATCCAATTTTGAATGAAAAATTTTCAGAGATTGTGAGAAAAAAAGAAAAAAAGAAATAGCTCCTTGTCCAGACATCATGATTTAAATTCTTCATTTGATAGTAGATTTTTGCATATTTTCTCATTAAAAAAAAATTTTCCAAGGATGAACCATTTGCAGTTTTAGAGTGACTAAAGAGAGATGTGTCAAGGTCTAGATGAGTGGCTTCTGCAGGATATCAGAGAAAGTATTACCTGTAAGGTTACGCCGTGAAGATAAGAGGACATAACTGAAAGTACTCAGGAGGAAATGCTTAAAATATCTGCTCATATTCTGTTGTAGGCAACATAAAATCTTGGTGTGTTCATGTACATGTAATTATTGTGGATTTTACCAATGTTTATGAAGTCGAATCTTATCATCATCGTTTAAATTATTAAATAATAATGAGTGAAAACAAAACAAAAAACTCCACATTGGGCACCAAGTGCGTAGGAATGTCTCCTATATGCTGTAGCTGAGAATCAAAGGTAACATACAGTAAGTCACATCTAACCAGGGCGTGGGTTACATTAGCGATTTTCAACATTTTCTCTCCAAGGGCTCCTTTGTGTGTGTGTGTGTGTGTGTGTGTGTGTGTGTGTGTGTGACCAAGCAAATAATTCAACTGATAGAATTCCAGATCCACTAGAAAGAAAACTGGGCTTTGAGTCGGCTTATGCAAGGTTTCACAAATAAATGTAGTATTTCCATAGAATTAAATTTTTTTTTTTTAACTCCCAGAGGTACAAGTATCCTAAGATGAGATTTACTGTGTTAAAACAGTTCTATTTTCGGAGGTGCTATTGTATGAGGTGCCCAATGAGGCTGTTTTCAGGAGAATGCATGGCCGGAGGAATGGCAGGGTGAAGTGGGATCTCCGCCTCGCAGACAGGCGTGGGCAGTGGCAATAGTCACGGACACAGCACCGAGCGTTCGCCGTGTGCCAACGTTCTGCACCAAGTATCTGCTCTTCTCAACGAAATCCATGAGCTGAGTATAATTTTCACCACTTTTCATGCGGGAAGATGAAGCCTGAGAAATTGGCTAATTCTCTTCAGGTCATGTGGTTAGAAGTGGTGGTCACTGGACTTGAATCTGATTTACTTTGCCCCTTGACGAGATTCGGTGCTATGCGAAGGGATGATGCAGTTGTTAGGAATAAATAAGAGAAAGGGAGGAAAAGAGCAGAGAATGAAACATTTAGTTGAAAGGGGTGTTAAAACTGGACCTGCACAAAAAGAAAAGAAAGTTGAATTTTAAAATGAGAAAAGCATTTACTGGGAGTTGGGAATACAGCTTGATTATAAATAAAGCATTAACAACCACTGCTTTTCGCAGATTAAATTTCAGATGTTCTAAATTAGTACACACAAAATATGTTACTAAAATTAAGAGGCTGAGAATTGAGAATGTAACTAGTTTTTACTTCATTCTTTGGATAATAAAATTTATCTTTCAGCAAATGCAGTGTTTATTTTTATCAGGCGGTAAAATGAACACCTCTGGTCATTCTGGTGGAAGGCCATTCTGAATCTTACGAAAGGCACATCTGAACAGGTGGCGAATCTTCAGATTTCCTCTCGGTGAAGGCTGTGCACAGAGAAGGAAATTGCATGTTGTGGATTAATTCTGTCTCATGCTGCTATTTCTTTTTCTCGTGAATTCTGTTTCCTATAAACACCATTAGTTGAAGGATCAGCAGTTGCTATTATTAGCCAGGTTAGGTATATTTTATAGTGTTCCTGTCCAACAGTCACTCAGCATGGGTTTGAACTACACCATATGTCCAGGGTTGCTACATTTTTGTCAGGAGAATTCAATGCGGTACAGTTTCATGTAGTCCCTTCAGGTAAGGGGAAAGAAAGTCTGCCTTTTCCTAAGGACAGACATTGGTAGCCCCCATGTCACTGGTTCATTTGTCTCATAACAGGACCTAAGATATGATTTCTACAATGACAAGCTAATCTGCTTTATCTTTTAAAATGTACTTCTTTGGGCTCAGATATATTTTGTATTAGGTCAAACTAGATTTAAAACTAGAGTATAAATATCTTTCAGATGAATTTTCCCCTTTGTTTTAAAATAAGATACATATAGTACAGTGGTTGAGAGAGTGGGGTCCCTGTCAATGTGATATAATTCAAATTCTGGCTGTATCACTCAGTATCTGTGTGACATTGGGCTAATTGTTTAACATTTCTGTTCCTCAGTTGTCACATCTCTAAAGTGTGGGTAATTACAGTGGTAACCTCTTCCTCGGCATAGTTTTGTGTGTGTATGTGCTTTTGTGTGAAGTAAATGGGTTAACACATAGGAAGTATTTAGAATAGTGCTTTGTGTATAGTGCCATTCAATAAATGTTCGCTGACCTGGAGATTATTATACTAAGTGAAACAAGCCAGTAAGAGAAAGACAAATACTGTATGATCTCACTTATATGTGGAATCTAAAGAACATCATAAACCGATGAACAAAATAGATTTAGTGACACTGAAGCATGGAACAGACTGACAAATCTCAGAGGGAAGCTGGGGATGGGTGGGTGGGGAGAAATTAATCAAAGAATTTATATGCTTATATGCATAAGTCATGGACACAGACAATAGTGTGGTGAAGGCCTTGGCGAGGGATGGGTGCCGGGTAGAAGGGGTCAATGGGGAAAAATGGGACATCTGTAATACTTTCAACAGTAAAGATAAAAAAAATACACTGAGGAAAGAAATAGAACCAGGGACATGGATATATGGAACAGACTGACAGATGCCAGAGGGGAGGGGAGTGAAGGAGACTGGATGAAAGAAGGTAAAGAGATTAGCCAGAGAACCTATATGCATAACCCAAGGACACAGGCAACAATGTGGTGAAGACCAGAGGGAGGGGGCGGCTGGGTGGAGATGGGAAAAGGAAGAGAAAATGGGGGACATCTGTAATAGTGTCAACAATAAAAAAGTACAAAATCAATAGTGACCTTAAAAAATACATTTAATATACACAATTAGGAATATTTACTATATGTTTAGTTTGTGGCAAGCACTAGGCTTACAATGATGAAAAATCTTATAGACAAGGTCCCTGCTGTTCTAGAGTTTACGTTCTACAAAGGAGAGGTGAGTAATAAGAATATACAAGCAAAAAAAAAAAAAAAATCAAATAACCAACAATAGGAAATGCATGAATTAATGTGAGGTACTATGATTGAAAGATGGAGGTTACTTTGGACTGAGTGGCCCAGCAAGGCCTCTCTGAGTTTGTGACATTTCAAATTTTTGTAATAATAAAAATCAAGCCAAGAAGATGTTAGTGGGAAATACATCACAGGGGGAGGGAATGGCTGGAGGGAGTAGGCAAAGGGGAAACAGCGCATGGAGAGCTGTTGGGCCAGAGTAAGGAATCAGGATTTTACTTTATATGCAACTGAAAGCTATTGGAGAGGAGAGACTAATCACATATATGTTTTTAAAAGTTCTGACTAGAGATTAGACTATTGGGTTGGAGCTGCTGAGGAACCAGAGACCGGGTAGGTGGTTACCAACATGGGCCAAGTAAGAAATGATGGTAGCCTGGTCTAAGAAGGTGGGAGTTGAAATGAAAAGAAGAGTTCAATTAAATTTTTGGAGTTATTTTTCTATTTGACCACCTGTCAGGTAGGCACCCAAAAGTACTTGATGAAGGCAATCATAATTCACCACATATTTATTAAACAGCCAGGCATTGTACTAATTATTGAGGATTTATGCTTTCAGTCTGGTAGGGAAAGTGGACACATTACAACTATTATGATACAATGTGATAATGATTTCAGTGAAACAGCACCGGTACCCACTGGAACCCAATTGTCTGGGGCTCTCCACGACAGGTGGTAATTTGCAGCTTCAAGTGATGGGGTGGAGTTTGCCATGTTGAGAAATGGGCAGAAGTGCATTCCAGGCAGGGAATGGAGGAGCATGACCAGGAATTATGGGCGTTCATGATGTACTTGTACATCAACTACTGCAACGGTAATGTAGCAAATGGACAAGAGTGAGAATTATAAAGAGAAGTATGTATACAGTGCAGTTTTATTTTGCAGGAAAGAGAGTCCTGGGGAACTGGCAAACATATAAGATGTATATAAAACTTTGACAGAGATTCAGAATTTAATCTCAGAAAAAAGTTTATTAGATACCAATAAATATATATTGTAATTTTAATTCTAATAAGAATTTGCCACACAAGCAAGGACAATTGACCAAATCACTCCTCTATAAAATAAGACAAAACTAAAATCTCTCAGAGCATGTTGAGACAATTAATTAATATAAATACAGAAATTTTGTCCATTATAAATCATGTTGACTATTTACTGTACAATACTTTATTCACTCATTTCTTTTAACAAGTAGCACAGCAAGGAAGCAATACTTGAATGTAGTTATTCAGTGGTAGCAACAATAATATCAGCATTAAATGAAATTTATTCATCATAAAAAAAATTTGAAAGCACTTTACACAAAATATATACACAAACATTAGTTGCTATAAATATTACAGAGGATTAATATATTTATTATATTAAAATTCACAACAATAAATAAGAAAGACATTAGGATACAAATAGATGAACAAAGAGCTTGAACAGAAAATTTAGAAAGGAAAAACATGGCTAAGACAATGCACTGTAATTCTATATATAATATATAGATATATAGACATAAACATCCATATTTATTAAATATATTTATATATGTCTATATATTTAACCTGTATTTGAAAGTGTAAATTAAAATTAAAATTATTAAAGATTATCATGTGAGAAAGCAGTTTGACAATATGTATAAAGATCCTTAAAAGTTTTGTGTATTTGCTAAGTAACTGTTTCTAAGCATATGCTCAGTAAATGAACCTTACAAAATATTTATGTATAATAGTTATTTTTTAGCTGTAATGAATTGAAAACAAGTTAGAAAACTAGAAGTGCACCGCCATGTCAATCGTAGATGCTAGTTTTAGGGGAAGATAAGAAAGGATGTAAACCTTTTGGAGCATCAATTTCGTGTTGGTATCAGTGCTCAACATTTCATTATCCTGTGTAATCTTAGTAAGACTCTCATAAGAAAGGTATTTTCCCCTTCATTTTATAGATGAGTATAATGAAGGTTAGACAATCTCAAGTTGCTTGTCCAGTGCCTTAGAACTGGTAAATGGCACAGCTATGATTCAAACACTCAATTCACCAAAAGTTGGTTTCCCTACTTGGCTGTACTTCAAAGTACATTGGGAGCTCTTCGAAAAATCCAGATTGCCAGGATTACCCCAGGTCTGCTGAAAAAACTGTAGGGGTTATATGGATATATTCTTATAAGATAAATAAGATATGTATATGTACTATATGTATGTATGTGCATATATATTATAACCACATATATGTGCTTATAAGTACATATATATCTTATAAGTACTTATATGTATATATGTACCTAGATAGATATTCTTATAAACATGCACATAACCCAGATGATGCTGAAATGCAGCCATATTTTGAAAGACTGAGTCAAAGCTTCTGATTTCTTCTGCTTTTAAATGACAATAAATTTTTATTTTTTTGTTTTTTTAATTTGAACTTTTTGTTATTACACTGAGCAGAACTGTATACCAGAGAGTAAATTATTTCACCAGAGAGTGTTTATTGCAATGTCTCCTCAATGCCACTCTTTAAAAAAATCTGAATTTTAGCAATAGTTTATGAATTAAAAACAATATTATATCCCAAAGCACTTTACTAGAAACATTTTTATCTCTACTAATACTTATTATCTAAAAACAGAATATTATTTCAGATTCTATAGAATTACAGAGTCTAAATTATTAATACTTATAAGGTAAAAAACAAACTATTAGTATATGTGTTAATGTATGCTTTAATAAAAATTCACATAAAATGAGAATACTGGAATTTATTAATCTCATAATCTCTCTGTACAATCTTCATGCATAATAGATAGTATCTCTATCATGAATGCCTCTTTTTTTTCCGACAATAGTTTGGGGAAGCCTGGGGAGTGGGTGGGAGTGAGGTGGAGGGGGTCAATGGGGGAAGGAGTGGGTACATCTGTGATACTTTCAACAATAAAGATAAATTAAATGATAAAAGATATAAAATAAAAAAGAAAAAGAAAACATGATATATAAACCCTTACCATTTGCTACTGAATCTTAGTTTTTTTCATCAAGTCATACCATGTAATTTTTACTGTTTATGCTTCATTGCCCCATCTTGAGATTGAAGATAAGTACCCCTTACTTAACCTCAAAGGAATATCTACCAATTCTGCTACTTAAAAATAAACCACTGATTACTAAGAGGATGTGGAATGAAAACAGATATATTATAGGTAAAATTGAACTATTGGAGGGCTCATAAAAAGTCCAAATACCAATGAAAATGCGTTGTTTCTGAGTGCTTGATACCTAACATATGCCTACCTCTTAGTAGGTGCTAAATTTTGGTTATATTGGATCATTTTTAAATGATGTAATAAGAGGGGGCATAAAGCTTTCTTAGGGCTACATTTTCATAAAACTATCATGAATAATCTCCCATGCTAGGAATTTTAGGAACACTAGCTAAATAAATAGCTGCCTATTCAGAAACAGTAAGGCTGGAAGATTCTCAGCAGAGGGATTACAACACCGTTTTCCTATATATAGCTTCTCGTAGGGACACAATGAGCAAAGAAAAAGAAATAGAACTGTTTGGGTTTCATGGCTTGAAAGGGGGGGTCTAAGCAATAATAGGTATAAATAATGATTTTGAATTTTTGTTTTTATTTTAGATGGCAAATGACTGCTTCTGAAAAGTTTTAGCTTGTTTAACATAAATCTTTCATCTTAAACATTTAATTATTTTATTTTTTAATGTAGAAACCTTAAAATGTTTTACCTTAAGCATTTAAAATATTAAAAACAGTGCAAGTATTTTTTGCACTGTCCTTGAGGAGCAGTTTTTCCCAACCTTGTGATACTGAAGATTAGTATCTACTTTATAATGTTCAAATCTGTTTGTCCAGTGAAATCTACCCAGGCCTCAGCCACAGCTGGCACTGAGTGAACACATGAGCCAGATGCTTCCAGGGATAGTCAGGCAGCCGAACACCAGGGGACTGAAATGGACATTAACCCTCCATGACTCCCGGTACTGCTCACTAATGAAGCATTCGTGTCATCTGGGAATCATGCTGGACCATCACACCAAAAGCCAAGCGCAGAAAGACTCCTCCAGATCCCCAACTCAACAAAACCTGTCATTTACCCTCTCTTTTTAGGGTAATAATCTCTTCTTTATTTTGAAGCTCAACAGGAAAAATCATTTTGTCTCTAAAGCATTATAAAAATCCTTGAAAACAGACTAAGTGTAATTTGAATTCTAGGAATATGCTTTCAGATTTCTTTATGGGTGATGTATTTATAGAAAATATTGGCCATTCAAAGCTGATAGTCACTGTTGTTATTAAGGAACCATTTAGTTTTCACTTTTGAGGCCTCCTGTCATCTTCCTTCCCAGTTTGGGAGAAAGAGGGTAGTGTAACGGGTTATTTTGGAATATGCAAGACATACGACTATGAGCTATAATTACATAGTGACATCTTGGGAACTGCTCTGAGGATGCTGTTTCCAGCTAATTTATTATTCTTTAAAGATGTTACATTCATCTTGATTTTCATTTACTTTCATTTTTCCCCCCATCTCTTTATAACTGGTCGCACTGCTATTGGTTTAAATATCTCAAAGATTTTTCTCTACAACTTGCAGCCAAGCTGAATTAAGAGTTGTTAAACCAGCCAAGAAGCTAAGGGTAAAGCGCCTTAAATATTTCTCAGAATCGTCTAATTGCCTCATGCAGGACTTTTGCTTTGTTTTTGGTGTTTACTTGTGTCCTGTTCTGAGACTGACCCAGCAGATGGATCTTACTAGGGTTTCTTTGCCCTTTTCCTGAGGGATGGTGCTGTTTTCCCCAGATGCTGACCTAAAGTAGAACTGCATGAATTGTATTTGTAAGAACAGTCTAAATTAATCCATTTTTTTCAGAGATATATATAAATTTTTAAATATATCTTTATTGATTTCAGAGAGAGGGAAGGAGGGGGAGAGAGAAAGAGATAGAAACATCAATGATGAGAGAGTCATTGATCGGCTGCCTCCTGCATGCCTCCGACTGGGGATGGAGCCCTCAACCCGGGCACGTGCCCTGACCGGGAATCGAACTCGATCGCCTGGATCCTAGGTTGACGCTCAACCGCTAGGCCTCGCCTGGCTGGGCTTCAGATATTTTTGAGTGTCTCTTATGAACACAGTCTCTGCCCCTGAGTATCTGACAGTGTATTGGGGGAGAGACCTGGAAAACAGGGAGTTACAGTAGTGGGTGCTATGGGAGCACCCAGGAGGGGCCTCTCACTACTTTTGAGGAGTTAGGAAAGGCTTCCTGGGGAAGTAACTTCTCAGAGAGACATGGAGTAAAATAGGTATTATTCAGAGATGGGGCATGGGGTGAGGAAGAGCACTGTAAGCAGAGGGATCAGGACGTCTAACCACAAGGCAGTGAGAAAGGACAGGATGCACTGGGGATACTGCAGGCCGCTGGGTACAAGCCAGGCTATTTGCAGAATGTCTTCAAATATGGCCAGATATTTACCTCTCAGTTCCGGCGTGCATTCTACTTCTTGGCATCTTTCAGTGCATTGAGCATTAGTCAGTGTGAAGGAGAGGAAAAAACATTTTTATTTTTACTTGCCCTATTAGTATGCTGCAGTGAATTGGAGAAGAGAAACAACCGGGAGTTTGCAGAGGGAATGAAAACATACAGTGTTGGTGATACTCCCTTTGGAATTATCATTAGAGCTCAGTACAAAGCAGCCCAGGGCCGCCCGGCAAACTGGCGCAGGGCCGTCACCATGCCTGTCTGGGTATCGCTTTGCTCTGCACTTGCCCGATCTTCACTTGACACTCAAATGTTCTGTTTTCCAGAAGGTGTGGTTGCCTTGCCATGATCCATGGTGACCCAGTTTAGTTTGTGCTTGAGATTTAGTTTTTACTTGAGATATAAATAACTGAGGATTTGAGTGTCCATTACCCATAGAAAAGGTAATTAGGCTTCAACTGGTGTCTTAAAAATAATTTGCCTAAAATCACTCTCTTTTCTGCTTTCCTCTCCTCTCCCGGCTCCTCCGTTTCTTCTTCCCTCTTCCCCTCCCACTCCCCACTCCTCCCCTAATCTTCTTCCTCCTCTGTCTTTCTTCTCTCTCTTTTGCTCTCCTCAGTGAAGAAAGATCTAGGGCATCTCTAGTGATGAACTCACACATAATCAACTTGCGAATTGTAGAGCCGCTGCCAGGGATCAGGCAGAGAGTAATCCTTGAAGAGAGGGTGAGAAATAGCTCCCTCTGCCTGGTGAAGTCTGAGGAGGCAGCCACTATATTTATGTTTTTAAAAGATGCAGAAAAAAATGCTCCTGATATTTTTTTTCCAGAGCAAAACATAAAGCAGTGGGGCACAATAGAAATACCTTGGAATCAGGGGCAGTTTCCTAGTCCTGGCTCTGATACATACTAGCTACACGACATATTGGATAAGCTGTTTTATCTGTAAAATGTAATATTTGTGTAAGATGGTCAGTGCTTTATCTTTGATCATCTGTAATTCAAATTTCATTCATTAATTCTCTCATTCGTTCATTCATTCATTCATTCATTCATTCATATAACAAACATTTGTGGAGAACCTAGAATGTTCCGGGAGCTGTGTTAGGTCTGGGGATTGTCAAGGCAGAAAAGTCCTACCTTCAAGGAACTGGATTGGGGGGTAAGGCTTCCACAGGAGCAATCCATCCAGAGATAAGCAAACATACATTAATAGCAGAATGGGGTATGTGCTATGAGAGAGGTGTACACAGGTTGCTACAAAAACAAGGAAGAGTGTTATCTAACAGAGACTGGAGCACTGAGGCCATAGTCAGGGAATTTTTTACAAACAAAGTCATGCTAGATGAGTCTGCAAGGATTCACTAAAGTTATCTAGGTGGAGGTGGGGAAATAGTGCTCATAAAGGGACGCATGGTGCATTCAGGAACTGTGAGTGTTCAGTCTGTTTGCAAAGAGTATGCATGTTGACGGGTGCTGGTGTGAGCCTGGAGAGATGCACTAAAGCCAGACCCCTAGGCAGGCCAAGTCTGTCATGCTTCAAATTTTATCGGGAGAGCGTTGGGGAGCTACTGAAATCTATCCAGTAGGGGGTTGGGGGTAAAATAATTATATTTGCATTTCATGACAATCTCTTTATGCCTTGGAGGCAACATTTATTAAATGAGCAGATGAATGAGGAAAATAGTTTCTAACTTTCAGGTCATGTTCTGTTTTGAGAATATTAAAATTATCACCAGAAAAATAAATTTCAGGTAAAACTATACCAGTATAGTTGGAGGAGGCACCCATAAAGCTCATCCATGGATCATGGGTGGTTCCACTCCTAGTGTTAACATTTTACATTTTGTTTTCTTATTACTTTTACTTCAAAAGGATTTTTTCCTCAAACCTTCTTAACTGATCATGACATTTTTCTGTCATCATTCACATCCTCCATCCAGTTAATGAAACCAAGAGCACATCTCTCACAAGTTATTTTGTAGTTTCTCTGACATTAGCCACAGCATACAGCAAGTGGAATGAATAATTTACCGAGACAGCTGTCACTTTAGGGGCCCAGGCTCAAGGCATGCTGGTGTCATCAATCTGCTGCCATGTTCTTCCTAGATGCTCCCAGTTCTCTGACAGAAGGTACAGGAGGCAGGGGTTTGACTAGCAATAGGCTAGCAGGCCAGTGTTTAGGGTAAGGGCATAGTCCTAAAAGGGAGCTAAGGCAGAATAACTGAGATGAGAGTGACGCAAGGAAGGAAGCAGCAGTCAGGACAAGCAGGAGGGGTGAGAGACAAGGGGAATCCATGGCTGCCCTGCTTCCTGATCCCACCTCTGGGTAGAGTACAGGAGAAGTGTTTTAGCTCTTTCCTGCCCTATCAATGGGCTGAGGTCGCAACTGTGCTCTTAGCTATAGGGATAGGACTGGAGCAGGGAGGGACCTCAGTGAACCCAACTTGAAGAGCTAAGCAGATAAAAAAAAATGAGAAGACTAAAAGTGATCCCTCCAGAAACTCTGCAGACTAGTAGCCTTGCCAAAATTCTTTATTTCTTGCATGAAGCTCTACCTTTTCTGTGGCCTAGTGGAAGCAATTATGAAAAAATGCAAGTATAGATGGAAAAAATACACATTTTCACAAGATAGGTAGTTGGAGACTCTATTGATAAGATATGCCCATGAAAGGGAAAGGAAAAAAGGAAAAATAAGACATTAAAACCATCAGTAAACTATTGGAATAGTCTAGTAACTATTGAAAGAATCTACTTCTCGAAAAATGTCATTCTGAAGACTTACTCTTGGGCATAGTGAATTTCTCTCTGGTGGTGAGAATATTTTTCCTAATGGTAAGTTGTATATATATACCATCGTTTACTCTGATGCTTAACTGTGCAATAATCTTACTGTATTTATTATGTCGATTACTATATAAGCCAATCCTCCCTTTTCCTTATATGCCAGAAAATAAGTTCAAAACAAACCACTAAATTCAGAAAGAGATGTGTTAATCTCATGTTAAAAAGTTAAGGCAAATGTTATTTCACTGGGGGAAAAAAATACCATTTATCTCTTCAACAAATTTTAAGTTCAAGCAACCTAAATTTAATTTATAAACCTGATATTGCATAATACATAACTTACAATCAAATTATGTTCTATGTAGACTAATTTTGTTGTATTATTAGCATCAACTTTTAATTTTAAATCAAGCATTGCCTCCCATTTATTCAGCTTCCCTTATGCTTTAGTCTGAGCAATTGCTAGTACGTTATATAATAATTTAGACAAGATCTTGTGGAGGAAGTAAGTTCTGCATAAGTTGTGAGAAATTCCAGGAGAGTGTTAACTTTTTAGAGCATCTAATACCATAGTTCTCAAGATTAGTTTGGGAAACAGTCTAGCAAAATTTGATGGGTTGCTGGGTTACTGGCTTCTCTTTTACCTATTCTTGAAAGACCTCTTGGATGTGCGTGATCTGGGTTCTTGAGCTTTTTTTCATCCCCCCCCCCTCTTTTATCAACTCATACCATTTCTTCATGCTCTCAAATCAAAATACCACTCAGTAATAATTTGGAGTTTGGGTGAATGCCTTGCCCAACCTGAGTCCCAGGTGGCAATTGAAGGTCTTGGGTACTTTTCTCATTAATGAGTGTATTTTCTTATCATTTTCAAATTCCAATTTTATCTTCTGAAACCTACCTTGTCTATTAGAATCTGTCATCAGGTATGCCTTGTAAGGGTGGCAAAGGTTAGAGGAAGCGTGCATTGATGTACCAAGAGTTGTAGTTGTAGATGAGGGAACTCAGTCACAAGATTAGCCCTTTAGAAATTTGGTGATGGTGGCTAGTGTTTTCCTCTGCAGATGTATGGTTTAAACTGAAGTAGACGCATACCAAGACACTTGGTAGTAGCCTTGGGTTTTCCAGCAGAAGTTTCTGAGGCAGATGAAAGGCTGTGTTTCTTTATCTAATTACCCTCCAGAAGCCCAATTTCTTGATGAGATAATTATTTAAAACTTATCCAGGAAATTACATTACTTTGTAACCTTGCCTCATTTACTAGCAAGAGTAAATCTTCTTCCATCACAGACCTTACTGATGTTATCTCTGTCTATGGGTTAGTAAGACAACCACCTTACTAACGTGATAGTCTGTTTTCTTTCCTGTTTTATAATTTTAATTTACTTCCTACCATTCTTGAGATTATCCTCCATTGCAATAGATGCTCTTAAATCTTCATCATAAGCCTTGACATTGCTTCTCGCTTCCATTTACAGGAGCCACCTACGGTCTCCCACGGACAGTACGTATTTCTACATAGATGCTCTGCTATACCTAGAAGTCCATATACTCAAAACTAAATTAATTTTTTCTTTCCCAGGACACTCCTTCCTGTGTTCTCTTAATCTTTCTGATCACTTGGGTTTTAAATTTTGGTGTTTGACTTACCCTTCTTGCTCAGTCATTATTTTACATCATGACTGATGGGTATGCTCAGTTTTCTCTGCTTTCAGGTTTCTTTCTGCATGCAATGTATTTTGTATGATTTCACCTGAAGCCATCCTAAAATACAGCTTTGATGCTCTTAATTTTTGGTTTGAAACAGAAATCTAGCAATTTTCTGGCAAATTAATTTTAAACCTAGCCTGGAATCTAAAGCTCTGTGCAACCTGGCCCCAACCTTCCTCTCCTACTCTACATACCACTTATTTCTTTACATAGACACTGTGCTTGAGTCAGACTGGCCTCCATATTTTTATACTGAACCCATTAAATCTACTTCCCCCCTCTCTCCTCTCATTTGAGAATCTTGAAATTCTTAAAGAAGATATATGATGTGCTCTAAGCTTCTGTAATGATGTGTGTCTGCAGCATTTCCTCATTTATCTGTTTCCTCATTTTATTTTAGTTGGTAAAGAAATACACATTAATATTTTCTAAGAGTCTAAAAGACAGGAACAGTATTTTCTACTTCTTTATATATCTCAAGATATGTCCTATAAATGAAATACATACTAATTTAATATTGATGGATTGAAACATAATACTGTAGTAAATTGTCTAACAAGCCTGGCTATGGAGTTTCCTCAGTTTCTCCCCCAGGATAACTGAGATTTATGTTTTTCTGTATTCAAATTTTCTTTGTCTTCTCTTCCAATACCAACTCTATCTCTTTCAAGTGCTTTTGCGCATGTGTGGATTAATGTGTTTGCCAGATCATCTTGATTTCAAAAAGTTGACACAGATACATTTGTGTAGCATTGCTTTCCTTTGCTAGTTCAACATTTGAGGACTAATTGATATTTGGAAATCCTAATGTTATCGTAACTGCAAGACAGGGTAGCAACTTAACATAGATGACCATTTGCTTTTTGAATTTTTATATTTGTTATGATCATTATTAACTGTTTTGAGAGGACATATAGCAAAAGTGGTAGTTTAGAAATGAAGGAGAGATTAATTCTGGTAATAAATCTCCCTTTAGCCTGCTACATATTGTTGCCAAGTTATCTCACCTCTCTGTGCTTCCCTTCTTTCCTAAGACAAAGGAAAATGATGATTTACCTATCACATAATCTGTTTTTAAAAGAAAGAATGACAAAATAGTTACAGTGTGTTATGTAGTCTGTTCAATTGCAGGTAAAGTGTTTCAGGTAGTTAAGTAGAAAAAATGATGGCGGATAGCACTTGGGTTTGTCCTTGAGTATTGAACAAAAACCAAATTTTAGACATCAAATGACATTTTAAATCCATATCTCAATTCCCATATTTGTTTTTTGAAGATAAAAGAAGTCCCTAACACATGCAGTTGTGTTATTAAATGAGATAATGCTATCAGGTGTTTATTTAGTATAATGAATAGTGTATTCAATAAATAATAAATGTTAGCTATTATTACCATATTTTAAAAGTTATTTTTCATGAGAACCCTATAAAAGCTGCAAGAAACTATATAAAATGTTAATGGTAGTTGAGTTAAGGGTTATGGGTAATATTTTTCTAATTCCAAGATATTATTACTGATTTAATTAATTTATTTCTTCATTTAGTAATAATTCTATTTTTTAAAATAAGTTTTTATTGATTTCAGAGAGAGGAAGATAGACAAATGACACCTTCATTTGCACGTGATTAAAATACTTGGCTTGTGATATGCAGTAGCATGAAAAGCCTAAAGGGCTCAAGATAATTCAGGTAGATTCACCTGATATTTTTACACATAGTTTTCTCATCTGTTGTCCCACAGAAGGCTTCAAAATTTTTTAGTTTGATAATATTATAATTTCAAGGGAGAATTTTTTTTTCCATTTAAAATTCTGTTTTTTTGTTTTTTGTTTTTTTAGCTCACACAATTGTGCATATGAGAATAGAAGTCTGAGAAACCAGAGAGGATGTGGGATCTGCATAGGAAGAACCATTGCCTCCTGATTTCTATGCAGTGGGGATGAGGTTTTCATTTTTACCTCACACCCAGCTTGCAAGTTACACTTTTCAGTAAAAGAAGAACTCAGGACCAAATACAGAACCCCCAAATGCAGAAGAATTTAGATCCAGTGCAGATCTACAGTGCTCCACAAATCCTAAGAGAATTCAGTCTTGGAGTAATAAGTACTAGTTTAGATTTCATAGGACACAGAGAGGAAGCAAACCTCCTTAGCAATACTCTTGTTAAACACTTAGAATTTAGGGGAAATTCTGAAGCAATTACAAATAAAGAATTAGCATTTTCTAAATATAATGTCAAGGGGCTTCTACAGGGAAGAAAACATCCCAGTACAAACATGTGGGAGGAGAGTAAGAAGAGGTGCTCAAGAGGATCAGCTGAATGTAGACAACCCAAGAAGAGAAAGCAGAATGGGACTTGCAATGAAAGAGTTCTCATTAACATAGCTGTCAAAGGAGTTTTACTAGTGTTTCAGTGAGAGGGACTGTTCTTTACAGCTGTTGTATATAAATATGCTCATCAATTAAAGGACCACTGCTAGTAGCTACACTCTTGCTGGCTGCTTACCATTTGCCATTCCCAGGATAAAGTTTATTATAATCTCATTTGTTGGATTGTTCTATTCTCCTGTAACATGAATTATACTGCATTACATTAGGGTTCAGAGAAATTAAGTAGCATGTCAAAAGTTACACTGCTAATGTTTGTGAGATTTTGAATTTAAACCGTGGCCTGCCTGCCACCTTTCCATTTTGCCACACTTTTACCACACTGATACCCCCACTTATTTTATAGCAATAATTGGAAATTGGTCTGTTTCCTTCCTTAATTAGTTTTAGTTAAATAATTCAATCAGGTATTGTTAGAAATAAATGGCAGGCCTAGACATTTTACTCAGATTTATAAAAATTAGATAACCTATTTTGGAGTTAAATATTTTTTCAATTGCCAGAAGTCCATATTCATATGCAGTTACTATTGGAAAAGGTAGCATTCTAAAGAGCAGACTTTGCACAAACTGATTTCTTCTGCGTCTATTAAGGGAAAAGCTAAGCTCTATTAACAAAGAGATCCCAGATGACAGTCACTTAAAGAAGATAGAAATTTATTTTTCTATTAAGTACTAGTTTAAACAATTTAGTCTGACAGGTTTGCTCTGCCTTGGGAGATCATTCAGAGACCCAGGTTCTTTCCATGTTGTTGCTCTGTCTCCTATGGGCCGTGTCCTCAACTTCATGGTTATAACTGGGTCACTGTTCTAGCTTGTGGAAAATGGGAGAAAGAATGGTGGAGTGCATACCTTGGATTTTATGGTCAAAATTTGGAAGTGGCATATATTTTCACTCACTTCCACTGACAAGCACTTAGTCACAACATGTCTGACAGCAAAGGAGGCTGGAAACAGAGTCTCTAGCTGTGATACCAGGTGCCTAGGGCAAGAGTAGAGAGAAATTTTGAGGGAAAGCTAGCAGTCTACCATGCATTGGAAGGAATATATTCTAAAAAGATAGGATTGATTGAACAAATAGATTTCCAAACAAAATACTGGCAAAAAGAGAAAGGCAAACTATGCAAAGTGGATATGTCCAGAAGAAACACTACCATGTCACTTCATGGTATGGCCAGAGCTTGGCTCTTCCTGCCTGCCAGATTCTTTCTGTCAAAATTACAGATTTAAATGCATTTTAATATTAAATATATTTAACATATAAATAAAAATTTAAATATTACATTTAAATGTAATATTTTTTTCTATTGCCTTAGGAATACTAGAGAAAAAGGAAGTGGGAGTAGGATTGGCTAGAACGTTGGTGAGCTCAAAATTTATGTATGTAATTTACAAATCATTTACATGTATCTGATTTTATTTTAGTCTCCCAAACTAGGTTATTCTGATAATGCTCATTATATAAATGCTTTATATTTGAAATTCAGGCCAATCAGAGAAAAGAGCAAGGGTTTAGCTTCCCGTAATAAAAAAGCCACCATACCTTGTATTTCCTCACTTGGGGGTCTTAGAGCCTGAAGAGAGCATTTTGTTTATTTTTTATTTGTAGGTTACAAGAACAAAGATTCTTTAAATCTTAAATACAAAGCAAGCAAAACTTGCATGGCTTGTAGAAAATTATTTCCTAACTAAAAATAAGACTTCCTGGCAGGAGCTATTTGCTGGATCAGAGCTTTAGGGCTTCTCATTGGCAAAAGCTTGTCTCCAGTGGTTTGTCTATCCTGACTGTACTCTTCATTAAGTGGATTGTTCTGTAGGTAATGGGAGGACAGGTTGGCTGCTACTCATGGAAAACAATTTTTAATAATGGGAAAAAATAGTCTATCTCGATGTTGAAGTTCTTGAGCTCAAATTAGCAAAGCAGGCGGACAGATCATATTTTCTCTATAGCATAACTCCAGTGGGGTTCTCAGCTGTGTTTTTTAGTTGTCCCAGTTCCTTTTGACTGATACTCAACAAAGAAATAGGCATCTTTTAACTTGATTGTTCTGCCTTCTAAAGCATCTTTTTATGGTAAGGAAAGAACGGGGCTGCCATGTTTGGCTGCGTGGATTGTTTGGGAAAGCGAAGGTATTATGTGTCCCCTATAATTTCTTGTTTACTAGGGTAAAGGTGTATGGAATTTAGAACCATGCTTTCTTTTTTGCAGAGTTGCTCACACATGTATATGGTCTGCCCTTTATTTGCAAAGGTGAAAAACAAACATTGGATTGCCTGAGAGATAAAATCTTTTAGCCCAGATGTGCAAAAATGTCTTTCTCTACATTCAACCATAGGTTATCATAAATCTAGTGAGAAATATAGATTCCAATATTTTAATTTGTATTTTCCTGATTGTGGTTAAGATTGAAACTCTACTCGTGTTTGCTGGATCTTTGCATTTCTTATTTTTTTCCCCCCTGAGAATTATCTTTCAGAACCCTTACCCATTTTTATATTGGGATTTTAATGATTTGTAGAAGTGTTTTTCCTGTTGCAGACCTTAAACATTTCACTACAATATACCTTCTAATCTTTCCCTCAATAGGAGGGTAAAATTATTGTCTTGTGTTGTTTCTTCTAACTTTATATATCTTTTCCATTGATGTTTGAGTCTTCAGTCCTCTTGGATTCACATATATTATTCTGTGGTATGGGTTTACATTCCTTTTTCATCTGCCCCCCGAGGCCACTTGCCCAGCAACACTTACTGAGTGGTTCCTTGTTGGGAAGAACTGGGCTTACAGCTGCTAGATTTAAAAGCCATGTGTCTTCCAGGATGCTACTCTGGAAAAAAGGGAGTAAAGCAACCAGATGTCATGGGAAACAAAATAGGTTTATTATTTCTAAAAAATGCAAACATCCACTCTCAAGCTTGCTGAGAAGATTTATTCTAGTTGTGCAATGTCACAGCACATGTAGGAAGGGAAAGCGTGCTTTTCAGAGTGAAGGCAAACCCTTAGCATATAGTGTGTGAGCCTGGAAAGCATGATTTTGTGGAGCAAGGACTAGCAGGGATAACAGAATGACTGCATTGGGTTGGCCATATACTTCTGGTTCCATCTAGAATTAAGATAGCTGTACCTAGAGATATTTTATCTGTAACCTCTGAGCGCCTGTTCATAATCTTGCTGGGAGTTATGTGTGTTATCTATAAGAAGTATTTCCTCCCTATGATGTTGATAAAAATAATAATGCGGGTGCAGGAGACAGCCAGCATTTTTAGTAATATCCTTGAGATAGGCTGTGCTGTGAAGCCGTAAACGCATTGTGTTCAAGTTTCCATGCAAAATACCACATTTTGGGATTGTTTCTTTTAAATAAAGAGTCTTTTTCTAATCAGAATGAGATACTAATATATCCTTTGCGTTTTCCTTGTGAAATTACATTTTAGACTTTTCGGTCCTAATGGCGTGTGTTTTCTGAAGACTTTCCTGGTTCCATTGGCATTTTTTTAAAGGTGTATTTTTTTTAGTTTTCTGCCAGATGAGAGCAGTTTCTTCTGCTTTTGGTAGGTAGCTTATCCTGAATGGGTGAAGAATAGAAAATAATTAAGAAGATGTTAGAGGGATTGCAGTAAAAAAAGTAAGTACTAAGCTTTAGAACCCAGTGAAACTGGTTCAGATTCTCTTGGTCATTCAGTGGCTCCATTCATTTGTGTAGTACCAGAAGCCAAAGGGACCCCTTCTGGACAGGGATCTTATTCCATAATCTTCATCTGTTTCTCAAGCTTGCAGGTGGTTGCTGTGTCAGTCAAATGTGTAGCTAATGGTATAAACACACACACATACACGCTTTAGGAGTTAGTCAACCTCATTCAAATCCCGAAGTAGAAATCGGTCCTACTCTTCCATGGCCTTGCTGCTCTGGGTGGTCCTGGGACCAGCAGCATCAGCATCAATCACCTGGGAGCTTGCTAGCAATGCCCCCCCCCCCCCGACCTGGTGAATCAAAATCTGCTTTCTTTTACAAGGGTAATGTTTGAGAGGCACTATTCTGCAGCACTAACTGAGCAAACATAGCTTGTATCTTAATTTCTATTATCCTTAGCTTATCTGATAACTAGTACATCAGATATTCCTTTGAACAGGGAAAAAAAAAAAAAGCCCAACTTGGCTAGAGTAGGATGAAAGGAAAATACACACAGTAACCAGGTAATGGAAGTTTACTCAGTGTAAGAGCTGGCTCGGAGCTTTGTGGTCTGACAGACCTGGGCTGGAATCCTGGTTTTTTGATTTACCAGGTTTGTTACCAGTTAAATTATTTAACTTTTCCTCCACACTCAGCTGAAATGAAGTGTTCCAACTCTCAATTCCATCGTCTTTTGACTCCACTATGCTTTCACCAGAATAAGCTGATGAAATAGTTCACTGGTATATGGAGTTATACTCAGGCTGTTCTCTTCAATAACTTACCTTTTACTCTCTATGTACTGCCTTTCGAAGGGCAGAGACATGAACCAGACACACAGATGTATAAATGAGCTAGAGGTAAGGGGAAATCTGAGTGAAGGCACTATTAAGTTATTTTAATAGTTTAAATTACATTAATAAATTTCCAACTAAATACCCCACCAATTTGGTCTAAAAATGAATCAGTGACCCTGGCTGTCAGCTGTTTCTATTTTCTACCTGACTTTCTGGTTATAATATTATGGGGAAACTTCTGGTGCAGATAAAATGCTCTAACTTACTGACAGTTTTAAAATATTTATAGTATTATGAACTGTGTCCATAAATACATTGCAAAGAAAGGCAAAGGGAGTTTTGGCTTCTCTCTGAAATACTGTCTGATTTGGATATGAGATATGTAAATGAGTTTTCATTGAAAAAGATAGAGTGTCGGGCATGCTGATGAAATGTACATCTCTTGTAATTTAGAATCACATCTCAGAATGAAAATATGTCTGTGGCTTATGAGGAGGTAGAAAGACAAGATATACAAGATAGCACAGAAGATGGAAACATTGTTTATATTCTATACATTTTATTTATTATTTATTTATTTATTTTAAATATATCTTTATTGATTTCAGAGAGAAGAAAGGAGAGGGAGAGAGAGAGATAGAAATATCAATGATGAGAGAGTCATTGATTGGCTGCAGCCCGCAACCCGGGCATGTGCCCTGACCGGGAATCGAACCCCGATCTCCTGGATCCTACGTTGACACTCAACCGCTGAGCCATGCCTGGCTGGGCTAGTCTATACATTTTAAATTGTCTCTGGAAGAGTGCCTGCAACCTGTTCTATTTTGAGATGTCCTTGGCATTTGTTAATCATCAGATTAACCTTTATCTAATCTCCTAAATCTCTTCAATATCTTTCAGAATATTTTCACTTGGTGCAGCTTTTACAATACAAATTTCTTATGTCCCAATTATTTCATCTGGTAATCATGTCAATTTAGTCAAGAGAGAAATTTAATGATAAAGAAAATATTGCCTATTATGGGCAAGCCAGGTATATAAATGATAATTAGATTTGGGAGAATATAAATAGCTGCATAATTAAAATTTGAGTAGATCTTAAAAATGCAATTATTCAGGTAATATGTGTCCCTAATACTAGTTTAGAGTGGATGCCAAAACACTGATCTTTTCAATATATGTGGTCCAGAAATCTGCATATTATTCTATAATTATAAATCAAATCACTTTGCCAATGAATTCAATACTTTACTTTTAAGAGATCTTTTAGATTTGTTACTTTATATTTCAAATTTTTTGGTAATTTACAGATTAGAGTTATAAGGTGTTTTACACTGTGAAATTTTTACCATGAAAGCCTAAAGATAATTTTCAAATAAATGTAATTTATGGCTTAGATGACTTAAACATTCTCAGTAATATTAAGAACGTTTGTGTTTTTTTTGCTTGATTTGAGCCATGTTACAACCCTTCTTTCTAAGAGGGGGAAAAAAATGCCAGATGGTTTAGGAACTAAGTGCAAATACTGGTTCTGCTGAAAGAGAGTTTGCACCAGCTGGTTGTCCCTTCCTTTCACCATAAGTTACATTGTGACACTCTCCAGTTCTCAAGAGGACGGCTGTGCTGCTCAGGGCCAGCTCGCATAGGCCATTATTCCCATGACTGATTCTGTTGCAGTCTCCCTGGGGCTTTTCCTGGCCCTGGAGAAAGGCATGCCAGGTCCAGTTCCCACTCCACTGCAGGGAACGTGTGCCTGCCCATGCTTTATTGCCCTGAATGGAGGGAGCCTACCCCATCCCCCCCTTTTTTGGATGTGCTCGGAGAGAGATCAACATGAGTCTCTAGGGTTCCTAACTATAGGTGAATGTCTGCAGGAAGGTCTCACATGAGCAACTGAGTATGAGATGCAGCTTGACCAGAAAAATGTTCCTCACGGTGGGCTGAGCAAACAGCAGGACGTTAGGGCATCCTACCCCCTCCAGCATTCCTTCCTCTAGTTCCTGTTTGGAAGAGGACTTGTGAGGTGAGGTCAGACAGGAGAATCACAGTTATGGGAGCAAATGCAGGAGGTGGAACATAGGCCACCAGCCCTGTGCACCTGTGCTCCTGGCCCTGCCATTCGTCCCTCCAGAAGGAAGGCCCAGTCAGCGGGGCCCCTGATGCTCAGCGCCCACCAGCCCAGGCTCCTCTCGTTTCTTTGACAGACTCGGTCCAGTGCAAGTGAAGGAAACCTCCCTGTGCCTGCTCCAAACTGGTGCTTCAAATAAGGACTCCAGATCCTATTTCCATGTTGGCTTTCTAAACACCCATTGACATCAAGAGACTGAAAGAAAATGTTCATACCCTTTACCTTTTGTACTTTTTGCTCACTGTATATCCTTTGAACCCAGGCACTCTTCTAACTCTTAATCATAGAGCTTCTTGCTCAGAGGGTGAACGGCACTGGGGTACACACGTGACCTGGTTGCTGTGGACACCAGGGGTGGGGAATGTCGGGGAAACCCAGTGTCAACAAATGGGGCCTTCTCCCCCACTGCCCCAGATAGCTCTACTTATTTAATACGTTTTCTGAGCTCTCATTTGCTTCCCAGGGCCATGCATTTTCTGGTATTCTTGCTACAAATTGTTACTCTTTTATACTTACCATGAGGATGGGAAAAGAAATTGTTTACTGGGAGAGTTGTCAGTCTAACTGGCTGACTGGTCAGCAAGCACTGATGAGTTGTTAACTGTATGCAGAATTCTTCCTGAGGCTGTTGCAGCATTTTCTTTCTGAAGAGGCCTGCATTTTTAGGCTATTTCTAATTACTTTTTCCTATCTTTATCCCTGACCTGATGATCCCAAAGCTTAAAGGTAGGGGTCTTGTGTCAAAATATTTTGTTGTACTGAAGACTCATTTTACTTAGAAAATATGTTTTACCAGATAAAAAAATAAGGGTTTAAATTATCAGAAAATTAACACATGTTTCGTTGATTTGGTTCACCTGTGACTATAAATTTGGAAAAAAGGCCAATTTAAAAAAATCAAATTTTATTGTATATCTTTATATATTTCTACGGCAGTCTTTCTTAAGCTTTAAAGTTCACACAAATCTTGTGGGGTTCTTATGAAACAAGATCTCAGGGAGCCTGAGATTTTGCACATCTAATTCCCAGGTCACCTGGGTGCTGCTGGCCTGTAGACCAAACATTGAGCAACAAAGACTTAGAGACTGCTCAGTGAATAATTATGTATGACTCTATTGCTAGTTGAGTGGAGATTAGATTTATGAATTATTTATTATTTTTATTTATTCATCTGTAAAACTTTAATGACATACTGGAATTTTAATATTATCATACATGATTAATTAATCTTATTATTAAACATTACAGAAAAATATAAATAAATCCCAAAATATAATTTGCAAAGAAATAAATACTGCAAAAATGATTTTGTGATTTCTGTTTCAGAAATTCATTGGGCATATATTCAATAAGATTTGTCAATAAGCCAAATTTATAAATCAGATGACTATCAAATGCTACATTGTTTTGACCAGACAAGAGATATCTCACTTTTGGGGGTTCTTTCAGCATGAACGTGGACAGTATCTTCTATATGTAAATCTTAGCCATAGATACACATTAAACAGAATTCATGCTTCTCTGAAAATCAAAAGATTTTACTTCTCCCACTCAAACAGTTTTTTAAAGCTTCATCTAACTCTTAGAGTCTTTTCTACATACTGTTTGACTATCTATAGAAAGTAAGTGGGATTCTAAATCCAATTTATTATAACTTATGTACACCACTGGAGAGAGATCAAAGCTTTAATTTTTATAAGCTCAGACATAATTTATGAATGATATGCATTTAATGCATTTGAAATACATACATATGTATACATATAAAAATATGGATAGAACCTGAGACAATAATTCTGAACTCTTTGAAGATAGTGATAGCATATCTAGGCATTTCAGAAAAAAAAGTGTTGAAAGCTGCCTACTAATTTTTTAATTTATATTTTATTTTTAAGTGTGTTAAAATTTACCTACCATAAAATTTACCATCCTAGGTATTTTTAAATGTGCAGTTCCATAGTATTAAGTATAGTCACATTGTGTGTAACCATCACCACCAGAACTTTTTCATCTTGTAAAACTGAAACTCTATTCCTTAAACAGCAACTCTGCATTCCTCCTCTTCCCAGCTCCTGGCCACCACCATTCTACTTTCTGTCTCTATGAATTTGACTACTCTAGGTACCTCATATAAGTGTGTACTCTTATTGTGTACTCTTTTGCAGTCAAATATGGAAGAGCATAGTTTATTTAATAGTTGAAGATAGATGTTTGAAATTTGATAGGAAACCAATTAGAAGCACATTAAAAGTTGGCATGATGCAAATGCAAGGATGCAAGAACCCAGTTTCTCATGAACCTCATTCTTTTGTATGTTAACAATATTAAGTGCAGTGTTAAAGTTGCTAGACTTTCTACTAAAGCATGGAAGTGGAATGCTATCATAGAAGACTCGCACATCGGGCTCTGCCCACTCCAGGAACAGCAAGGACAATACCTTGTGGTTGGAGTTGAGAGTGAGGGGGAGAGTGGGAGGTGATGAGGTTAGAGAGATAGGAGAAGGCCATAGCAGGTAGGCGTGTTAGCCAATTTTTGGCTGTTATCTGAAATGAGATGGAAGCCTCTGAAGGGCTTTTAGCAGAGTAATAACTTGATGCAATTTGTTTTAGAGGAGTCCCTCTGGCTGATGAAGGCAGAAAGAGCAGAAGTAGCAGTGATGGTCAAGAGACTGCCGCAGAAATTCCATTGACCTATATTCAGTGGCTTGAACCAAGATGGTAGCAAGAGAAGTGGTGAAACATGGCTTGAAGGTAGAGATGACAGGATTTGCCTAAGGATTAGAAAGGCTAAGTCTGCAGTTCTTGGCCTGAACAACTGGAAGGATAGACCTGTCACTAAAATGGGGAAGGCTGCTGAAGAGCAGGTGTGAGACGGAAGATCCAGAGTTCTGTAAAACTTGATAAGCCTGCTGATCATCCAGGTAGAAATGAGGGTCAGGCAACTGGTACCAAGCATGAGTCTGGTGTTTTCAGGACTATTTCAGTCTACCAGACTGGAAGAGATCACTAGGAAGGGAGTCCTGTAATTGTCAATAGAAAAAAGACATGGTTAAGGACTGAGCTCTAGGACACTGGGACTTAATGAGGTGGAGGGAATGTGTGTTGATGAAGAATCAGCAAAGGGTGAGAGCAAAGTGAGGAAGGCGACTAGGAGCATGGGGCACCCTAGAAGCCAATTGAAGAGTGTTTTGACTTCACTCCAGATATAATCGTTGCTTAGCTCTACATCACCTTCAGAAAAGGATTCTGAGTCCTGAGCGTGGCATCCCTTACTCTCAGAGGCAGACACACGAGTCTGTTCTCCAGGCTGGCGCTTCTCTGGAGGAACTCATAGATGGAGTCTCCAGCTTTTGTGAGTCAGTGACCCTTTTACACTAACATAATTTGGTTAAGGCCTCCTTCATTTCACTTAGCATATGATACACACATTTTTAAATAAAACAACTACTTTTATTACTATCGAATATAAGGGTTTCTTACTCAGTGATTCCTAATATTTATTTATGAGGGCAGCTTTTGACTTTCTCATCTAACATGTGTTGCATGTTGCTTAACTTTGAAGTGGTTATAAAAAAGAAGTGTGGTTTAACAATTTAAAAAGGCATGGTAGTGTGTTCATTTTTGTGACTAAATACATGTTAAAATATAGATTGAGTGTATTAGGAAATCAAAAGTAGCTCGAAATTGCTCTCATGATTTGGAATTTGGAATTCTTACATAAAAAGTCAATTTGTTGGTTGTTCATAACTTAATGCTCTATTTCTATGTGTCAGAATAAAAGAGAAGGCTGTAGATTGGTATTTGCAAGCACTCTTCTGAAAATAACACATTGTAGATGTGGTAGTTTTTATTCTTAAAGAAAAGCTGGCTGGATATAATTTCCACTAAATGTGTACCTAATATTGTTTACTTTTTAAGTTCCTGTTATATCTTGATAGGATATGTAAAATTGCAACTTACTTTTCAGGTAAAGTTGATGTTGATGTGTATGTGCAGATATCATTTTTATGCTCCTAGTCAACTTGTGACTCAACATCACTGTAATCGTTTCTGTTTTAAATCATTTAGTGGCTAAAATGAATACATTTTAATTGAGAAGTACAGATTGGTAATTATAAAATAGTCATGGGGATGTAAAGTACAGCATGGGAAATATAGTCAATAATATTGTTATTACTATGTATGGTGCCAGGTGGATACTGGATTTATCAGGGGGAACACTTTGCAAAGTATATGATTATCTAACCACTATGCTGTACACCTGAAACTAATACAAAATAATATTGAATGTAAACTAATTGAAAAAAACAGTGTTAACTGTATTTAGCTTTATTCAATTTAGTTGTAATATATGACTTCTCAATACTTAGATATAAAATTATGGGCTTCACTTATTCAATCTCATATTGATAGTAGTCTTCCTCTCTCTATTGATTATGAAGGAGAGTGGGTGAAAGGATTAGGAAAAAATAAATGAAATCCCTATATAAATCACAGTATATTTCAATTAGATATAGTTTACACATTGGTTTGAAGGCATTAATTTTTAAAAATATATCTCTTGATTTCAGAGAGAGGAAGAGAGAGGGAGAGAGATAGAAACATTAGTGATGAGAGAGTCATTAATCCGATGCCTCCTGCACACCCCCTTCTGGGGATTGAGCCTGCAACCTGGGCATGTGCCCTCACTGGGAATTGAACCTCAATCTCCTGGATCCTAGGTCACTGCTCAACAGCTGAGCCACGCTGGCCAGGCTCAAGACATTAGTTTTCAATCACAATTAGTAACAACTAATCATAATTATAATGTTTACTGATCATTTATGTCTCAGTATTTTTGCATGCATTCTTTTATTTAGTTTTTGCATTTATTTACTCTGTGAGTTAGCAATTACTGTCATATTTACTACCTTGCAGAAGGAGAAACAGAATAGGTAGAGGTTAGATTATTTACTCAGTGTCTTACAGCCAGAAAGAGGTGGGGTCAATAACTGAATTTAGTCTGTCCTGTTAACCTCACTGGATCGATGAGCTCTTACTCCACACTCTTTCTCTAGAAGGTTCTCAGGAGTTATGAAATAGCCCTGGGGCTGAGCATAGCAAGGAGAAGGGCATAGCAATGCTGTCTTTGGCTGGATTGTTAATGAATTCTTAAGATGCAATAGAATTGCAAAGCATAATTACGATATCTGTGTTTTCAATGGCAAGCATTATGCCTTGTGGCTCTTCTGTCTTTGGAGATATCAACCCCACCCTCCAAACCCAACTCTGCCTTCTGCTCTAGCTTTAAATCCTTACATTCCATGATATATTAAACCTGTATCTGAGAGAGGGAGAAAGAGACAAATACAATTAGTGGCACCTTGGTTCACTGGATTGGCAGACATCAGAAGATGATATTACGGAAGAAAAGAAGAAGGGAAACAACTGAGTGGAAAGAATATATTTTGAACCAAGATGCCCAAGGTCAGATTCCAGCCTCATCACTTAACCACCTTCAAGACCTGAGGAAGTCACTTGAACTCTTTAAGTCTGTTTCTTCTCCAGGTGATTAAGGATTAATCCCCCCCCCCCCACACACACAACTTGGTTTGAATATTAGTAAGACATTTATAAAATCTGGTTTTAGCCATCTCTAGCTACACATTTATTTAATAAGCTTCAGCTTATATTACCGCATTTTTTCAATGCTCTCTGTAAGTATTATAGCAGATTGCAAATAAATGCACTGATTGCTTCCATCTGTTCACTCATAACTTAAAAGTTAGAGGCTTTCAGGAATAACCAGTATAACTTCTTTTTGGCATAATTAACACAATAATAGAAATAGTAGCCAAGTGCATGCACACTCCCTTCCTGAATGCCCTACACCACTTCCACCTGTTACTGCTTATGAGCTCTCTTTGAATCACATCTTCCAAGAAGCTGCCTGAGACCTACTCACCACCAGTGGGACTGGGCTGGGTGGGACCCAGGAGTCCATGTAAATTATCCACTCTTTCCTTTCTGCCCCCATTACACCTTTTTGAGAGCTCTGTTATAGGACTCTTTCTATTTTGATTTCTAATTATGTGTTTACTTGAATCTATCCTCTGTTAGACTGTGAGTTTTTTAAAGACAAAGGTTATGTCTCAGTAATCTTGATTTATCAGTGATTAGTGCAATCCTTGGAATAGCTAAATAAACAAATACTTATTGGATAACTGAAGGCTATTCAATGTTTTTCTCATGTGATAAAGCCATTTACAGCATATGCAGTCAGTTCATCCCAAGCTTACCTCCGCTCTGTCCCCTGTCAGAACCCAACTTTCGTTTGCAAATTGAGAATTAAAGCTTCTACTCTGTATTTAGCCCTAAGTCTCCTATCACAGCCTTTAGCAACCTGAAGGTGTAGAAAGTGCACAGCCTCTTTTATTACGCTGTAACCATGCCCCGAGAAGCCCCATGGTTGGATAAAGAAAGAGAATCCAGCCTGACTGGTGTGGCTCAGCGGTTGAGCATCAACCTATGATCCAGGAGATTGAGGTTTGATTCCCGGTCAGGGCATATGCCTGGGTTGTGGGCTCGATCTCCAGCAGGGGGATGCAGGAGGCAGCAGCTCAATGACTCTCATCATTGATGTTTCTATCTCTCTCTCCCTCTCTCTTCCTCTCTCTGAAATCAATAAAGATATACTAAAATAAAGAAATAGAATCCAGAAAAGGAGTCTGAGAAGGATGACTGAAGAGAGAACAGGACCACCAGGGAGTGGTGTCTTCCAAGCCAAGAGAGCAGCTTGTTTTCAGGAAAAGACAGTGGTCTGTCAGTAGATCCTAATTAATCACAGTTTTAGAATCTTTTATACCTACCATTACCAAGATATATGGAAGGAAGGAACACTAGACAGACTTAAAAAATATAAATTCACATCCTCTTTATATCATCACCTCCCTTTGCCTCACTTCCCCTGTGAAATGGGGACAATAGTCATTTCTAAGCCATTAGCTTGACTTGCTGATGAAGGTGTAAAAGCCGTGTGAAGTTTCCTGCATGGAGCCCTGCATATTGTCAGTGCTAAATAAATATTAGGTTCTAATACTATTGTTGGTTGTGTTATCCCAATGAAATTAGTAAAATAGGTCCTGATATCGTGTAAGATTTTTGTCTCTAGCAAACAAAGAACATCCATAAAATCCACTAAGCTTGCTGGGAGTGAGAACTTGCAAGCAGCATCTGTTCCTGGGTCTTCTAGGTTTCAGGGCAAGTGGGACTCTGACAGCTTCACCTGGGATGCATAATCACTCAAGGAGGAACCAAGAGAAGTAGGGTTTTGTTTTTTGCCCCCCTCAAAATAAGAGTAAGGGTAGGACATAAAGGGATATGAGTTATTTTGCTTAGCATGATATTCTCAAAGTCCATCCATGTTGTCCCAAAATGCAATATTTCATCTCTTCTTATGGCTGAGCAGTATTCCTTTGGACAGGGTGGGGCAAAAGTAGATTTGCAGCTGTGAGTACATGAAACAGAATTTATTCTTGTATTATTATATATTAATTATTGTTCTATTATTTATATGAAAAACTGTAAACCTGCATTGGCCCCACCCTGTATATATATATATATATATGTACCATTTATCGCAGGACACTTTGGTTGTTCCCATGTCTTGGCCACCATGAATAATGCTGCAGTGGACATAGGAGTGCATATATCTTTGTGAATAAATGTTTTCAACATTTGCAGGTAGATACCCAGAAGACTGGTTACTAGATCATATGCAACTCTGTTCTGAATATTTGAGGAGACTACATACATTTTTCCACAGTGGCTGTACCAGTTTACATTTTCACCAACCGCGAATGAGGGCTCCTTTATCTCTCCAACCTCTCCAACACTTGTTATTACTTGTCTGTTGATATCAGCCATTCTAAAAGGTGTAAGGTAGTATCTCATTGTAGTTTTGATTTGCATTTCTGTACTAGCTAATGAAGTTGAGCATCTTTTCATATCTGTTGGCCTTTTGTATATTTTCTTGGGAGAAGTGTCTGTTCAGGTCCTCTGTCCATTTTTTAATTGAATTGTTTGGTTGGTTGGTCTTGAGTTGTGTAAGTTTTTAATATATTTTGGATATTAACCCTTTGTCAGAACTGTTGTTTGCAAATATCACCTCCCATTTGGTTGGTCACCTTTTCGTTTTGTTCGCAGAGTTTCTTTTGCTGCACAGAAGCTTTTTAATTTGATATAGTTCCTTTCATTTCTTTTTGCTTTTACTTCTCTTGACTTTAGGGCCAAGTCCATAAAATCTTCTCCAAGACCAAAGTCCATAGTTTGGTACCTATTTTTCTTCTATGTAAGCTAGTGTTGTAGGTCTTATATTTAGGTCATGATCCATTTTGAGTTAATTTTTGTATATGGGGAAAACAGGAGTCTAGTTTCATTCTTCTGTATGTGGCTTTCCAATTTCCCCCGCACCATTTACTGAAGAGGTTTTTCTCTCTCCATTGTATATCTTTGGCACCTTTTCAAAAATTATTTGCCCAAATACATATGGTTTTATTTCTGGGCTCTCTATTCTGTTCCATTGGTCTGTGTGTCTGTTTGTCTGCCAGTACCATGCTGTTTTGATTATGGTCGCTTTATAGTATACGTAATTTGAAGTCAGGGAGTGTGATATATCCGGCATTGCTCTTTTTTCTCAGGATTGCTTTGGCTATTTGGGGTCCCTTTTTTGTTAATTTATCTTTATTGTTGAAAGTATTACAGATGTGCCCCCTCCCCATTGGTCCCCTCCACCCTATTCATGGTCTTTTGCTGTTTGATACAAATCTGATGATTTTTTGTACTGTTTCTTTAAAAGATGTCATTGGGATTTTGATGGGGATTGCATTAAATCTGTATATATTTTTATATAATAATGAACATTTTAACTATGTCGATTCTTCCACAGTGCAATATCCTGATCATGTATCATAGAAATGTGCACTTGAAACCTATATAATATTATTAATCAATGTCACCCCAGTGAATTTAATTTTAAAAAGGGATATGAGAAGGAAATCAGTAAAGGAGAAATCAAATTCAGTATCAAATTTTTAAGAATATAATTTTTAAAAATATGTTTTTATTGATTTTTAGAGAGAGAGAGAGAAGGGTAGAGAGATAGAAACATCGATGAGAGAGAAACATTGATCGGCTGCCTCCTGCATGCCCCGTACTGGGGATCCACCCCACAACTTGCACATGTGCCCTGACCGGGAATCAAACCAGTGACCTCTTGGTTCATAGGTCGCCGCTCAACCACTGAGACACACCAGCTGGGTGAGAATTACATTTTTAAATTAACCCAAGATATATTTGAAACTGTTTTTAAAAATACACTTCATGATGGAGGAGGATGTTTCATATTTTAATATTCTGCTTGCATAGGACAGCGATATGCTATGTTTAGAAAGAAGTAGAGCAGAACTGTCAAGAGCAAACTAAAACCTGAGATAAAAAAATCCCAGCACTAGCACATATTTACTGTGTGGTCTTGGGCATTTTCTTGTCTAGTCTTAGTTTTCTTATCTGTAAAATGGGAGTTATAATAGTTAACTTTCTGGGTTAATTTAAGGACAAAATTGGATACTATTACCAAAAAACTTAGCAGAGGGTTTAGTGCATAAAGAAGGATCAATCAATATAGATATTGTTAGGATGATAAAATATGATGGATAAATTAATTGGTAGTTACATAGATAGATAGATGGATGGATGGATAGATACTGCAAACCCAGCAAAATAGATATCAAGTATTAATTAGGCAATTCTAGCCTTAACCTTCTTTAATTATGTAAGTAATTCAATAAATACTTCTGAGTAAATTTAGCCCCACCAGTGTTAGGGTAGTGGGGAAGTTATGTAGAATGAGTGGTCTGAAATTCCATTCACTTTGCCCTCTCCATTTCCTAAGTGGTGTGCCCCTGCCATATGAATTAGAATCTTAATTTTTAAGCTTCCATTGAACAACTAGAAAACACATTTGTGTTGATAAAGAAGTAAAACTATCCAACATACCTGAGGATAAATATAGTAGAATAAAGTTAATAACATTCATTTCTAGTGAAAACAAATCTTTGAAATAGGAAAACAGCCATGAGGAAGCAACAAAAAAGTGTTTCCATTTTGTCATTTTACAGCTAGTAAACATGAAAACGAATGTTGGTCAACATAAACACTCAATAAGAAAAGCTGGCTGTTACTCAGTGAGCAATGGAGAGTGTCATATGCAACGCTTCCCTTGTGAACATATTTCAAATAAAGAAATCTGGAAGTGTCTGTGAGTCAGAAATGTGGTGCATGTTATATATGATGTAAAACAAAGGCGGGTGGCTCACGTAGCTCAGCTGCCAGATGGTACGGATGCTTGAGCGAGTGGCACCCAAGAGGAGAAGGCACCCACCTGTTTCCCTGAGAACACAATGGGCGGAATTCTAGGAGCTCACATCTCCTTCATTGATGACTCTTATTTTTCTTTTAATTTTATTTTTCAATTGCAGTTTGCATTCAACATTGTTTTGTACTAGTTTCAGGTGTACAGCACAGTGGTTAGACAATCATATACTTTACAAAGTGGTCCCCAGCTAGTTGAGGTGCCCACATGACACTACACATAGTTATTCCAATATTGTTGACTATAGTCTCTGTGTTTTATTTTACATCCCCATGACTATTTTGTAACTGCCAATTAGTACTTCTAATTCCTTCAGCTTTTTTATTCACCCCCTAACCCTTATCTCCTCTGGTATCCATCAGTCTATTCTCTGTGTTTAGACTCTTATATATTTTTAATACTTAATATTTTTATATTACTTGTATCTATTATTCTAGGTTGGAGTAAGTCCTTTTTGGAATGCAGAGTGCAAGTAATTTTATAAATAGACAAGGATTTGAGTTAGAAGCAGATGTATGACTGACATTAGATAGATTTGTGTGATGCAGACTGCTATTTATGGTGGCACAAATTTATGATTGTGTTTGCCAAAAATTAATGCCAACTACATAACAGACATTGTAATAGCTATCAGGGTGGCGGGGCAGGAGAGACAAAAACATGTAAGATATTATTTCTGCCCTCAAAGAGATTGCAAGGTAGTAGAGGAAGACACAGTATAAAGATACGATAAATAGCCAACACCCCAAATCTGTGTGATTAATTTTGGCTTGAGGAGAGATTTACTGAAAACTAGACATTTGAGCAGCACACTGAAGGATGACTAGGTAGATCCGCCCTTGCAGATAGGTCGATAAACATGTCTGTCTGTGACATTGCCTCAGGTTGCTGGCCTTAATTTGTAAATTCTGTAACCAAATGCTGACCTGTAAGAAAAAAAATTATAAACTTTTTGAAATTTGGTTTTCAATCAGTAATTTACCTGTCTTTATAGTGTATACACAGAGAGACTAATATCATCTAATTAGAGGAAACTTAAAAAGTTCAAAGTGAAAGGTAAGTCTAAATCAGCTAACATTAATACAGTTATAGTGCATGAAATAAATCTTTTATTTTGGAGTGACAGAGAGGCATGCAATTTGAATTAATAGAGAACTATTTCCTCTGGAGATCATAAAATAAAGGAAAATAAAATAATGGTTTGACAGGGCTTGAAATTACTGGCTAGTTGAGGGTGCCCACCTGTCTGGCCTACCCTTGAATGAGTGTATAGTTAACAATGTGGCAGCAGTTACTGTACCTAGAGATGTAACATTGAACAGATGGGCAGTGAAGTACTGGGGACTTAGTGGGGAGACAGGGTTGAAGGGCTTGTTCATGGGCTGAGAAAGGCTTTCTGAGTCAAGAGGAAAGGCAGGTTGAATTATTGGCAAATGTGCTATTGCAGAGGAAGGCCTGTTACATTTAGAAGGGCTTCTTTGTCCTTGGGGAGGTAAGAGCCAGATTTTCTGCTGGGAATTGGGGGCTGAATTTAGACTTGGGAGAAAGAAGAGGTTTGAAACATTTCTGTGAAGAAAGGGATTCAATAAGAGTAAATGTTTGCTGCTCAGCATTAAGGACCAAGTTGAAGATCTAAAGCACTAAGATGAAAATACTTTAAAGAGGTTTTTACTTTTTTTAATGGACATTGGGAGAGTGGAAAACAATGGAATCTATAAATGATCAATGATTAGCAACTGAAGACCTAGAAAATACCACAAAAAATAGTCACTAGGAGATGGAAAACCTGCCAAAATTGAGCTAAAACATTTCATCTCTAAGGCATCTTTTAAGATAACCATAATAATTATCATCAAAGTATTTACTCAAAAGGATAAAACTATAGCTAATGTTTGAGTAGTTGTATCATGTCTTTTATTTTTGATAGTTAGGCTCAGAGGTGTGAGGATAGTTAAAGCCACTTATCTAATAATTTAAAATCTATTAGGTATATATAACACAAGTTACTATCTAGAAATGCTGCCTTCAGTAGTATTTGGTGCTTTTAAAAATTATTATTTTTATTGTCTCAATTCCATTTGGAAAGGACCCTGAATGTTGCCTTCTCTTTGTTCTAGGACAACCTGTAAAAATGATAAATGGAATCTATTAATTCACCATAGCAACCAACGAGTATCATAATGTTGCACAAAAGAATCAGGACCCCTATAACCCTCAACACAGTACAATTAAAACAATTTCTTATTTAGAAAAAGAAATTCCCTATAGAGATACCATCACAGGAGTAATCCTGGAGCAATATTTCCATAATACTAAAAACCTTTAATCTGAAGTTCCTTTGCAAGCTATCTAGTGTCTGTCAGTATCATACAGGAGAGAGCATCCTTCAGTCTAAGGAATGTTTGAATGTGCACTAATGCATGAGGACATTTTTGGAGAGATATTTTCTATATTCCATTATTCTGTTATTAATTATAAGATGAAAATAATTTTGATAACATTTTATTAGTTTTAATTTGGGTATGAAAAGAAAAGCCATGTAATAAAATCAAAGTGCCCTTTCAGAGACTATGAACACTCACCTCTCACTGTCCTAGCAGCTACAGCTCAATGCAAGTTCTCATTACCATGATGGTATTCTATCATTTACAACAGAATGCAAAATAAAAAAATTAATATAATGTCTTCTAAAGTAGTATATTTTATATGTTTTCCTGGTGAACTACAGGAGAAAATGTAGGATCAATGTTGATGGAGATTGAAACGGGATACATGTAAATTATGACAGTAGATTAAATCTATAGGGTAAGACCCTAGTGATTAAAAAATGTTTAAAATATAGGTTAAAACTCTTTTGAAAGCAGTGGACCATACTAGATGACTGCCACTGTGCAGAGAAAAAAGCAGAGTAAAATTATCATATTAAATTTAGGTAAGAGAGGTTCTAAGAAAATTCTAGTTCTTCTTAAATATTTAAACCACAAAACTGTCAAGAGTACATGCTGTGGTGCCAGGGATAGCACTGAAAGAAGGTTTAATTTGGAAGATATAAAAATTACTGATAATTCTTGCCCCTTTTGTATCTCTAGTAGCTGTGACAGATGTCACTCCTGCACTGACAAGCTCCCATCTCTATCACTGCCTTCTTTCCCAGCCAAATCCCCTTCTCTGGCTCTAGTCACCAATGGTGCTTGCACTGAATCACGAGCCATACCTTTCAGTAACGTGGTCTTGAATACACCCTTAGCATCACCCATACCAAATTTTGGTACAAATGTGAGTGTGTGGCACTAGTGTTTTTCTAGGGTGGTTTTTCTCTAGATAATTTGAAACCTATATTTGGAAATGTAGAAAATGAGGTTTTAAACAAAGTGGAAGCCAGCATATTCCAGGATAGTCTAAGTGACCCAGATAACACCCCAATAGATGATGAAAGAAGTCTACTGAAAACTGATTTCTAAATCGTCTCCTAAAATGTGGTTTAAATCTGTTTCTTTCATTTTTTCCTAAGTAGTGTCTTGGGCTATATTAATGGAGGACTTGTGCCTGGATCTTGGTATGTAATCAGTACCTTTAAGGGGACTATGTTCCTATCTGATGCTGAATTTCAAGAAGGACATAGATTGGAGGAGTATTTGGAGAGAATGACTAGGCTGGTCATTGATCCAGAGACCACACACCACAAGGACTACTCAAGGAAAACAGGGCACTTACCCTGGGGAAGAAATGTCCTGAATGAGACAGGATTGCTGACCTATATTTCAAAAGAAAATCCGCTACAAGTAGTCAAGCTATTTGCTTTCCTCTTAATAAAGACTTAGCCCCAGAGGCAGGAGGTACAAGGAAAATGCTTTCAGCTCAGAAGAGAGTTCTCTGAACACCAGGCCTGCTCCTCCGTGTAACAACCAGGGCTGTCTCAGAAGGTTATGGCTCCTGGAGGTATTTAAGCCGGAGCTGGCAAACCATTGGTCAGAATTTCTTAATTGGGTAGACGACTTTTAAACAATGTTTTCTACTTTCGAAATTGTATACTTTGTTGAACAAATATTTGCTGACCATGTGTACACCAGACACTGTCTAGTGCTACAAAACCCAGTGCCGAATACAGCATAAACCCTGCCAGCAGATCTAGCAATCTAACTGGAGGAAACGATGTTTAAGACTGACTATAATATGGTGTAAGTGGTGTAATGACAGTGAAAAAGTCCTAGGGGGACCCAGGGAATAGCAGTTAATGAATTCAGCAAATATTACACACATGTCCTGTTACTGACAAGCATTTTACTATGTTCTATGCTTAGAGTGTAACTGAGCTTTATTTTCCCGAAGACTTGTTGGCATAGAGTGGGGAGGGTTTGGAAGTCTACAGTTGAACTCTATAGTTGTACCAGTTGTTGTTGAGTACGAAAAGTATTAGTGTTTAAGATAAAGACAAGTCATTTCTGGCTCTTAATCAACCCCAAATCAGTGATAAAAATTCCTACTGCCTACACAATTAACTGGTTATGCTAGACAATTAACCAACAGTTATTTATTAGATGCCAAATATGTTCTAGTTAGTAGTGGGGATGTAAAAACAAGGGATAAACATTCTACCTTCAAGAAACTTGTAGTCTATTTGGGAAAGTTAGCAATGTTATGAGATAATTAAACAATAATTAAAAAATTTAATAATTCTTTATTACACCATAATTCTCTATTTGCAGTTGAACTTCAATGATGACTAACTTTCATCCCACCTCTTTGCAAATTATTTGTTAATTCAAAGAATGTGTGGTCCCAATTTCTCTATAAGATATCACCCCCATCAACTCAGCACTAAAGTGTATGTTCTGAAATGGTCTTGCATAAGTTTTTGTGATGTGCAGACTTCTTTGGATTCATGGATGGATTTTGTGCCCCTCTTTTTTAGATTCTCAGCTCCTTCAGGACAGGGATCTAGCTTGTCCCTTTGGGATTCCTTCAGTGCTCAGAGCAGTGGTAGACAGACAACAGGTTTAGAGTTAGCCTCTAAACAAACCTCCTTGTTCTTACTAGTTCTCAGTGTTCTCCAAAGAACTATATTTTTATCAGTTTAATATTCCTCCTTTGTATTGGTGGGTTTGAATTCATTAGGTGATTGCAAGTTCTGATTTATTTCATAAAATTTCCATCTGAAAAAATTACTTTGTCTCCAAATCTAGTTCTCTTCTAATAATAATTGCCTCCATAATGCAATTTGCTTAAAATCACATGGATGTGTTTGTAAAAATTCTGTTGTTTAACTATTTACCCTGCTGGGGTATCTAGAATTAGTTGGCCATTGAAGACTAAGGACTCATAGGAAAAAATCTGTCACAGAATCAACGGTATGTCTGTTATCTTTCTAGCGTGATGAATGTTACTGCTGCCATAACCCATTTACAAAGTACTCTTTTTGTTTTTTTAAAATATATCTTTATTGATTTCAGAGAGAGGAAGGGAGAGGGAGAGAGAGAGAAACATCAATGATGAGAGAGTCATTGATCGGCTGCAGCCCGCAGCCCGGGCATGTGCCCTGACCGGGAATCGAACCCTGATCGCCTGGATCCTAGGTCGATGCTCAACCGCTGAGCCACGCCTGGCCGGGCTACAAAGTACTCTTAAACTGTCTTCACTTTTGTAGCTGTTATCTCAACACCCATGTACAGTGCATTTCCATATTTTATAGAAGGAGAGAGGAATGTTGGGAAGATTAAATGATTTGTCCAAGATTATATGGCTTAAGAGGGGCTGAGCGGAGCCCGGCGTGCAAGTTTCAGCTTTGAGCTCTTTCTTACTTCATGCATAAATCATGATGTTAACATGTATATCCTCATGCTGTGGAATGTGCACATGCCGTGAATTCAATAGGGAAACACATTAGTAAATCTTAGCTGCGAACATTGTGTGAAGTGCTTCTTGGTGCCAAGTTATAGCAACCATCAAAATGTGCTTTTGAAAAATGTATATAATAACTGGAAAAATTCTGCTGTGTTTTAGAACAAGAACATGATCAAACGTTTTACTCTTGTACATTAGGCAGGGAAGGCTAAAAAGGAGGAATATACCAATGTATCAACCATATCTAGTGACTTAAAATAGTATTTTGCCAAATATCATAAGTGAAAATACATTTAATGTCTTGAAATTTTTAGATATTTAACTCTCTTCCTTACATTTTTGCATCTGTTTTTAGTAATGACTACCTAAAATATCCAATGTTGGATTTTATGTATAGATCTAGATTTTAACCTGCTGATAACTGAAAGTGAGGTTTCGTTAGATTTTTTTCTTCAGAATCAATCTGGATTCTAAATTGTTTGTATAACATCTTTACTTACCTTCTTAATAATGAGAGTAGCCATCATTTGTTAGGAGAATTACTAAAAAAAAGATTAAACTTAAGTACCTCTTCTCAGGTAAAAACATCTTTATACAGAGCTGGGTCATATGATCCTAGAAGTTTAGCATTAAAAAAGACTAAATATGAAGGAATTTATAAATTCGATTCTCATCTAACTTTTAGATTTTATGAAAGAGAAAGTGAAAATCCAGAAGTATAAGGTAACTTGCCAAAAGCTCTGCATGTATAGTTTACATATGATAATTATTTGTATTAATTCTATTACTGTTGATAAGATTAAATTAAGACATACTCGAACTATAAAATACAAGTATTGTCCCAGGGCTAGGTTGGTGAATAAATATTTCTTAAGAAGCTCTGAACATGGCTCAGATTTAGCTAAATGGAGATCTTTTGCTTTTTAATTGCCATTATTGACTATCCTGATTGTTACATTGGAGATATTTTATAGAATTCAGAGCTGTGAGTTGTGAGTTGGGGCTTGAGATATATAAATTGAGGGCATTTTAATATCAGTTTCAACAGCTTAATATCACTCACCAAAATGGTAATCCAGTTTTCCAGTTTCAGGAGGAAGTTAAAAAGTAAACATTATGAATTCTTACCTGAAGTATATTATGTTTTCTTTCATGACTGGGAACAGTATGTATTCAAGTTCCAAACCAATCTCCACAACAAGTTCGGAAGGTTCAACTGTACAAGCAAGTTTAATAAGATTTGAAATGGGAGAATCTCACTTGACAGTAGAAACCTAGGAGAGCATGATTAGCTTGGGGTCCTAAATTAAGAATTCCTCCTTCTGTCTCTGGGGTGGCCACTGCATGGAGGGAGCAGCCCCAGGAGTCACTGTGAGGGAAGATGCCTCCATGTAATGGGCAATTAGAAGACTAGCGAGGTGCTGGAAACAGATGGTCTGTAAAGCAACACTGAGTGACAAGCACAGTAGGAAAAAGTGCTCTTTTATCCAATCAGTATACCTCTTTTGAAGCACGGGAGAATTAAAAAAAAGAAACTGGAATATTAGGCAGGCACGAAAAATAACGAGTTACTCATGAATTTTCTCTTAATTGAAAAGATCAATTTATAGCCTTAGGTGTGTAAAATAAAGATAAACAGTCTATATGTTTATATTTCTGCATATTCTTATACACACTCATATGCATGTATAATTCACTATATTATTTTATGAACAAGTATAGAGGTGTGGATGCAACACACCAAGATGGCTATATTAGATGGAAGGAAGGAGAGTTTGTCCTATGGGTGCAAGGGGGAAAAAGATAAGGTTGAATGTCATTATCACTCTTGTTTAATTTGATGCTTTTTTAACACAGAAATAAATGTAAGCTCTGAGTGATGGGATTTTCCCTTTAATACATAATATTTCCTTCCCTTTACGTTTTCTTGCACTATACAGAGGATTCTGAGCTCTTTAAAATCCAACCAGGAATTATACATATTCCAGTTACAAATTTCAAAGCAAAAATTGCACTCTGACCTCTAATTCTAATTCACATGCCCAAATATTCTTCACCAAGCACTGTAGGTCAGGTGTGGGCTTGGTGGCCCTCTTGTTCCTTGGTCAAAGGCCATTCTGATGTGACCAGAGCTCTAGTTCTCAGTTATACTTGCTGAACACATCAGATGGAAAGAAATCCCTGCTTTGTGGTCTGTGTATTTTATTCCAGCAGAGCTCTGGCATTGAGGAGAAAAATGTGGATTTGATGAAAGACCTTACTTCATGCTGGGATTGATTTCCTCTGGGAATCAATACTGCGCTTGCAGAGTTGGGCAAAGCTGGAGTTGATGGGGGTCCAGAAGCAGACTGTGCTACTAAAAAATGGGACACACGAATGTTAGAAAGGACTCTCTTGAAATAGGATCAAAATTTTGCTCCTGAGGAGAGTTTTCTAAACCAGGTTAAGTGTTAATTTTTAGACATTTTTTATTCTGCAATATTGACTTGCTTTTCTTAATCGTGACTGAGTTGGGCTGGTTTTCACAGCTTCCTCTAATGAGTGTGGTTCCCCACCAGCCGCAGGTCCTAGTTGTGGCACTTTATCTGAGGCTGTCCCCAACTTGTAAGGCTTTGCCAGTAGGACCTTGAACTTGATGAGGCTGGTGGCACATGTTGCTTTGTCTGCGGAGCTGTGTAAGGCAGGCAGGGGTGACTTTTGACTTACTTACAAATTGCCTTTATTTTCTAAGTCAATATTTTCTTTCCCTGATTTTCATGTTTGCCACTATTCCAGGAATTTGAATTTGCATTTCAACATACAGGGTAAGATTTTACTTGATACTTGCTGATAGAATGAACTGTTATTTCCTGAGTATTGAAATGTCTACTTACCTCATTTTAAGCAAATATTTCATAACACATGAAATCATTTTGGCTAGTAATAAATTTTGGTATTCTCTGCACCATGGATGTAACGCTGATACTGGGCTTGGACATTTCTGTGAAGGACTCCTGTTTCCTTTAGAACAGAAATGTCCTGATATGAAGGTTTTGGGAGTGCTTTGTGTTTTTCTCCCGTGGAGAGAAATAGCAGTAAAACAGGTGGTTTTTTTTGTTGTTGTTTTGTTTTTAATTTTAGAGTTTCAGTACTTTAAAGTCGTCTTCAGAGACCAACAAATTCTCTCCTCTGTGAATCAGTGGTTAGCCCAGGAAGCTTTAAATTGCCATTGGATTAAGAATGCTTATAACCCAGCTTTGCACTGCCAATACTAAAATGTTTTCTCTGTCTGATGCGATCATAAAACCCTCCACATAACATTTTCTAATACATCCAATTCTTTACATATGTTACCTCAACCCTAACATGTAATCATGACTGTCCCAATTTCCAAGATGAGGAAATGGGAAATGGGGAGATTGAAGTGACTTGTTTGAGGTTATCCGGCTGACAGGTGGTACAGCCCTTGCCGCCCATTCTGTCAAGTTCAAGGGTTGTTGTTTTCCTCAACTGCATCATACTTTCCTTACAAGCTATGCTGAGAGCCTAGAATGAGGCACGTCATAGACTTGGGCTTTGTATTGAGAGATTGACATAGCCCCTGAGAACACTGTATCTCCAAGCTATGTGCATACACCTTTCTTGTCCTGTCAAGCTTGCATAGGTTTATGGTTTCTCTTCCTCCTACCATTTAACTTTATGCTCCATTTAGTCTCTTGGCTCCTTTCTATAAATATTCTTCTGCTCATCTCATCTTCTGTTGTGCCTTAATTTCCCATGTCTGGGCCTACATGGAGCCCACGCCACCATCTCCTCCCAACTGCTCTAAGCTCTTGAACATCACAATGTCAATTCAAACTCAAACCATGAACAAGAACAGAGCTTTAAGAAGAGGAGACATGAAGCTAAAATAATGTAGATAGCCTCCCTATTCCCTTTCTACCCAGAAATAAAAATTATCAACCAACATGTGTTTAGTATTGTATATATAACCCTGTGCTTGAAAAGCAAAATTTGAGATGATTAAAAAATTGACAGTTTGCTTTTGAAAACTTACCATCTCAAGAAGGATACAAAATGTTCTAATCAGAATTATATAAATGGTCTATATATACACAAATGGTAGCCTGGATGATAAATATGTTGCTGGCCATGGGAAAAGGGCTCTCAGGGCTAATAGAACGTGTGGTGGTTTAATCTGGATGTTGGGATCAGATATCACCTAACTAGAAAGGCTCAACGCTGGCATGGTCTCTGGAGATGATTCGTATTTGAGAACACTGTCTGTCTAGGAGAGTTCTTTTTACCTTTTCAGAGTTCTGAGCCAATGTGCCTGAAATATATGTTGCATGTATATTTTATTTTTAAGAAGTACAAAGGAAAAAGTACAGGAGTAAAAGCAGTGCTAGCTTCTTCTTCTTAAAAGACCATTTTAAAAAGCTGGGACCAAATTAGCAAATGTCAAATACATGTGTTATATTACCAGTCTGTCTAACTCAACGCTCAGGGGACGCTGGTGCACCCAGGCGCACAGCACAGGCTGAGCCCATGTCTGATGCCCTGTCCTGCTCTGTGATTCCTGAGCATCAGTTCTGTGCAGCTGGACCAGAAGAGTAGGAACAATTAACCTGTCAGTGTTTTTTATTTTTAGTGCATTATAATTTGCACATGAACCAGCAAGAAGTAAATTATGAAAATTTCAGCTTAATTTTCCTAGAAGAGTGAATAGTGATATGCTTTTCCTTCACAGAATGTGGGTGGTGACATTCATTTCCCACCGAAAGAGTATATCTGTTTCCCACTCTTTTATTTATAGGTGAATTGTTCTTTCAGGATTTATGGGAACTCTTTAAGCTGATGAGTAAAATAGTCTTTCCACACCAAATATGAGCAAGGCATTCAAGAGCATGTATTTAGAACAGGTTTTTTCAGCCTTGACACTATTGATATTTTGGGCCTGATATTTTTTTGGGAGGGGGTGGTGGCTTCTTGTGCACTGTAGGATATGTAGCAGTATCACTGGTCTCTACCCACTATGCCACCAGCAGTCCCCAAGTTGTGACCATCAAAAGTGTCTCTACCAGCAGCTAAATGTTCTCTGGGGGTAAAGGGGCAAGGACACTTCCAGTTGAGAGCCTGTAATATAGAAATATAAACTTTAAATGTTACCAATGTGGTGGGAAGAGACCATTCCAGTTGGTTACATGACTTCCACAGGGAGTGCTGAAGGCTGGAACTAAATGGTACTCAGGGAGTGGGACTCTGAATGGTGAACTTAATTAACTTAGTGGCTCTTTTTGTCATGTTTACTGTGTGATGACCAATTTGCTCCCGTATTTCATAGGAGACTGAATCCATTTTGTGGCTACCCAATGACATCCCCAGGAAAGAAAATGTAAAATTTTTTAGGCTTCTAAATCTTAAATGGTGGGTCAGATCCTCAAATTAAAAATAAAAAGGAAGAGTATTAAGAAGTACAAACTTATAGTTGCAAAATAAGATGTGGGATGTAAAGTACCTAAGGAATATAGTCAATAATATCATAATAACTGTATGGTGACAGATGGTTCTAGACTTATTATGGTGATCACATCATAAGGTATATTAATGTTGAATCACTATGTTGTATACCTGAAACTAATATAACATGTTTCAGGGATACAACATATATCATTGCATGTCAACTCTTATTAAAAATAAATTTAAAATATAACTTTTAAAAAGAACAAAGGAAGACAGTGAAATGACTCACAAGCATTGCTTCAAAATAAACAGACCCCTTTCTAATGATAATTCTTTATTATTTCATTATAAATAATGACAAAAAAAAGGGAACTAATGAGCAAAGGGAAAGAGTGGAAGGGTCTTCCCAAGGAGACAATGATAGAACAATATGGCTAATATTGCCGAGGGCAACTAAATAAAAATTTAGAAGTTATGCAGTGCAGTTCAAAACAGTGAAAGCAAACGTTAGGTCATGGCTAAAGACCATTCTACAAAAGATCAATGAAACTAAGAGCTGGTTCTTTGAAAAGATAAACAAGATCGAAGGACCTTTCATCCAACATATTCTTAACTTTATAGTCACTAGGTGAAGCTATTGACACACACCTAAAACAGCAGTTTGATATATATGCTCCACAACATTTCTTTCACTTACCATTTAAATATTTTGGTCCTATTCCCAGCCCTGCCACTAGTTGGGGAAATGCAAAATGCCTTGAAATCCACAAGTGAAAGGAATGTTCTAGGGAGAATGCTGTTGTTTTCTAAGCACAAGGTTCTAAACACTTTCACGTATGAATTACTGTATTAACATATAGTACCCTTTGAAGAGAAGAAAAGCTCTGTTAATATTTATGCTGTTTGTAAAAAAAGGTAATGGTGGAATTCCCTGGGTAGCCCATTTCATTTAATGTACACTGATCCCTAACCTGCAGAGCAGGCTGGGTGGACGCTGGCGGCCGGCCTGAATCGCCAGCGTACAGGCTGCTCCCGAGCTCTTTGCTACGAAGCTCCATCTTTGTCACTATTTCCTTCAAAATATTGAATAATTTTAAGAGTGGTGGTTGCAACAATATATATATATATACACATACATACATACATACATACATATATACATATATATATATATATATATATATATATATATATATATATATATATATAAATAAATAAAGCTGACAGCTGGCAGCATTCAGCTTACTTTTCTTTCCCTTTCATCGAAAGCTACCAGTGTTTTGCATGGTGGGGGGGGGAAGAGGAGTTTCAGACTCTATTTGGATTTAGTCTCAGCAATCTGCCTGGTTATAATGAAGACTCCTACCTGAGGAAAGCTTGCAAAATGCTTTGCTCCACAGTCCTGGTGCAAACCCATCTGGCTTCAACTACACTAATATGTATTGAGATGCTCATACTTTTCAGGGTACCTGTTCATTTTGAAGAGCAAGATAGTTTCCCCACCCCTAATGATCGGTCTTATAATTAGTTCTTGTTAATCCGATAATGATGTCAGAATCATCCCATTTTCTTCAGTGAGTATTTTCAAAGCTGTGCCCAGAGTAAGTCACTTGTAGCTACAAAGTAGTCAAGAGACAGAAGAAAAATAAGGCTTGTGATCTCAAGAAGCTTAAAGGTCTGGTGATAGAGAAAAGCACATGCTGAAATAACCCCAAATCAAGAGAAGAGTGCTGCCCAGGGAGTGCCTAGCTCGGGGTGGGGTGGGGTGGGTGGGTAGGGGATCCAGGCTCAAGGATGCTTTAAGCTCCCTTTGGTAAGTTTCTGGGGTATTGCATTCCAGGCTGACTGTGCAATGAATTTGCTTGATGCTCTAGGCTGAGACTTTCCCTCCATTTGCTTCTGACCTACATTAGAGATTTAAGACAAATGCATGATATTAAATAAGCAACACCAAAAGTTTTGGAGGAGGCCTGGAATCGCTGAGAAGAAAGTCAGTGGAAACTAGTGTGCAATAAAATGCACAAAGCTGACTCATTGGGAAGGCACATTATGGAACCCATTAGGGGATTACAATTGGGGCCATCTGCTCACTCCCTAATATCCTCTAATAAGAGAAAACCTGTAAATAAAGGGGCTCTAACTACTCATTCAGAAAACATCTGAGCAACTGTGAAAGGGAAATTTAACCAAATCAGAGTGTTTGACTTAACAGAACAGGAATTTAGACTTGAAATAGGAAAAATAAGGCAAAATTACATGCATATCAAATTGAACTAAGAAACAGTAATAACAAAAGTAAGTTTCAAAACTGAAGTCCTTTTTATGAAAATTTGTCTAAAGTGCACCCCTCACTGCTGGCCACCTGAGATGCTTCTCTTCCAGGTCCTCGACTTCATTTGGTAAATTATTCTGGGGTAAGAATAGAGTCCTGCGTAACGTTGCAGATCTTGAACTCTTTTAGCATTAGGGTTTAAAAGAGGAATGACATTTCATTGAAAAATATTTGAACAAAATTAAATTTTAAAGTGGACTTCTGAGCCATGTTTTGCCTGGGCCCAGCAGGTGCCGGGCCCACAGGGCTCCTGCAAGGGTTTGCTGCATCCAAGTGGCAAACGAGGTACCAAGCAGGGCCAACTTGCTTAACATGGTGTGTGTGTGTGCTTGTGCTTCTAATTATAACTACAAAAAATTTCAGAAGTAACTGTAGCAAAAATCTGATTAGTTTCAAGGTAAAAGAGCAGACACCAAAATAATCTTGGACAGTAATTTAAAGGCATCATAGTAACGTAAACATTCTGATTAGAATGAGTGAAACGAACGGTTTGCATCAGGGCATGGCATTCTTTAAAACGTTTTATTAGCTAAGGCTGGGGGTGGGGCAGTGAATCACAGGCACATTGTTTATCTGTAATTATTTTTTTGAAGAATAGGTAGATATAAGGATCTAAGAGACTTATCATGGTATGTTATTAATTTACCCTTTCTTCCCATAAAGTTATTTTGGCCAATCTGTCTTTCCTGTTGGCAAAATGAATGATTTTCACTTTGCTCATTTTTGCATTATAATCATAACCTTTCCTTTGTACTGAGATAGGGGTCTTTAAACAGAGAGATAGAGATAGAGATAGAGATAGAGATAGAGATAGAGATAGAGATAGAGATAGAGAGAGAGAGAGAGATAGAGATAGAAAGGAAGGGAAGGAGAGAGGGAGGGAGGGATGGAGGAAGAGGAAGGGGAGAGGGGTATAGGGAGGAAGAGAGGGAGAAAACGAAGGGAGGAAAGGACAGTGAAAAATATTAAATAAGCAAAGGTAGCCATGATGGGGGATTGTCTTTACCCATGGTGAGACCATCTAGAGGGGTCTTCAATTCTGTCCCAAGAAATTCTCCACCTTCTAAGGCAAGAGTTGTCTGACTACAGTAGAAATCACTGAGCTGGGATTACAGCATGGTTGAGAAGCTGAGTAGGATCGTTTTGGCTCAACACAATGCACCGTTTTGGCCTTCTTGATGTCTTCCAGTTGGGTTTTTCTCTGCCTTGCAAAGCCCTCATTTTCCAGTGACAGTCTCTCTCCTAGATTGTTTTGAATGTGATCAGTTTTCACTCCTTTACTGTGCTGAGTAGGATTCTTAAGATGCTTCCTTGACATTTAATTGAACATGTGTCTGTTGGTAGTTCTGAGGTGCTACGTAGGCAGTAGTTTCAGGACCTTGGGGAGATACACAGTTTATAATTATGAGTAGCTAAGAGTTGCGAGGGACTTTAAAATAGATGCTCTTTAAAATCCATTGCTTTCAAATTGCTCACCACAAAACAGGTTTGAAAATCTGTCGCTTGCATATTTTACAGTGAAACCTAAATTTTGTATCATAGTTGCAAAGTATCTAACTGTAATGTGTTTTAAGTATTTTCATGTTAAAATAAAAGCATAACATTTCTTTTTCAGAGTAATCATCATTCTGGAAGCTACAGTTATTTGTTAATCACCCTTTCCATTTAAAAAGCACATGGCAAGTTCTTCTTTGACACATGGGAATTTTCCATCGATTTCTTTCATCCACCAACTCCTATTTCCATTTAACGTTCCTCACAGAACTTAAAGTAATATATCTATTTTTTGAAAGTATTTTATTAGTCATCCTTTTCTATCTCTCTGTAATAAAATATTTATATAACTAAAAGTAATTTTTATAAATTGGGTTCTCAAAAGAATCATTGTTCAAAACAATATAATTTATAGATTTGATGATTAGTAAACATAAAAATTAAAATTATATTAAAATGCATGTCAATAAAATGTATGAGGCTTTAAAAAGGTTTAATTAGGTCATATATCTTGGGTGAATATTACTATTGCTAGAATGAGAAAAGGTTCAGTATAAATTTTATTTTAATTCTTATAGTTTTAAGTGCTGAGATCCCTTATTCATATAAATGAGTTGATAAAAAAGATTTATCTATCCTTCCTCTCTTTCCTGCATTTAATTAAAAAAAAAAGTTTATTGTCTCTTGTTTAGTAGATGCTTGTTTTTCATTGGCTAGGCATCCTTAAAGACTATCATAGGTCTTAAAGTTTGAATCAGTATTGCTATGGTTTGAAATCTGCCTTGGTGGTGCTTACTACAATGAAAAAGCTACTTTGTAGACAATGCTGTGCTATTTTCTTTAGATCCCTCCTTGAGGTCAGAAGTACCAGCCCCCCAAAATGCTGACAACATGAGCCACTGATGGGTCACTACTGTACCCCCTCATGGGGAATTGCCCTCAGCTACTGAGAACTGCCTGGCTCAAGGTTAAGCCTGCAGAGCTGCAGCCAATGTCTGGCTGGTGCAGAGGTACAAAGCCTGGCTTCAGCTGGGGACAAATCTGCAGGGTCATCCTAGCTCCAGAGCTCCCTGTAGAATTGGCCTGAGATTCCAGAACAACTATGTTGAGGCTCATTTTTATTCTGCCCAGTCCTGCCCTCCTTATATCCTTGCAGGTGTATTACTGGGGGCTCAAATCCCACATGCTTTTCTCCCTCTCTAAATCTGTTCCCAGGAAATCCACTGTAAAACATCCATTCATGAACTTGCTTTTCAAATTGTGATTCTGCAGAAGGGAGTAAAAAAATTACTCTATTTTGGGTGGAAATGATATAGTGAACCTATTTCCCTTACTGTGATTATTTTTGGTGGTATCTTTTTTGTGGTTTTTGTGGTATTTGTGGTATGAGATAGCTATATTCAATGGAGGACAGCTGTTGAAAATATGACCTACCCTTAAAAATATTCTCCTCGATATTTTCCTAATGAGCTGAAAACATTTTGGCTATGCCTTTTGGATGATCTGGTTTCATTCTGGTGTGAGTGGTAGGGTAACATACTCAATTTTAATAATTTAATACTCCTCAAATTTAAAATGCTTCAATAAAAGCTAAAAGTTATGCTGCTGTTAAAGACCTGGTTTTGAACAGGGAACATATACACACACACACACACACACATATTCCTCAGCAGCATGGAACCTAGGGAACAGCTAGCTACATACAGTTCATGAATAATGCAGGATTTTGCTGTTTATGCCATTTCCATCTGTTGTGTACATGATATTTATGATGTTCACAAGATAAACTGATAGGAGTGTGTGATCTGCTAATATGTATATTTTTAAAAGCTTTAATTACTGTTTTTATGAAAGAATGACCTCATGAGCTCTGACGCCAGTGACATGAGAATTAGGAAATAAAGTAGCAACACAAATAGCACTGACACCTTTGAACAACCAGACATTTTATTTTTAATGCACAATACCTGATTTGGGTCTCATCCCATTCCAGGATCTCCCAGTACTTGCCAGCACTGGTATCTGACTGCCTGCTAGATGACAAAGAAGGAGATCTGTCAGAGTGCAGTGATTCTCTCTTCCCCTGCCTCCTTCCACCAGCACTGCTGCTCAAGGGCTGTGTGTGGATTCCGCTGTATGAGGAAAGATTACTCTCTTGTTTTTCAAATACTATATTAACTTGGAACTTATCTTGGAAATTAAAGTTTTAATGAACTGAGAGTCTCTAGAGAAAACAACACAAAAACACATTTTTTCTTCTTCATAAGCCAAAAGCACAATCACCCCCCACCAAAAAAATTTTTTTACTGATGGGCACGGGCTGTTTCCAGATCTTAGCTATTGTAAATTGTGCTGCTATGAACATAGAGGCATATATTCTTTCTGATTAGTGTTTTGGGATTCTTAGGATATATTCCTAGAATGGGATCACTGGGTCAAAAGGCAACTCCATTTTTAATTTTTTGAGGAACCTCCATACTGTTTTCCATAGTGGCTGCACCAGTCTGCATTCCCACCAGCAGTGCACTAGGGCTCCCCTTTCTCCACGCCCTTGCCAGCACATGTCGTTTGTTGATTTTTGGTGGCAGCCATTCTGACAAGTGTGAAGTGATACCTCATTGTGGTTTTAATTTGCATCTCTCTGATGATTAGCAACATTGAGCATTTTCCCATACGTCTCTTGGCCATCTGTGTGTCCTCTTTGGAGAAGTGTCTATTCAGGTCCTTTGCCCATTTTTGAATTGGATTGTTTGTCTTCCTCTTACTGAGTAGTATGAGTTCTTTGTACACTTTGGAAATTAGCCCCTTATCACATACATCCTTGGCAAATATGTTTTCCCAGACTGTGGGTGGAGGGGGAGAGATTAACCAAAGAATTTATATGCATATATTCACAACCCCAGGACATGGACAATGATGTGGAGAGGGACTGGGGAGGGGGTGGGAAGGGGTGGAATGGGTCATTGGTAAGAAAAAGGGACACCTGTAATATTTTCAACAAAAATTAATAAAAAAATAGAAAAGAAAAATTTCTTAAATTTATAATCTATAGATTTTCTGAGTCAATGCAGTTTAGTGGAAAGTAGTCTGGACAGAACAACCAGCTTCTTTCACTGGGTAAAAAAAACCACTGATTTACTGTGTGTCTATGAGCAGGTCATTTAACCTCTTTCAATGTCACCATTGTAATTAGAAAAATGCAAGGTTTGGACTAGGTGATTTCAAACATCCCTTCAGCACAAACATTTTTAAGAATCTTATCTATACTTGATTTTAACCTTAAAAACATTCATTTGAGAGCCCTTCTAAGTCCATAAACGCTATCTAATTTTTACAAAGACTGGTTCTCCTTTCTTAAGGAGCAATGTTGTAAAAATTGTTAAAATGTCCTTGTTATTTTTTTCAAGCCCAAATGTTTTTCAGGTTTTTCTCTTTTTTGAGGGTTGGGGTAGGACAGGTAATAAAATAACTTGGAACCTGCCTCTCCCTATTTTGGGGATAATCATAGTCATACAGAAAGAGATCAATTTGCTTCTTTTCAAATCTAGCTTTTTTTTTTTTTAATGATTGTCTTCTGACAATTTTCTTGAGTTCAGAGATTTAGAGGCATAAGAGGGCTTCTCAGAAGTGTTCACATGAACTGAAATGAGAAAATGTGAAATCCAAGATGTTGGAGGGGAAGATTTGTTTCTGAGTATTTCGTGAAAATAGCTTGTCATGAATTATTGACATTAAGGTAGTTGGTGGTGTGATCGAAGATAAAACAATGCCCCAAATATTTCCTCCAGAGTGACAGAAATGGCAACAAATACTAATTCTTTATGTCCAGGAATATCCTCTTTGAACAAGTAAACATCATATAGTCATGTATGTGGGGTTGTGTGTATGGTGTGTGCTTTGAAATTTTACTGGTCTGAATTGGTTAAATGCTTTATTTTCATTTCAACACCTAAATAAATTTGTTCTGTAACCTTGGTAGCAGCCACAGGTAAGTTATTTAGTTACTCTCTGGGGGAAGCAAAGTCCAAGGGAAAGGTCCATGTATCTTCAGCTGGTCAGTCTGCTGAGTGATAATCCTACTGCCTCCAACTTAAGAGTGCTGGTCACTGCTCACGAGATGCCCACTTCCTACTTCCCATTTTGGATGTGCTCCATCAGTTTTTTGAAGACACACTGAATTACAATAGAAATGCATGTAGTTTGTTCCTGAAAGATTTCTTAGGTCTCTCAACCCTTACTTGGGGGAGGGATGGCAATATGCTATCATGTTTCTCTTCCTTTCTAAAGACCATTTGTAACCTTTCCAATCCAGTGTCCCCCATTCTCAGGGACTGTTCCCTATGAAAATCAAGTCCAGATCACCAGTTTCTTCCTATGACTTAGAAATTCCCCCCTTCCCCAGACCTTTGAAGGTAAATTGAGATCAGGGACCTACATTATATTTTGTGTCTCCCACAGTCCTACACACACACACACACACACACACACACACACACACACACACACACACGATGTTAGGTAATTTATGTTTAAACATATAAATTACCTAATATCTAGTATTTTTCATTAACTGTGGTGATAATATTAGTTTCTATTGAGAGTTTTTATTTTTGTGTGCCTTCTTTTCTGTTGAGCATTTCACATGAATCATCTCATTTAGTTCTTCCATCAATTCTGTAAGGTTGCTATTAGAAATAATCCCCATTTTATAGATAGAAAAACCAAGGCTCATAGAGGTTACATTACTCATTTGAGTTAACACACATGCACATGTGTGCGCACATACTTACACATACACCATTGCCTCATGCCCAAGCCCTTCTCCTCTCAGGTTCTGCTGGCTCCATAAGCAGGAGGGAAGAAAGCTATTCTATTACTGTCTTCATGATGGGGCTGGAGTAAGTGTCTGCAGAGAAAGTAAATATTTCCAGTTTGATTTGCATCAGTTTTTCCCTGACGTACAAAATCAACCTACTATATTCCTATGCTTTCCTGACCACTAAAATGAGGTGTGGCACAGAGAGGAGGTAGACATGAGGGTGCTCAATTCATCCAGTCCAGATCTTAACTGAGATTTTTGAGATGGTGGGCAGGGGAGTGAGGAGGGGAGGGTGCATGTCTCCTGGGGAAATAGAACCAAGAAAGAGCTGGCTTTGGACAACCATGAGGTAGTGAGACAACTTGGCTGAAGCAAATCAGAGGGGTGGAGTGCTAAGCTACCTACCTCTCAACTTCACCTAGGTCCTATGGAACCTGCCTGCATTTGAAAGCTGAGTCATCACACTTTTGGTTATTGTTGCCATAGATTTAATTTGCCCCGTTCTAATGGAAAAGTTTTAATTGGAGCAAGCTGTGGAAATTCATGTTCTGCAAGACTGGAGACCTTACCTGTTTACAGTACTTGACTATATGGTCTTTCCACTGAGCATAGTTAAGCTAGTTCTTACAGAAGCCACTTATCTAATTAAATGAAAAGTGCACAGTAGGTAAAAATTAAGGTAGTTTCCAGTTGTACAGTCAAACTTTAATGGGGGGAAGGGAAAATGGTCTCACTGAGTTGTTGTATTTGCAAATTGGTGTCAAAACTGTGTTAATTGGGAGAAAAAAATAAGAAATTGCAACCTGCTTCCACAAGAAAAAAATAGACTCCATGAAGTTCACTTGAAAGCAAAGTGGAAAAGTATTTAAAATGAACTGTTTCAATAGAATTTTACTTATTTAATATAAGCATCCCAGATTTGAGACTTTTAGATTCCAATTATAATACAAATAATTTAATTCCACTAATGTTCTTACATTGGTTTCATTCTTTATTAAAAACAATGAATTATGTTAAATATTTTCAAAGATTTAATAGGAGCATGCTACTAAATTGTGATTTGAGTATGTGAAAAGAGAGAGCCACCCAGTGCCTGTCTCCAGAGAGAGTGACTTGGAGTTGCTTTGATATTTTCTCAAAATTATTCAGGATTTTATTTTTCCTTATAAAAACTTTGCCAAAACATTGCATTGTATATATCATCCAATTTGAGATTTATAAATATATATTTAAAGAGAAGACTATTGTCACCACTCAACCCTTTTGGGGGGGGGGTTACCTTACTGTATTAGTTTTTGATATGTACTTGGAAAATGTAAACTGATTTGTTATCGTATTTGCTTAAGCAAAATATAATTCAGAAGGCAAATCTACTGCTATTAAAGCAAAGGAAAACACATGCCATGTTACAATGTCAAACCGTAGTAGAATTACCCCATGTTTTGGATTATTTTGGTCACAGCTCTTCATAACTATGCTGGAATAGGGCCTCCTATCTCACCTGTTCTATCGCACTTTGGGACTCACTTAGGGAAACGCTTATCCGGTTGTTAGTTATCTATCCTGAGATGAAAGGAATTTCAGGGGAGGCAGTGGTAACATCTGAGCCAGTACTGCCTCCACAGCTCTGATAAAGAGACCTGTGAGTTTCTTTTCCCATTCTTCACCTCTCAGATGATTGTGGACAAAGCATGAAAAAAATATCAGCATTGCAGTATTCTGACTCTGAGCCCTTTTGTCCCTGGTGGTCAGAGTAATGACAGGAGTTTAGAAATGGAGATTTTGCCAAATTGTCTACAGCCTAAGGATAGCACGTCTTTGCAAATGCTTTTGAGGGTCTGGAATTAAAAGTAAAAAAACAGTAACTCTAAAAATACTGGGGTCAGACCTTTTCTAAGATGAGTTTGCCCTCACTAAGAAGCTTGTATAGTCAGCAATAGTCATACTGCTAGGATGATAAAGTTTAATTCTGAAAGACAGATAAAAATGATTTTTCCCAGTACAGCAGAATACAGTCTGACATAAAAAGAATGTTTTCCATGTGATATTAACAACAGGCTAGTGATGATTCAAGAAGGCTTGTATTCCTCCTTCTGCCCTCTGGCCGTCACCCACGCTCATCTCCATTGCTCATCTCAGAGCCCCATGGTATGAAGTATCGTTCGCTTCTCGCTAATAACACTCCTGTTCTTTCAGGTGAACAAGAACAAGTATCATCAGCTTCAGCACTGCCCCTGCTAGTCAGACTTACAGGCTCTTTGGACCAGCTGAGTGTTACGGGGACCATGATAACTTAACTCAATCCACTGGCTTATGGGAGGCCCAGCTGTTCATGACATCTGTTACCAGTGACAGAAAAAGGGAGACGCTGCTCTTCAGTTTTTAATCTTTCCCTTTCTCTGGATATTTGTCCTTCAGTATTCTCTTCAGCTTTAGGATCACAGCTGTGCCAGATTAATATTTTTTATTTTTTAAAAATTTTATTATTGCTTAAAATATTACAGATGTCCCTTTTTCTCCCCAATGACCCGTTCCACCCCATTCCTTCCCCCTCCCCAGTCCCTCTCCCCACCATTGTCCATGTCCTTGGGTTGTGTATATATGCACATAAATTCTTTGGTTACTCTCTCCCCCTCCACCCACCTGTGCCCCTCCATCCCTCTGACATTCGTCAGTCTCATCTATGCTTCCATGTCATTGAATCTATTCTGCTCGTCAGTTTATTAAGTTCTTTAGATTGCATGTATAAGCGAGATCATGTGATATTTTTCTTTCGCTGCCTGGCTTATTTCACTTAGCATAATATTCTCCAGGTCCAGCCATACTATCCCAAAGGGTACGAGATCCTTCTTCTTTCAGCTGCGTAGTATTCCATGGTGTAAATGGCCCACAGCTTTTTTATCCACTCACCTACTGATGGGCACTTGGGCTGTTTCCAGATCTTAGCTATTGTAAATTGTGCTGCTATGAACATCGGGGTACATATATCCTTTCTGATGAATGTTTCAGGATTCTTAGGATACATTCCTAGGAGTGGAATCACTGGGTCGAACGGCAGCTCCATTTTTAATTTTTTGAGGAACCTCCATACTATTTTCCATAGTGGCTGCACCAGTCTGCATTCCCACCAGCAGTGTACCAGGGTTTCCCCTTTCTCCACACCCTCACCAGCACATGTTGTTTGTTGATTTGTTGGTGGCAGCCATTCTGGCAGGTGTTTTTTAAAACATTCTCCCCCCACTATCTTCTCCACTTTGTCGTATAGATCATGCTCAATCATTCATCATTCAACCTCTGGGCTATCCAAGATTTAGCATCCTATAAACTCTTGCTAAAGAATCAGATGCATGTGTTCAATGTGTTCAAAAGGGATTTCATTGTCTGCCCTGTAAAGGGTATTCAATGATACCATAGAGGAATTAAGATCCTAGTGTTATGCCTCAGGGAATTTTCCCCCTCAAACCCTATTCTTAAGGAATTTGTAAATCTTTTGGAGGGATATGAAAAAGATGGTAGCTGCCTTTTTGGGGGTATAATTAGGTCATTTACTTTCTTTCTCCCTGTACTGGTAGAGTTTACTAATCCATTAGGCATGTTTCTTACTCTCTTCCAACATTCTCTATATTCTCTGTGCTTGTTAAGTCGGGGGATCTTAAAGTAGAGATGGATTCAAAGGTTTCTAAGTAATAAATACTAGCATGGAGAGGTTGTCTACCAGATCTTAAATTTCTTGATAAAGGAAACATTAATTTTTTTTTAATGTGTGATCTTCTCAATGCTGTTGTTTATATCTGCCTACAACTTCAAGTTGTCAGTGTTGTTTTGAATTGCAGTGACACCATCCAAATACATTGACACTCCACCCACTTGGTGCTAACCACTAACCGTGAGTATATTCTCTGAATGTCATTAGTAAAAATTAAGTCCAATTCATCAAATAAAATGTTGACAGAACAGCCTAGTTGAAAAAAAATCCAATGATAAATAGGAGATCTGCATTTACTGCGGACTAGTTGGCTGGTCACTGACGTGTTTCTCTATCCCTTACATTTTTCTAACATATAGTATGGGAATAATGAATTTTCCCTAGGGATCTTGGAAAAATTCTTATTCAAGTGTTTGCTGAGTATTTTTTATGGTGTATGGCACTATTCTAGAACCCAAGAAGGAAACCACTAAAAAGGTTGTTACTCTCTAGAAATCCAAGATCTACTTGAGGAAATATATTCCAATTAAGACACAGTAATACTTTTTAACCTCTTCAGAGCATTTTATAGTTTTCAAAGCTATTATATGTATGTATACAAAATTACATGCATATATATGTATTAATATTGTATAAGGATTAAATGAAACATAAATGTATGAAATTATTTATATATAAATGTATACATATATTTATTTATATATATGCTTGTATATACACATATTTGTGCATGTATTTATGATTTTTTGTTTAATCCTTAAAGCAATCCTGTGAGACAGAGCAATGACTCCACATTGTAGATGAAAACCCTGAGGCTACATGATATTAAGTAAAATTTCCAGTAAAACTAGAATTTAAGCACAGTTCTCTGGATTCTAAGCCCCGTGGCCTTTCTATTAGAGCATAAATTCTTTTCTTCAGCCAGTGTAAGGATGAGTCCCCAGAGCATAATATAGCAGGTAAATGCTGTGGAAGGCTTGCTCAGAGCCAGTGGGGCTTGCAGAGAACCTTGGACAGTTCAGAAGGAAAGTTAACCTCTGACAGGGAGAGAAGCATGCACTCAAGTTTGGAAAGTGACATATTGTGAAAGGAGAAATAATTTTACGCAGTGTTTTGAATGGAAGTAGTAAGATCTATTGGTTCTGTACATGGGCTGTGAACGTGGAGGGTGTGTGAGGTTAGATTTTTTCTGAAGGATTGAATGACATGAGTGAATATAACATAGTGTAGGATGAAATCAACACTTTAGGAAGATTAGGGGGGACTGAATGTGGACATGGAGTCAGAGAGGTGGGTTATAGGACTTTTGCAGCAATGGGAAAAGGTGACAAAGAAAAGCTGGATAGTAAGGGCCCCTTTGAAGGACTTGGTAATCCATCAGCTAGCCTATGTAAGGATTGGGATTCTAGCTCTACCACGGTCTAGTTTTGTGACCTGGACAAGTTGTTTATCTTCCCTAAGTCATAATTGTTCCTGCTTGATTGGTTTGTTTTGGAGGTAACTGAAACAGTTCACATAAAGCTAATCTCTTACCTCTAATAACAGTTACAAATGTAAAACTTCAGGAGGTGAGGGTTGTTTTTTAAAGATGACATATTGCATGAGAATGTTTTAATTCCTAGAGGGAACAATGCTCTATTAAACTGAGACACTATACTGTTTTTAGAAATAAGCAACCAGTACCTGCCTTCTCTGTGGACAAGATTTATTTTCATTTAGATGGACAGTTTCTACCAAAATGCAACATTAGTGACTCATGACACAGATAATAACACTGAGGAACACCTATGCACCTTACAAATCTTTAGAGGTGCATCATAGTAGAATAATAGTGTTTCATGCTTTTGTGCCAGTTCCTTCCGTTGGGATAACAAGATTTTGTCACTGTTGCAACCTTTAGATTTAGGAGGATAATTTGGGCCTTTATGGAGGTGACTTTAGACTCAGTGTTTGGCAGAGAGTAAGTGCCTTCCATTTGCTCAATGAACTGAAGCGTTTAAGCCCTATGCAAAGGCTGAGGATGTCTGTTGGGTGTGTCATAGACTGCATGGGGACAGCGTCAAACAAGAATAGGAAGGCTCCGCTCAGCCCACAGGGTCAGGATTTTAATGACTTTTAAAGAATTTGAATAGTCAAATCACTGTGGCAGATTTTCCTCTCAATATTTAAATGACAGTCAATTCCAGGAGCAATATTTTAAAAGTTCAAAAGGATGTAGAATTGCCGGGTGGAGCAGAAATCTTCTCTGGTCTCCAGAAGGAGGGACTGGAGTGACCACCCCAGCCCATTGCCGCAGCGGAAGCGCGCTCTGTTCAACCTCAGCACGAGCAGCCCGCTGCGTTTCACAGCCGCCCTCCTGTGGCTTCCCAAGGGCAGCTGCCCATAGAATATACCGGAAAAGGCCCTCAGACCTAAAAGTTCCTCCCTTCGAATTACTAACAACGATTGGGTCATCCTCTCTAGAAGAAATTCACGTGTTATATTTGCGTTGGTGTAGATTGATACGTCCTAGAATCATACTAGTTGGGAGATGCCCTGCACAGCATTGTCGCCCTTCCCTTCCAGTTGGGATAACAGAGCCTCAGCTTTGGAAGACTGTGCTCATTGCTTCGATCTTGTCTAGCACTGAGTCTTGGCTCTTGTCGGTGCCTAAAGAAAGCACCATAGCTGGCTGCTGCCGCCACTGCCACAGTCTGCCTTGAATGGGTGAGGTACAGGAAAATCTCATTGGGAGGGGCTGTGACTGGGAATCAGAAGGAGACGACAACCCTGAGCCAGGCTGTGTGGGCCGAAGAGAAAGCTGGGAAAGGAGGAAAGAATTGGTGTCCAATAAAAAGAGGGGTCTGCTAGAGAATGGGAGACTTCAGTGACTTCCTCATACTGTCTGAGACCATTTCTATCAAGACAGCATGTTTCAAAATGTTGGTTCCTTTCCACGTGGAGGTTTCCCACTAACAAATGCCACCCTAGGGTCAGGAGTAGGCTACTGTGTGCCTTTGGGCTTTTCTGTCCTTTGATTCTGAAAAACCTAAAATAATTTTGTACTGACCTAAAACTACTTTGGATGAGCTGTTTGTAAACATCCTATGATAATATATTTTGTATAATTAGTATATGTATATCTATGTGTATGCTATGCTGTATATGTACGTATAATTACAAATAAATTTATATTATTCATTTTATTATATATAAATCTATATTCTTACTATATACAGGGGTGGGGAAAAAGTAAGTTTACAGTTGTGAGTATGTGAAACAGAGCATTTTATGTATTATTTATTAATTATTGTATTATAACTGTAAACCTCCTTTTGCCTACCATTGTATATATTTATAGAGAAATATATATCTCTCTATAAATATATAGGTATATATTATTTATCTTTTTATTTTAAATGAAGAGAGAATTTTATTTCGTATGAGAAAGGCATCCAAAAATCACCAAATTTTGAAGGTACAAGTTTACTTTCCTTCTTTTACAGATAAAGAAACTGAGGGCCAGAAGAGTAGCGGAACTTGACCAAGGTCTTAGGAAAAGGCAGAACCTCACCTAAAACCCATGTTGCTTTCTCCAAGCCAGGACACCCTCCGCTACACTCCTGAATCTAGTATAGTAGCTCCTGGTGCTTGCGGAGGGGTGAGGCTGTGGGTCTTGACATTATACTCTAAGGGTAATTCTGAAGTGTCCCACCCCTAACTCTGACTTGATATCTATCATAGAAGGACCAAATAGAGGAATGTGAAGAAGTAATTGGCTTAGGGAATGTAACAAAACTTGAATGGGAAGTTACACAAGGTTAATTTGCCATTAAATGCAAATGAATGCGTGGTCTTACAGTTGTATATCCATAACTGTGATCCAGAAGAACTGTCCTACTGGTTCCCACCTAAAGAAATGGGTCTTTACGTTCTATGTTTTTACTATTAATTGAGACCACTAGTCTCTGCCGTGCTTTAAGGTTATGTTATAAGGGCAGGAGAAGCAGTCTGTGCTCAGTTGTGGACTCTTTTCAAAGATAACCCCCATGCATCCCTTTACCAGAGGCTGTGTTTGGGATGTCCTCCACGACAGGCAACCTGAGCATCCTACTGTTTGGATAACATTGCTGTGCAGAAAGGATCTTTTCTTTTCCCTAAATCTTTTTGCTTGAATCCAAGTTTCTTAACAATTGACTCATTTTTTTCCTCCTGCCCTTGCTCCCTCCTGTGAGCTGTTCTGGGAAAAACAGCAAATGAGTTTAACATTTGCAGTCAGTGGCTGGAGGCCACAAGACCAGGATACTTAACTTAATATGATACGGTTAGCTTTGTTTCAAATTAAAATTGGAACCAGTAATGTCTTAATTCTCTTGTCTAGACAATTGTCACGGCTGTAAATTACCATCATCATAGCCATTGAATGGTTTATAATGACCTTACCAAAACATTATTTGCCAATCCTATAAACTTTCTGAACAAGCTGTTTAGTTTATCATAATTAATCTATTAAGAGACGACATATACATCCTGCTTCCTCTCTCCAAAGTGACATTTGTAGATTCAATTCTTTTCTCATTGTTAATGCTACACTGTGAACGCAGTGCTGATCTAATTCGGTTCTCTGTCTGTCTGCAACAAATTTAATCAGAAAAGTCATTATCCAAATGTGATGTTCTTCTTTCTGTGTTTGAGACAGTAGCCTCTGTACGTTCTTGGTGCTGTTCCTCTTATGTGATTAACAGCTGTTTACACATATTTTGTTCCAGGCAGGGATGGTAGTGTAATGCACAGGCTACTAAAAATTGCGCAAAAAATGAATTTCAGTGAGCTCTTTTCAAACAAGAACTTTAAGAGTTCAGTGTTCAGGGGATAGGCTTGTATACCTAAAGGCTTGTATTTGGGTATATACGCATAGCCTTTAAACCAATCTGAGTACCAAACCAGTCCACCTTAGAAGTGTGGGGCAGCTAACTATGTAGTTAAAAGCTCAGCTAATATCTAAACTGCCCATGCCATGCTCTTGTGGGGGGGGGGGAGAGGGGGGGGATGAGGGGAGGGTGCAGGAGATTAAGGTAATAAAGAGGGAGAGCAGATGCTAAAAGGCACCAAGAAAATGTCTGAAATCCTGGTTTCAGGATTCAGTTCCTCTAGTCATCTGCAAGGAATGTTCTGTCCTTTCTGCCTGGGGAACTCGGAATCATCCTTTGTGTTAACCCCCTTCCTTCACCAAAGCACCTGGTGCACAGCTCTCTCCATTGAACCTTCTGTTATTTGATGATGATTATTTGTCTACTTGTCTGTTTATAGCAGTAAAATGTGATCTCAAGAGTAGGGGTGTTATCACTGCTAGTGGCCAAGAAATTAAAGGATCTGGGATTGAATTCTAATTTTGCTGCTTTTTCTCCTATTGGGGTAATTTTTAGCAAGCTTCCTTGCTACCCTAAGCTTGATTTTCTTCATCTGAAAATCAGGGGTAAAAATCGTATCTGCTTCATAGGGTTTCTGTAAAGGTTATGGAATCTTGACTATGATCATTACTATTATTATTATCATATTCCTACGAATGTTCTTATAAAATGCAATTATACAACACAATTTTTTTCAACAGATTACTTTTTCTCCTTATCAATCAATCTTTCAGTTCCTCCCCCACCCTTTTTTTTTTTTTTACAAATATATAAATTACATGCCATAAAATTAACCCTCTCAAAAGTATAAGATTCAGTGGCATTTTCTGTATTCACAGAGTTATGCAAATACCCTAATTCCAGAATTTTTTTTATCATTCCAAAAAGAAACCCTTTCTTCATTAGAAGTCACCCTCTATCCCCTTGTTTGTTCCTCCAGCCCATGTCAACCATGAATACTACCTTCCGTCTGCATTTGCCTACAGTGGACATTGCACGTTAATGGAATCATGCAATAGGTGGTCTTTTCTGCCTGATTTCTTTCACTTAGCATAGTGTTTTCAAGGTTCATCCATATTGTACGGGGTATAAATATTCCATTCCTTTTTATGGCTGAGTAGTATTGCTTCATATAGATACACTACATTTTGCTTAGCTATTCATCAATTGATGGACATTTGACTTTTTTCTATACTTTGTCTATTATGAATAATGCAGTTATAGCCATTTACATATGTTTTGTGTGGACATATGTTTTTAATAATCTTGGGTGTAAACTTAGAGTGGAATTGTTGAAACATATGGGAAACTCCATGTTAAAGATTTAGAGGCGTTGTCACACTGTGTTCCAAGGTGGCTGCCCCATTTATATATTCCCAACAGCAGTGTATGCAGATTTCTATTTCTCCACATTCTTGCCAATAATTGTTACTGTTTGCCTTTTTGATTATAGATATCCTAATGGTGTAAAATGGTAAACTGTGGTTTTGATTTGCATTTGCCTAATACCTAATGATGTTGAGCTTCTTTTCATTTGCTTATTATTTCTATATCTTCCTTGGTGAAATGTCTAGAATTTAAATAATTTGCTTATTTTTTACTTAGGTCATCTGTCTTTTTATTGTTGAGGTGTAAGTGTTCTTAATATATTCTTGATTACATGACCATTACAGATAAACAACTTGCAAATATTTTCTTCTATTCCATAGAAGACGTGTTTTTTTTTCACTTTCAGGATGGTATTCTTTGACACATAAAGGTATTCAATTTTGATGAAGTTCAACTTAATTTCTTCTCAAAAGCTAGTGCTTTTGGTGTCATATCTTAGAAACTACTGCTCAATCTAACGTCATGAAAAGAAACCCTGTATGTGTTCTTTTAAGAGATTTATAGTTTTAACTCCTTACATTTAGGTCTTTCATGAATTTTGAGTTAATTTTTGGATATGGTGTGAGGTAGGGGATCCAAAGTCATTTTCCTGCATATGGATATCAGTTCTTCAAGGACCATATATTGAAAAGACTGTTCATTCATCTTTGAATTTCCTGGGTACCCTTGTCAAAATCAATTGACCATAAATGTTAAGAATTTTTTTTTCTGGGTGCTCAATTTTATTCCATTGTTAGATGGAATATGTCTTTTCTTATGCCAGTACCACAATATCATGATTACTTTAGCTTTGTAGTAAATTTTGAAATTGAGAAAGATAAAGTCCTCCAACTATATTTGCCTTTTACAAAATTATGTTGGCTCTTTTTGAGTCTGCATTTCCTATGATTTTAAGATAAGCTTCTCAATTTGTGCCAGGAAACCAAATAGGATTTTGATAGGGATTGTTTTGAATCTGTAGATCAGTTTGAGAAGTATTGCAATCTTAATAATATTAAGTCTGATTCTTGAAAGTGAAATGTCCTTCTATTTATTGTCTTCTTTAATTTCTTTCAATCATGTATATTTTAGTATTCAAGTCTTACACTTCATTTAACTATATTCCTAAGTAGTTGATTACTTTTGATTCTATTATAAATGAAATTGTTTTGTTAATTGTATTTTTGTAGTGTTCATTGATAATGTGTAGAATCACATTTTATTTTTAATATGGGTCTTGCACCCTGCAACCTTGCTGAACTTGTTGTTAGTTTTCATCAATTTTTAGTTGAGTCTTTAGGATTTTCTCTGTATAAGATTATGTCTTCTGTGAATAGAAATAGTTTCTTTCTTCTTAATCTAATGCCTTTTATTTCTTTTTCTTGCCTAACTGCACTGTCTAGAACCTCCAGTACAATGCTGAATAGAAGTGGTGAGAGTAGATATCCTTCGTTTGATCCTTACCTTTGGGGGAAAGCTTTCAGTCTGTCACCATTAACGATGATGTTGATTGTGGATTGTTCATAGATGCCCTTTTTCAGGCTGAGGAATTTTCTTTCTATTCCTAATTCATAAGGTATATTGGTCTGTAATTTAATTTTTTATGCTGTCTTTTTCGTTTTGTTTTGCTATGGGAGTAACACTAACTTTCTAGGATGAATTGGGAAGTGTTCATTCTTTACTATATTTTTGGAAGTATTTATAAAATGTTTAGTTAATTCTTCTTGAAATATTTGGTGGAATTCACCAGGGAAGCCATTTGAGCCGGGGATTCTTTGTGGACAGTTTTTAAAACTTTTTATTACCAATTCAATTAAATGATTGTTCATTTCATTCATTCTGGTTTTCTTTCTTTTTGAGTCAGTTTGAATAGTTGTATGTTTCTAGGATTTGCCTATTTCATCTAGGTTAACTAATTGTTAGCATACAATTGTTCATAGTATTGCCTTATAATATATTATGTTTCTGTAAGGCCAGTAGTATTACTCCTTCTTTCATTAATGGTTATAGTAATTGAGTCTCCTCTCTCCCTCCCTCTCTCCCCACCTACTCCTAGGTTAGTCTGGTGGTTTTTCAATGAACCAACATTTGGTTTTGTCAATTTTCTCTACTATTTCTACTCTCTATTTCATTTATTTCCATTTTATTCTTTATTCATTATTTTTTCTTACATGTTGGATATACTTTGCTTTCCTTTTTATAATTTCTTAAAGTAGAAGATTAGGTTTTTGCTCTAAGATGTTTCTTCATTTTAATAAGGGCATTTACAGGTAAAATTTTCAATCTAATGGTTTATTTAGCTAAATATTATGAGTTTTGGTGTGTTTATGTTCATTTTCAATTATCTAAAATTATTTTCTAATTTGTAATTTCTTTTTTGAGTCAACGGTTATTTAGGAATGTGTTTTTAAATTACTACATATTTATGATTTCCAAAATTCCTTCTGTTATTAATTTCTAACTTCATACCATTGTGATGAGATAACATATTTCATATCAATCCTTTTAAAGATATTGAAACTTGTTTTATGGCCTAATAGATGGTCTATCCTGGGGAATATTCCTTGTGAACTGTGAAAGAAAACAGGGGAAAATAGTTTCCTTTTATCTTTTTTCTTTTTATGGTAGTTAATTTAGCTTTATGTCCTTTTTGAGCTTAAAGATAATGCATATGCTTGTAAAAAATTTGGAAAAGTATGAAGAATCAAGAATTATGTACTCATAATTCCAACAATAGTAATTTCTTGGTGTATTTCTCAATACATTTTTAGCTTACATGAGAGCTGATGTTTCCTTTACTTGGCATTTTAAATATTATTGAATTCCCCTGTGTTATTGAAAAGCCTTCATTTTTAATGGCTACAAAGTATTCTACCATATGGTTATAATCTGGCTTTTTAAAGCACCCTAATATTGAACGCTTAGGAGATTTTCAGTTTCTCAGTGTTGTGCCACACTTCTGTACATAACTTTTTTTGTGGGCAGTTTGGCTTATCTTCTTATAACTACCTTATGGTAGTTTCTAAGAAAAAGTAACAGGTCAAAAGTGTAAACATTCTAAATTATTTTGATAAGTATCACTGATTGCTTTTAGACTCATACCAGTTTATACTGCCATCAGCAATATCTGAATGCATCTAATTCACTGGGCTCTCAGCTGCATTAATATTCTTGTTAATTCTTTGTTCATTTGATAGACAAATGTTGCATCACATTGATTTAATTTGCATTATTAAAAAGGATGCACCATTTGTTTTGCTCATATTTACTAACCATTTATCTTCTTTCTCCTTTTGAAAACTGTCCAAATCATCGTCTTACCTTTTTCATCATTATTTATCACCATTTTAACTGAGAAAAACACAATTTAAAAAAAATCTTTATTGTTGTAAGTATTACAGATATCCCCCCTTTCCCCTCCATTGATCCCCTACACCCCGTATTCCCCACATCCCCAGGCCTTCCCCACACCATTGTCTGTGTTTGTTTCAATCATAGAGTTTGAGAGCCTAAATGAGCATGGTTCAGCTCCTCACTATACAAAAGAGTCTAGATGGACTGATAGCCGCTCACTATCCATGTGAGTTTAGGGGCTGGACCATGATCTCTTGGATTAATTCCTGGCATGTGCTACATGCTTCCTGCCTGTCCTTATTGCTCCTTTCACCCTTCATTTTACTTGTTCCCTCCCTCTCCTCCTCGCATTTTCCTCACCATGTTGTTTTCTCCTCAGTTTAAAATTTTTGACATCCTTGTAGTATACTGGGACTAGCAGGCTTGTGCGTGTCTCTGGACATAGAAGTCGATTCTTTGCCTTTGTTCCAGGCTGTCCAGTGTGCCCTTCCCTTACGTGTTTTCATGGCCCAGGACAGTTCTACCGTGTGTTCATATAAAGTGCCTGTGTGTATAGCAGGGGCCCCTTTGAGACAGAACCTAGTTAGTGAAAAAGTCCTACACAACTGTGCAAAGAAGCAGTGTTTTCATTATATATTTTTTACATTTACTTTGGCTTCTTCAAAAATGTTCATGGTGGTTAAATTTTACTGAACACCTTCTATGTTAAACCAGCTGGGCTTCCGTGTGCTCTCAGTCAGTCCTCAGAGCAATGCCACGGAGACGCTGTGCTCCTTATTTAACTCTAAGCTCTAGAAAACTGTCGCCCACCTGTGCTGGACTGTTTTCCCACTGTCACATAGCTGCTAAGGACAGTGCATTCAAATCTAAGTCTGGCTGATTCTGAAGTCCATGCACGGCCTCTCTGCTGTATTTCTTGAACTACCTGGCAGTGGGTGGGGACATCTCAGCTTGTGCCTGTTCTCTGCTAATGTGGCACTCAGACCAACTCATGCGGGATGGCGTGGGGTGAGGAGGGAGGGAAGCAAATGTCAAATGCACCTTCTATTCTGCCAGTGAATGGCTGAGTTCACTGAAGAACAGGGGCAAGTCTGGATTTCCTGTTCCCAGCACAGGGCAGGCACTAACAACTGAGTGAAAGATGCTTTTCTTTAACCTACTATCTTCTCTCAAATGAAAGCAGGGTTCACTAGTCTGTAGGGCAGGGACAAACTGGCAGTGCTCATGAACCCTTTCTTAGTCACTCAGCCTGTCTTCCTCAGTCTATCTGTGCCTCTTAACTCCCAGCTCTTCAAAATGAGGCTAGCAAGCTCCAAATAATGTGATTAAGATGAATAAGTTTTTGAACTCTTTGAACAGATGATTAATAAGCAAAATTAGTGTTTTATTTAACTTTACTGATTATCTAATTTGTAATTTCTGAATTCTGAAGCAATCTTTAGGGGAATGAATTATGAACATATTATAGGTGAGTCTCATTATTCAAATAAAATATTTATTATTTCTCCAGTCTTGCATATTTCTAAAAATCACGTGGCTTTTATATAGTGTTTGCATAGCACCAGTGCAACAAAACTACTTGCAATCAGGAATGGTGCTATCTATCCAACTCTCTGTGTCAAGTGGGCTTGCACGTGCCTCTGGGAAAAAAAAAGAATACTCTGACCCTTGACTCATGTTTGCTGTGCCAACTGCACTATGTGGCACATTACAAACTGCACAAATGAATTTTTAAAATGAATAACTATAGCTGGCTGGTGTGGCTCAGTGGTTGATCATCGACCCAGGTATCAGGAGGTCACGGTTCCATTCCCAGTCAGGGCGCATGCCTGGGTTGCAGGCTCGATCCCCAGCAGGGGGCATGCAGGGGGCCGCTGATCAATGATGTTTCTCTCTCATCGATCTTTCTCTCTCTCTCTCCTCTCCCTTCCTCTTTCTCTAAAAATCAATAAAAGACATAATTTTAAAAATGAATAGTTATAGTAACAGTGACTATGTTTCTTATAATTATTTTTGAGGTCTACAATTATGCAACTCTATACAATAAATCTGCATCTCTAATCTGAACTTCAGTACACTATTCAGCAAGAAATATTGAACAATGAATCATCTATATTTTATTTACAAGAAACTTGAAACTTGCTAACACTGAAAACTAGGGGTCAGCAAACTGTCTGTGCAGAGCCAGATCAAGAATATTTTAGACTTTGTGGGCAAAGATGAAAATTCAAAGGCATTATGTAGGTACTTACATAACAAGAGACAACACCAAGTTGCACAACATTTTATGAAAGTCTAATAATAATAACAACAGTTGAGTAAAAAATTTTATGATACAATATTATTGTGTTAGTTTTCTTTTGCAAGCATAACAAATTATCAAACACCCGGTGGCTTAAGCAATACAAATTCATTATCCTGCTGTTCTGGAAGTCAGAGGTCCAACACAGGTCTCACTGGGCTGAAACCAAGGTGCTGGCAGGGCTGTGTTCACTCTGGAGGCTGTACTATAGAATCGGTTTTCTTGCCTTTTCCAGCTTCTAGAGGTTGCCTGCATTATTTAGCTCATGGCCCCGTTCCTCCACCTCCAGCACCAGCAGCATAGCGTGTCTCTAACCGTGCTTCCATGGTCACATTTTTTTCTGCTTACACACCTTGAAAAGGTTTTCCACTCTAAGGATCCATGTGATTATGTTGGGTCCTCCTGGATAATGCAGGATGATCTTCCCATCCGAGGTCCATGAATTAGTTTCCTGGGACTGATGTAACAGAGTATCACGAATGGGTGGTTGAAACAACAAATTTATTCTTTCAGTGGTGGAGGCTAAAATTCCAAAATCAGTTTGTCAGCAGGGCCATGTTCCCTTTGAGCCTCTACAGAAAATCCTTCCTTGCCTCTTCCTAGCTACTGGTGGTGGCCATCAGTCCTTGGTGTTCCTTGGTTTGCATCATTTCAGTATCTACTTCTGTCATCTGATGGTGTTCTCACTGTGTGTCTCTGCCTCTTCTGTCTTCTTCTAAGGGCACTAGTTATATTGGATTAGGTCTCACTCTAATGACCACCTCTTAACTTGATTACACCTGCAAAGACCCTATTTCAAATAAGGTCATATTTACAGATAATGGGGATTAAAACTTCAACATATCTTTTTGGGGACATGATTCAACCCATAATAGCCCATGACCTTAATTACATCTGCAAGTCCCTTTTACTTTGTAAAGGAAAATATTTACAGATTCTGTGACTAGGGCATGGACATTTTGGGGGACCATTATTCTGCCTGCCACACCTACTGATAAGAACAGTAAAATTCTTTCCCTTGGGAAGTAACATTTGGTTTAATTGGGATTTAAAATTAGTGTTTTGTAATATCAAATTGATTGCAAATCTGGAAAAAGCATTCTGAGCTATGAGTCATACAGAAATAGGTAGAGTTGCATTTGGTTAGCAGGCTCTAGTTTGCTGACTCTTATCTTAAACAAAATGTTATTTAGACCAAAACCTTTGAGAGTGTTACTAAAAATACCATTTAGTGTAATGATAATCTTGATTTGAAAAATATATTACAAATTCTAGTCCTAGTCTGGCTGGAAGACATATGTGGGAGTGACCACATAGTAAAACGGGCCCTTCTGAGTAGTTTGAACAAAATTTCCAAATTTAGGATGTTTAATATTTATCATTGATTTATTTCAATGTAATGCAAATATCCTACCACCTGTGAATACAAGGGTGGGCAAAAGTAGATTAATAATAATAATAAATAATATAATAATAAATAAATAAATAATAATGCAAGAATAAACTGTGTTTTGCATACTCACAACTGTAAACTTACTTTGCCAATCCCAGTATTTCTCCCAGATAATATGTATAATTCAGCAAAGAATTTCATATATTACCTACATTCTTCTCAGACAATTACTACTAAGCAGGATAATATGACCAAGCTTCTCACTTAGGAAAAAGACTACCTAATTCATTTTAATTGGTATTGAAAAACTTCAATATTTGAGCAGAATTACAACATGGGAATGATGGTAAAAAATCCTAATTGATGTGTATATGTCAAAAAGAAAAGCATCATCAATTTCAAATAGTGTGTTTTTCAAATAAGGAAATTATATCTGTTGACATTTAATTGGCCAGCCCTTGGTTCTGCTGTGGAAGTCAATGTTGAATAACCTTTCTCTCAATAGATTTCCATGGGAATTCTGTAACCTTTTGCCAAAAACATATTTGTGTTTTCTTTGCATTAGTAATAAAATGGGAAGTTAGGAAGGTTTATTTTGGATGGGAAATATTAGGTAAAGGTGTGGAATGATCATATTTATAAATCTGATCATGTTTCATTGGCACATATGTTTTTGAATCTACATGACATAAAGACATGAACCAATCATTAAGGTATTTGGAAAGGGGATATGAGAGCTGTGGTTTGCTGGTCTGCTCGATCTTGTTCATAAGTCTTTCTTGAGAGAGGAATTATATTCTTCAAAAATTTGGTTTTGTATTTGGACTCTTAAATTTATTATTTCGTTTTACTCTTATGAGTTATCACAGAAAGTGATGAAGAACATGGCCTTTGGAACCAGACTGCTGGGTTTAAATCTGAGATCTACTATTGCCTAGCAGGTCACTTAACCTCTTTAAGTCTTGATTTACTTCCCTGTGAAATGGGTAGAAAGATAGTATGTAAGTATAAAGTGCTTAGGAGCGTGCCTGGCATGCAATAACTTATATAAGTTCCCTTTGCTTGATTATTATTATCATTAATTGTGGTAGTTTAATCATAGTAACAATAGTTAGTAGTGTGGTGATGGTGGTGATACTAGCACAATGCCCTTTATTAATGAACAGACCTGTTAAGAAACATGGAAGGTGAGGGCTATCTTAAGATTATGCAGTCCCCAAATCATTAAGCATGCATTAGGTAGCTTGAGAGACCCTGGCTTAGCATGGAAACACTTGGAGGAAGCCTGCTGGACAAAGAGGGCAGGCCGTCATCGGCACCATTGTGGGTGCCAGAAGCATGCTGGGTGGCAGAAGAGGCAGATATGGGGCATCCTGGCCGTCACTGGGACAGCACGGATCCTTGGGGCAAACTGGATATTTGTCCATGGTACCCCTATTTCTCTACCACTTGCTGTAGACCAGGAGAAAGTGGGCAGTTCATGTTACAGACCCTCTGCTCTTCTGTTTGACGTGTGGTCACACTGCTACCATAGGCTGCATTACTGAATTCCCTTCTTCAGGCTACATTTGGGATTTATTTCAGCTTTCCTTTCTTCTTTATTTCTTTTTTAATGTCCTCCTATCACATGTTTTTTTTATTATCTCTTCTCATCACTTCTTGTTGTTGACATTATATCAAGTCCCCAAGAGATACATAGCTCCATGATTACAAAAAGTGAATTAGATAAAATATTTGCATTTGAGTTTAAACGATAATGGTCAATGCAATTTAAAATTAAAGTTAGAGTAAGTAATGGGTGAAGTATTCAGTAGTTATATTGGAGAGCTGGGGTTTCAGTAAAATTGGTGACTCAAATCCACAAAGTCTGTTTTTAGGCAAAAATTGGGGCAATGTTTTACACTCTGAGAGGATTATAATTCAATTTGCAGAGTTTTGGTTTTCCAACCTACTGATCCATAATAGTGCCTCTGTAATCACCACTAGCAGTTGCTACCTTTCCACAGTTATTACTTTACTCTCTCATCAACCTAAGCAAAGAAGTGGCATTGGGCTTTGTGTGTCCTAGAAGCCAAGACTCTGGGCCAGGGAAGGGGCTGAGTTAGCCAAGATACCAGGGAAGCCAGAAAAGCTGGTCAAAGAGACTTTGGCCCTATATTTGTGCTGGAGGTGAGGGTGTGATATTGAAGGATTGCTGATTTAGGATGTCCATGTGAGGTGTGAGGCGTACTGTCAGGGGAGGCTAATGGTGTGAACTGAGAGACAGGTGCTGTGTGCTGGAAGTGATGGATCAATATCATGGCTTGTGTTATTTTCATGTATGCTTATTGGGGATATGATTAAATACCTATTTTCTTTAATAACAGATTTAATGGAGTATAGTAATATCAGCTTTCATGTAGAAATTAGGAGATGAAAGACACCTGTTTTCTAAGATGGCAGGTTTTTTTTTTCTTTTTAAGTTCTTCTGTATCATACTTGTCTTGAATAGCTATTGGTGTTATACTCCCCTTTGTACGAATGTGGGATTTCAATGAACCATAAGGTTCCTGAGAAATCACTCAAGCAGACATTGAGAACTTTGCATTTTTCCCTGTAAATAATTTGCTGACAAAACAGGTTAGGATAGATTTGGTGCATAAACACCAGCAGATTGGAAAGAAGGAGCAATGCAGAAAAGGAATGATATTTTTGAAAAGTAAAGTCCCTGTGGCACATATTAATTTAAAAACTAATGATTTTCCTTGAGAAAAAGAAAGGAGCACTAAGTATTATTCTTTCAGTAAAATGAGGAGCTTGCAGTCTAGAGAATGACGACACACCAGGAATCCCGCGAAAGGACACTAGGACTAAAACCATTTGACATCATTCGAACGCCCTGTCAGACAGTGCGGGGCTTTCTGAGGGAGCCAGCTACCTAGACGCAAGGCCCCCCTGTCTTCTCTATACCATCAATGAAGGGACAATACATCCATTTTATGGAAATTTTGAATCTTTCAAATTAATTTGTTTTATTTTTGAACTCTTAAGTTCTATGAAGACATATTTCCCACTGGAGCACTCCCCTTAGTAAGAATCAGTGGGCATGCTTTGGATTTGAGCTAAGAAGATCCAAGTATCTGTACATGCTTCACCATGCAACCATTCATTCACAACTCAATTATTGTCCCATTGCTGTTCTTATGAAGCAGTAGATGCCTTCTCACAGCTGACTCTTCCTTTTCTAAGACTGAAATAGAAACAGCACACGGTCAACAATGATTTAAAAATGAGGGAACAATTAATTCATTACAGATTTGTGCAACTATTTAAAAAATCCATGTCCACATTGCCTCAAATATTATGTTTTTATTCCCAATTTATCCTTTATTTTTGAAGAATGCTTTGAATTAAGGAGATTCAAGTTGATAAAATATTGTCCAGGGCTCATGTGCAGCTGATCTGCCCCAGTTTCGCTGTCCTAGTACTTCACAGCCAGCAGAAGGCCTGTTTGATTTCTGTGCCTACCTGTTGGTAAATACATTATCACCCATGCTTGGTAACTGACCTGACAAAGGCCAAGAAGCTTGCCTGATGGTGCTTCCAGGTTACGTGCTAGGTCACTTAGGTGTGCCTCTCTAATTTTACTTCATAGTTGTAAGATGATCCCTAGTTCCAGGCAAAAAGTACAAGTGTATTGGAGGAGAAAATGCCTATTTTGTGTGAACAAATAAGGGCCTGTCATACTGACACTCTTCAGTGTGGGTTAAACACATTGAGAGAGGTGTGAAGAGAAGCTGAGCTTGCAGGGCAGCAGCCCCTGCGCTTCCTTAAGACTTGAGGTTATTCAAGGGCAGAGTGACAGGAAGACTAAACAAAGTCCTATCAGGAGGCTTTGGAACATTTTTTCAGAATGACTGACCAAAGCCTCCAGCTGATTCAGATTCAGGTACCAGGGGAGTGTGAATGCATGGTACCATGTTACTGAACTAGACACTAAGCTACCCTCAACTCTCCTGTTTGTTTGTTTGTTTTTTAAATAAAAATGTCCCAATTTTATCTCTTAAAATCTAAACTTCCTATTTTTGTGCCTACCCCACCCCCACCTCTAACAACCCTCTAAAAGTCTGTAATCATGGGCACCCTAATAAAAACAGTACTGAAGGAAGATCATTCCAAGCTAGACAGGGGAGAGGCTGTGTTATTTGAGTAGAACAGATTTGTTTAAAATCACTTGTAAAAATTGATTTAATTTTTGCATTTTTACCCTGATATTTGATATACATATTTTATCATAATGTTTTAGAAACATATAGGTTTAAGTAATAAGGTAAATACACAGTTATACTTCTTTGCAAAATTTATTTTGAAATCTTTTGAAATATACAGTACAGCAAAAAAATCAACAACCTCAAATCAGAAAACTGAGAGTTTGTGTTTTAAATTATTAAAGAATAGCTGGAGGGTGGACAATGTCTAGTTATCAATATACAGGGATATCTTGTGATGCCTTTTAAGAAAGGATAACTCTTATCAAAGACATATTAAGAATGTTTTACTAACTGGCAACATAAATCATTTTCAATAGGGATATTTTTTTATTCAATAACACAATTATTTTCAGAATAAAATAAGCAACTTTCTTTTGCAAAACTACTTGTTTTTTGCAATGATTTTATCCATTTTATACAAATAGTTAAATATTATTTAGCAAGATTAAAATGAGAATCAAAAGACATTAAGGTTTGCTGTTTTTATTTTCTTCTGTTTACTCATATGCTAAAAATGAAGGTTACCTTTTTGGTCTCTCCCTGGAAAAGTTTTTCAAACAAGGAAAAATTAATTTGAAGCAAGAAACTTTCTTTTATACCTAGATGAAGAGTCTGATGTTAAAAACTGCACCATTATTTGCCATTTCTGATGAATTTAAGTGTTTCACTGTCTGGTGTCTTGAAAACACTCTTAGCAGATCTTTCTTGAATGCTTCTCCATGCAGTCATTCATTCATCCATCCATCAACTCAATCATTGTTCCATTGCTGTTCTTGGGAGGTGGTGTCTTGCTTAAAGCTGATTTTACCTCTTTTAAGACTGATATTGGAACATTACATGGAAAACACTAGTCTGAAAATGAGGGGTTTATTAATACATTACATCTTTGTGCAAGTATTTTTTAAAGTGCCTGTGTCCACATTGCCTCCAACATTATATATTTATATACCCGGTTTATGCTTATCTTTAAGATATAGCATGCTGTGATTTGATATCATCCTATAGTTTCATTTTTATTAAAACAACGTTAAGAAAACTAGTTATTTAAAAAAATTCCTACATGCGTTTTTAACATTTTTTAATTGTTATTTTATTTTTCCATCACCACTTATTCCACCTATGCCTTCTTCCACCTCCACCCAGCCCCTGCCTCCCTGCAATCACCACATTGTTGCCCATGTCCATGAGTTCTTTCTTTCTTTTTTTCTTTTTTGCTCAATCTCAGCACTCCACCCCCCTCCCAGAGCTGTCACTCTGCTTTCTATCTATGAACCTATCTCTATTTTGCTTGTTAGTTCAGTTTGTTCATTGTTCTTGATTTCAATACAATTTTTTTGTAATTTACTATGCTCTGTGAATTACTCACAAGAAGCCTTTTTCAAGAGAAATGGTTAAAATGTAGATGCAGATAATCCAGAAGTTAGAGCAGAACAAGTATTATAAGATGCAGATGTGCATTAGCTATGAGGAGCTTAGGAGAGAAACAGTCCGTACTTCCTGCCATTCCAGAAGGCTTCCCTTGGGTTTCCATGGTCTGGAAGAACGTAATGCTGAGCAGATGAATTTCACTGAAGGTTTTTTGTTTTATTTTCTAAAAACATACAATTGCTAAGGAACTTCTTAGTGCACCTGTGGTTTAATGATAACAAAAGCTGCCTTATGTTCTTGGTCACTGCAGGTCTTTTACTGAACTGAAATATTGAATTGATTATAAAAAATTATTGTGAAAGAAGATATATTTAGAAAATTCATACGGTGCTTCTTCTGCTGCATTTGTCTGCAGGTGGCTTTACCCCTGTTAGGCCATGAGAGCCATTTGCTTGGGTGGAGGGCACAAGCGGTGGCATTGCTATAAGGCGAGGAGGAGGAGATGACAGTGACAACAATAATAGCAGCAATGGGAAGAAAAAAGAGAAGAGCCAGTCTTTCTTATAATAAGATTCCTGTGTCTTCATCAAGATAATAGATATGAGAGCCAGGGTTTACTGAAAAAGTAAGGTCTGATCTAAGTACCCGCACCTCCTCCCCTAACTTACCAGGAGCCGGCTATGTCATAGACATTTAGGAAGCTCGGGGAGAGAGAAGGGCATGCCGAGAAGGGAAGGCAAGTCCTAGCTCTGCTTCCAGCCTGGCCTGCTGCTACAGGATGAGTGGGCCAAGGATTTTCCCGGCCCCTTCATGACACTGCGGCAGCCACACACCCACAGGAGCATTGCCTTCTATGGTCGTGCTGTTCAGTTTGGCAGCCAATAGCCACCTGTGGCCCAATAAATTTAAATTTAAATGAAAAGACTTCAGCTCCTTAGTCTCACTAGCCACACTTCACGTGCTCAATAGCTAGGTTGAGGCTAATGGTTACTGTGCCGGATGACGCGGCTCTAGAACATTTCCGTCACTGCAGGGAGTTCTACTGGATGGCACCTGCCTGAAGCTCCCACAGTGCAGCTGAGTGTCTGAAAAGATTCCTCTTCTTGGCTGGGACAAAATTTACCTCATTAGATTACTTTTGATTGGGGTTTTGAAAGCAGGGTTAGATCAGTTAATAGAGAATAAGAAAAACTATATATATATTCAAAATGTACATAGTTAAAACATATTTATTTTAAATACGTATAGGAAAAATTAATTTGAAGCAAGAAACTTTCTTTTATACCTAGATGAAGAGTCTGATGTTAAAAACTACATCATTTGTCATTTCTGATGAATTTAAGTGGTTTAAATATATACCTGTAATTGCATTGATGCCATATTCCCCCACACTTTGGAGGGCTTATCATCAAATAAGTGCTCATTGTTTCTAAAAATAATAAAATGAAAGCAATTTCTGGCTCCCTTTTACACAGCCCCCCCCCCCCCCCCCCGTGATAAAGAAGGCAGATGCTTTTTTCCATGAAAGCAAATGTATCACATTTTCCTTTTTTCTGTCACTCATCTGGGCTATCTCAGTGCAGCAGTAGGGTGATAGCTGTTCATCATTCAGGTTCATTTTCAGTTGCGAATATTTCCACTGCCAGATTAAACACTGTAATTTTGCACATGTTCCTTTGGACTCAGTATAATTCTCATAGGCGAGAACAGCAGTGATTATTAGAGCTGACGCCTCTAGTTCAACATTTAAAGGAATGGTCTCCACAAAAGAAAAAATAGTATGCTGTGGAAAATTGGGTCATATAAAAAAGAAAAAAAATGAAAAAACTCCTTATCTTTACTCAGAGCATAGCCAAGCTGTGTCAAAATTAGCAGCAATGTCAAAGGTAAGGGCATATGAATGGCAGCTCCCTGAGAATTGTGCTTGAAGGTGAAGAGGACCAGCTTAATCTTCATTTCATGTGCTAATAGCTGAGTGAGAGGTCAACATAGTTTATATCTTAAAGAGTCAGGTCCTATACACTTTAAAAGGTGGCATATATAATTAAAATCGTATGATGGAATAAGGGACAGATAATTTCTTTTTGAGCATGTATACACAAGACCCTTAGCCTTTGGGGAATTAAATTTGTGACTACCACCCATTTGAATGTGACTTCCAAGTCCCATGATATATGGTAACTTGTATCTTTTATGAGACCCAAATTTGAATCTTGAGCACTTCCAGCCTGTACATAGGAACAGTCCTCTTAGTTCTAAGTGACTACCTAGCATCATCTTCTCAATTTGCTTTACTGTTTGCTACACTAGTTAAGGTAAGCCTCTTCAGTAACTAAAATTCATATTTTCTTTTTTGGGAAATAAAAGCAGTAGTAATAGATTGAACGAAAGTAATAGATTGAGTAGGCATGAGGAAAAGTCTAGTTATGAGTGGCTTTTTAAAAAAAACACCTTATTTAATAAATATTGATAAATTAATATTGAATTCATGGGCAGCAATACTATAACTCAGCGATTTTCAACCAGTGTGCTGCGGCAGGCACACAGGTGCGCCACAAGAACTTTTAAAACATGCAATAGCTGACTATTTAGTCGGGGGTACTGACCTCTTTTCCCTCAGGTTGTCATGTAAAAAAACGACAACTGCCAACACACCAATAGCCATCCAGTGTGAATGAATAAAAATCGCACCTATTTTGATTGTTTTCAGCAAAAAATACATTTTTTGGTGTGCTGCAGAATTTTAGTGATTAGTTTATGTGTGCCATGAGATGAGAAGGGCTGCAAATCGCTGCTGTAACTCACGCTTGAAGCAAGCTTATCCTGCACAGCTGTTTTCCCCGTAGGGCGCTCTGCAGCCTTCTCTCACTCAGGAGCACTAGACAGCACTTCCCAACTGCCCTCGGGGGCCACTTGAATCAGCGAATCACCAGCAAAAGGACAGAACTGCGGAAACCACGACGCCACCTAGACCACAGAAAGGACACTTGTTCTCTGTTTGAGCCGAAACAGAAAGCGGAGCTCAGCCTCAGCGGGGAATGTGCACAGCCACTGGGCCACTTATTTTCTCCGCTCTGCACACGTCTCCCACGACCGCGAAAGTGTAGTGAGTTTGATGTTGAGGGTTACAAATAATTTTAGTGAGTGTGTAAACGTGCATGTACAGAACTGGCAAGCCATGAGAATCGGCTGTATTCCTTTGTTTTTATTTTTACCATCATATTTTGGTCTCGGTCTCAGTTGTTCAATTCTGGGTTGCTGCAAAAGCCCCTCTCCCTCTTCCCTCTCCAGCCTTGTCTCTTATGTATCCTCTTGTCTTGCTACCATTAGATTAATCTTTTCAATTATTTTTATACTGTCACTGCCCTTTTCAAATTGTAAACATTTTAAAATTGAATAAAATATTATCCTTGCATTCAAGGACTCAGTGAAGAGGGTTCTGTATTTTCCCCATTTTATATCTAACTTCTTCTAGGCCAGTGCTGTCCAGTAGACCTCCCAGTGATGATGGAAATGTTCTGTTTCAGCACAGAACTAGCAGCATGACTATTGAGCACTTGTACCCTGGCTAGTGCAGCTGAGGAACAGTTAAAGTATTATAGCAAGACTCTAGCGATAGCCAATGTATTAGACAGAACCAGCATCAATTACTTTCAATTATTAAGAATCGTCTGCTTCTTCTGTCCCAAAGATGATTTATCAATTTTCTCTTTCTTGCCTTTGCCCATATAACTTTACCCTCTCCCTGTTCTCTATCCTGGTGTTTAATGCCTGCTCTTTTCACTGTTTCCTATTCACATTCCACCTGAGGGAAACCAGCCACTCATGACCCATCCCATCCAGGTGGAAGGGATTTCAAAGCTTTCTGAATTCCCAAAGATATTGTTTTGTTCAAAATCAATTTTTTCTATCATGATTGCAGACTCTCTAAGGTTGAAAACTGGTTGACAGTAAACGCAGTGTCTAACATTCAAGTATATTTCTTTCTTTTTTTATAAAAATATATCTTTATTGATTTCAGAGAGAGGAGAGGGAGAGAGAGAGACAGAAACATCAATGATGAGAGTCATTGATCGAGCCCACAACCCGGGCATGTGCACTGACCGGGAATCGAACCCCGATCACCTTGATCCTAGGTCGACGCTCAACCGCTGAGCCACACTCGGCCGGGCTCAAGTATATTTCTAATAAATATTTATTGATCAATTGACAGCAGTGCTTTGCAGCACAAGAATATAAGAGAAATAAAAGATCTGCTATTTGGGGGTTGAAGAGTTGGGCTATGCTGGGACTAAAAATATCCCCAGATCTCAGCAGCATACGGAGACAAAGATGTACTTCTTGTTCATTCTCTGTACTCCTTGTGACCTGGCCATGGCTCCATCTGGAGGAGCCATTGGCTGCCGATCAGTCTCTTAAAATGTCTGCCTGTAGGTGATAAGGGACATTTTATTGACCAAAGCAAATCATCTGGCCACTGCTGGGGTCAACAGGGAGGAAATGTAGGATCCTCCTGCATGGAGGACATCAGAATAGTTGGTGAAAAGTAAAATAATCTGGATGAAGGAATCAGATGCTTGTTAGGCTTCCACCATTTCCCCCTGTATTTCTGTAACAGCTTCCTTAACCCACCTCTCTGCGTTTCTCCCTGCTCCAGCCTATCTTTTAAGTAGCCTCTGGAATGTTTCCCAGGGCCTACAAGTCTGATCATTTCCTCACCCTATGCAAAAGCCCTTGAAGGCTCCCCATGTTGTATATGAAAATCCTAAACTCCTAAACCTGGTACTTGTGAATCTTCACAATCCAGCCTCATTTTGGTCGTATTCCCACTGTGCACCCTCTGATTTTTTGCCCCAAATTGCCAGTCTTTGGAAGCAGCCAGGTCACCTGTAGAATACTTACCCCTGCTAACCACCCTGCAGAGAGCTAGCCCAAAGTGACCTCTGAGAGTTATGGCCAGGACCCGGCAGAGAGGTCTGCACCCTCACCCTGCTTCCTTAGGACACAGTACACACCTCCTGTTGGGTAGCGTTTCTTAAACTGGTTGTATTCATGGGTTTACATTGTTGTCCTCACACTTGCTCTAAAGTCCCTCAGTCACAGAGCCTTGACCCTACTTTACTCATCTTTATAAGCTTGGTGCCTCGTGTGGTGTCTGTCACAGCCCATGCTTAGTATGTCCTTCCTGTAAGGAAGGAAAATAGCAAGTTCCTTCTCTGGCAAAACGTGACACATTACACAAGATTTTTCACTTGATGTGTAATATCTCTGTGCTAGAGACACAGTTATAAAGTTAAAGCAGAATGGGTATAATACACATAAACTAGCCAGTATCCTCTTATTTGTCATCACAGATAGAATTTGTCTGTGAAAGGTTATTTGTGGAATTGGGCAAAAAAATATTTAAAAGTGTTTACATTTGCCCAGCTGGCTTGGCTAAGAGGTTTAGCATCCACCTTGGATCCAGAAGATCGAGGTTTGATTCCCATCAGGACACATGCCTGGGTTGTAGGCTTGATCCCCAGCAGGGGGCATGCAGGAGGCAGCCCATCAATGACTCTCTCGTTATTGATGTTTCTCTCTGTCTCCTTTCCTCTCCCTTCCTCTCTCTGAAATCAATAAAGATATATCTTTTAAAAAAGTATTTACATTTATTGGGAGTATTGGCTCCGTGTTGTCACTTGATGAGCTTTCTGAGCTTTTTAAAGAAAGAAAATAAAATGTTTCATATATTCAAGGAAACTTTTATGAATCCCTCCATAGGAACCACAGCTATTGCTTCCCACATAATTATTCCCTATTATTTCCATTTTAAATCAAACTTCACTCTCAATTAACACATAACAGAGTCTCATGTTACATCAGGAGATGCCAGAAACTTTATTGGTCATATTCCCAGATCAGAGCATCTGTCCAGTAACACAGGAAGTATTACTAATACTTGATAAACTCTTTTGGTTTCAGCCTTTGTGACAGTTTTAATGATGCAAAGTTTTCATTCATACGGTTAGATATTAGTCTCTCTCTTCTTGCATCACATACAAAAGAATTGATTTTTAATATAATGTTCATTTATATTAATTGCTTTGGAAATTTGCTTTATGGGCTTCATAATGCCAAGGACCAGAATAGCTCATGGCTGCTTTTGCCAAAAATCTGTTTTTCTAAAAGATTTTTCTTCAATTGCTTTCCAGTAAATGTATTCTTGTGATCCATTCTTATAATGTATCACAAAATGCCTAAAATAGCAGGCTTTGTTTGGCCTCTGACCAAGAGGTTCTGTGCTTGCTGAAACTCCAGTTGCCATTTTAAACAACACTATTTGAATAGCTGAAATGTGCTACTAACTAGCTTTCACTTAGCTCCAAGTTAAGAAACCTGCAACTGATTCAAGTACCTTCTCTTAGTGTCTCTTAAAAGCCAGAGGTAAAATACCTAAAACTGCCTGTAACTAAAATGTCTTACATGTGTTGCATTGTCATTGTTCCAGTTTGCTTTTGCACTTAGATTCTAAGTTATAGGTAGTATTAATATATCAGAAATGCTTTTAGAGATTTCTTGAACCACAAGATATATTTAGGATGAAGTGATAATGCAAGATTATGCTTTTTCTTGATAAAATAAAAATCAATGTCCATTGTGAGCATTATCATTCACTCATTCGTTCATTCCCATGCTGACTAACTGGGTGGTGTGGAATGTAGCTGGGCATGAGCATCTTGCTGACAATATCTAGGGGACTGTCTTGGGGAGAAGTGACGATAGCATCAAGGAGGAGCAGGTGAACCATATGTGGCGGGATCTGAAGTAGAGGCCCCAGGACTCCCACATCAGGGAACTGTGCCTGGGGAGCCTCTCGGAAGAGCTGGCACATGTGTTGCCTTCGAGTGCCTGCAAGGACTGCAAGGAGAAGAACAAATGTGCACCTGTTCCTCCTTCTTTTCTTGGAGCCCAAATTTTGGAGACTAGCAGAGTGATGGGGAAGAGAGTGTGGCAAGAGCAGAGCATCCTGTGCAGGAAGAGGGAGAGCTTTGATTAGAGATGAGACTTAAGTTTCAAACTGGCCTGGACTAAGTTTTAATGACCAAATGCTCTACCCAGTAGGAAAGGGGGATTTGACATAGTATTTTTTTAGGACTATTGATGAGGAAAATATAAACTCTTTTAAGGATATAACTCATTGAGATGAAACAATTCAATAAACTGGTGACAAATGCTAATTTCCTAGTGTCTGACAGAGGAAACTTTCACTTGTAAGATTTCTTACAGTACAAATTTAAAAGAGGAAATAAAGTCTTAATAAAAATTCAGCCGATATTGCGTGTATATTGCGATTGGCACTTAATTAATCAAATGTGTATTAAATTCTACTGTGGGTCAGGTACCATGCAGGGTGCTTGGCGTACAAAGATAAATAAGTTAATTTCATAAAGCAATAAGCACATCAGTGTGCTAAAATTTGATGGGTGCTGTAAGAGAGAAATGAGAAAATGAGCTATCTTTTATCTTGTTGCTGATATGTCTTCTGAAGATACAAAATTTCATTGTAAGTTTGGTTTTCTGAGAACCCATTCAAGAATAATGGAGGGGAGTTGTAATTTTCTTTTGGGAACTATCTACACTATAATTAAATTGGAATTAGATGAACCATCTCTCAGTTCTGTACTCTGTACTGACGTCATGTCTTCCTGCTACCCCTTCTCTCCAATTCGGAGAAACCCTAGTACTCTTTTGAGGCCCAGCTAAAATGCCAACACCATGAAGTTTCCCTTGATGATATCAGCTTCAATTAATGCCTTCCTTTATGCCTTGATAATACTTTGTTCATATCAGTAACTATTACTTTTGCCATATTCCATTCCATGTTATGGCAAGTTTTTCATATGTTTATATGAAAACCTATGTGTGAACTCCGTGAATTTTGTTCATAACAGGAAATAATACAATTTTTATTGATAGTAAACCATTTACAGTAGTTTCCCAGTCTACTAACTCTGATTCACAATATAAAAATTATAAATCAGTCTCTAGAGTCTCAAAAGCAATTTTAGAACTCTTAAAATGGAGCCACCGTTTGATCCCAAAGATTTAACTGTTAATAATCAGAATAACATTTGTGTTACTTTTCATAAACACCAAGTAGCCCAGGAGCAAACAGCAGGTTGCTCAGGTCAGGCAAATCTTGCCTTTGACTGTTACCTCTTTAAACATTAGTGTTTTTTCTGTTTTTTTTCCTCAGAGCTAGAAAAGAGAGGAAACAATGCCTACCTCAGAGGACTTTTGTGAGGATTAAATAAGGCAATGTTTATAAAAATTTTAACACAGAGCCTTGACCTAGTAAGAAGTTATTAAGCATTAGTTGTTATAGTTCCTTGTAAGATTCTTCCTGATTCTTCCTGATTCCTGGTTCTCTCTCATTCTCTGAGATTAAATGAATTTCCAACTGAAGGAAGGAGAAATAGGTTATTTTGTGTGCTCTGGTATCCTCAGTGGAGAAGGAAAATGGAAGCCATTACAAGATTGAAAACTCTGATCTACATAGTGGTAAATTTGTTCCTTGAAAGAGTACTGGATATACCTACCATTCTATTTTGAAAACACAAGCTCCATTTAAACTTTAGTCCACATTTGGAGTTAGGCTAATGGTTGAAATATTATGGTATATGTTTAACTCCTTACAACAGAATTTGTCTTCAAGGAAATAAGTAGAAAGCTGTAAAATATGAACTCTTTGCAGAAATATATTACCAACCAAAATTCTTCTCCAAATGGTGATAGCTTCCCTTGCCTTGTCACATCCTCTATCTCATTGGCTCCATACAAAACCTGTAAAATAAGCAGTACTGAGATTATTATACACTCTACTGTATATGAAAAGGTAAATCTGAAAGAGGTTAGTAATTTGCCCAAGGGCATGCATGAAGCATGTGGCAGATTTGGGCATATAATCCAGGTTTAATGACCCAAGCATCAAGTTCTTTCTATTTCTGTCATGTGCTGTTGTATAAATCAATTGATACCGTCTTTTTTCTTCCCCCTAGAAAAAAAGAGATATGTATTTTGGGGGGAATTCACATGTAAAATTCTAGTTCTTTTTCATTCTCCATCAACAGAGCAGTTCTACTTGGCACTTCCCTTTTCTATGCTGTTCTTTGTCTTTCCTCCAGCCTCTTTCAAAATCTGAGAAAATGTCAGGTCAGGTATGTTTTGAAAAGCTTTGTCTTATTTGAGATAATTCCAAATTCAGTTAATCACTTCATTATATAGGAGAACTTCAGGTTAATGCACCTAAAAAAAGAAGAGCAGGGACCTCTCTGCTCACAGCAGCTCCCACTGAAGCCTGAAGTGAGCAAGGACCTGGGACTGCCACGGTGTGTGTAGGAGGGAGAGTGAAGTCACAGAAAAAGTCAAAAGGTGGTTTCCCAAGCAGCCAAAAAAAGACCTCTTGAACAGCCCCCACACATCTTTTAAAATTAAATGTTCAGCAGAACCTGAAGCATTAGTAGATTAACATGTCAATACATTTTCCACATCACTGCACAAAGCTAAGCTCTAAGAATGAAGTGCACTGTTTAGGTATTTTTTTTAACTGGTTAAAACAATTATAGGTGAAAGCGTGGAACATGACATAACTCTGAAAAGCTCTATTTTAGAACTGAGATTTTAGCTATTCATGGGACTCAGATCTGAGCTCTAAAAAATTCCCTGGCACCAGTGTTATGGGCTGAATTGCATTTCCCCCCAAGTCATATGTTCAGTCCCTAAACCCTACTGCCTCAGGATGTTACTCTAGTTGGAGGAAATTTCCTTAAAGAGGAAATTAAGTCAAAATGAGGTAATTAGGGCAGGTATTCAGTATGACTGGTGTCCTCATAATAAGAGCAGATTGGACACCAACACACAGAGGGGAGATAGTGTGAAGACACAGGGAGAAGATGACCCACTACAAGCCAAAGAGAGAGGCCTCAGAAGAAACCAACCCTGCCGACACCTTAATCTCGGACTCCTAGCCTCTTGACTATAAGAAAAGAAACTTCTGTTGTTTAAGCCTGTGGTACTTGGTTATGGCACCTCTAGCAAACTGAGAGAACTAGTGACCAGAGCCTTGGCCATGGTGTTTAGGAGCTTGGCCAGATCTTAAAGTTCCAATGATAGGATGATTGAAGGTTGTCAGCAGTAACACTAACCTAGTTTTGGTAAGAAAACCACCATTCTCATTTTCAGGGGTAGAATACCGGCATTTGTGTCCCTGAGCATAGAGTGTGATAGAATTTTGTAAATACTATCAGCACTTTCATGAGTTAGCTTGGGTAATGTGAAATAGTAGCCACTTGGGAATCAGGATTTGTTTAAAACTCTGTGGACTGTGTGAACTTAAACTTCATGGATGTTTTTTCACTAGTAAAATGGGCTAATAATGTACTGTAAGATTGTTGTGAGAAATAGGTGAGCTAATGGCTCTGAAAAACTGCACCATGTAAGCAGCCATTATATAAATGCAAATGTTATATAAGTGTTATATAACACTGTGAGTCATTATTGCACATGGACCCTTCAGTGGAAGGTAAAAGTAGAACGGGAGGCATTTTAAGCTCAGCTCATCTTCAGCAAATGAGTTAACATTGGTATAGGTGTTCAATTCCTCATCTTTTCTTTGACTTTTCAAATGAGGCTTAAGATGAGAGGATGGTCCCAGCAAAGGCGAGAGAAAATGGGATTCATAACCTTGGGCAAACTGGGCCCCCAGAAGCACATAATCAACATGGCCCATGGCTTCCACTTCCATTTGGACTTAGAGATTGGTCCATGAGTTATAGCTCATCACAGTGGAAAAGAGTCAAAGAGCTTGGAAATTAGCCTCATGGTGACCTGACCATTGGTGCTCCATTGTTAAAAAAAACAGCCCTCAAAAGCAATGGAAATTTTCAATAGCATTTCTTTCTCTACTTTACCACATAGTAGGGAAAAAAGTAAAAATAATATGTTTATTGAAAAATATTTTAAGATGTCAAAGAGCTCAAGTAATAAAAAAAGGATAATACCCACAATTCTGTTACCTCCTGCTCATATACCCTTTTTACTTTTTCTCAACAAAAAGAAAACTTCAACCAGGCAGAGTTTCTCAGCCTTGACACTACTGATGCTTGGGGCTGGATAAATATTTGTTGAGGGGCAGTTAGCAACATTCCTTGTCCACCTACAAGATGCCGTTAATATCTCTTTCCTCCATCTGTGACAATTAAAAATGTCTCCAGACATTGCCAAATGTCTGCGGTGGGAAAAAATTGCCCAGAATTGAAAACCATTGGTCTAGATGAAGGAAATTGTGCTTTCAGGACTCTAGAGGACAATATGAAAGTGAGATGAGAAGGCTTATGCCACGCCGAGAAAAAGCCTCTGTTTGCACTTTAGTCCCCCCGACTCAGCGCCGTCACTCTTCCTATGGCCTTGTTCCTTGACTTGTCATATTCGAGGGAGACAAGAAGAATCGGGAGAGACGGGGCAAGTCTGACCACAAAGCATGGAGGGAAGTGTGACTTGGGAGACTGTAGGCGAGAACGGTGGGCACATGGAGCAGCCAGTGTACAAGTTGCCCTCTGTAAGAAATAATCAAACAATCTACAGTGATTGTTAACCTCTTTCATTGTAGCATTCCTCCAGGAAGGTATTATCTTCCACACTTCATACCGCAATATTTACTGCTGCTATTTGAAAACCAAGGAAACGATAGCTCTAGAGAACAGACTAGTAGGATGCCATAAGACAGTAGACCAGCCAGCCACATCTCTACCTTTTACTGATGAGCCCTGTGAGGTTCAGGGATGTTAAGGGATTTGTCCTCAGTCACCCAGAAGTCTGAATCAGGACCAGAACAAACTTCTCTATTCCCTGGTCACTGCTCTTTCTACCATTTCATGCTGCTTAAACCAAGGCAAGTGTTTTCCCTTTACTTCACATTCTAAGACATACCAGTGCTTTTGTACCAATGAGAGTGATTCTTTTACATTTGTATAACTGTGATGATTTTTGTCTCTGACTTGGTTTGTAAACTTCTTTTTAGTAAAGAGGCCTGTGCTTTTTATCATGACTAAGTAGAGACTATAGAACAGGGGCCTGTGATTTTCTGTTTTCCCCAGTGAAGGAAAGAAGATTAAGCATGACAGATAGGGACCCTTTATCACTCCATTCCTCAGCTTGATTTACAAGGCCTTTCCAGATCGGATCTGGTCTGCTTTTGCCTTCTCACCTCCATCCATCTACCTTGTCCTGCCTGGCAACTTGTCATTCCACCCACCCCCATCATTCCCCTCTCCCTCCATCAGTCAAATTGAAAGTCTCCTTTTAAACAAATTTCAAATCTAATGTTCTTCCGGAGCATGTCTCTCCCACCTGACACTGACATGATGTTGCACTTTGAGTTTCTGTATTAATGTTTCCCACAGTGTGCTCTGCAGAACACATGTTGGAGAGGTGCTCTACAGTGTAGGGTGCACCTTGGCATGAGCATGGGAGTCAGGGTCTGAAATGCCTCTCTTGCAGAGTTCCATATGCAGTTGCATAATAAAGGCTTTAGGGAGTGTTATGGTAAAAATGTGTTGACTAGCTTTGCCTTACCCTTTCTTAAACTTTTTTGCCATCTCTATTAGTCAGTGTTCTTTTGAGGTGAACCATTAGGCTATATATAGATATATAAGGGGAAATTTATTATGGGAATTGGCTCATGCAACTGGAAACTGAGAAATCTCACCATATATTGTATGCAAGCTGGAGAAGCAGGAAAGAAGTGGTCTAAATCAGTCTGAAAAGGAAGGTCTGAGAACCAGGAGAGGCAATGGTGTGGGGTTGGGGAAGGGGAGGGGCTGGGTGGGTGGGGCCCTGGTGTGAGTCCTAGAGTTCAAATGCCTGAGAACCAGGACCTTTCATGTCCCCAAGGCAGGTGAGGGAGGCTGTCCCAACTCAAGAAGAGAGAGGGAATTCTCCCTTCCCTTTCCTTTTGGTTCTGTTTGGGGCCTGCTGTGGATTAGATGATGCAGCCCATATTGGTAAGGGCAGAATGCTTTGCTGTCTACTGACTCAAATGCTAATCTCTTTCAGAAACACCCTCACACACACATACCCAGAAATAATGTTTTATCAGCTATCTGGGCATCTCTTAGCCCAGTCAAACTGACAGATAAAATTAATCATTATTTTGTCTATTTCTTTTAAATGATACCAATTAGTAGTCAAAGAAACTAGTGTTTCTTAGAATCCACCATAAGAGACATTATTTTATATCAATAAATCTTTGAAACATTTATTTGGAAATCAGTTATTTTAATTAATAACATGATGCCGTAGATATTTCTATTTTAATCAAATTACATTTTTATTTAAAATTTTTTAAAAATATATTTATATCTTTATTGATTTCAGAGAGAGGAAAGGAGAGGGAGAGAGAGAGAGATAGAAACATCAATGATGAGAGAGTCATTGATCGAGCTCATAGTCCGGGCATGTGCCCTGACCAGGAATCGAACCCCGATTGCCTAGATCCTTGGTCCATGCTCAACCGCTGAGCCACGCCTGGCCGGGCACCAAATTACATTTTTATAAGTAGTGAGATAATTGAGGTACAGCATTGAGCACATAGCCTGGCACATAGTAGCTACTCAACAAATTTGAGCAATTTTTTGTAATACGCTGTACTTTTCTGTATCTGTCTGATCAAGTTATTCATATCCTAATATATATAAAAGTGTGTATGCGCATGCAGCACTACAGTGCTTTCAAGGTATGTGACAGCAAACACAAAGAGCCTTACCAACTAGATTCCAATTTAGATTCTATTCCAAATATCCAATAAGTGTTTATTTGTTCAAAGTATTATGAAAATGGAATGTATAGAGCATAGAGCAAATTGTGTCTTATGAAACTTTTCTCTAAAGCTCTGTTCCTAACCCAAACCTGAGCCCCCACTCTATGTAATTATGATTCATTCACTTTTAAGAGTAATATTAATCCAAATTATAAGTAGATAAAAACTATATAGTATAATATAAAAAATCAGATTCAAAAATTCTTCTTGTTTATAATCAGTACGATAATTAAAGCTTTATATATTTTTTGCAAAAATAAATTGATTGTTCTACCAAAGTCTCCCTTTGAAGCTTTAAAATGACTTGTTTTCCCTCAAAATTATGTTGGCCTTATGTATAAGATTTTAGAAAATAACTGGGCAGAAGATAAATGAGCATTTTATATAGAGTAAAACTTTCATTTTTGATGCAGGGACCATTGACACATTTCCCATTTTAGCCTTGGAGGCTCTATGCTTGGGAAAACATTTCAGTTCAGATTTATTAAAGAAAGACTTTGCTAAAAATCACATACTTTCCAGGTACGGCGGAATTGCTGCATGGTGGGGCACTTGGCAAATTTTGAAGAGTAATTATTACTTATATTGTGCAGGAACACAGCAGTTCTCTAAAAGCATGACCTAGCACGCAGAATAGATGAAAACATGCAGTTTGCTCACTACTCAACGAAGGGAGCAGTTTTGGCACGCAGAACCTTCCTACTGGGTGCACACAGGGTCACTGACAGAAAGCTACATTCACTGGAGTTTGCCTTTGTTTTAGTCTTTTCAGCCTTTTTCCAACCCTTTCAGGGAACCATGCAGACCAGCCACCCTCAGCCCCAAGACTCTGGGATTCCTGCTGGAATATTTGCATTTTTAAAGTCTTAAGTAGGCAGGCCAATGATTATTGCCCAAGAGTGACATTTTTGATAATGATACTTTTGACATGTACAAGGAGAGGTGGTTTTAAAAAGTTGTCCTGTTGGTAATCTTTCAAATTACTGCACTGTCATAATTTACCACATGAAAATGAAATGTTTATGTGTCTTTCTCCATCACGTAAACTCTTTGAAAGCAGGCCCTGTCTTAGTCATCTTTATATCAAACACCTTAACCAGTGAGTGGCATGTGAAAATACTGAATAAGTAGCTGGCACTATATATACATATATATATATATATATATATATATATATATGCACCTGCATATTCGTATGCCTGTCCTGCCTTCGTGACAAGCCTGTGAATCCTACCTGGTCAAATGTAGGGCAGACGAAAATAAGACCTAGAGTTCAGAAAACCCAAATTCAAGTCCTATCAGTTACTCCCTGGCTCACATTAGTTCAGTCTCTTCGCTCTGATTCTTATTTTCTCCATCTGCTAGTAAAGAGTCTTGACTAGACATGAGTAAGTTTTTTCAAAAAATATTTATCTATGTATTTTCAATAAATACTTGCCTGAGTGTGATCTAAAGTAATTCAACAAAATTGGGTCACTAAGTTATACTTAATTCATCCTAGGGAGTTGCTGTGGGTGCTATTTATTTATCAACTCAGCTTTGGTTCATGTCCATCACTGGTAACTCTTTTGATGTCAGAGTTCCAGCCACAACCCACTGGCAGAAGCTAAAATGAAGCCAAGGATTCATAATTAGGTTTCAGCAGCACTTTGGGCTTTGTTCTTTCCCCTCACAGCTGCTGTTATTTTATGTGATGGTCTTCCCTACATTCTGTACAATCCATTTACATTGATGCTCTTTGTGAATGAGTCAGATCATTAGGACTGGTTTGGAAAAATGCTCTATTCTTCTTATTTGAAGCTCACACTTTTCTTGGTGTCATTGAACATAGGCAGTGATTTGGAGGATTGTTATTATTGCTTAAGCCACATGGTGTGGCTGAAAGAGCAGTGGCCTAGGAGGTAAGACATTGAGAACAGAGTTCTGATGCTCTCATTAAATGTAGTACCGATGTAAATGACTTCACCTCATTGGGCCTCTATTTTCTCACTTATAAAGAGCTTGGTAAAGAGTATTTTCTAGCTATAATATTTATTTGTTTATAATCCCATCATAGAGGCAGTCTCTAAAGTGTTTGTTGAATGACGTAAAGAACTAATGAAGCATTACTGTATTTGACTTCTCTAGCACATGACAAGCATAGAAAAAGGGCCACCGCCCGGCCGGGCCTGGCTCAGTGGTTAAGCGTCGGCCTAGGATCCAGGTGATCAGGGTTCGATTCCCGGTCAGGGAAACATGCCTGGGTTGCGGGCTGCAGCCAATCAATGACTCTCTCATCAATGATGTGTCTAGCTCTCTCTCTCCCTCTCCCTTCCTCTCTCTGAAATCAATAAAGATATATTTAAAAAAAAAAAATCTTAAAAAAAGAAAAAAAAGAAAAAGGGGCCACCTATCCTAATGATCTAATGGGCATATAGTGCTATCATGCCATATTAATGTTTATCTTAGAATTAATATGGCTTTGGTGCTCAGCCCACAAAATGCTTTGGCAACCATCAAAATCTACACTCACCTTCATTAGGGAGTTAATTCTTCAAAGCCCTGTCAAGAGCTACTAAGTCAATCTAAGCTACCATGTGCTGCATATAAACTATACATTACACTGTAAACGGTAAAATAAAACAGAAAAAAACCACCTCTTTTCCCCATTGACATGGATAGTCAATGTGAAGTGACTTTGGACAAGCAACCAGGAAGTTTTATGACTAACAAAAGCAAGATTCACAGAATATAAAATTTCTTGAGTAATTGAATTCAGTAATTTGCTTTGCTTATCAGAGTGGTAGGTTGGACTTACTATTCTATGATATACTCACTGTTTTTTCCTGATGCAGGATCTTTGGAGTCTAAGTAGAACAGTATTAAAACATAAATATGAATGATTTTTGCAAGGATGTTTTCTGGTTTGTTTCTTTCACTGTAAATGGATTTCATATCTCTTGCTCTCAAATAAAATAATGTTTATATACTTCTCTAAATACTCTCTCTCCCTTTCGGCAGGATTTCTTGTTCTAAAATGCATTATAGTAACCAAATATACTGGTTAATTTTGTTATTGTACCAATGACTCCTGAGGTGGTTTGGGGCCTTAGGTAGCTCTTAGGGTGAAAATTGTTTGAAGTACTTTTAAAAAAAAATTATCTTCATTGTTGAAAGTATTACAGGTGTCCCCCTTTTGCCCCATTGACCCCCTCTACGCAGCACCCCTCCCACCTTCACCACACTATTGCCTGTGTCTGTGGATTGTGCATATATGTATATAAATTCTTTGATTAATGGCTTCCCCCCTCACCCCCATCCCCCTTTCCTCTAAGAATCGTTAGTCTGTTCCATGTTTCTATGTCTCTGGATCTAATTTGTTCATTAGAGCCCACATATGAGTGAGATCATGTGCTGCTTGTCTTTCTCTGACTGGCTTATTTCGCTTAGCATAACACTCCCAGGTCCCATATTTGAGTTGCATAATATCAAGTGTAGAGGTCAAACTGTGATGGATTGAGAATTGCACTCAAGTTAGAAAGTGTTATTGGGATGTATTGGTGAATGCGCACTTACAAATACACGTGGCTTAGCTAGGATACCTAATGGCCAGAGAATAGTGGAAATGGAAATTTGTGTCATTCCATGTTGACCATCCAATGATCATAAAAGGCAATATTTATAGTTTCACCTAGGGGTATTCAAATTGTGCTTCAAGAAATAATACAATTCTGTAGGGATGCTTTAGAGATTCTGCTAATACTGTATTTTAATTTATTTCGAAGCATATCTTGAAAATCTATTGAAAACTATAATAAATATCACACACTAATGTCTAATAGTCTCTAATTTTACCATATTGGAGGCTACCAACTTGTGCTGACACTTAAATTATTTTGGGGGGCAAAACTCTTAAAAATGACTTCAGACATAACTGCATATACTGACTTTCTGAGCTCTGGTTAATTATAGAAATGGCAATTCTATATTGGTCTCACTCACCTGGCCTTAGGCTGACACATGTTACATGTGTAAAATGGTACAACGGCTACTATAATGTATGTATACCTTGCTTAATCAAATTCCAGGCAAGGCTTAGCACTTAGTGTCTTAGTCCATGTACACATTTTGAGATTATTGTAATTTAGATGACTACATGCATATTTATGGTTTGGGATACTTATCTTTTGTTTTTATGATAATTTATATTCTACTAGGGATTCTATAACAAAACACCATAGACTTAGTGGCTTAAACAAGAAAAATGTATTTTTTCCCAATCTGATAGCTGGAAGTCTGAGATCAGGGTGCTAACATGGTTGGATTCTGAGGGGGGTGGGTGAGAGAGAGAGAGAGATGCTAGCTCGCTGGTGTTTCTTTTTGTAAAGGCACTAATCCCATCATGAGAGCTTCACCCTCATGACTCCATTTAACTCTAATTGTCTCCCAAAGGCCTTGAAATACTGTAACATTGGAGGTTATGGCTTCAACATATGCAATTTGGGGTGACACAAACATTCAGTCCATAACAGATGATAAAGAATTATACCAAATGATAGATGCTATAATTATTCAACTTTTAGGTTAAAATTTTCTATGTTTTCTCACAGGCTTCTGGATCAGTGTAATTGAAGATTATTCTGTTTACACGGCAAATTGTTAAAAAAAGAAGTTATTTACAACTACTTGAATGATTGTGGGTTTTTTCAATTTTCTACAGCTAGGATACAATACAGAAGTAAAATAGAGAAATAGAAGGAAGAGTAGTTATTTCAAATTTGTTTTTGTAAATATGGACCCTGTTCTCATTTATTTATTTTATAAATAGCTATACGATGTATAGGTGCAATACATTTATAGTAATAAAATGCCACTTTAATAATTTTATTTACCAGACTTCTACTTTTTTTTTTTTAAAACAAAAACAAAAACAGTTCATTGAGGAAAAATATGTATCCTGGTCTAATCAAGTGTTTTAGAAAGATATCATGTAGGATGATGGATACCATAGAACCCACCAGAGACTAAGCTGTAACATATGATGCATTCATATTATTTTGTTCCTTAATCATGAAGCATGATGTTTGGGTTTTAAGACTTGAGGGCATTTCTCATGACAATCTGTAGTACTTCCACTTTGTAGGAAACTATTTAGTAGTTAACACTGCTGTCTTAGAGAACCGAGGTAATCCTATGAAACTGATAAGCTCGGATGCCCCAGGTGTGACAGCCAAGACAGAGTTGGTACAGACCCAGGGCTCTGGAGTGAATCACTCTGCCCCTGCCAGCTGGATTTCCCATGGGCATCTCTGCTGTCTGCCAGAAGTCCTCATGTCTCATTCTTCTCCTTGCTATGGGACTTGTGAGGGAAATTAGATACTAAGTCTTGCCTCCTCTAGTTTTTCTAGAATCTTCCACCCAAAAGAGAAGCAGTTTTTGTCTTGCCTTTTGGGGGATGGGAAGATCTCAAACACAGTGCCTTTAGGGTTTAAAAATAAATTTGAAGTCAATATGACTATATCAAGTTAGAAGAAACATGGGTTAAAGCTTGACTATTTATTTAAAACAGATTCTCAAATCCAGAAACTACTAGGCCTGTAGATACTGTTTTTGGTCTCTTCAGTGGATCAGTTTCTTATAATATTAATGTGTAAAATGAAAAACCAGACTTGTTTTTGTTTTTTTCCTGAGGGAGGGTGGATTGGTAATATTTTAGTAGATGATCATGATTGGTTTCAAAATGTTTGCCATACTCCCAATGTTTCTTTTGAAAGTTTGCTGATGTTAAACACATATAGATAGAGGTATAAATATAGATATAGTAGATATACATACTTATATATAACTTACTGGTATATATTAACATATATGTGTTATATATATATATATACACACACAATGCATTATTATTAACATTATAGATGTGTGTGTATATATATGTATAGCCTCTAGCATGTGTGTGTTTTTGTGTGAGTGTGTATAAAATGACAAATATAAAAGGCTGTATAGGAGGAGTAATAGTTCTCTTGCCACACACAAGCAGGTTGTGCCCCTCTCCCCATACCTCTGAAAATCATCAATACAAATGAAATCTTATAGGACAAAGCATTTGGTGAGGAAACTATCCTGGGGCTCAGATCTGTAGACAAGCTGCTTCTGAAAAAGCATACTTGGTTCTATGTGGATACCTGTCACTAGGAGCATAAATGGGTATCTGTGTCAAAAGCACCATTTCCTGTGGACCTGTCCCCGTTATAGAGGTGAACCATGGTGGAATCTCAGGTTGGCATCAGGAGGGAAGTGACAGAATCTGGAGCAGAAAAGGAAATAGGGCTTGAGTAGAGGAAAGCATTTACACAAGGCATCAGATTTGTAGCTTGTGGCATGGAATGTTAGAAACAATATGCTTTTTAAAAATGCAACATTAGGAGGGACTAAACTGAGCGATTCTATAAAAATCTATAACTCCTCCTTTATAACCTTTAAAATTTATTTTAGATAAATTTCAATAAGATGAAGGCAATCTATATTTTGATACATTCAAATCAATTACCAATTTGAAACATATCAAGGAGAAAATCAAGATGTAAAAGGCACAGAAACTACCAACCTGCTCCTTTTTCCAATTCACTGTGGCACTTTTTTTCCCCATCACTGAATTCAAATCATTATGCAGCTTACCTGGCTACCCTTTCTCTACCTTAAAGGCATCTCAGCAAACTTTGTGATCAGTATGTTCTGTTTTCATGTCCAGTCGAATCATTGGTTCTAGAAAGTTCTTCTTCCTTGTAGGATACCCCAAAACAAATCATGGGAGGCATCAAACCTAACCTCAGCTATTAGTACTTGTCAGGGGCCCAGGGTGACAAGATTCAGGAGTGTTTGCTTTTTCTGGAGAAGGTGGTTTTCTTTTGTTCTTTTTTATTCTTTAAGGAGTAAAACAGCTGGTGAGGGATGGGGGTGCTCTGACTCAAGCACGGTACTGAGTGAAGAGAGCAACCAAGTCGCACCCTGTTTTCACGATGGTGCCGCATTTGCCAAGGAGACGTGCAGTGCAGGGCGGATAGTTGCAAGATTTAGTTAGAATCAGTTTTGTGACCTGTGCTGTTCTTGATGATTTTAGGAGAGAATTACTGCAAAGGTATTAACAGTATTTTTACGTCAGTGTATTCTTTGGTAATCATTTAACTTCCATAACTTTGTGTATCTAGAATTTTATGAACCACTGATATTTCTTATTCTCCTCACATATGAACCCTTTTTGGGGGGTGGAGGGAGAGAACAGAACAAAATGGTCCATGGCTAAATGTGAGTATGTTTTGATATTTCTTTTCAGATTTAAAGAAAACATGCAACATCTACATATCTTAATTCAGTCACTGTTCCAAATAATGCAGTTTTGTCATTTTCAAAACCCCTTTCCCCAGAAAACAGCTTTATTTGTGCCCTCTAGTGGTAGATGCATACATTTTTGCCGTTAACTTAGAGAAAGCTGACTTTTTTTTTTCCCCCTTTCGGTGCATAATGATTCAGCATCTAAATAACTAAATACTGTTACCCCATACACATATTTAGAGAAAAATTTGTGTAGTTGAGCTTGATATATTTTCAAAATGCATCAAAATTATGCATTGAAAAAATAAACCACCATTTAGCTAGAGAAAGTTCTTAGATCACAAAAGTATATTTCCTCATGATTTTCATGGTTCATTTGTCCAGCAAAATGCTGTGATTCTTTGAGGAAAAGTAAGCACATTTTCCAAATGCATTTTGTCTTTTTGGAATTCACTTTATAGAAACTCTTCTAAGATATTGCACTAATCTATAACCTGTTTCTTATTTTGTATTGATGACTATCTTGAAAGACCTGCACGGAAAAAGAAACTGTCTTGTTTAACATAGACTGATAGAAAATATCCACATAGAGTTCGATCCTGGCCTCATGGCTCTGCTAGACTTCTCCTGGATTGATGCCCCCTTCTTTTTTCTCTCCCTGAAACCGCCACTGCTTTCATCTGAAACATCCATTTTCTTACCTGCCCAAAGTCGATTGTTACAGGAGTGGACTCAGTCCAAGCCAAGCCAATTAGAATCCTCTCCTGGGTTTTTGAAACTAGAGTAGAGAAAGGGGGTTAGTGTATGTCTAGTATAGGAGACCCTGTAACATGGAAAATGGTGGTGGTCATGTTAACTGCTGGATTTTAGTGAGAGATGGTAGGTCAAAGATGGGAAAGTTTTGGTGACATTTATACCCCTACTGGGATCCAGCTGTCTGCCCTTTCTATATCCTTATACCATTTTTCCCCCTGTTTTTCAATCTATCCTTGGATTTTGTAATCCAATGAATTATGCTTAAGTAAGTTTACGTTTGTTTGGTTTCTATCACTTTTCACCAAACTAATATAATACTGCAGAGTATACTGTCAGTTTTTCTTCTCAAATTTTCTCATAACCCATTTTATAGATTGAGTGTTGAGAGAGAAATTGGAGGCAGAGTTTCTGCTAAAATAGCAGGCAGTAACCCTCACACAATATGACCTGTTGCATGTTCACTGTAGGGGTTTATCAAGTCCAATTTCTGCTCCTTCACTCCTAATTAGAAGCACCCCCACACTTCTTTAAGTACCAGTGGTATTCTCACTTTCCCACTCTCGCTTACTAAGACTATGTAATACTAAATTACAAGTACACTGGAGTTCATTCATAGCAATGTGTTACCTCTTCCAGGTAATTTTTCAGCCTTTTATTTCAAAAACTGTGAAATGATAAACTTTGTCTTTTTTTTTTTTAAGTACTCTTGGAAAGTAGAGGAGGAAAAGTATAAAAATCGGGTTGGTTGAGGCCATCCTTCTTTTACCTCTGAAATGATCCAACATTGAGCAGGTGTCTAGTACATAGAACATTGGTAAATTTTGATGAAACATATTAGCAATGTTTATTTTATACTATATGGCAGATGCTTTATAATCATTTAATTTTTAATAATTTTAGTTTTTACAACATTTCAAGGCCTCCATTATTGTCCTTGTTATAAATGAGCAAAGTTGGAGAGCTTGCCAAAGATCATACAGCTAATAAGAAGAGGAACTGTTTCCAAATATTTCTACTCTGTCACAGTTTTGTACCAAAGCACCAAACCTAGATGAGTGATCAGTTTAATCTTGAGGATTTGGGCCTAAAGCTACCACCTTAAAGTTGATGTTGCTTTAAGATACGTATATAATAAAATTTGTGTGAAAATTTCACTCCACTAAATTTAATACAAGACAGTTACAATAGAATGAAACTCTTATGCTTATCACACACTCTTGGAAGATATGACATGCTTACCCATGGCCTGGTTTTTAGCAGGGTGTCAGGCTGAGAGATTGATGGATGAATAATTCCAATAGCTGGCCAGTTCTGACACCAAGCTGCTGTGGAGAGCTTTGTGGCACAGAGACTTCCCTGTCTTTCCTCCTATAACAAACTGCTTTTGATTGTCTCACTGCTCTGCCCAAGTACCCTCTGACTTTGTGGATAAGAGTTCATTCTGGGTTCTGTCCTTTCATTCTTAACTAGGATTCTCCTGCCTCCCCTTAACAGTAATCAAACTGTCATCCACCTGGGCATAGCTCCTGGGACATACCAGGTGATGTTGGGGACAACTTCTCTGGACTAGTAATATAATCTTATCATTTGTTAGTGACTTTACTAAGCATTTAACATATTTTATCTCTACATGGGGTTTTCTCCCCCCCCCCCCCTTTTATAGATGAGGAAACCGAGACTCAGAGGAGTTATAAATTTTTGAATTTTTGCAAGTTCCAATGGAAGAACCAAGATTCTCACTCAGGTGTGATGACCCCAGGGACTTTCTATCTTGACAGTTGTAACTACCTCTGCCTTCAAAAAAGGCCCCAGGGGACATTTGAATGCATTACATAGATGGAGCTCACAGCCAGGCTGTCAAAGGGAATTAATCCTACATAGTACTGGGGAATAAAAACCATGATTTTTGTCCTACAATGTGTATAGTGATAAATAATTAAAAAGCACTTGGTATTCAGGAAGATTGTGAATTTTAAATTTGATTATAGATCCTGGAATGATTACAAAGTAAGAATTGAAAAACTAAAAAATGTTAGCTGTATAAAAACAATACCAATTACAGTAATTCAGGTAAGTTGCTTACCATTTGTGAACAGTTCCCATGTTTCACAATAACTATGCTTCATACAATGGCACAAGCCATTCTTGGATTTATTGCTAGAAATTAGTTTTCATTAACTTGTGTCCCTACTACTCTATTGAAGGACAAAGGTCCGGCATCCTTCACCTTGGTCCTGCTCAGGCCACTAGAGGGCTGCCTCAGGTAACGAAACGCTGGAGGGTTGGATGCCTCACAAAGTACCCAGCCCTCCACCGTTGGCCATTCTTGCTGTTGCCACTCTGGCCTTGGATGGCAGGGATACAGTTCTCCACTGTTTTTGCCATGCGACATGTAGGTCTTTCCTTAATTCCCACATTGCAGCTAGAAATGAGAAACTATGCAAGTGTCTTGTGATGATGAGGACAGCTTTTGTTTTATGAGGTTTCCTTTCTCACCTTTGGACTCACCTCCATGTGGCAAGGGGTAGTCCCCTTTCCACCATACTTCAGTGTCTGGGCCGACCTGAAATATGAATCCCAGGTCAAGTACTTTTCTCCCTTATCACCCTGGCTTAAAACCCATCTCCTGTGTCAACATGTCTCATCCCAGGACTCACACCTTTCATTGACTGACAATGAGGCAATCCATTTCTTTCAGGCAGTTTCAACCCACCTGATGGGTGGTATTTGACCTATGGCTCTAACAAGACAATATCATCATAGTAAAATATGTGTACAATTTTCAAAGTCTGTGTCATCAGACTTGAAGGGTGCTGATGTTTGATGACTGTGCAATTCATTCACCAAATCAAGATATTTGAGAGTGAACAAGGAGCTATTAACAACTGTGTCAGGAGAGTTAACAACTGGGAGAGTTAACAACACCCCCTACAAATCTGGGGTGTTGACAGTCCAGAACAAGTGGGGTTACACCCACCTGAAGTCTGTTTCTTCCCAAGAACTTATCCAGGACACATCAAGCACGCGAACGAATACCTTGGTTGCATATTATTTATTATGATGCATTAATCCAAATTCTAGACATCTATGTGCATGCAGCCTTCAGATATTCTTGCTCAAATAATTTGTTTATCCAAAGTATGTCTCTAGAGGATATGATGGCAATTAATTTGTAAAGACAGAAAACACTGTTTGGTCATAAATTTTTGCTTTTAACCTTTGTCAATTATCTTGATTTGGTTGCCAATAGAAATAGATGTCTGAAATGAGGTTGCTTCAACATAAATACATTGTGACCACTGGAAAAACAGTTTAAAAATCTAGTTTATTCAAGAGTGTCAGATAGACAATGGGTGCTGGAGGAATAATTGCACGGCTATATAGCAGCTCAGAGAAGCAATGGCACCATGTTAGCATCCTTTATTTTGTTTTTATCAGGACTAAACCAAATATATATGAACTAGTTAAGATAATAATCATGAAGAAGGGTATGTTACTTTTTTTTTTGCTTTTTCTCCTAATTGGACACAGTAAATTTTCATATTAATATCAGTCATTTTTACTTTGGATTATTTTATGTGCTTGATCTCAGCTTTTCTTTCTTAAAATTTATTTATTTAATCTATGGGCTGCTTTATAGCTAGGCTTGCTGCCTGTGTGGATCCCAGGAGAGCTACTTCTTCCAGCAGGACCATTCTGGTTGCTATCGTGCTTTTTGGATAAGAGGGCTCACTTTCAAAGCAGTGCGGTGGGTGTGTTGGAGCTGATTATATTCTGTTGGGGGGTTGTTTGTTAATATGGGAGACAGGTTAGTTAGGGACACAACCATGAGATCAAACTTGTAACGAGACTACCGGAGTTTAGCTTTCAGCTCTGCCTCTTAATGTGACTTTGGACATGCTACTTGAGCTTTTGGTAACTCAGTTTCCACATCTATAAACTAGAGATAACAATGACTATAATAATTCCTACCTCATAGGGTTGCTGCAAGGATTGTATTAACAAAACTGCACAAAATGATTAAATTTGTACTGGAGCCTAATAAGTGCATAATAAATATCAGGTATCAGAGTTTGCATTCCAGATATGAGTACTATTTTTATTGTTAAGATGTAAACTGATATGGACTGGAGAGTTAAAAGACTATTGTTGGCTAGAGATGTGGGTCATAATATGGTACAGTTCCCTTTTGGAGATCTTACTTATTTTGGGGAACACAGCTCTGCAAAGCAAATGCATTGAGATATGTAAAATAATAGAAAAAGTATTAGAGCTAAAGTCTTATTTAAAATTCCCCTGGAATTGAGCTTCATATCCCACAAGTAGAGAAGTATTGTTTATAGGCAGTTTTCTAAATATCATAGATCCCGTTATGGAGCTGCCATCCAGAGTCCTAGTCTCTTACCCATTTTTAACACTCTTTATGCTAGTTTTAATAAAAAAACAATCAGTTAAAGGAATTTTTAATGAAAATTAAGAATATAGCTCAGATAAAGTTTTCTTTTTGCAGTTGCTTTCCTGCAGATGTACTATTTGTCTTTATGATATGTAGAAACTAATTGCTGTTGAGCTTTTTCATAGTGCAAGTGGACTTAGTGTTAGGTAAGTGGCTTGATACCAGATTTCTACTGAGTTCGACAGAAGCAATGATTCTAAGAGGAAACAATTGCCATTTTTTTAGCCTGTGTGGAAACAGCTTCTCCAAAATTCCTTCTTTGATTGTTAATTCAGAGAAACTTGGCCTGTGGATTCATTGAAATGGTTTGCATTTTAGAATTTAGATATGTCTAGGAAACATTTGTACTAACAGAGACTTTTTCCATTTAATTTAAACAACTTTGTTAAAGAGATAACCACAAATGCTAAATTTTGAGTTCCTCTGTTTCAGTGATAATTAAGGAACGTTCTTGACTTTATATTGCTGCATTTCAGCATGATTCCCCAAACAGCCACTATTAATTAGACCAACTTGTCATTCGAAAGGAAACCTCTTGGCCAGGTTACGCTCTGAGTTTGTTCTCACAATTTTTACACCAAGGTGATTAAGATTATTAACTCTGTCATGTACAAAGGCATAAGTCCTATGACAGGTTAAATAATATTTGGTACACATAATTACTTTAATTAAAGAGTTCCATGGGAGTCTATATGCGTGCCTGTGTGGAGATGCCAGTCACATGCACTGCTTTTCCATCTACTTTGCTTGGTTATCTGGAAGGGGCAGACCTATGCCAGTGTCATTCTCTTGAGCACATGCAGGACACTTTCACAGATCTGGTCAAGTGACGCTGACTGGGTCTGGAAAGACTGGAAAGACTAAGGTGGCATGGAAAGCAAGATGAAATAATCCAGAGCTTGACTAATTCATTGCTTTTGTTTTTTGCTGCTCCAGACATTTGCTAATTGTGCATTTTTCAGATAGAAATAAAGAAAAGCCTGGTGTGTTTGTTATCCCATAATAGATAGTCCCATAACAGATAGTAAGGAAACATGTAAACGGTCCACTCCCTGTGCACATAGGCCGGGCTGCCCTGTGGTCATGACATGGGCATTAACTTCTATGGCAGAAATCAGGGAATTCTAAATAAGGCAGCCATGTCCAATGCTTCTGTGTGACAAACAGAAGCTAAAAGCATGCTTTCAGTGAGCCCAAATAAAACCACCTTCTTTAAGTAAATTGTCAGTTAACAATTAATTGATCAAGAAATGATGGGACTGTTTTAACTAGATTTTCAACTCAGTGAATCATGATTAATAGATTATTATTTCTTTTTCTCTCTTTTTTTTGGAAATACTACTTTCTCAATTTCTATTTCTATCTAATACTCTTTATATATTCTCTATTGAAGAATAATATATACTATGTATATTACCATATAATATATAGTCTTCCATAGTATAATGGGTATACACACACACATTTCTATAGTATGTATTTATATATATATTATATATATACATATATATAATATATATATATATATGAAAACTGATTTGGCATGGTCTAAATTACAGACCATTTTAGTAAGACCTTGTATATCTGATTATTTTTAATTCCTTAAAGTGTAAACAAACTTTTTTATACACACTTGACTAATTAGGAGAAACAATTCCAAACTGATCATGTTATTCTAAATTTTATATAATAAATTTGAACAAAGAGCTATTTGGAATAGTTTGTCAGGTGAAAAGCAGTGCAGATATAGAATCATAAATAAAAACAAGTATTTAAAAATAACACTTCCATTAAAATATTATAGTGCTATACTTGTGGGAAATTGTTGGTGAAAATAAATGTGTTGAGGGTAGAAAAGAATGGTCAGCAATTCATTTCAATGTAATTGTAGGACATGGAATAGAAAAGGCCTTCTCTTTTGATAGCAGATGCTTCAAACTCCCTGCTGGCTATGTTTTCAGGGATAAATGCAACTGCTCAAATGGAAATGTATTTGGGTCAAAAAAACCCTGAAAGTCTTTTTCAACAGTTGTACAAAATGTTTCATTGGTCATTTTTAGATTCAAATAAAGGTAAGGAATGTTATCTTTAGTCAAAAATAAACCATCTTGGGAGACAGAAAACTGCTTATATCTTTTAAATAAAGAAGTCCTAGAGTCTGTGTGTCTATATCTTTCCGTCTGTCATCAGCTTCTTTGATTTGGACTTCAGATTGAGTTAATCAGGCTTTGAAATTAATGGCTCTACATTAAAAATTATCTTTGTAAGGTCATCTATCTCTATCTATTTATCAATCAATCAATCATCTATCCATAATCTAGTATATCTAATTTATTTATTTATCATCTAATTTATCTAATCTGCCTATCATCTACTTATTTATTATTATTTTCTGATAATATACACATTAAATGTTCTTAAGTACACCAATATACAATGTTTTGTGTGTATATGTCTTAAATTTATAAAAGTAGTATTGTGCTATATAAATTTTTGTCTTTTTTTCTTTCAGTGTTCTGTGTTTAATATCTTGTCATGTTGCTTCTCTCTGCTGCATACTATTCTAAAGTGGGCTTCCAGTTTATTCTACTATTCTACCTACATGTCCCCATTACCACATAAAAGGCCATGGTAAACATTTTCATTCATGTCTCAGACAAAACTTGTGAGAATATGTCTGGGATATATACCCAGGAGTAAGATTGCTGTATCGTAAGGCAAGCAAATTCTTAATTTCAGAAATCCTGCGAGTTTGATTTCCAGAATAGCTGTACCACTGTATATCCATATATAAATAAGAGTTCTTAATGCCTGATATTTTTCCTAACAGTTGATAATATTGACTTTTCTAAATTCTGTCATTTTGATGGCTCTAATATGTTTATTATTATTTTTGTTGTAATTTATGTTTCTGTGACTACTAGTGAGTCTAAGAATTTAATCCTGTCTTAAGTACTGGGAGAAATACAAAACAAGATGTGTGATTACAATATGTTTGAAGATCAGAAAAAACAACAACATGCAAATAATTAGCAATCTCTGGCCTAAATACTATAGGATTTTGGAGTATGAGATTAATGTATGTTGCAGTATTTGCCCAAGGCTTCATATAGAAAATGGGATCTGGATATTGTGATGGTTTTGGGAAAAGGAACTATTATAGGCCAAATAACATAAGCAAGATCATGAAAGTGAGAATGAATTGATCATATATCTGAGAAGGTGAGCAGACTGGACAGGGGAGAATAATGATGACCCATCTCTTACATTCTACAGAAATGAGTCCTTTTGATTAATTATGGATTGTGATCTTGGTTAATCATGAAAGTTGTATTGGATATAAATTAAATAATTTTAATTTCTTTATTATTTATGTTTATTAACCTTCTACAATAAGCAAGACATTATGCTACATAAAATGACCCAGAGGGGAAAAAAATCTCAATTCATGTTCTCAAGGAGCCTCCGTCCTGGGCAGACGGTCAGGTCAACAGTAGAAAGGACAGAACCAGAATAAGAGCACAGATCTCTAGGCTGTGGGGGTCAGCGCAGCTTTCCTAGAGCAGTTATGTCTAACTACAGATCTTGAGGGCAGACCCCAGATACTGGTTAGTATTCAGTAGCAGATAGAGACACTCATGCATCAACAGGTATTAGGAGCCAGCATTTTCTTTTTGCCTATACTAATGTCAGTGAGTGAAGTGTTTTGTCTATCACTCTTGAGAAGTAGTGCTCCAATCCTAAATAATAATGCACATCACAAGGTTAATAATGGCTGTCTGTAGGACTAGGAATTGTGAGTGACTTTCTTATACTTTTTTATGTTTTCTAACATTTTTACAATGAGTTTTTATAATATGAATACATGGACAATGAGAAAAGTTGATAAAGCTTTGCAATCAGGAAAACAAAATCAATTGACTAATGAACTGGAGAACTAGCTTGACAATCTTGGCAAAACAAGTCACTAGGAATGCAATATGGGGAAAGTTTGACCAAGATTATATATTAAGCAATATATATATCTGAGGGTTTAGTTTACCAGAAGAAGAAGCAGTCAACAGTTTAACAATTTTAAAAAGAGATAAACTAAAACAATAGTAACATCTTATGGAAAACATGGCTATTTTATTCTATTTTGAATTATTGGGATTTCATGTAGTTTGCTGAACTTCAGAAATTTAACCTAGAAAAGCAGAGGCATGTTCTGAATACTAAAGTAGTAAAATAGTATTTCTAAGAGGAAAGGTCAAAGGAATTGTTATATCTAAATATAGAGAAAAAGAGACTAAAGGTAACATTATTATTTACCATCATAAGCTTTTTAAGCATGCCTAAAATAAATGCCAAATGATTTTTTTCTATGAAGACATATAAATACAGAAAAGAGAGCAAAAACAAATGGGCTCAAGAGAAAGCCAGAGATAGTAGAAAAAGACAAAGGTAAATGTTGGAACCTTTGGATTGGTGTAAGGATGGACTGTGGGAGCCCTGCGGCTCTTGGACGAGAAGAGAGCAGTTTTTCCAGCGAATCAGAGGATTGACTAAGTGACCAACGCCCGGGGCTTCTAGACCTGATTTTATGCTACTCTGTTCTAAGTGAAAGAGGAGTGTGATTTCCCCTTTACTTTAAATGTTTTTAATTTTAGCAAACACCCCCCAAATGAATAGTATAGAAAACTGGCCTTCTTCCATAATTTGATAGCTGAATGTTCACTATAACAGTACCCCATTACGGCTGTACCTCAACATTATCTCCATCTTTGTGGTCAACATCAATGTTTTTTTTAAACTCCATTTAATTTTCCACTCTATAAAATACATTTTCCTATTCTATCTTTTGTCCCAGATCCTCATTTCACAGTCTCCAGTAATTTTTCCAGGTTTCTTTTTTAGTAACCCAGTTAATACCTTCAAATAGGACAGATTTTAAATTTTTGGTGATTGTTAATCGACACTACTCTCGATTCTTCCCCCATTTTTATGATGTGTACCTTATTCCCTAGAATTTACTGGAGATGAACAGTTCTCGTTCTTGCCTTTTACCCTCAGATCCTTTTCATGTCACCGTTTCTTCTTGTCCCTGGCCTGCTGCTGTTCCTTGGATTTTGGAGAATAAGGCCGAGGGTATTTTTTATCCACGTGTAAATCTGCCTGACTTTGAACGTACTTTGTGTTCTGGAGAAGTGTTGAATGATCTTAAGCAGGGCAGCCTTTCTGTTAACTAAGGTCACTTATGTGTAGGTTTTTAGGTCCAGAAAGTCTTCCACTTTAACATATTAAATTGACACAAATGCCTGTTGTTAATTGTTCTTGTGTCATGCCTTTTGTATGCATAGACTTGCAGGAGCTCTCTAAAAATAAATCCAACACCAAGAGCCTCAGTATACAGAGGGATTAAACTCTGGTTGGGGTTGGGAGTGGGGGAATGAGGCTTATAAAAAACCACTTACTTTTATAACCGTTGATGACATCAGCTACATGTACATAGTTCAAAAACTCTTTAAAGATGTAGAGTGATATGAAAGTAGAAAAGTAATGGGGATGGAGGGAAAATAGGAGGGCCATATCTGGGGACTTTGAAAGCTCATATTATTTGAATTTGAATATTTGAGCAAAGCTTTGATTATCTGGGTTTAAAAGAATTATTACCATTTCTTTTTTGTCCACTCCTTAATGTGCTGAATATTGGTGTCTCTCAAGAAAAATCGATTTTTGCTTAATCTTCCTCTCTGGGCTAAATTCCTGTATCAGCAGCATTATATGCATTCTAATTAATTGCTCTAATGCTTTTCTCTAATATCTTATTCTTAAGGAAAATTCATTTTCTACCTTTATTTAGTTATTGATTAACTTTTCATTCTTCCACCGTCTTTGTAATTTTACTTAGCAAAGTGCTTAAAAGAAAAATGCAGCTTCTTCTCAGTCTAGTAGCAGACATGGACAGCTACATATGACCTAGAAAAAATTCTGTTACAGACTTGATTTTATGACCTTCAATAAGTTCTTTAATCTTTCTGTTCTTTGGTTTCAGTATACTTACTGGTAAGCTACTTGACATGGAAGTGTCTTCTTAATTAGTTCATTTTTACCAGACTTGCTCCCTTCCTCCCTCCCTCCCTCCCTCCCTCCCTCCCTCCCTCCCTCCCTCCCTCCCTCCCTCCCTCCCTCCTCCCTCCCTTTCTTCTTTTTTCTCCCACTCTTCCTCATTCATCTTCATCATCTTTTGTATATAAAGTTTTTTTAAAAAAGGCTACACACTTTAGAAACAAATCCCACTTAATCTAATTACTTGGTGACTTGGAACATTCTGGTCAAGTGAATTTTGTGAGTGACTCACAGTCATTGATGGGTAGAAGGACAGGCTCTGGAGTCTGAGTTTGAATACTTGTTGCCTCTATGGACATGAGCATTTTAATTAAACTTTCACTTTAATGTATGTAAAATTGAAAAAATATGAATATCTCTCTCACAGAGTTATTTGGGGGTCAAATCCATTAATAAATATGAAATAAAAAGAGGCCTTGTAACATTTAACTCCTTAATCAATATTTGCTGTTATTATTATTTAAAATATTTAATTCAAAATAATTTTAATAGTCTTTCTAAAACCAAATTGCTTACTCTCTTGCCAGAGGGGATATAATTAAATCTTTCTATCAAAAGTCGTTTTGATTTTTAGCAATGTAAAATGCTACCTGAAAATAGCCAAGTCCATAAGGATTGAAATATATCCATTGTATTTGACAATAAAGTGAAGATTGGAAATCTTGGAGGGAGGTCAATTAAAAGGTAAAACAAGGGCTTTTCCTAGTGAACATATGGAAAGATTTACCACATACGGTGAGATACTCCTGCTATATGGAGCCATAATGGGTAACAGGAGTGAAGATCAACCAGGATCAGAAGTCCTGCTATGCATATGTGGGCTGAGTATAAAGATAACACCCTAACATACTTTTGGGGAACTAGAAAATTTAAGAATATATAAGAAGTCCTCAGCGTGTTGGGTGAGATTTTGCTTGGGCGAGCTTGTAAATGAAATAAATTGCTTTTTAATTTGTTGTGTTTAGATGAAAAAATATCCCAGGAGAATAAAACTCATGACTCTAATGTAGCCTGTGGAATGGTTGCAATTACAAGCCATATTTTAGTCATTAATGGCTTCTCATTTTCTCAGTCAATTTAGTTTACATATGATATCATTCAATTGAATCATAACTTTTAAATGACAAAATAAGGTTCCCTTGGCAGAAAACAGATTTCTTAGATACTCACCCCCCCCCCCCCCAAATAAGCTCTAGTGATAGTTTTGCTTGTTAGACAACTTGCTCTTATATCAGAAGAGACAGACCTTTGATTAGGAGCTTGATGACATTTATACTTCATGAGCTGTGTTAGTGGCTCCCTTACATTCCCACTCTCAATTCAAAGATATACTCCTAAGTTCTATAGCAGTATTTGGGTCTGTACATTTATACACTTAAGAGTATTTTCAGAGAAGAATGCAAGAACGTATAGATTAATATAGGCAAACATTTCTACTCAAATACTCAACAGCCAATAGCATACAGTAAACAGCAACAAAATACGATTACAAATGAAAAGTAAATTAAATTTTTTTTGGGGGAGGCATACACAAGTTTCCAAAGATTCAAATTTTCCTCTGCACTAGGTTCTCATTACAATTAGTAGCAGTAAACAATGAATCTAAATAGAATCCCTTTTTCAAGATTTTTGGTAATTACTGGTAAATAGAATTTTTTGGTACATAGGAAAATTGAATGTGGTAGGTTTCCATGTCTTCTTGAGATGGACAGGGTGGGAACGGGTGAAGGAGACTCTGGTAACACCACTCTTTTTCATTGCCTCTTGCCCAGGCTTCCCGCTGCTGGGCGAGGCACCGCAGTAAGACTCCTGGCCACTGGGAGGGGTGCTGAGCAAACAGGTTAGGGGTGCGCCGAGTCCTCTAAGACAGGGGCTGTCTCAGGCAGGAGAATTTTAGAAGAGTTCCGTCGATGCCGAGGATGTGGAGTCTGGTGCCTTCCAACCGGTCACGCCGGGCACTTGGCAGGTGTTCGCCTACGCCTGGGGCGCACATCACCCAATTTATAGATTAGCTCCTCTGTGCTACATACGCTACAAGGCAGTGCCACGTGGTTCCGTCACATCTCTTATAGGTTTTGGACTAGTAACCAATTTTTTGAAAAGCTTCATTTCACCAAACTGAAGTTCAACAATGGATGAAATCTGCTGGAGTTCCAAAATTATGTATTACAAGGCATGTTAGAGCTTCATCAAGAGAGAAAATGAACAGGACATTCATGTGAGTTGCTCACATTCTGAAACAGTCCACACTGTCAATTCCTAAAAATGACTCTGTGTAGGCATGGGCCACCTGATTCACTTGCCTCAACCATGGCTAATTAACAGAATATTCTTTTAGTATAAATAAAGATGAAATCAGCACATAGTTAACTATTTTATTTGTTAACTAAAGCCGTAATGTATTTTCTCTGTGTTCTCAAGAAAGCACGTAAGTGTATTTTCTCTTCAGCCAGCCCTGTTGGAAATATGTGAAGCTACTATTTATAAACACAAATAGAAATGTTCACCCACAACTATGTACCCTGTGATCATGTTCTTTAAGGATAAAGCTTTTTCAGTTATTAAGAGTGATTTAATGTTAGGTCTTTTATAATCTTAGTGGTACATGCAAATTGGTTTATCTTGGTATCAATCACTTCTCACTGCATTGGTTCACTGAGCAGAAAAATATTTGAGTTAAACGTTTCTTATAAAGGAAGTTGTATTTCTCTACAAAATGTTTTTTTTTGAAGCTGAATCCTTTTTTGAGCTGCTTCTCAGCAGTAATCTTGTGATCCAATGTAAAATCTATTCATCTGTTTTAATTTAAAATATCGTTAAGTAGAGATCCCAAAATCAATGTATTTACTAGAGTCTGGAACTTATCACTGTCTTCAATGAATGCTGATTGAATAAGCAAAATATTGATTATAATATGTGGCAATATATGTTGGCACTTAAAATTATTAATAAATAATAAGATCATTTAAAATGATCAATACATTTAAAATGATTAAATACATTCTGTGTTTAATTCAGTATCTCATGATATTCTGACTGCTTAACTTATCTGGTTGAGTGCACCAAAATGCTCTGAAAATTGAGTTTACAAACTGACAAGCAGTTCCCATTGAATATTTTCCACTTAAATGACTGGTTCTGGATCACTGAATGTCTTGCAAGAGCACTGTCAGCCAAGCCCCTGTTGGAAAAACAAAACAGACAAAATAGTCTTCATGTCCCAGTTAGCTGTATTTAACATTGTAATATTTCATACTTTAAGAAATTTACTCTCCAACAATGCAGAAAAACTCTGTGGAAACTAGTGATTATCTGTAATAAAAATGCCTGGCAATGTTTTAGAATTTTTAACAATTAGGGATTTATAAACACTTATAATCAAACTAGATTTTTTTCACCATCTTGCCAAATATTGAGAGGCATGTAAATGAAATAAAATAGGTCAGTGGATCCTCCTTACAAAAATTTAATTGCCTCCCATAGAGGTCAGGCATGGTCAATTAAATGATCAGGGGAAAATACCTAATTATTTTTCTAGACCTACTTAATCCTGGCAGAAATTTTCTTCTTTTCTCTTGGAAAAAATAAAGCAATAAAGACTTTGAAGCAATGGAAAAATACTTCATTTTCAGTTAAAATGTGGAATTCTAGCCTTCAGCAGCATATCATAATACACCACCTTCAGGATACAATAATTACTTAACTTGGCATTAAGAAATGAGCCAACCAGCCTAATTTTCCTCAGTTACTTGGCAAACGTCCTCTCAACCAAAACAGCACGGTAACAGTCTGGTGAAGTAGAACCTTCTTACAGTAGAAAATTGATATTTTCCTTGCATAAATTATGCCCTGCTACACACTCTGGACTTGGATTTTAGACACAACCCTTGCTTGTCACCTAATTTGGATTCTGCAAATGGGTTTTACTCTTGATTTAATCCCTCAATTTCCCTTTATGTTAGTAAATAGGGCGCTGCTGCAGAGCTTGTGCTTTTGGGGGGCCAAAGTAGGCCCTCATGCTGGTGGCTGTTGAAACCTTATTCTTTATCTCAGGGTTGTGATGTTGCTAGAATGCAAGTGCCTTTGGGAGGGAAAGCTCTTAAATTACCAGTCATGTCATGCCAGAGGCAGTTGAATAAATGCTACTGATTGTGTGGCCCAGGGCAAGTTACTGCAGAGCTTTACCTTCAGTTTTCCGGCCTGTGAAATGTAATAAGATGAAAGTCACTGCTGTTGTGAGTGATATTATGGAGATATTGTGAGGATTAAATATGTAAAGTGCTTAGCTAGGTGCCTGGCAAGTACTGCTTGTTTAGTAGATGTTGATTGCATGGATGGACCTGGAGAGCATTATGCTAAGCGAAATAAGCCAGGCAGAGAAAGACACATGATCTCACTTATATGAGGAACCTAAAGAACTTAAAAAACTGATGGACAGAAATGACTCAATGACATGGAAGCATGGATCAGACTGACGAATGTCAGAGGGATGGAGGGGCCTGGGTAGGTGGAGGGGGAGAGATTAACCAAAGAATTTATACGCATATATGCACAACCCAAGGACATGGACAATGGTGTGGAGAAGGACTGAGGAAGGGGGTGGGGCAGGGTGGAAGGGGTCCATGGGGAAAAAAAGAGACATCTGTAATATTTTGAACAACAACAAATAATAGATGTTGGTTGCTATTACTTTCATTGATATTGAAACTGCTTTGCAGCCTCAGTACAAGTCCAGAGCTTAGCTCATAGTGAAATCTTGTTGGTGAGTGTAATGATGAAAAATGCTGATGCCTGGTGTAGAGGAAAGAACAGTGCTTCTCCAACTTTAAGTGCATATAGGCTGTCTAGAGGCCTTGTATAAAGGTAGATTCTTCTCAAGCAGGTCAGGGTCAGGGGCCATGATTTGCATGTCTAGTGAGTTCCCAGGTGATGTAGATGCTGCCTCAGTGAGGACCACACTTTGAGTGGCCATGCCTAAAAACATTGATTATTTGTCATCAAAGCAAATCAAGTCTAGAAGGGAATGGAAACATGACTTTACTCATAACTTAACATTGAACCCTTAGACAAAAATAGCACGTATTCAGTTCGTAATAAACCAAACCTTATTAATATCCTCATAGCCTATCAGAGTACCAGCATGAAATAGGCAAAATACTCAACTGTCCAGTTAGCTTTTTCCTTCTATTGTGTAAAGCTTATGATCTAAAACTATGTGATTATTTACATTCCCCCACGAGAAAGTTAGTGTCTCTTTGCTTCTAGAACTTTTATTTTCTTCCAGAGCAGAGATATTCTTAGCAGTGCTTGAGCAGGAAGCCCATGATTCACCACAGGCTCTCATTCTCTTGCTTGGTAGCTTTACAGAGAGTTTAGATAGGCATTTATTCCTCCTGTCATCTTCTTGTTTTTGACCTCTCCCCCTCAGCAAATTTCATTGGAATTTTAAGGATGGCTAATAGACCTTCAAGGTCATCTCTGAAAAATGGATTTTTGAAGAAATAATATTTTGCCAGGCAGATTTCGCAGTGATTCCCTTGATTTTAAGATATTTTTCTGCATTTATTTTCTCCTGACAGTGCACTAGAATGAGGACTTGCAGGCTTGGCAGCTGGCCTGTGTCCCCAATCCCTGAGGACACTGTGAGAGTTTGTGGAGACAGTGTCCTGGGAAGAGCAGTAGATGAAGATGGGGAAGTGGGAAGAGACCTGGATATGAGTTACCTCTCTACTACTGTGTGACTCTTAGAGCATCATTTACCCCATCTGTAAAATGGGGGAATAATACTTGTTTTACTTACAGAGAATTAGAAGGATAACCGGAAGAATGCATAGGAACATTTGTCATTCGTATGTATAAAAATTAATTATTAGTAGTAGTATTTGAGTGTCATGGGAGATTCTGTCACTCACTGACTTGTCTGAATCATTCTGATATTCAGTGGTGAAGCTTGGTTCCATGTGGTCTTGACTGATCGTAAAGGCTGATCAAGTCGTTGGCAGAACAGTGGTCTTCTGCCTCTCAAGGTTTTTTCCTAATGAGAAGTCTGGGCAATAGCCCCTGTCCCCCAACTTTGCTGCTTACAACAAATAATCACAAAGTTTTCCCATTTTCAGTGTCAAGCTGATGATAGTTTTCAACAGAAGGACTTCCTTTGATTCTGAGGCCCTGATGCTGAGTTTGGCTCATCATGCCACGCTTTAATGGTGAATTCTCTTTCATGGGATTAATGAAACCTAGCTTTCATCTGCCCTTCTTCAGCTCCCCACAATTCATCAAGCATGTCAATATATGCCTAAGACTTAATCTAAGATATGAGTTGCTGTGATAATAATGATTTAATAAGAAATATATATTTGGTCATTAGTATGATCAAAATATATTTCTTGGCTCACAGCTTGCTGAACTCTTGAAATTTCCTAAGTGTTGAGAGTGGCAAATGTGTCTTTTGTTATGTTGATGAAGTGACTTTTGGAAAACACCTCAGGATGGGGCTGGTTACTGGGGGAACCAAGTATGTGATTAGAAGGTTGGAACTTTCAGTCCCACCCCTGTGACCTCCTTGGAGGGGAGGGGGCTTGGAGGTTCAATCAATAGCCAATGGCCAATGACTTAATTAGTCACGACTATGTAAGAAACCTCCATAACAATCCAAGAGGATGAGGTTCAGAGAATTCCAGGTAATGAACACATGGAGATGCAGGGGGAGTGGCTGGCCTAGAGAGGACATGGGAGCTTGCCCGATGCCTCCCATCTGGCTTTTCCTGAGTCCCATTCTTTTAAAATAAAACCAGTGATCTAGAAAGCAACATGTTTCTCTGAGTTCTATAAGCCTTTCTAGCACATTAATTAAACCAAAGGAGGGGTCTGTGGGAACATCTGACTTACAGACAGCCATCAGAAGTACAGGAGGCATTCTGAGTTGGAGGGGGTGTTGGAACCTGTAATCTTTGGCCAATGAGAAGCACAGATAACCTGGGCTTGTGTGTGGTGTTTGAAGTATGTGTGTGTAGAGCTAGACCCTTAACTTGTGTAATGAATGGGAAAGAACTTGGACCTTAGAGCCAGGGCAAGCTGGTTTGAATCTCTGCTGGCTACTTGCTAATTATGACTTCAATTAAGCTACTTACATTTTATTCACTGAATATATTTGACATATAACATTGTATAAATTTAAGGTATGTATTTTGGAGCTTGAAAAAATGGGGCCATTGTTACATAATGTTGTTGTAAGAATTAGGTGATATAACCAAATAAAATGTCTAACATGGTGTGCATTCCATAGTAGGTCCTTAAGAAAATTAGATCTATTTTCATTATCATTGACAATCTAGTTTTAAGAAATCATGTTTGGGCCCGTCCGGGCGTGGCTCAGTGGTTGAGCGTCGACCGAGGATCCGGGCGATCAGGGTTCGATTCCCGGTCAGGGCACATGCCCGGGTTGCGGGCTCGATCAATCACTCTCTCATCATTGATGTTTCTATCTCTCTCTCTCCCTCTCCTTTCCTCTCTCTGAGATCAATAAAGATATATTTAAAAAAAAAAAAAAAAAAAGGAAATCATGTTTGGTAAGAGGCAGGTGGCTGAGGACTTGAGAAAGTGCGATGTGGAGAGACCTGTAAGGATAATGGTTGGCAGTGAAGACACACTCTTTCTCCATATGTAAGTACTCTGTTTTACAAGCACTGTGCTATTACTGTTCCCTTTCTATTAATTTTAGTCTTTGAAATATATCATACATTCCCTTTTATCCACTCCATTTATTCATCTTCCCGCTGTCTCCATTCTTATCCTTCCTGTAAAAATAGGACTTTTAGAACCATGTAAATATGGTGTATGGTTACTTGGAGAAGACCCTTAGCTGAGAACCTGGATGGGAGAGAGCAAGCTGCGGTGCCCTTTGGCAAGACTTTGAGGTGGCTACCTCCTGAGCTGTACCCCATGTTGTAGTCTTGTCTTTTTCTAGAGGTCCCCTTTCTATCAGGTTTATACTCAGTAGCTGTGATTCCCACTTCACTTCTATCAAAATAGAGAGAAAATGGTTTTCTGCCCTTTACATATTAACGTGGGTTTAAGTGTTTTCTGTCCTCCAGGTATTTACATTTTGAGGCCTCAGTTTAACTTGGTATAAAAGGCTTTACCTCTGGTTAAATAATTTTAGGCATTTGGTCCTTTGGAGGTGACCTGGGCCTCAAAGTAGTCTTTCTTTCCTAAAAGCACATGAATCGATATCTACCCATAGGTCAGCTCCAAAATGAGGGGGTGAGGGCACTTCCTGTGCACACAGACCTCGAGATTTAGCTCATACCCTGTGTCTCACCTCCTCTAGTCTTAGTCATTTTTAATAACAGCAACATTCTTAACATCTCCTTTCTGAACAAATTCTTGCTTGCTTTACGGGTTCAGCATCTAAATCTAATCAAGCTAATTATCATGCACGGTGTATTTGTATAAATATTTCAATGGAATGTAGCAGGAGTAAATTATTAATTGCTGTGAATGGAACAGTCACATATTGCCGTAGCATAAAAACACAAAAGTTATATGTAAATTGCTGAAAAAACCCATGCACAATTCTGGAAATTTGCTCAGAAAAAACCCCATGATAGAGCCTTTGTAAGAAACAAACCTTGGGAGATGACAGGTATCCCCTGCTTTTTAAAAGTTTGCTTTAGGCCAATTCACTTTTATGAAAGGCCTACATTAATACCTGTTTTCACCAACCAAAAGAAATCCAAAGAAGAATTTAACTTTTATGAAAAAAGGAGAAAAGCAAAACTAGCATTCAGTGTTTGTTTTGTAGAGGGCCCTTGTAGAAGCTGTGAGCACCCGGAGTAGAGGGGCCCTGCCAAGCTTCTGCCCTGTGGAGCCACTTAAGCATCTGAGCATCGCACCACTGTGTCTGTGAACTGTGTCTGCGAGCATATGTGCCTTATCTGTATTCGTGCACCCACAGCAAGATGTGTCCTAGGTGATTGCTTCCTCACTTTCCACCATTTGGGCTTAGGAAAGGTTTCATAGGAACCCTTTGGTTTTGGATAGTGGGGGAAGCCTGTATTTAGATGTTACATTTGGGTATATCAACCATATTATCATTCTAAGTGTGAATGTCCAGAGACATGCCTTTCCAGAAATGGGTTATCAAATAAAGAAGCAAATTGGTGACAGTCTGCTTGTTTTCTGCATAGAGACCCCTGGGTGGGTGATGCAGAAGGAAGCTCTTATTTGTTACTGATTATGGTACACAGAGCTGGCTAAGTGGGTTTTAGAGGCAGTTTCATCAAATGTACAGAATTAGGGCAGGTCCATTTGCAGAAGTACAGGTAAAGCTGGGAATGGGAGTCAGTCCTTGCCCACCCTGAAGACAGAGGGCAACACGTGACTCCAAGATGCAGTTGGGCTGGACCAGGCTCTGGAGGGCATTCGAGGAATGGCTGGCCTCCCAGACTTGGGCTCATGTTCAGCAGTTTTCTTTTGCTTGACTGCTCATTGTGACGGGGGAGCAGGGCTCTTAGCTCACGGTTGGGACACAGACCTCAGTCAGTAGTGAGCTTTATTGTTATATGGTGGTACCTCAGTTTTCGAATGTCTCCATTGACAAACATTTTGGTTTACGAGCACCATAAACCCGGAGTAAATGCTTTGGTTTTCGAACACGCCTCAGAAGTCGAACATGCCACGTGTTTTCTGCTGAGGGCAAGATCCAGAGGCCTAGCTGTTGGCTGTTGATCCTTCGGTTTTTTAACGTTTCAGAACTCGAATGGTCTTCTGGAACAGATTACATCTGGAAACCGAGGGAGCACTATACTCCCATCGCTCTGCTCTGTTCACACAGAGTAGCTTCAGACACCCCTTGGAGTATTGTTTGACTGATGTGCTCTAGGACAGAAACAGCTCCCCTGTGAAGGAGGCGAGGTTGGTGATTTGGAAATGGGAAAATGGTAAACCATTTCAATCACTTTACATACCACAGGGAGATTTTGATGTCAACAGTTTGGCCCTCTGCTCCAAAGTTACCATTGGGCATCAGACAACTATTGGGGTGGCCTACGATATTGGGGTCTTAACATCTCGGATCACAAAGAATATGACAAAGTGTCAGCCGAGTCTGTTTTGCTGCTTACTCAAAGGAGACCTGATAAATATATCTGATCCACCAGTATGATCAAGTAGACAAAAGTATTTATTAAACTCGCCATAGATTTGTCTAGAAGGATATTGGAAAATTATTCATCTTAGACAGATTCACCAAGTGATAGCATGTTTCTAAGTCTATGACCATCTACAGATATTTAGGAAAATCCTCAATTCTGAGTCTTTCTAAACTAAAATCTTTATGCAGTTTAGAACAGGCAACACACGAGTATATTTTGAGAGGAATTTGCTGACCATCTACAGTTTAACATAGCCAGAATTGCAAAGCAATGAACGTTTGTCTAAGGCATTTTGCGGCCACTACCCAGGACTTTTGAATTCCACCTGGGAGGAATCTTTTCAAGAATATAGCTTTTTTTGTTCCTATGACCCAGTCCCATAGTCAGTGAAAAAATTATGCTCTCTGATTGCCTGCCTGAGGCAGATAGAAACCATTTACTATAGGTACAGGGGTTTCTATGAGAATAGACTCTATGTACTCATCCATAATTGCCTCTCCACAAAGAGGCCATTATAGGCACTGGCAGTGGACATAAGTTAGTCTGTATCTTGTGGATGATTGCTTAATTTTTAAAATTTTTTATTATTCAAACAAGGCCCTGGCTTATACTTGGTCCAGTTTCTTCCTTTCCTGGCTGCCTAAGAAATTTGTATTTTCTTGTAGGTTGCCTTTTTCTCCCACCCTTTGATCAAAAAGAATAGTCCAGGTTTGTCAAGAGGCAGTTTAAAGGCTAATCACTGTGGGTTGGATCCTATGACAGTTAGAAACTGCATGTCCTTGGAAAAGTCAGGCACCCTCTCTGAGTGTCTGAACCCTGGGATATGAAAAAGGGTGAATATACCTCCTTACTTGGTTGTTCCAATGAGTAGATAAACTCACAGATGGAAACCTGGGAGTATAATCCCTGGCTCCCTTTAGGTTTTTAATGAATATTACTTGCACTTATCAAACTTAATTACTTTAAGTTTTTTGGCAAGGTGACCATCATCCAAGTCTTTTCCTTTTTTGCTGTTGTTTTTTTATTTTTATTTATTAGTTATTTTTAGAATTTTTTTTATTGCTTTTAGAGAGAGAAGAAAGGAGAGGGAGAGAGAGAAAAACATGAGTGAGAGAAAAAACCTTCAGTTGCCTCCTGCATACCACATACTGGGGATCGAGCCCTCAACCCGGGCATGGGCCCTGACTGGGAATTGAACCTCTGGGTACATGGGGCGATGCTCAACCAACTGAGCCACACCAGCCATGTCTGTCGTTTTTTAGAATGAAAATTAATGAACACCAGGATGACAGGCAAAAATCAGGACTGTTCTTTGCCTATGAGGACATTGATCACCATTCTTCAGGGAGGTCTAATCTTCTATCCTGATGTCTAAATGGAGTTGTAACTTTATCACTAGTTATCTCTGCTGATAATCTAGACAGAAATTTAACCTTTTATAATTTTGTTTCTTTTCACTTGACTACCACTCTTCTATAACTTGTCATTCATTACTGGATTTGCAGCTATTTCTTGAGCTAACCTTTGCTAAAATTCATAGTTATTTCTACTTTACCCTAGTAATTGCTCTTTGATATATTTGATATATTGGATACACAAAGTGAAGTTTCCCAACTCTAACAATTTTAAATTTGACTAAAAAAAGACAAAGTCTCATTCATGCCAAAGAAGTAGAAATATGTGTGTAATTTGTACTCAATATGTAGGTATCTGCGTCCACACAAATAGATTTCCAGAGTGAAAATAGACATGTGTACTAAAGATATATGCGCAAGTATGTGCTCTCACCCAACTCCACCTGCACCTTAAGGCTCCCTAACCTAGCCCTATGCTTTCAGGCTGCCCCCTTAGTCACAATATTTTGCTGTATAACATCCGTGCTAAGATTTTGAACTGTTATTATCATTTTTCTTTTCCCTTTTTGTTCTCAAACCGTAACTACCTTTCTGGTCCCATGTTAGGGCTCCCCCAGGACAACTAGACTGATAATCATACTCACTCTCGGGATTCAATGTAGTTGTTCCAAGGCATTTGTGTATTATAATATAGCATTAACATAAATTAGTGTTATAGTAATATTATGTATTAGTTTTTCTTTCTTTCAAAATTGACATATTTATTTAAAAATATGTCTGTAGGTAGTAAATAATTTATTTTAGTGTATTATCCCTCCTAGGGAAACTCTTCATTTCAACTCATCTCAGACTTGTCAAATGGGAAGAAATACGAGGGGAGGTTCTATCCATGTGCAAGGCCAGTGGGGTGACTTGCCCCTCAACTCACTTTATAAAGGAAATTGCCTCACCTGCCTGTTATTTCACTTTTTTGGTTTTCTACAGTTGTGATATTACTCCCAGAGGTGTTTGTAGAGGTTGTGGGCAGTTTTGGGGGAAGCTCTCTGGCAGTTAGCGTTCAGGAGTCAGAGTCTTTAAAGTAGAGCAATGCATGACTGTCCTGCACCACCAACTCCTCCACTTCTCAGGTATAAACGCAAAGCGTTCTTTCACCATTTAATAAATGTGCCAGGCTCCCCAGGAATAAGCTGCACTATAAATCAGAGGAGATCGTACTTTGTTTTGCTCAGTGGTTCATCATTTTGGAAAGTGGTGTCGTCAACAGCAACGCTGCTTGTGGCTTTTCGATCACCAAAGTGTCATCCTCATGTCAGTTTCAGTAGCAGTTGTATTTATGATCATTTCATGTGTACATATAAACGTACTTTTTACTCCTTATTTTAAATATTCAAATAAAAAAGTTATCTTATTTTTTAGTAGAAGTCATAGTTGAGTCAGGAGAGAGAAATGACATCACTTATTTGAACAGAGAAACTTTAAAGAATTCTTAATTAGTTATTATTATTAATTAGTAATAAGCTGTGAGCTTATAACTTAGAAAAGTTATAAAAATTGAACCTGAAGGTATCCTGCAAGTAGCAACTTCATGAAGCAGCTACCACTTCTAGGGCTGAGGGAGCAAAGGGAAACACTTAGGAACTTGGAGGCAAGACCCTGTGAAGCTCAAAATCAGACCTCTCAGACCTCTAGGAGGAAGGCAGGGTGGCTGGTGCTGGTGGGTCTCAGCTCAGAGGAGGGGCCTGAATGGGATCCAGACCTCTGAAGGAGGAACAATGGCTAGCTGGTGTCTGGGGAGGCACAGCCTGATGAAGCTGCTTTTCCAAGCGTTGGACAAAACCGCAAACGGTATTCAAATGCTGCCAGGAAAAGGATCTGCGGCTGCCAGGGTGATGAAGCATTGCAGGGGGAAATGCACAGGAGCCAGAAGCAGCTAAGAGGATCCCTGAAGGTGGAAAGATGGAGCAACTTTCCTCTTCCCCCTCCAGCTTTGAAGTCTCCAGTGCCCCTAGTGGCAGATCTGAACAGGGAGAAACTTGGCAAAGCAGAAATGGTGTTTGCAGGGTCCCAGGCCTAGCATCTGGAAGCAGAGCATGGGAAAGAGTAAGTTTGGAGCAATGGATAAATTACTGGCACTTTTCCTAAATCCAAATTTATATAACCCTGTCATCTAGTTTACTTGTGCCTGTCCACTTTCATATTATGATGCATGTAAGTCTATGTAAATATAAATACATATATTTTATGTATTAGTCCTCTATTATTCTTTTATATTACAATTAGCACATGTTTAGAGAGCATTAATTTCATTTCCAAATAGCAAAGGAGACATTACAAAATATTTGTTATAAAAAATGGGTTCCGAGTCTGATAGTATGGAGAGCTCCTGGCTTGGTTCAGATGGTATAATAAATATTTAGATTTTGACTGCCGGCTCCTCACCAGTTCAGAGTGGCAGTGCCATCTGATCTCAGCTGTGAGGCTCGGATAAGGAAAGACCTTGTGTGCTTTTAGAATTTGACTGCATTGAGGTACCATCTCACAGTTGGCATACATTCATCTTGTTTTTTGGAGTGGACCATGCATTAATGGGAATATGAATTGCAGCGGTCATTCTGGTTGTCCTCAGCTTTTTAGTGCTACTTCTAAAGGCTGTGCAGGTCCGCGGGGGAATGACATACCCTACTGCTGCTGTCAGGTCATTTTAGTGGTGAGATTCTGAGCGGGTTCATTGCAGTCAGAGCCCTGGCTTTTATGAAAATCATATTAGAAAATAATAGTTACCAGTTGTGGAGCTTCTACAGTAGTTAGACACTCTGTTAGGAGTTATAAACACAACAATTTCTAAGTAGTAAATATCATCCATGTTTTATAGATGTAGAAACTGACCGTTAAGACCTTGGGACTTGTCTAAGACACAGCTAGTAAGTGAGAAAACCCAGGTTCACTCTGCCCATTTCTTATAACTTATAATTACCCTTTCCACTCTGCTTTCCAGTAGTAAGACAGGACCAAAAAAAAAAAAATCATCATTTGTGAGGCGTTATTTTTGCAAGCAGTGCAATTACTCGACAGACCAATGGACAGTCACTAATTGAAGGATTCAATAATCCATACTATGAATGCCCAATTCGTGTTAGAATATCAGTAAATATATGTTAAATATATATGAATACATTGATAAGAATTTTTGTTGGAATGATGATTTTCAAGTTGATCCACTTTGACTTGAGCGCATTCTCTAATTTTTTGAAAAGGCTAGCTGCACACAGAGAAGCTAATCACCTAACCCTAGGAGACGATTCTTTAACAGAATCTCCTGACATTTTAGGTTCAAGCGTGGCAAATGGAATTTCATAACACCAGAGAAAATGAGACAAGGCCAAAAGAATGACAGTTATTCCCAGAGAGTTTCCAAGTACAAACCTTGGACACAAAGTAGAGTACTTTTTCATATCTGTACAGTGCAGAAAAGAATTACTTAGAAGACTAAGCCAGTAATTAAAATGAACTGAAGCAGTTGTGTGTCTCAGCCACTCAGGAACTCAGACCGACCGAGACTACCATTGTTTTCTGGGTCTGTGTCTTCTCAGCCTCGGTAAAGCAGATTCAGTTTTGAAGACAGCATCATGATGAACATTTGTTCATGGCCACCTTACATAATCCTGTGTCATTGTGCATGGAAAGGACTTTTGTAACGGAATGCTAAATGTAAGCTTCCTTGAGAGTAAAGTTGGGGAAGATGCGGAAGCCTGGGGCGGCATCCCTGACTAGAATCACAGCCTCATGCTGGCCGCTAATCCTGAAGCATAATTTTATTCAGATGTGTCCGTGTTCCTTACAGTCGCATTGCAGGGCGTGAAAGAAAGCACGTCTTGCTGAAATGTGCATTTATTATATTTGAGCTTTGCTTTCCTCTTTCCAAAATATCAGATATTGGGTTGAATGTCTGCCAGTGCCCTCTTCTGGATAGAATGTAATACATTTACAGAAGTGATCTGCCACTTTTACATATAGGCCAAACGATTTCTCCTTCACCTGAGAGGGAGACGGTTGATAACAGAATGCAGTTTGGTTTTGCTGTGAATATAAAGTATACACTACGCTCACTTTGGCACTCGTTTAGTTTTCCTTACACTCTCGAACACTTCACTCTAAAATTAAATCATATTCTGAATTCTCTATTAAGAAAGAGAAATCAATTTACAAATATTTTCAATAGTCGGAGTTCAAACGAAAGAGGTTTGTTTGACCATGAGCCTGTTATGGAAGCATAATCTCTGACATGATGCTGCCCCCAGTCCAAATATCAGGTAAAGCTCAGTTTTTTTAAGCTGGAAAACTGAGGCAGAAACACTGTATCCACTTTGTAGAGTAATTGTGAGGATTATATGAGTTTATGTATGAAGCTCTTACCTTTTCTACCGGATCTATAGTAAGAATGTTCTACGATATCTGCTGTAAAAGCTTTATGACATGTGTCTCTTTTAGCATAGTGTCCAAATTTGAAAAACATCATTTAATTAAGATAGAGGTTTCTAAATGTTAGCATATAGAATTTGAAATCTATACATTTTCCCAATAAAAGCACATTTATATTATCCAATTGTATATGTCAAACATCTCATGGACTGACTTTGATTTCTCAAGAGGGAAATATAGTGAAGTATCTTTGCCATAAAGAGTAAAAATATGCATTTATGATCTAAATATTGTTTCATACTTTGAGGAATACAAGAATACTCCATTTCATGCACTTAATTTTATTAACTTTCTAACTTACGAAAGTTGTACATTTTAACAGTAATATGTTTTGAAATTCATGGTCCATGTGTATGCCACACTTTGAGATCCATTTTGATTAACAGAATTCTCTCTCATTATGAAATTTACCATTTTGGTTGTTTCTCCCAACTTGGCAGCAAGTGGAGTTTTTATTAATATATCACATTTTAAAAAGTTGACAAAATATCAGGAGAAACTTAATCTCTGGCTCATTTCAGGTTGATAGTGGAGCACCTGTGTTCGCTGTTTGTCACAAAGAAAGGGAACCAAACAAGAATGAAAAACTTACTGAAGTACGACTTGGGCACGTGACCCAGCCCCTGTGTGCTTTAGTTCCTCATGTGTAACATGGGAATAATGGTTTCGTGTTCATCAGTCACATGTATTAGTGAGAGAATACAAAGTAATTGTGTAAGTTAATTATCAATATTATTTTTGCACACATATGGAGAAGTAGAAAAGCCATGGGCTTTGAAATCAGACAAATGTCTGTAGCAATATCATCTCCTATACTTTTTTCTAAAATTTACATTTATGCTTAGTGTAGTATGTGGTGCCGAGAAGGCACAGGACAGATACAACGATGACAACTTCCAATACATTTTTGCATCCTGCCTGTTTTGTGTCAGGCCCTGCGTTAGAGTCGCAGTCTCTAATTCTCACTATGTCCAGGCAAAGTAGCCACGAGGGACAATGCCCCAGGCCACACTGCTAGGGAGCCCGGATATCGCAGCAGCTCTCTTCCTTCGTTGATGCTTCGCCCATTCGCGGCCGCATTCCACTCTGGTCACACAGGTCTCCACACCTTAAGACCCATCACAATATATCATCTCCAGAATTGCACCATGACCTTTTCCAGCTCCAATCCCGTCAAGTTGTCCCAGCCCGGTGTCCTATTTCCTGAGCTGACTAATCTGATGAACTAAATTACGGCTGAGCTATTTTTGGATCCCTTTGCTTCTCCTGAAAATGACACATTTGCCTCCTAAGGACCGGTTTCTTTTGCCACAGATTCTATGAGTTAGTCTCATAGAGGAATGTCCAGGTAACGCAGAAGGTCAGCGGCAGGAGTCTTCGGGGAGCGCTGTGATTCTCAGCCCACCCCCATCATCAGACCACCGGGTCTAAGCTGCCTTTACTCACCCTGTATAACTCTGGAAACTTTAAATGCACAGCTTCCTGTTTGTCAGCCCATCTTCAAAGATAATTACAAGTGTACATGTTGAATTTCAATCAAACTGGGTCAATTATTTGGGCCTGAAATCAGAATAGGAGGGAAGGAAAAGATATACAGCCATACTAGCATATGTGACCTTCAAAGTCTGAGATTTTAAAAAATATACATCTGTTTTTTTTGTTGTTGTTTAATTTTCTGGAGGAGGTCACATTCTCATCTGTAAAATGAAGAGATATGATGAAATAAGGTTGAGGTACCTCTCAGCTCTAAGTCTATATTTAATTTGAGTTGAATTTAACTAGCAAATTGCATTTGAAGTTGGCATCAACCGCAGCCCATGAAAATTAGGTTTAAGAAAAGCATCGTCTGCAGTTTTTAATCAAACCTGTCATTTAGCAAAACTCCATAGTCAGAACCTTTCTAACTAACTATTGATTAATCTCTAAATGGGGTTTCACAACATAGCCTGTCCTTCTGTCTGCTTTAGATACCTTGGGTAGTAAACAACCCTTTCTTTTTAGCTATAATTTAATAGAACTTTGAAAATATCAGAAGCTAGATTTTCAAGACAGCTACCAAAAGAAAATTCCAGGAATAGAAATTTAAGATGCTTTCTTATCTCTGTTATTACCATGTCGTCAATTTTCCCTCCATACATGAGGGAGAGTGACTTTCAAGGTTTTCAACCCTAAGGTTCAGGTTCATTTGAGGAAATTCTCTTTTATCATCATTGACCTTCCAGTAGCCAAAGAGAAAGCTAGGTGGTTGGTCTCATTGCACAGGTCTCTGGGTACCCAAGCTTTTTATTCCACCTGAGGACATTTATTCTTGCCTTAGTAAAAATAAATTATTAATTCCCCAGGGTTAGACATTGTCAGAGAAACTGGAGAACTGACTTTTGTGTTTTGGATATCAAATTATAAAATTGTCTGTCCTTCATTCCTAAATATTGTCATAGTCACTATTAATTCAATTCATCAGAGTTCTTCTCTTAAAAATCAATTTGAAAATGGACTGCCATCATCCCCACTGTTTCTAACAGAAACAGCAAGGTGGTTTAGAAAAATAATATAAAATTGTAAATGGCAAGACTTAGACCAAATCATTTCTCTAACACTAATCAGTACGAAGATTAAGGGCAAAAGAACCTCCATTTTAGAATTGTTTTCAGATTAAATGAATTTAGATCAAGCATAGTCCCTAGTACGTACATACAGGGAGCTCGAGAAATGGCAGCTCAGTTATTTAGCTGATCAAAACATATTTATAGACAGTGTATGACACAGAGTGTGCAGAGGAATGTGATGGACGTTAAGGCCGATTATACCACCTCTTCATTTCCTTTGTTATACTTTGCTTTGCTTCATATATGGTCAGTGGTATTTCTCACAAATACTTAAAGGATAAATATTGGGAGTTTTGTGGGGACTTCCCACTTAAAGAATAAAGACCAAAAATTGTGATAGTAGGAGGCATTGATAATCAATATTAATGTTTTGGGGAGCCATTTCTGACAGTTTAGCTCTTTGTAGTAAAGCCTATCATAATCATTTCACTTAAAAAGCTGTGCATTTAGCATGCTAATGAGAGGATTCCTACCTGAGCAAGGAGGCTCTCTTACAAAATGCATTTCTCTTATGTTGATTTCGATTGTAAGTTATCTGGGGAATACATCTTCAAAGTCTTTCCTGTTGCCACTTATTTTTTCTGTGATTGCCTCAAAAACTTTTTGCTTCCTTTGACTATATATAGCTCACACCATTATGATGATGATATTTATCTTTCAGTTTCAGAGCTGGTGTTAGTTTTATGCCCATCTTTAAAAATGATCAACAGGTAGCAAAAGTCATTTTAATTACCAGTTTATAATTTTTTTCTCCCTGACTGTTAGAAAATAAAAGGAAATAAGTTTAAGTAGAAGAAAGAAAATAGAGGTTCTTTCATTCATTGATGTTTCTTTTTTAACAAACACTTACTGACAACTAATTCTTGGTGCTGGGGATATATATCTGTGAACCAAAACAGACCAAAACGTCCTACCAACATGTAGCTCATATTCTAGTGGGGCAAGAATAACCACAAGAAATAAGAAAAATATAGAGTATGTTAAAAGATGAAGAATGCAAAGGGGAGAAAAAAGGTAGCAGAGCAAGGGCTGCTGAATGTGTGGGTCAGTTGGAAGTAAACACTTGGAGGTGGAGAGGGGGCGCACCTTGTGGGCATGGGGGAAGATTCTAGGATGAGAGAATGTGCTGAGCCTTTGTTTCCCATCCCTGCTCAAGGTGGGACATGAGTTATGTGAAATATTAGGGCAGTTACTGGAGTAAAGAGAGGTAGAGACGTAGGAAATGAGCTCCGAGAGGTTAGAGAGAATAATCTTATAGGGCCCGTAAGGCCGTCATAGGAACTGGCTTTTATGCTGAGTGAATGGAAATACGTTCCATCTACTTCATGGCTTTGACAGTCTCCATAGTTGTCACAGGCTGCAAGGTCGAGACTAGACTGAAGAGTAACAGGTGGGAAAGGGAAGCTTTATTGGTAATGCAGATAAAATGTGATGGAAACTCGGACCAGAGTGATAGCAATGGGAGTAACGATAGGCAGCCCTGATATATTTGAAGGGAGAGCAGACAAAATCTGCTGGTGAATTAGGTGGAACCCTGAGACAGAAAGGAATCAAGAACGAATTCAAGTTTTTTGGCTGTACCAGACGGACGGTTATTAAAACTGAAAAAAGGCATCAAGTCAATTGATTGTATAGGAACATGGATCCATTTAAACCATTACCTAAGTTGCTGAGATACATTCCAAAGGGTCAACAAGTAACTTAAGTTTAGACCATTTTACTTATCATTCAAGGCACAGGAATTTATTTATCTATTTTCGTGTTTGATGTTGACTTCATTTTAACGTGTTTCCATATCATTCAGATTTGGATGAACAGGGTTCAGACCCCAACATTTAAGTAGCTGTTTATCCACCTCTGTTGCTATTGCTGATTTTCTGGCTGTGACTCTAGTTCCTGAAATTAATGAGAACTAGTATTTGGGAAGATGGAGTAGAGTCATTTGGCAAATGCCAGTTTTATTTTGTCTCTTACCACAGCTTTTTCTTTTACGATGAACACAGCCTAACAAGAGAAGACTAGGCTTCAGGGTTTTTGTTTGTTTTTTAATAATGCTAAGGAATATCTTCACAGGAGAGCTTGCTGAATTCCAATTGAACTAGAGTGTACTTTATTTATTGTTTTTCCTTTTAAATTCCTTCTGTGAGATAGTAACATTTTACAACATTTTTTCATATTTGTCAATATTATAATCTCTTCAAAGTGCAGTTGACAAGACGTTATGGTCTTAATTTTGCCTTTTCTTCTTCCATGTTAGACTCACAGCATACATTTCTTGATGATAATTTAAATATCGTCCCTGTTTAGTAAGAACAGGATTAGTAAATGCAAACACCCAGATACGGAATTTTTGGTTTCTTTGTTTGTTTTCATTGCTTAAGTAATTATACCTGATTTAAAAAAACAATTGTTATTTTAGAGATTTTAGTTGAAGTAAAATACTGCTGTAAACCTATGATTCGATTTATAGATACTAAACCTGAAACATTATAATTTTACAGTTGGACACTCATTCTAGTTTTTCTTTTATAATTTTTTAACATTCACGTTTACAATTGATATGTAGGGCTATATAACATTACCTCAGACTTTTGGCACATTTTAGCAATCAGATGTTATCCCCACATATAAAGAGTTTGTAGTTTCACATGGAAGACAAAGGCATGTATTCATAATAATGTAAATAAGTAAACTCTGTAGGATATACAGATGACTTATAGGATAATTATGTGAGAGTGTTAAAACAATAAAAATTAGAACTTCCACATGTATTCAAATTCATAGTAAGTCATCAGGGAAAGGGAACAAAAGGTAGAAAGCTGCATTCAGTGAAAGATGGTAGAAAATAACGCTGGGAGTATTTCAACAAATGTCGGTGGGATTCTTGGGATGACTAATCACATAGAGCTGAAGAAGGTTGAGTGGAGATACTCAAAACATCACAGCCTGAGGGAAGGCAAAGTCAGATGTAAGATGTTTTAGAGATCCCCTGGTATTCCTTGAGAGATTCCTATAATTCTGCCTCATTGATCGATGTCTAAATTCTGTAATCAGAGTTTTGTTGTTTTACCTGCTGATTGATACTTAAACATGTCAGGCTGCTACACTAAGAGCGTCAAAGAATCCAGGGACCTCTCTAGGTACCAAAACAGCCAGATGAAGCAATTCTCCCTTTTGACTGGTTTATGGATTGTTCTTTGGCTAAATGATGGGGAAGAGAAGCAACAATTTGACTTTTAGCCAAATAGCATGAGGGACCTTTTTCATCCTGTACATTAATTCAGGTTTTTTTGTCTGTTTTTCACATGAGTTACTATTTTCCCTCCTGCTATGTCAGTCTTCTATTTAAAATGTTTTTAATAGTCCTGGGAAGTGAGAAGAAGGTTTCAGGCAGAATAAATTCATTAGAGCATCCTTCGTCCAAATGAATGAGTCGTTTCCTCGGAGCTGAAGGACAACCAGGTCCTCTCTGATCTTGGTTGTCAAGTGGATTCCCTGGGTGGTCTCCTGATGCTTCCTGTTTCCTAGATTTCTGTGGAGAGGCAAGCTTTATTTGGTTTTTGATTCAAAGGCACAATATGACATATCTAGTAAACGAACTTTTAAAAAATGTGAGTAGATTAGATCATTACCTACAGAATGTGGTGAATTCTTCTGGAGCCACTTTGATTCCCCATTCTGCTGTACCTGTTAGTCCAAGAGGGAGGAAAATAGCTGTGCAGACAGAACACCGACATTTATCCTTATAGGTCTTAATCACTTATCACACTTTTAAAAATAGCTTAGTCTTCCCAAACATTGTACGCATTTGGACTGCAGATGGTTGACTTTTGCGAGGAGATTGGGTAGAGGCTTGAGAGTGTGATGTTTAAATTAACAAGTCTTGAAAGAGAAGAAAATGGGTGGGTATTAGAAGAATCAGCTGTCAGGGGATGAGAGAGCATATTTGGAGGAACTGAGGAAGGTCGCAGCAGACTGGTCTAAAAGACTTGTCTAAGATGACTTCAGCCCCAAGCCTGGGAATCCTCCTGAGCTCTCTCTCTCTCACACCTCACCTTGGTTTTTTCTGCAAAGTCTGTGGACACTTCTCCAGAACGTATCCAGAACGTCAGCTTCTCCCTACTTCCACTGAGGGAGCTCCAGCACATGATACCATCGTATTCTGGATTATTGCAAAAGCTTCCTAACTGGTCTTTTTGCCTCCACCCTGTCCTTCCACAGTCTACTCTCCAGAAACCAGCTGGAGTCTGTTAAACCCAAGTCAGATGGTGTCACACCTCTGCTCAAGACATCGCAGTGGCTTCCCAAGTCGTTAGGAGTAGAACCAAAGTCCTTATGATCCACCCCCTCTCCACCCATCCATCCCGTCTGCTTTGTTTTCCTGGAGTATCCTGGCCTCCTCCCTCTTGCTTGCTCTGTTCCAGCTATAATGATCTTCTCGCCATTTGTCACACATGCCATACAAGTTACCACTTACTGATTCTATTTCCAGACCATTTTTCTCCAAGATATCTGTTTTTCCGCTGTCACTTCCATTAAGTCTCTGTCGAAATGTCCCTTTCACAAGGAGGTTTTCCCTAGTACTCTATAGCAATACCTCTCCCCTTATTGCTACCTGACACATTATATATTTGCATATTACATCTTGAGATGTTATGGATACATATCTAGATCGTATCTATATCTAGATATAAGTCTAGATCTAGATCATCTGTTTCTCTGTGGGGCAGACTGTTTTTTTCATGGCCATATCCCCAGCATCAAGAACAGTGCCTGGCATATAAGAGACTCTTAATATTTTTTAAATTATTGCTCCTGTCCTATATGAATCCTTAGTAATCCTGTAAGTCTGAGAGTGATATGTTGCTCTTTATCCTTTGTTGTTGGTCTTTTATCTTTATTGTTGAAAGTATTACAGATGTCCCCCTTTTCCCCCCATTGACTGCCCTTCTCCCCACTCCTGTCCTTTTCCCAGACCTTCACCCCACTATTATCTGTGTCCATAGGTTATGCATATATGCATATAAGTTCTTTGGTTGATCTATTTCCTCCCCCTCTTTCCCTCTGAAATATATCAGTCTGTTGTATGCTTCAGTGTTTCTGGATCTAGTTTGTTCATTAGATTCCACATATTAGTGAGATCATGTGATACTTGTCTTTCTCTGACTGGCTTATTTCACTTAGCCTAATAATCTCTGCATCCCTCTATGCTGTCCCAAAGGGTAAGGGATCCTTCTTTTTTACAGCTTCATAGTATTCCATGGTGTAAATGTCCCACAGCTTTTTTTTTCCACTCATCTACTGATGGCACTTGGGCTGTTTCCAGATCTTAGCTATTGTAAATTGTGCTGCTATGAACATAGAGGTGCATAAATTCTTCCTGATTCATGTTTTGGGATTCTTAGGATAAATTCTTAGAAGAGGGGTCACTGGGTCAAATGGCAGCTCCATTTTTAATTTTTTGAGGAGCCTTGATACTGTTTTCCATAGTGGCTGCACCAGTCTGCATTCCCACCAGCAGTGTACCATTCTTTGCTTTTTAATCAGCTTCTACTTTATTGTTTACAAATCACATTTTCTTTTTCTAACAATGTCTAGAAATGGTTCTGTAGGTTGTCTTCTACATCAGTGATTGAACTTAACCCAAGAGTTAATGCTACTCTTTGCTGCCTCCTGTGAGGATGACAGTTCTGGGTCTTGAATTTCACCCTCTGTCCATTCATTTCTGTACCTGATCATGATGCCTTTTTTCTCACCTTTGCCTGCCTTTTTGTTTTCCGTTCTTCTTTCACAGAGACTGTATTTAGTTGCATCCTGTATCACATCTGTGAGCTCTGCCTCTCAGTTTTCATGATTTTCCTCCTTATTTTGTAGTATTTGACATAGAGACCATGGCATGTATATTTTCCATTTACTTCCTATGTGTTGTGGGGAGTGGTTGTAGCCCCATTCACATTTTTTTCAATACTAAGTCTGTTTACAAGCATGTAATTCCCACAACCCCCACAGCAAGGTTTTCTCTACTGTTATTATTCAGGACTAAAATTGGATGCCCCCCATTTCTGTTGTCCAGACCTCTCACATTCATTTTCTCAGTGATGAAAAGTAGAAACTCTGGTCCCTATATTATTTACTCCCTCAGTATCTTCGGAGGAGGCAAGCAGACTAGAGAAAGACAGGAGGTATCTGTAGCTAGTGATCTACCATTGCTGTACAAAGATGGAATGCAGAAAGGGGGAAGTAAATTGATCTCTTTCTATTACTGTGAGCTGGGATCTCTATCACAGCTGTAAGTTCTGCTGTTCAGTGTTCATGATTTCCCTTTTTATTTTATAGTAGTTGTGACAAAATTGTAATAAAATCGCTCATAGTAATCTACACAAGGAAGACAGTGATGAATCTCAGTTTACTGTTCCTTTTGAGATTGAGGGCTTGCTGTTTTTTGAGTCTTGACATTATGATTGTAAGAAAAAAATCAAGAAGGCGGAAAAGTGAAACAAATACTTAGTTCTACAAACAGAAGGAGACCAGTAGAAAGTAAAAAAGAAGGCAAGTAATATATCAGATCGCTTGAGTAATTTAAAACTGAATATCCCCTGGAGATAGCTGGAGCGTAAGATCATCCACCCAGACCTATCCCGAAACAGAGTTTACTATGACTTATGTTGGTAATGGGGAAAAATTGCTTTGGTAGTTTTCTCTTTGCTTATTTTCAAAGACACTATATTTAGACCTCCCCTCTTAATGAGGTTCTCCCCTCTGTTTTGCTGATCTTTTGCCACCTGCTATCTACACACGAGAACTTCCCAGGGCAGGAAGTAACTCTTGGCCTTTGATTTCTCTTTCTCCTGTGATGTTTACCTAGTTAGAGAGGAACCAGTTTTGCTGACCAGTTTTGTTGGTGGTGTAAGCTCTTACTTATTTTGACATTAAAGTTGTAAGTTATTTGATAACGTTTGCTTTTTTCCTCAGATTTGCTTAGAGATGTTTTCACTGATCTGTTTTTTTGTTGGTTTGTTTTGTTTTTCTGGTGGGTAAGTGTGCAGTCCTTAGAGAACCAGTGACCAACTGGAGTAAACATTAGTATGTTGTTTCAACTTCATTATTTACAAGGACAGGATATAAAAATAGGCCTTTATGTTGAATACCACAGAGGAAAAACCAAATTCTGTTTAGGAAACATGTTTTATTTAAATAGATATTTCATAGTTGTCTTATATTTCATGGAAACCCACTGGTACAATTCAATTCTTTTGTCAAAATATTTCTCTTACTGCTAAGTGGAAATATTTTCTATGTAATAGCTCAAATATGGGGATTGGGGGTTGAGAGAACAGGGTCTCAGCAGTTCTCCAGTGGGCAATGAAAGCATACGCCATTATGTCTTACTCGTCACCATTAGCAGTGTTTCTAAATTACTTGCATAATATAAAATAACCAAAAAGTAGCTACCTGGGAAGAATTCTGGTACCGATTTGCCAAAATCTGGCTGGCTGGCAATGTACAAGTTATTTAATTATCTTACACTGCAAATCAATATTCGTATTTCTAATATGAGAGACTTGAGCCACCTAATTGCCAATAGCCTTTTCAGCATGAAAATGTGCTGATTCTGTGACTTGGAATAAATCCAAACTTCCCATACATATCGCTTGTTTTTGCACAAACTTCTGTTGGAGACCCGAGGAAACATATGACTTCAAAGTAGGCCAAGTACGCTCAGGAGGCACAGTTTCAAGGGGTGAAGTGAAAGACGAGAGCTTTTGCTAGGAAACAGTGGGGATATGGCGAGAAGGTAAGTTAATGTTAGATTGTGGGAGACTTTGAATATATACATTTTTTTTCTCTGCAAGTCATGGGGACCCATGCAGCTTTTGAGCAGGCATGTTTCATGATTTCACATGAACCTAGGGGTGGTGTGGGTGGGGAGGAATAAGACAGGAGCAGAGGCCTGGAGGCTCTTGCTGTAGTCTAGACTCAAAGTGATAAGCCCTTGCACCAAGAGAAGGTGATTATTTTGCAGATTCGAGAGAGATTTTAATGGACGTATAACTAGGACTCAGTAATAATTAGACCGTAATTAGGGAAAGACACTGGGACTTAGGACTCATAAGAATGAAGAGAAATGATGTAAAGGGGAATATTTTTTGTCTAGAAACTTTGGAACTACGATTTGAACATGTCGTTTAGAAACTGAGAAGCATATTGGGGGGATAAGCATTGTATCATTCATTTGGCCTCATAGCTTTTTTGTTGGGAGCTTTGTAAACCTGAACTTGAAAGAATAAATATATTTGATGGTGAAAGATGCTTGTCTGTCAGTATCTTCACTGTTCTCTCTCTTTGGTAAAATATCTCTGTAATTAATAAGATAATTTCCGTGGTTCTTCTATTTCTGAGTGCCTAATTGGTTTCCAGTTGAAAATTAAGAACCTAATTCAAATTAGATGTCAGAAAAAGCAATGGCTTTTAAAGAGGTTCTCAAATCATGTGCAACAGTAACAATGATGAAGAGCTCCAAGTGCATGGTAAGGCACTTATTAGACATCGAACTAAGCTTAATTTCTTAAAACTAAAATGAACTCTTATGAATTAGTCTTCTATTTAAAATTCTGAGCATTCTACCATGATAATTAGTGTGGGTTTGTAGTGCACTAATAATCCCCTGCTTAAAATTGAGTATATTTTAAGCTAAATGTTATTATTAATGTATTACTTAAGTGTATTCTTGTGCACTGACATTCCTAACTAGTTAGCCTGAAATATAGTTAAATGGAGTTAAGAGCTACATTCCTCTACTCAAAATCTATATTAGGTAAATGACTTTTGGTATGTTGACTACAGAACTGCCTGGATACTCTTTAATTAGATTAGATGTCCACAGATAATGATTAAAAATCCTAGACACTATAGACTTTGGGAGGGCATTTTCTTTCTTCAATATCATTCAACCCATCCTAAGTCTAGAAGACATTCTTTATTGGTCTGGCATATAAAGTAGCATCCATCACTAAGTTTTGAGAACACATAGAACCCTTATCCCCTTTGGGAAATCCTGTTGGTTATTTCATCAGGAATTTGATGGAATGGAGTTATATACTTGTGGTCATGTGGTTATCAATCTTCATAAATCTTTATTTTTTTTCTGAGTTAAGAAGAAATTGATAGTCTCTGTAACAATTCCATATAATAAGAAATGTGATCTATTCTAAATTAAAAAGCACTTAAGGGTCATGGTATAATCCATGCAGGATCATACATAGAAACAATGTATGATCCTGCATGGATTCTGATTCACACGAGTCAGCAGTAATAGAAAATTGGGGGCAGTGAAATTTTAAATAGGATTGGGTATTAGATGACATGAGATTTATTGAAAAGGAGATATAGATATCCTTAATTGAAAAACATTACAAATCCTATGTATTGTATTATCTTATTTTGAAATAATGCACATGCATATGTGTGTGTATTGGAAATGATACTCTAAGATGTAATAGTGGCAAATCTCTAAATGGAGAGAAGGCGATAGTTTTATTTTTTATGCTTTCTATGTCTACTTTCTAGAATGCACATATACTACTTTTTAAATAATAAGATACCAATTTTATTTTTTTAAAGAATTATACAGTTTTTTAACTTCATGGACTAATGAAAAATCCATTAATAAAAAGAAGCAGTTAATTTTCCTTCAAGAAGGAAGAAAAATATGCTGAGAAACTTTTGGCCATAATGTTATCTGATGAAAAATGAGTTGGAGTTACTGAGAAAATAATACAGTGAAGAGAGTTTGTCTCAATTTTATTTTCATGTTTTCAGTTTCCATGAATTTGTTGAGAATGTTCTTAGAAAGCCAGGAAATTGTTAATTGAAGTCCCCTTTTCTGCACTTGACTAAAATCTCTAATTGTGTTAGTAGCAGTCAGACTCACATGGGCAGGGTTTGTGTTCGGGGGCTGTGGCTGTCAGGGAGCTGCAGCTGCTCTGCAGTATTGTTTGATTATAGAGGCTCACTTCCTTTGATATGAGTGCTAATAAAAATAATAAAAGCTCCACAGATTTCATGTCCATCTGCTTTGAACATTTTCTTGGCAAATGACACTATGAGCTGGTGGCTGAGGCACAACAATAATAAAGTTATACGATAGTCAGCGGAGGAGTTTAATGCGCTTGTACAAATTAACTAAAAAATATTTTGTGATGGAAGAGAGTGATTCTAAGATTCAGCACATGGAGAAACTAAGGTGCTGAAAAATTAACCCAAGGTCTAAAATACTTCATTAATTGAATTGGGAATATACTCCTTACAACTAATGAATTTGCTTAATCATTTATCTATTTACTTATTCCTTCATTCACTCAATAAGTATTGTTGAATCAGCAGTGAATTTTACATTAAGAACTTGTTGTCAACCAAGAGAAAATCATAACCACAGATAATTGCAATACATTATTCATGCTATAAATAGGTATCTACTCAAGAAATATTCCAATGTTTCCAATATTGTATTGGTTACAGTGAATATAGTGTTAAAAGATAGATCTAAGATCCCTATTGCCATACCAATTATGGCAATTGGAGAAGCCAAACATTAAGTTAATAAATTAATAAGGGGATATTAGGTTGCCATGGATGCTTTGAGGAAAGCAAGACAGACTGATGTGCTAGAGAATCTAGGGAACCCCTTTAGATTGTTGGTTCAGAAAGCTGAGGCTGACTCTTAATCTGGGGTCTGAATAATACAAGACCAACCTCAAGAATATTTACACCGCTGGTAGAGGGAACAGCAGTGCAAATGCTCCAAGGGGGAAGCAGTTAGGAGTGTGGCAGGAACCTAGGAAGCAGATTCAGAGGTGATCTGGGCCAGACACTGAGCCCCGCAGGGAGGCCCACCCCTTCCAATCATGGGGCCTGAGGCAAGAGGGCAAATGGAGACTCATATGCCATTGGTCTAAGGAGCTAATGTTATAGATCAAACTCACTAGCTGTGACTGAACCATGCTTCCTTCTTCCACTGTGACAATTACACCTTCACAAAGACAAGATTTTAAAATACTCATAAAGCTATAAGATTTGTACAACTAAGTGTTAGCAAAAGATTCAAAATGACCAAATCTCATTATTGCTTATTTTTGGATATTCTGTAAATAGTTCAGTGATCTTGTATTCATAAGATAATAAAAACATACATAATTTATAAATTATTTTTATTACTCTTGAACTTTTATTTTTCTTGCTTTCATTTTAGCAAAATCACTAATTAAGCTTAAATAAAACAGTAACATTTTACTGGTAGCAATAATGTAAAGTATTAAAAAATAAAAGGTAATTCTATTTAAAATGGACAAATTTAAAAGATGTCACCAAAAATGCAAGTCAAAATGATGAAAACAGTTGAAAAAATACATATATACTTGATTTTCTAAAATTTTCTTAATTACCTATTATAATAAAAGGAAAAATACTGATTATAATATATGTAAGTCAAAAATGTTTATTTTAAAATTTAATTCCATTTTATATAAATATAAAATTATGTTTATTTTTGTTTTATAACTATATTATATTTTATAAATATAATAAAATGCTGGTTTTCAGTGTTGAATAGTTGTGAGGGTAAAGAATTAGGATCATGCTTCATGTGTGTTATATCTAGACCCATTTACATATACATTTAAGACAAAAATAAATATTTTAACATTATAGAATGTTTCTTGGTTGCCATGTACGATTGGTACATATAATGTGCTAAATTGTGAGTACCTCTGGAACCACGAATGAGACATGAAGAGAAGTTAATGGACACTTAGCACTTTAGGGAAATACTATTTGTTATCTAAGTATCTATTGCATCTATTTTCTCTTAGTGGAATAATTCAGCAAGATAATTAGTGTTTCTTCTTGTATCTAACATGCTTAAATCTTCTCTGGCCCCCAAAGAAGTGTCAACTGCTGATGGTGGTGGTGGCATAATCTACAGACCTTTGCACCTGTTGGACAAAAAGTTACTTTTGTTTTGAGGACAAGGTCAACACACTTTGAGAAGTTGTTTCTTTTGTCCTGAATATTGGTATCCTGAGAACAGGTGCTCAGAGTTACAGACTGTGCTGGGGCTGACACATTTTTCTGTAAAGGGCCAAATACTTTTGGCTTTCTGAACCATAGAATTTGTAACAACTACCCAACCGATGCTGTATTTGTATGGAAAAAGAGCTGCTTTAGGCAATACGTAAATGAATGACTGTGGGTGTGTTCCAATACTTTCATTTGCAAAAATAGGTAGGCTGGATCAGGCCTTTGAACTGTTGGATGGTTGCACCCGGGGTGTGCTATGTCATCACTAACCTCCGGATCCCAAGTGACAGAGGCATTGAGTTCTTTGATAAATGAAACATTGGTGTATTTTTGATGTGCTGAATGGTGGGGCCCAAGGTAGAGCCCCACTGCCTCCTTCTAAGGGAGACTACAGTAGGACAGGGTAAGGAGTTTAGATTTTTTCATTCTAGGCAGGATGGAGAGCCATAGCAGAGTGTTCAGCAGGAATATGTTATAATCTTAATTATATTTCAGATAGATCCCATTGACTGCTGTTTGGAGAATGAATGAAGTACTCTCAAAGCACAGAAAGACAGAAAAAAAAAAAGATAGAAATTAGTTCTTCCAGGGCAAATCAATTAGCATTTCACAGAGCAGGTGACATTTGATCTGGCTTGCAAAAAATAAGCAGCATTTTGCCAGACACTGAGGCAGGAAGAGGCATTTCAGGTGTAAGGAAAAGTATGTGCAACTGCAGAGAATCACAAACGACTCAGCATATATTGTAGATGATTTAAAAAATTCAAAGCAACTAGAAAAACATGTGCATGAGTTAAGAGATAAGTCGAAAAAACTAGGTTGGCTCCTTGTATGCTACAATGGGGCATTGACCTGTGAGAAACAAAAAAAGGAACTGGCCAAGTCTTTAAGTGGGTAAGGTCAGATTTTATTTTTAGGCAGAGACCTGGGACTGTAGTGTGGATATGGGACTGGAACGGGGGAAACTGATATCTGGTTGTGCGGTCATCCAAAGAGAAGATGAAGAGAACTGAAAATGGAGGTGGCTATGTGGGAACTGAACAGGAAGCTAGTTTCAGAAGATACTTTGGAAGTAGCATTGATCAGATTGCTGGTTGGTTTTCTGTTGGGATGAGTTAAAAAGACAGATGACTGGTGACTACCTAGGGAGTGTGGAAGGAGTGATACCTTGCTCTGTGGTGGAAGAGCTGCGGGGGGGAGGGGGGCAGAAGTTGAACCTGGGTTGGGATGTCCAGGTGCAATGTCCAGCAGGATGCTGAAGATAAGGGATCTAGAAATATTTGGGAATTAGCAGAGAGTGGTAGCAGCTGATGCCATCAAAGAGGGTGAGAAATCCCAGGGAAAGTCTGAAGACCAAGATGAGGGCAAAGAATGGCTGTCTGACTAACGCTAACCAGCGAAGGTGGCCTGAGAGGAGGACATTAGAAAGCGGACTCTTTCTGGTCCCAAGAATAATTCTGTGGCCTGGTATGCTTCATCCGTTGTCTTACTGGGGAGATGGCCAAGCCGAGGAGCATGAGCCTCTCCCTCACATTACAAGATGGCTGGTTTTTAGTTAAGTGTAATTTCAACGTATAGTCTACAAGTGATGTCCCTTATCGATGTCCATCTAAAATTCAAGGAAAGAGCCCAGCCAGGCATGGCTCAGCGGTTGAGTGTCAACCTAGGATCCAGGCGATCGGGGTTCGATTCCTGGTCAGGGCACATGCCCAGGTTGCAGGCTTGATCAATGACTTTCTCATCATTGATGTTTCTATCTCTCTTTCCCTCTCCTTTCCTCTCTCTGAAATCAATAAAGATATATTTTAAAAAATAAAAAAATAAAAATAAAATTCAAGGAAAGAAAATCTCTCAAGTCCACTGATTTTCAAAAATTTATTTTTGTAAGAAAATTAGTATATCTCATACCAAAAAGGTGTGGTCACAAGTTGCAGCCTTCTAATATCATGGTTAACTATTATTTTTCAAAATGTAATCTAACTCTTTATGTGACATTTTAAAAAAGTAACTCAGTATTTCCTCGCATAAATGACAACAGATTTAAATTTAGTTCATTCTGTCTTGCCTTGTTCCAATGGATGCTATAAAAACCATGAGTAAGTATCCATAGCTATGGAGACATGTGTATCAGCCATTAAATAAATGTCGCCCACATGCCTGCAGTTTAAAGGGACTGGAACAGTGAAATCTCCTTTATTCATTTATTTAGACCTTGTTTAGTGAGCACTCTGTTCCTGGTACGTACTGTGATAAATGTTGGGGACAAAGTGGTGAGCCTCTATAGTTAGTCAGAAGACAAAGGAAGAGAAGACATTCAGGCCGATGGACTCTTGTGGCCTCTTAGTGAACTGGGAATAGTTCTTATGTTTAGAAGGCAGATGGAGCAGCAAAGGAGGCTGGAGAGGAAGGCCAGAGCCAGCTCCTTATGGGCTAACATGCTTGTTGTCTATCTGGTAGGCTGGTCATTCTAGTGATTGTCCTGCTCCTGGAGGCGCTTTTTGGACTGTGACTGCTCTAGTGATGGGAGGTGGGATTTACTGGAATTTTAGTAGCTGAGAGCCAAAGATACTAGATTCTGCAATGTGCAATGTGAGCACAGTTCCACATACTTAAGAATATATTGTTTTTCCTGGCCTGTCTGGCTCAGTGGTTGAGCGCTGACCCAGGAACCAAGAGGTCACAGTTCGAGTGCCAGTCAGGGCACATGCAGGAGGCAGCCAATTGATGTTTCTCTCATCGATGTTTCTATCTCTCCATCCCTCTTTCTTCCTCTCTCTCTCTAAAAATCAATATAAACATATATTTAAAAATAATAATATATTGTTTTAAAAATAGGTATTTTCTTTTCTACCTGCCCCACTAGGTCATGTATTCTATGAGAGAAGAAGTTTTATCTTGTTAATCTTTGTACTTCAACACTGGTGATATATTTTGGATGTCAAATAAATGTCCTGAATTCTGTATGATTTTCAAACGTTTCACCAAACATTTGTGTTTGGTGTCATGTAAAAAAGAAATCTGACCTGGTTGGGCGTGGCTCAGTGGTTGAGCATCGACCTAGGGTCCAGGAGATCACAGTTTGATTCCCAGTCAGGGCACATGCCTGGGTTGTGAGCTCGATCCCCAGTGGGAGGTGTGCAGGAGGCAGCTGATCAATGACTCTCTCATCATTGATGTTTCTATCTCTCTCCCTCTCCCTTCCTCTCTCTGAAATCAATAAAGATATATTTTAAAAAATAAGTAAATCTGGTATATTATTACTTACCCCCCCCCCCAAAAAAAAAAGAAAGAAAAAGAAAGAAAAGCCAAGGACAAAATTGCAGAAATCTTGTTGTTATCCAAGTTGGCAGGAGAGGAATTATGAAACACTTTAAGAAGCTTAGATAAAAATAAAAATGATAAAAAATATAAAAAACTCTTTATTTTGTAATCCCCTAAGAAATGTGAGCCTCTATTATGTGATTTGCAATCTAGTAAAAACAAAGGAAGTGGACCATAAAGAAAATAGAATTGAAATTCTCCTTACTTTTGCATGTAATGATGTAATCACTGAGGAAAGTCATTGTAGGGGAGATTTTGTGAAACGTGGTAACTTTAAAATCTGGGTTCCCCGGAATAATTTTGTAAATTATTAAAGAGACCTGTTGGTCTCTTTCCTTGTAATTCACTCTGACTGTCACCTATGAGGGAAGTTGGTAGGAAGAGCATAAACTTTTTGAGTCCGCTGTATTAATTCATTTTCCAATCCCAACTCCACACATTACAAGTTGTAGGCCATTTGTATGTGTTGCTTTACTTTTCTGAAGTTTTTCCTCTGGGAACTGAATCTAATGTATATCTACCTCAGGGCTGGGTGAGGTTTAAATATTTATAAGGCACTGAGCAAGCATCAGAAACTTAGAAAGTGCTAGAATAAATATTGGTTCATAGGGGGAGGGGCAGAGGCTGGGGAAGCTTGCACTAAACCCTGCAGTGTCATTATGGGTCTTGGTTAAACTTAGTTCAACCTAATCCATCTATTGCATATTGAATTGATGACCTTATTTTTAAGTTTATTTGCCTAAGATGACAGATAGTTTCTTCTTATGTGTGAAGTGGGATTGCATAGCTTGGGAGCATTTTCAGGCAATTTCTTGCTCAGAGAGAAAGAATGATGCCTCCCAGGGACAAAGAATAGAGCAGTGAAAGATGTGGCATCTCCAGTTTGGTAGTTCATCTTGGATAATCTGTGACATTGGTTATAGCATAGCTTTTCTTTCAGAGAATTTATGTTTTTTTAATCTAATTAGATTATAAACTACTAATGAATTAAGAATGTCTTTTTTTTTGTTTGTGTGTGAACTTTCTTATGTTTTATTTTTAAATTACAGTTTACATTCAATATTATTTTGTAATACTTTCAGATGTACAGCAAAGTGGTTAGAAAATCATATACTTTACAGAGTGACCACCTTGATGCATGTGTCTTATTTGCAAAATTATTGCACAATAACTATCCAATAAGAGTTCATTGATTAATTTCTTTTATTGGTATGAGGTGGTGAGTGTTAAAAGAATATCAAATTTATAATCCCTTATCTAAAACCTTTGGGGTAGAAAGATATGTTTCAAAATTTAGATTAAAAAAATTTAGATACCTATCATATTATATCTATATATTACCATATGTTACATTATACATAACCAAAAGGATCTAGGAAGTACCCCCAACCAACATTTTAATGAATCTGCAGAAAAGCTATGATTGTTCATACTGAGTTATGGTGATTGCAGTGTGGTTCTAAAACTACATAGTTTTGTTTCTTTGCTTAAGATAGCTTCCCTCCACCCCAAGGCAGTTTGATGTATATGATCCAGAAAGCCTTTAGTTTTATAAATTGCTTACTCTATTGAGTTATACTGGCTCCTGATGCAGAAGGAAGAATATGTATGCCCCAGAGATGTTTCATTTATTTTGCTCTTAACACATTTGAATTGTCCACTTAGCCTTGAAAGAAAAATACACTACGTGGGACTTTGTCTTGATTTTTCCATATATTTTTACAGCTTTTTAACAGAAGATCAAGTCCTAGGAGCAATTTTCTGAGACAACCTCCTTGTACTAGTTTACTAGGAGGCCTTTCGCAACTAAGTACCACAAACTGGGGTCTTGAACCACAGAAACCTTTGTTCTCACAGCTCTGGAGGCTGACCAGTGTATCAGCGGGGTTGGGGGCTGTGACACAATTCAAACCATAGTACTCAGGAAGGCAAACAGTGGGTGTTAACGATGATTTGGACTTTAAAAAAAAAAGATTTGTGTCTTCTAATGACTTTTGGTTTGGAACTGAACAAATTACTAGAAGAGTCAAATTTATTAAGCTCATCAAAAACCAAAAGAAGGGTTTACGGTAACAGTGAGGTCCTAGGATGATGTGTGTCATCTGGGTGCTCTCCCTTGGACCAATGATTCTAGAACCAATAAGGAATTGGATTTTCTGATTCATTTAGATGGAGAAAGAGCATAGTTATTGATTCATTAAGCTCAAGAATGTGGAGGTGCCCGGCCAGTGTGGCTCAGCAGTTGAGCATCGACCTAGGATCCAGAAGATTGCAGTTTAATTCTCTCTCAGGGCACATGCCTGGGTTGTGGGCTCCATCCCCAGTGGGGGGCGTGTAGAAGGCAGCCGATCAATGACTCTCTCATCATTGATGTTTCTATCTCTCTCCCTCTCCCTTCCTCTCTCTGAAATCAATAAAGATATATTTTTTTTAAAAAAAAAGAAAGAACGTGGAGGCAATAAGGGAAAGGGAATTGGATTGTGCAAGTCAAAGTTTGTGCCTTTTATTTTAAATTATATCTGGTCTTTAGGGATTTTCTGACACATTTTAGATTAATATTTACTCAAATTTGTATATATTGCATTTTCCTTCCAAAATCTTTCTTTTATATGGTTGACTGTGTTTGCTTACACTGTTGATTTTTATGTTGATTTCTCAGGAGACAGAGGTTTTAATTTTTTATTTTGTGTCTTAGTTTTTTGACCTTTCTTTGAATTCAACTTCTTTCTCTCATTATCAGCTGGAACACAGCAATGTCAAAGATTGCTGTTTTAGGGTAGGAAGTTATTCAGATTTAAATCATTAGCATGACTGTATCTGAGGAATTAAGTTGGACTCCACAGCAGTGTGTAGGGAAAACCTATTTACTGTGGCTCTTCTGCCACAGTCAAGCGAAGCCCAAGGAACATTATAAATGAGCCTGAGTGAGGACGCCCTTGGTGCTGGAGTTGGGCTCAAGACCTGGTTACGGTGGGTTTCCCACGGCCAGCACCATCATCCCTGGAAGTGTCTCCCCGTTGAATTAGCTGCCGAATGACATGAGCCACCCCTCCTCACGTGGTGCATGTCATTGTCCCTGGCTAACATCTCCCTGGTATAAAGCGTAGCCCAGGCGGGGGAGCCTGAGGAAGCAGGGCTGGTGTTGCAATCAGGAGACCGGCAGCGGAGTCCTGTGTGACAGCAGGAAAGTCCCTGAACATCTAAGCTCTAAGGGGCTCAACTCAAATGTGGAGAGTACGCTCTGTCTTCCAGTGCAGTGAGCATCAAATACGGGAAATTATAATGCAAGGTGCCACGAAGCAATGGCAGTGACTATGTCCTACTAATCTACAGAATACCAGGCACTTTTCATAAGAGATAAAAAAACCCACACCTGAATATTTTTTCTAAGGTCACAAAAGTTTGTAAGTGGCAGAGCCAGCGTATGACATAAAAGCCTTACTTTTCCCACTTTTCCATATCATTAAACAGTGTGTACTAGGCCATTCTGGGGGGAAAAACAAACAGAAAAAACAATCAGACCAAACCAAACAAACCTGATCACATGAGCCTGTAGTAGGTCATTCCATGGATCAGAAACTCTCTTAATTCATGGTAGACTTTGCTTAAAAAGAAAAACTTCGTCTCAGTGGCTGCTTTTTTTAAACAACCAAAATAATAAACCTGGTTTAAGAAAGTCTCATTTCAAAGGCATGTACACCATACCAGCTAAAGAGACACATTCTCTTTTCTTATGAAAAAAAATGTTTTTGTTTCTAGATAAAAGGAAAAAAGCATGGGTTGAACTTTCTTTTTTAATGCTGACAAAACATACTTGGAAAGATGAAGTTGTTTAAAACATTTCAGTCCTCATCATGTCCTCGACAGGCTAGTGGTAAAAACGAATATCCCTAAATATCTCTCAAGAGGAGAAATGATTTCAGGCTTGCAATATCTGAATTATTCCTAACATAAACCAAAAGTTCTAACTGCCAAGATAAATGCCTGCGTGTATGTGACTCTGTATGTGTGTGTGTGTGTGTGTGAGAGAGAGACAGAGAGACAGAGAGACAAACAGAGAGAGAGCGAGAGAGAGAGAGAGAGAAGTGGTGTTGGGAGGTATGAACTGCTTAATTTTGTTTCCTAAAGCAAAAATAACCAAATAACCTTTGGATAATGAATAGTGTGATTGCTAATTAGACACATGCAACTTGCGGCTGTTCCTTTTAGTGGGTCCCTATGAACAACATAATGTGCTTTATATCCCCACGACCCTGCCCCTGCATGCTCCTTGCTATTTTCTAGCTTTTTAAGAGATTTTCATGATGGAGGTCACAGCGCTGCATAGTATTCAACATCGGAAATAAGAGTTGTGCTGATGATTTCTTCATATCTGAACTGAGTCCTCCGATCCCGGCGTTGTGTGCTGCTTTGCATATTTTCATTGCCCTTTGTGACATTCTAAGCATTTCCTTTTGTGGAGGAGATGAAGCTTTCCTGTTCTGGGCCCCCCGTGAACATCTCTGCGCCTGCACACCTCGGGTGTGTTGCAGCCGCTCCCCGAGCCCGCAGGGCTCCCTGAGTCGTTGCTGCGGGATGCGTGCGTGCTGATGCTGTGAGGCTCTCAGTCTCCCGCACAGCCGCCCAGGCGCTCGGCTGGAAGCACGGGAGGTGATTCTTGGAATTCCACACCCTGGGGTACGTTGTAGCTACTCAGACAGAATGTCAGAGTTACCAGGCGAGCAAAAGCTGCAGAGAACCTCGGGCCCCGAGGGCCGCTTAACTGGCGTGGATGTGGAACGTCAATGAGGTTCCAGCCACGTATTGTGGTCACTAGTGCTGTTCTCTTTTGTGGAACTATGATGATAAGAAGACGCCCCTATTTGCAGGCCACTGTGGGAGTCAGAGCACATCAGTGACATTTCTCCAATAGACCTGGAATATTTTGCTTGACATGTCTCATCAATATTTTTATTGAAATGAAAGGGATCTGCATGTATCTGCTCAAATAATGTATTTGGGGTTTGATGTTAGGGAGCTAACAATGTATTTCTTTTCTTGAATGGTGGAGAGTAATCTGAAGTTACATGCTCCTCCTGAAAGTGCTTTCTGCAACAGTGAAATAGCTTTGAGACATCATGGGTTTGGAAATAACTAATATTATAGTCAATTTAAGACAACATTTTTAAAACTGGGTTTAACTCAGTGCTTCAGAGTATTCCCGTGTCACCTGAAAGTGACACACAATTTGGTGCAATGTATTTTGTTGTTAAGGAGAGGAGTCTTGGCTTTCAGATCAAGAATCTGAAAAGCAGTTGCTACTCCAAGATGAACACACAGCTCAGGTTTCTTGGACTACTATTAATTTATTTACGTATTTTCTTCTTTCCAAAAGTAGAGCATCCATATAATTTACTTAATAAAAGCAGGTTTCATAGTTTCAACCTCTCTTTTTTCTTGTCTTGGGTAATTAGCAATTAGGGTAGAATCTGACAGGAAGGGAGAGTACCTGTGTAAGTGTAGAACCCAATTAGACAGTGTCTTCAATTGCAGCTCCTGTGGAGTCACAAGGGATACCAGTTGACCTTCCGGATCTAGGTCCCAGGTGAGACTCTGGGGGAAGCACAATAGTTCTGGAGGTGTCACCAGTGCAAATATATTTCAAGATCAATTAGCACAGCTGGCTGGAGCCACTCTGCCTTGAGTTTAGGTATTCACATTACAGTGTCATTTAAAATATATATATATATATCTTTATTGATTGCAGAGAGAGGAAAGGAGAGGGAGAGAGAGATACAAACATCAATGATGAGAGAGTCATCATTGATCAGCTGCCTCCTGCACGCCTCTGACTGAGGATCCAGCCCGCAGCCCAGGCATGTGCCCTGACCGGGAATCGAACCGCGATCTTCTGGATCTTAGGTCGATGCTCACCTGCTGAGCCATGCCCGGTAGGGCTACAGTATCATTTTTATGCAACCCACTCATAGCACCCCAGAGTCAGGCTCAACAAAACTTGAGACTGAAAGCTTGGAGAGCCTTCTTGGAGATGCCTTGCTTTGGTACAAGCACAATGCAGCAGCAGTGACAATGCAGCAGACAGGTAACACTGAGAACTGCGCATTCCAAATCCGTGTTAAATTGGCCATAGAATCTGAAATAATCTTAAGGGGGACCCAGAAAGATTAAATAACTTGCTCAAGATCAACACTTAAGTAGTGGAACAACTGGAAGGAGAAGCCAGGTTACCTTGTCCCTGATCGAGGTTCCCTCTTCTCCTGTGGGTCACTCTGTTGGAAGTTGTTTGTTTCTGTCCTGCTTTGCTCTTCTCTGGCCTCATTTGAGAAGTATCTCAGTTTTCACCGGCCAAACTGCCTTCCTTCTCTTTGAAATTTCTCTCGGAAACCTGCTTTTAGAGTTGTAAGAACTTCCTTTTCACTTTATTTTTATCCCTTTTAGGGAAAAATGCTCCACTTCCATCCCACTATCATGTATTTGTCATTTGAAAAATAAACCTCTTACTCCGAGGTTTAGCCTCTGCATTTGGCAAAGTGTCTGACACAGAGCAGACGTCGTGGAATGGATGGAACCTGTGAGTTGAAAATTATTAAACAATTGTGATTTAATGCAGCCAGGTACAGATGGGAAGAATAAGCAGTTGGAGTAGTTAGAGTGGCTCAAAATGCAATAAATATTAAAGGAATGTCCTGAAAAAAACAAAATCCACTAAAATCTCAGGCTGCCCTTGAGCATGTCGCGTTACTTTTCTGGGTTGTGTTTTTATTGTATAAATAAAATAATAAATACCAAGCCTATTTTCCCACAAGGTTATTTATTGCATAGGTCACATGTGCATGAATGGACTTCACAGATTATAAGGGCAATAGGAGTATAAGGCATTTATCATTTCTTTCATGTATTACTTGCTACAATGCAAAGAAATATAGCCCAGGTGCTGTCCTCCATCCGGAAGCTCATGGTTCCCTTCTCTTCCTTTCCTCTGCCCGGTGAACTCATATTCTTTAGATCAATGTTTCTCTTCTGGAGGATTGACTCTCTCCAGACATTTTGGGTTGTCACAACTGGAGGCTTGCTACTGGCAGGTGCTGTGCAGAGGCGAGGGATGACACTAAACCTTCTATAATCCACAAAATAGCCCCTGCAGCAAAGACTTGTCCAGCCCCAAACATCAACAGTGCTGAGGGCAAGACACCGGCTTTAGGTTTGAATAAAATTTTATCGTGTCTCTTGAGGCATAAGAAATGTTAGTACTCTGCTTTTGGCATTATCCTAGGAAAACACACGAATACGCACCGGCACGCACATCACTGCTATGAGCTCACGTCCCCAGTTGACTGAGAGTCCATGAGGGCAGGGAGGCTTCCTTTTTGTTTTTTGCCTTTTTATGTATCATGGCGCTTCACACATATTGGACACAGTATTCATGAGTTTATTCATTCATTCTAAACTTCTAAAAAACATCTCTTATATGTCAAGCCCCCTTCTAGATTCTGGAATATATCAGCAGGTAGACAAAAATGACAGTAGTCACGGCCTGTTGGAATTTATTGTAGTGAGTGGAGAGTTCTGACTGTGAAACATGCCTCTCAGAGTTAATAGTAAGTGTAAGAATAGACAAGGTTACGGAGGAACAGCTTCCAAATTCACGGAGCTAGGCTGCGGTGACTAACCAGTGAGAAAGAGATGAGTAATTTGTGCTCATTCATTAGCCATGAGATGAACTGGCACATTTTTACGGTTCAGTGCCATGCATGGAAGTGCCTGCTCTACTAAATGGTTCCATATTTTAATCTGCATTGGTGTTAGCTGTCCTGCAGGTGGGAACTAACTCTTCTGCCTCCTTTATTGGACACATTGGCCCTTACCATGTCCTAGGTAGTGTGGGAACCAGAACTCACATTGAAAATTCGTATGGTAATTTAGGAAAATGGCTTATGCAAAAGGAAATGACCTGTGAAGAGAAATTTGCCTTTCTTGCATATGTTCATTTTTTGTCATAAATTTTATTGTGTTGGATATCTAGGTAAGTTCCTCAGTTGAGCTGTGGTTGGCCTATCAGGGTATTAAGATGTGCATTGTCAAGCAATAGGACTTTAGAAGAAATGGGAAGAAAATTAGGGGCTTGTATTGTGGGTGCTGATGAAAGGTTTAGGGAATCATGTAGAAAGCGACAGCCTGAAGAAACTTGAACTTAGGTCGCTGATTCTCTGTGCGGGCACTGCCACCCCCAGGGGAGGTCTGGACACTGGTAGAGGAAGACTGGAAAGCACTCTGACTTTTGCAGTCTTGAGAATCTCCTTTTCCCCAAATTGTCCTTTTACAGTGGAAGACACTGCACACTGAATAATTAATTGCTCTCCATACTCTGACTTTCAGATTTCCTGTTGCACTTCAAATAGGGTAAAGGCTTATTAATAATAATAAAATTTTTTTTTAAACTAGACTTTCTTCTTTTAGAGCATTTTAAAGTTTATAGCAAAATTGAGAGGAAGGTACAGAAATTTCCCATATACTTCCTGCCCCAACACATGCATAACCTCTACCACTAGCAACATCCCCTACCAAAGTAGTACATTTGTTACAAACTATGAGCCTACATTGACACATCATAATCATTCAGAGTCTATAGTTTACATTAGGGTTCAATCTTGGTGTTTCACATTCTATGAATTTAAATAAATGTATCCGCCATTATGGTATCATACAGTATAGTTTCACTGCTCTAAAAATCTTCTGTGCTCTTCCCGTTCATCCCTTCTTCCTCCCTCACCCCTGACAAACACTGATCTTTTTACTGTTTCCATAGTTTTGCTTTTCCCAGAATGCTATATAGTTAAGAATTGAACAGTATGTAGCTTTTTCAGCTTTTTTTCACTTAGTAATATGCACTTAAGATTCCTTCATGTCTTTTCATGGCTTGACAACTCATTTCTTTTTATTGCTGAATAATATTCCATTTTTTGGATGTACCACTGTTTATTTGTCCATTCACCTACTTAAGAACATTTTGGTGCTTCCAAGTTTTGGCAATTACGAATAAAACTTTTATAGATATCTGTGTGCAGGTTTTTGTGTGGATATAAGTTTTCAAATTCTTTGAATAAATATCAAGGAACAAGATTGCTGAAATATTTGTTAAGGTTATTTTAGTTTTATTTTTTAAAAAGTGCCTATCTGTCTTCCAGAGTGACTGTACCATTTTACATTCCCGCCAGCAGTGAGTGAAGGTTCCTGTTGTTTCACATCATTGTCAACATTTAGTATTGTCAGTTTCTGGGTTTAGGCCATTCTCATAGGTGTGTAGTTGTATTTTATTGTTGTTTAAATTTGCGTTTCCCTGATAACATATGATATGGAGCATCTTTTTATTGACTTATTTGTTATTTGTATACATTTTTTGGTGGGGCATTTGTTAAGGTCTTTGCCCACCTCCTCTCTTTTAAATTGTGCTGTTTGTTCCTTTTTTTTTTTTAAACACACACACACACACACACACATATACACAATGTGATTTTTTCATGGTTTTAACATGTACTGAATTTTTCAAGAACATACCTGCATGTAAATCAGAAAGATATCATACTTTTTGTTGAGAACTTTACCAAAAGTCATTCACCATTTTAGAGAATCTTATTACAAAATGGCAACGCAAATGAAGTGTAAATGTATCAGCTTAAATTTGTGTCTGTCATAGTCACAGTGACTCTCTAAGTAGGTTAAAATCCTATCATTCCACTCTCAATTTTCTGAAGTCAGTTCTATTAACTCAGGACATATATCTTAAGAGACATCTGATTCTTCATAATTTCTTCTAGAATAGTCATGCTTCATCATTTATATATTGAGATGCATGTGCTTTCATTTGAAATAATTATCCTACTATTGCTCTTTTATATTATAGTTAGGGTGTTATATTAAATTTTTAAAATTATGTGTCAAGGAAGTTATATGAATTTTATTTTAGCTTCACAAATAGGAACAATATAAAATATTTATTTTTAAAAAGAGATACTGGGGCTGCTAGATTAGGAACCACAGACTTTAATGAAGAGATTCAATTCGTTATTTACTTGCTTGGGAAAGTATTGTGGTTAGTAAACATTGTCTCCACCATACCAACCTGGTATAGGAAGTTATGTTACATCCTAATACAAGGTGAAGGAAGTTATAATACCAAGGATGGTAGCTGGCCTTAAATCTGAAAGAGGAGCCAGCTACCTCAGAGTCTTTATGAAATGAATTGGAGAGGAAGTTAACAGCATAAAGAACCATTGAATCCTACAGAAACAGTGGGCATGAACTGTGACTTTCTCAGGTACATCTGGATTGATTACCCAGAAAGAAGATGAGGTAACCAAAATGCATCCTGTAGGTTTTCATCAATATGCCTCTGTCAAGACAGAAGGGTTTTCAGAATTTTAACTGAAGCAGAATTGGGACATTAATTAACACATTGACAGCCAACAACTCATTATTCAATATCTACCTCATGCAGCATATTCTATGGAGAAATTTTACCAACATTTCACTTGATATTTGTGACATCAATGTGGAGCAGTTTTGTTATCTATATTTTACATATGTGAAAGTCAGGGTTCAAAGATAAAAAGTGACTTTAGAGCTTTCATTACTCTTCCATTAGTGACTATCTTTGTGGAAATGCAAAATTTCCTGAAATTCTTGACAATGTCAACTTGTCCAACATTTAATTAGCCCCCTCTATGTGAAAGGTGCTATAAATCAGGACATGTAAGAGATGCAAAGACAAACTCGGTTGCTCATTTCCCCCTTGAGTAGTAAAAATATAAGATAGTAAGGGGGGAAAAACACTTGATCATGGAAATTTTAGGTAAAAACAAAAAAAGTTCAACACCACCCAGAAAAGAATATTCCAGAAAGCAGAGGAGCAAGACAGAGAATTTTAGGAGAAGCAAAGATTACAATTTTAAAAGGACTTGGAGAATTCATAGGGTTTTGACAATACTGAGGCAACAACTCACAGGTGAAATTTTCTAGCAGTAGTTTGGCTTGGCTCTGGAAACCCTGGAACGATGGCCATGCCGGAGGACGATCCCTATGAAGGCTTCAAGCTGTGGAGCGGTGAGCAGCAGAGCAGCATTACGGCAGGAGAATTTTACAGTCTATGTGGGGGATGGGTTTCTGGGGTCGGGGAAGCCACCAAAATCAACAAAAACCAAAAAGGACTTTTTTCCCCCCGCAGGGAGTAGGAAATTGCTATGGGCTGAATCTTGTCCCTTAAAAAGATTTTGATCAAGTTCCTAACCTTTGGTCGTTGACAATGTGACCTTGTTTGGAAGTTGGGTCTTGGAGATGTAATCAAGTTAAGATGAAGTAACATGGTTGGGCCCTAATCCAACATGATTGGTGTCCTTATAAGAAGAGGGACATTTGCGCAGGCACGTTGAGAACACTGCAATGACAGAGGCAGAGATTGTAGTGAGGCTGCACCAGCCAAGGAACACTTAGGAAGGCTCACACCTACCTGAAGCCAGGAGAGAGTCACGGATCAGCTCCTCCCTCAGAGGCCGCTAGAATCAACTAACAGGCTGACCCTTGATTTCAGACTTCTAACCTCCACTACTGTGAGATGATGCATTTCTGTGTCCTAAGCCTCCTAGTTCCTCAGGAACCCAGTATAGAGTCTGTGGGCTTTCTCTTCTCCCAGGTTAAGATACCATCCATGGATTCAGTTTCTTTTCTCTGCCTTGTCAAAGAAAAAGAAAGTTGTTTTGAAAGAGGAGAACTGGAAGGAAAATAGGAGTGGCTCAGAAAGTTCCCCTTTGATTAATGAGAGCAACCAAAACAGAGTGAAAATATCATCATGTGTGGGTCAGAGGATGGGCTTTGAGATCTGACAGACTTGAATCTGAGATCCAGCTTTGCTACTACACCACATTAGGGACATTCCATGTCCTTGATCTGCGTCTCAGTTAGATCATAAAGATAACAGGCCCCATTTCAGGTTGCTGCTGTGGGAACGAGAGGTGATCCGTGTGAACACTAGCACGGCGCCTGGCGTGGTGCTCAGCAGTGTCAGCCAGCAGCGCTGTGGTAGCACTTACATTACTGAGGGAGTGTTTATGAGCCTGGAAAGGCTCCCATAGAAGCTCATGAACGCAACAGGGCCTTAGGCATACTATTCTGGATGGTTTTATTGAAATTCTAAACACCAGGGTGAGGCATCGTTTCCTGCTAGGAACTGGCCCAGACTCTCATCCTCTGTCTCCTCTCTACCTGGTTGTGGTCAGCGTCGTTCTGGCCTTGGCAGGGGCAGGTGATGAGATTCTGGGAAGGCCGTTGTTTCTGTGGTTCTCTTCTACAGATTTTTAGACTAGATTTATTATCTCAATTCGCTCTACTTGTGACAGCCTCATTGTGTGATGGAATTCTCAGTCTTTCGCCCCATTTTATGTGAGTCCCTGTCTCTTACCAATCCCTCCCTCCTATCTGGTTGCTCTTACCTATGGACCCAGTCTTAGAAATGCACACATGAAAGTGTGAGAGTTTGAGTACACTCTTTCTAGTGACTCAGACTTGTGCATGGTTAACTGCTGGGTGGGTTAGAAGATGGATATTGGCCTCCCCTCTTCTGCTGCACCTGGAACTCTGGAGCCGAAATTGGAAATCAGCCATCTCAGCCCTGTGCCCAGACACCCCAACCAATGCCCAGCTGGGGAGAAGCTTGGTTTTGTGCCCTGAAACGATCCCTTATTTGGGTGTGTTTTCTAAGTACAGAGTGGCAGTTTGGGGACAAATTACTCCTTATTTGGAAGTGTTTATCAGAAGCCCCAGACAGTTCTGGTGAACTTACACTTCTGAGAAAAAGAGATAGCTTTGGTCCCGTCCCCAACCCACGGTGTGATTTCCCATGAGTTCTTCCTGGCATGCACAAACATTTTAATTTTGCAAGTTGCTTCATGGAGATAGGCCACCTCCATGAACCTTACTTCCCACCTGGCTACATTCAGGGAATTTTGGCCACATCATAAGTAAGCTTTTCTCTGACCCAAATGGTTTAATTTATAGAAAGAGGCAGAATAACATGGTACCCTGAGGTTCTCCCTGGTTTCTGCCTTTAGGTTTAAAACCTCTGCTGGCTTCCATGGCCAGGCAGTGGCACTAGGTCTGAGCTATAGGAGCAACTTCTAAAGCAATTCTAACACCACAGTGATAAGACAATAGCAAAAGCCATGAGGATTCTGGGCTCCTCAGTGAGGAGAAGAGGGGGAAGGACCTAGAAGAGGGAGGCTGGTCACTCACTGTACACAGAGGTCCTACAGAATTAACTCTCTGCCTAATCGGGAGCTCGGGGTGAGGGGTGGGAGGTTGGGGCATCTGTGTTTTCACAAAACCTCCAGGTGACTGAGGTTCCTGCAAGTTCAAAGATCACTGATACATACTAATACTGGCAGAAAAAGATAAATTAGTCCTGAAAACATGAAAAAAATAATGAAGTAATAGGTATCATCCTTCATTATCTCTGATTCAAAGGAGCTTCCTTACAGGCGGGAAACTTGCCTCCCCATACCTCCAGGTGCTGCTGCTGGTCTGGCGATCACTCTTTCAGGAGGTTAGCTATTTAGCCTACCCTTGTTTTTTTTCTGTGTGTGTGGTTTGTTTAGTGTTGCAAATATCAGGGTAAAATACTTTACAAGAATATGAATCAGTTCATGTGAACTTTCTGTTTAAAATACATTGTAGTAATGGAAAGAAATGACTTGTAAATTTAAAGACATTATAAATCAGACCTCTGCTAATGTCATATTTTAAGAAACTTACTTCATGTCTTAGGAACAAGTATGAATATATAGAATTACGATATAATAAAAGGTACATTTGATTTAATTCCTTAGAGAGAGAGTTTTAAAAATCTCATGCTAGGGTAAAATATGTGGTCTTTTCTTTATAAATGACGCAGGAAGGCCCTGGATCTGCCTGTCTCCAAGTCACTGCCATGCAGAAGTACAAAATTAGTGTATGTACCAAAATAGCCAACTAAAGATTAATAGGGCAAAGAATAAGCCAAATGAAGGAGGAGCCACTTGCATGCTTGGGGATTCCCCAACCCCCTGCTTAATACATTTGCTGAACATAGGTTGTCCTTGATGAGTGGAATGAAAATTTATGGTTCACATGATTATAATCAGTAATTTAAAGTATCAAGGGAATTAAAGAGAGGAGAAATGGCTGATGTAACTGTTCTCAACTGCTCACTGGCAAATGCCCTTCATGTGGATTTTCCCAGTTTTGCCTGAACTTGGAGCAGGGCTTCAGTCCATCTGCTCTCCTTTTGTATGGCTAATTCTAGTGTAGAGCAACCTAATGATGCCCCAAAATGGCTGTGCTTCCTAATAACATATATTCCAAAACAAACTGGCACACTGGGCACTATTATCCTTTCTCCTTTTTGGAATGAAAGAACTTAAAAAAATCTTTCAATGGTGGTCGACCCAAACCCGCTGGTATTTGGTTTTAGTACAAATTTATAATCATGCAGTTCAAAACGGGCATCCCTAAACTTGAATATTATAGCGTGTCGTGCAAGATAATGAAGGTGTACTGTGGATCTCCAGCCCAGAAATTCTCAGCTGTCTTCAGAGTCATCTTCCAACCCTGGATTAAGTCCTTCTACACCTCCTCTCCTGGGACTGGTGCGGAAAATTAGTTTTACTCATGTTTCTGCCTCATTTGCATTATTTTTTATTCACTGATATGAAAGAAAATCCCTTCCTTCAAGATACTAAAAAAGAGACCTTTATACGAGTCAGGGAGTGACTTGCTATGCAGTGGAGGAACAGGAGTATGATGCAGTCAGTGAGGAAAGGAATGCATCGGTGAGCTCAATCCGTTTGGATATTGGTTTACAACGTGGTTGATGTACAACTGACTTGCTTTAGTTAGTTTTTTGTAGCCATTTTAGAAGAAGTCTTTATTCTAAATCAATTTACCAAGTGACTGACTTTTGACTAGGAGAGACCTGGACATACACTACTTACTCAGTGTTGGTAATTACAGCAGTTATTATAATCTTCTCTGTAGTCCCTTATTCTGTCCTATTTCTTGATGAACACTCTCCCTTTTCCCTTCACATTTTTAAATTCAGGATAAAATTCTTGAAGAAGTTATGATTTTAAACATTTTGGGACAGGGCTTTAAAGCATTTTACTCATAGTACAGGTCTATGTGGTCAGTTGAGTAATGAGCTTCCCCCATCCCTTACCTACAAAGATATCCATTAGATAGCCCTAATCTCAGAGCCTGTGAACCTGTGAACCTGTGGATAGTACCTCTCATGGCAAAAAGGACTTTGCAGATTTAATGACTTTGATATAGAGAGAGTATCCTATATTATTCAGGTGGCTCAATCCAATCACAGGGGTCTTTATAAGTGGACAACTTTCCTGACTGTGGTCAGAGAGGGAAGTGTGACTTTAGAAGAAAGGCCACAGAAAAATGTCGTGTTTTTGGATTAGATGCTGGAGGAAGGGGGCATGAGCCAAAGAATGCAGGTGACCGACCATAAGAAACTGCAAAGGGTAAGGAAACAGACTCCCCTGGAGCCTCTAGAAAGGACCAGGGCACTGCTGACACCTTGATTTTAGCCCAGTGGAGACCTGTGTCAGACTTTAGACACATAGAACTGTGAGATGATAAATTTGTGATGTTCTAAACCACTAAGTTTGTGGTAGTTTATTTCAGCGGCAACAGAAAATTAATGCAATAGAGTAAGACTGTGGGACATACTTTAGTAATGAAAACCACTAAAGAGTTTTAGAGCCTTTGTTTTGATCCACAATAATAATCAATCACCAACAAACTCTTAAGGACCCCAGACATGATTTTTCCAAAATGTTGCCCGACCATCATCGTCACCCATCAGACTGAAGAGCGTGTAGAGTTCAGACAGTGAGCTCCCCCAGACATTTGCTTCTCTGTACACTTTGCTGCTCTCGTTCTCAGATGTTTAGATTGCTAACAGGGAGGGAACATTAGCATTCTTTTTTCTTTTTCCCAAGTTAATATTCTTCATTGCCCTCGCTGTGTTTGTGAAGTAGAATTCTACAGTTCTCAGAAGTTGCATGGAAAAGTCCATAACTTTGATCCAAAGCAATGGGTGTGTTTATATTGGTTGCTGATCAGTATAGAATCATAAGAACATAGTTTTTAAATTCTCTTTCCTCTTTTTGACCCAAACTTTTAATGTCTTCTTGTCCCCTTATCTCTCTAGGAATTTGTGATAAATTCATAATTTATAACATAACATCAGATAAGGTTACCAGGAGCATTGTACAGTGTTGTTTGTTGTTTTCAAAATTGCATCTTCTCGCCACAGTCAACCTAAACTGAGCCTGAGCCCCTTTCCGCCTCCCACTACAAGGGTTCCCTCAAGTAATTAGAGTAAACTGTGTCCCTCCTTTTGGTTACAGAGGCTCAGTCCTGTACAGGTTAGTAGTTTTTGCATCCAGTCATCATAACAGCAGGAGGCGTGTCACACTTACCACATTCCCAGGAACATCTGTGAAACGAGTATGCAGATTGCCTGTCGCATTCCCATTTGCCAAGAACTCTTATTACTCCTACCCGTTCTTAAAGCTCTCTGACTTTCCACTACAAGTAATTTAATGGAAATATCCCTTTAAAAAAGGCATTGTTACTATGCTTGAGCCCTGTGGTTTTCAAACTCCAGTGAGCTTTGGAATCATTTGAAAGTTTGGTAAACACATTTTTGTGTCTGTAGTATCTAGAATAGTCTCTCTCCTGCTATTTACCTGACCCCCACCCCCTCCCCCAGCCCAGGTTACAGCCTGGCAGCTGTTCCTCTTCTGCTTCTGTTGAAAATCAATCCCTGTGCTGTATTTATCACATATTAAGTGATTTCTCTTGAATTGGTCTTCTCTCCTCCAGGCATTCGGTCTAATTCATCTCCCCTGTATGTCTCCAAGTTTTGCTTCTGCTGTGTTTGTCTTTTGTACATCTTCTTAGAATATAAACACAGAAATTTAGATCTAAAACTCCTATTGCTGACTCTCAGGTCAGATGTTGCGAACTTCCATGTGTAGAGCAACTTATAGCTCTAGCGGCAAGAATTGAAGGTTACCAATGCAATGCATGAGAAAATGTTAGGCACAGGTCCAGGAGCAGCTATTTGATTTACTAATTATCTAGGCTCAGCCTGTGGGCCTGATGCAGTGGCCCTCAGAACACAGGTCATGAGTTCAGCAGCCTCTTGGGTAGCAGTGCTCACATCTGTTACCAGGCCACATGGGCCCCCTCAGCCACATACATTCTAGCATCCAAGAGCCTGCTTAGTAGAGAACTAGATGGAAAATTATTGATCTGTGTTAGAAAGTGTTTCAGGACATTGGAACAAGGGATGAGAGACTTCCCTGGAAGTCTGATATTTAAATAAAGCTACCTGGCTTCTTTGAACCTATCTTTATCCACACCCATTGCTGCAAAAGAAAAACAAACTAACAAAAAAACTAAACTAGCACCAAAATGGAACCATACATTCCCCTCTACCTTCTCTTCCTGTACCTGGCTCAGATTTCACCCTTGAGCAGCCTTAGAACCTCATTTCTAGCATGGATTTTGCTGATAGGCTCATATACCGGGACCTAGGACTTTTTTGGGGGTGGGTGGGTAACTCAGTTGTTGAACTATCAACTCAGACATTAGAGTGTCCCACTTGGTCTCTCTGTATTATTTTAAGTCTTTAGAACACATAAAACAAGTTTCAGTACAAGTTTCATTATTAGTGAATAATAGCAGGAGAGGGTGGAAAGAACACAGGAGATGGAGTTTTACACCCAAGGTTCAAATCCTAGCCTGGATACCTCCCTTATGAGAACCTTAGTTCCAATATCTGTAAAATGAAGCAATAATGGTGACCTTAAGAGGTTACAAAGATTAAATGGGATATTGTTTATAAAGAGCTCCATAGGTTCCCACGTGGACCTTAGTAGGTGCTCAAGGGTAAAAGTACTCTTTCTTTGTAGAATTTTCTGGCATAGCCATCATTTAATGCTCTTAACAGCCCCCTGAAGAGCAGGATCAGGACAAGGGTGAGGCAGGTGAGTTGTGTGGTGCAAAAATGGGATCGTATTCTGTTTTTAATAAAAAATGTGATATTTTGTTGATTATGGATACTTTTGCACCGATTTTCACTCAAAAATATTGTATTGGAACATTATCTTGATTCTGAGTGTTTTGCACCCTCTTAAATGTAGAAAACAAGGCTAATGACTCACTTGCCTAACCCTCATTCCCGCCGTAAGAAGGAGAGACAGGAGAAAGCAAAGATGTTTTCCTCATTTCACAGATAGGAAGCCTGGATGCAGTGACTAATGCTGCCGCCATCCCCTGATTGCCTAAACAGCCAGCGTCATGAAGGAGTCATCTGTACAAATCACCTGCCTCACAGCTATGCTTCTAACTCTTAAGAGCCTTCTAATTCATTTTCTCTCCCCAGCAACCAGAAAACACTGTGACTCCATCAGCGGTTCCAGCTGACTTGTAATGTGATGACTTGTCACAGTCTACTGAGCCAGCTCTGCCTCATTCTGTCAGGTCCTGGAGTCGTAGGCTTCCGCAGGGTCCAGTCTCTAGGGAAACTGACTTGTAGCTTCTGCATTACATTCTCTCCTTTTGTACCTGCTGCCACGTTACACAATCACCTCCTTTCCTGCTGTTAGAGAAAAGAACGCATCGATCCCAGAATGGAGGCGCGGTTGAAATCACAGCAAAAACAAAGCTTGTAGTTTCCTCTGATGTAAGGGCCTCACTTTTCTAGGCTTGTTCTCCAAAGATGCGGCATTTTGCCTTTTAGGCAGACGGTGCAGAGTCCCCCTGCAATATATGGGCCCCGCCTCCCCATCCTGTACATCTCCCCACATGGGTGAGCAGAGCTGATAGGAATGGTGATGTTAGATGTTTTGAAATGCAATTGTGGAATTGTTTTAATGTCTGTTTTGCTAAAACCAAATGATTCCTTGCATGTAAGCCTTAAAATTATAGTATAAATGCCTTAGAAACCAGTGAGATTTCTTGTTGAATAGACATGGCATCCTACTACAGCATAAGGCCCAGGCTCTCCTTCCCTTTCTTGAGCATATATTTTAGCACTGGCTGCTCAGAACTTGCCCTGAAAGAGATTTTACAAATCAAGAGGAGGTAATGTTAAAGTGACAAGCTTAAGTGTATAGACCTTTTAAGTAGCCTTTGAATTTCATGGCTAACTTGTGTGTGTGTGTGTGTGTGTGTGTGTGTGTGTGTGTGTGTGTGTGTAGATAGACTGAAATATTGATTTGGATGAGTCTGTTAAACTGAGTATTCTGTTAAAATATACAGTGCTCTTTTTATCTCCTAGGATTTGGTTCCATCTAAACCCTTTCCTGTTAAATGCCCCACTAACTAGTCACTTCCTCATGGTGATTCTATTGTAGAACTAGTTTGCTCGTTTGTGCTCTGCTATGTGATCTGGCTACTGTTTGGCACACTTTGTGATTTTACGTGGTTAGTTACAGTCAGATGTGATTCAGAGTATTCTGTAAATCAGAGCATGCTTGAAATGCAATGAAAAAGTAACAGTGATCAGGAGGATACTGTGAAGACTAACATTTGTTTCCATGGAAACAGATTCTAGGTTTTCAGATCTATGAGTAGAGTATTCCAGGATTTTCTTATTGCAAAGCATTTTTTCTAGGGTATGAGGAAATTCCAGAAAGCAAATACATAGTTTGGGCAAGTGAAGTTTTGAATGTTGTCATTAGGTTTTGGGACCCAAGTTGGCCTCTGAGCCACTAGTCACTGTTCCTTCTCAGGTAGATTCCATGAAGGACACCCCCAGGGAATAAAACCTTGGCTGGTAGGAGGTGAACGTCCAGGAGAAGCCAAGTAGGACCCATCTGGGATTAATGTTGCCTTCCCGTGGGGCTTTTTTCATGGGTCTCTGCCTCAGTGAGATGCCATCTTTATATGTCAGTCATAGAGCGCCTCCAAGGGATGATACTCTCTCTGGGGAGTGTCAGTCCCCACGCCTGGCTCCCCCACAACCTGCGCCCATCCTGCACACCAGTGACCCACACAGCGCAGCTCTAGGAGGAGCACAGCGGATGAAAACGAAACATTTCATATTATCTAAGTATCTATACTGGAACCTCTCAAATACCACAAAGAGAATAAATACATAGTTTCTCAAAATATCTTAAGGTCTCACCAGTTTTCTTTCCCATCAATGGGCCTTATGCACCCTGGCTGCTCTCTCTGCTTCCTTTCAAGTCTTTTTTTTCTTTTTTCTGTATAATTCCATCAGGCCTCATCCTTTTGCCCATCATGTTGTTCTCTTCTTCTTTCTATTTCTCTTTGCTTCTCAGTCACAGTGCACAGCAACTAGGCAGACAAGTCAGGGCCCTCCCTGAGGTAAGAGGCTGAGTAACACCAAACAGATATCCTACCCAGTGGGCAGGGGAGAGGGAAGGCTGAGAACAGTTGCAGGTCAGTAACTTTTACTCCATCATGAATATAAGCACTCAGTGGGCAGGGCCCTTGCTTTGCCAGCTGCCTAGTGCGAAGGGCCTGTGGAGCTGTGCACCCCCAGGAGTTTTGGGATCAGGCACTCACCATCTTTAGTTAGAATATCAAGAGTAGCAGATTTATAATCTTTATATTGATGACATGAATTCATGATTCTGTTCCCAGGAAGCTAATGAACAGGCTTGTAACTTTAGAAATGTGCATCAAACTATGTTAATTTTATTGTTTCTCTTAAGAAACCTTGATAAATAAGTGAATAGAAACCACATCCTCATGATTCTTTAAGTTAATGTTTATTCCTTTACAAAATGTTTTATTAAATATCCACATGAATAGATTCAGCTATAGATATCTGACATTTGTCGTGGGCTATATATACTCGTTTAGTTTTAAGGAAATAAATCTCTAAATATCCTTTGAGACCCATTTATGGACTCAACAAGATTCGAAGTTCCAAAGTGGAGAGTGCTGACATCGCTATATATATATTTTTTCTGTTCTTTGCTTTCATTCTGTCTTTATGGGGATTTTAGCAATAATTCAATCAAATAAGAAAATGTAGATTTTTCAGTTTTTTATCTGGAGAGATACTTACATTTCTAATTTCATAGCAAGAGTTAAATATGCCAAAATTTAGCAAATTATGAATAAATTAGGAGTAACAACTTGTAGTGAAGAGAATGTGGGCTTCATAGTAACGGATCTGTGTTCTAATCCCCAAGGCTAGCTATATGAAGGTGGGCCAGCTACTTAGCATTTCTGAGCCTTAAGTATCATCACTGCATAAGCATTCGTATCTCACTGTGAGGAATAAATGATGGCCGCCCGGCCGGGCGGGGCTCAGCGGTTGAGCGTCGACCTGGGATCCAGGCGATCGGGGTTCAATTCCCGGTCAGGGCACATGCCCAGGTTGCGGGCTCGATCCCCAGTCGGGGGCGTGCAGGAGGCAGCCGATCAATGACTCTCTCCTCATTGATGTTTCTATCTCTCTCTCTCCCTCTCCTTTCCTCTCTCGGAAATCAATAAAGATATATTTAATAAATAAATAAATAAATAAATGGTGGTCAATGCGTTGCTCAACTGCAAGCCATATCCATCCCTTTCTAATGTAGCACAATTTAAATTTCATTTTTCACCACAGAAATATATTCTATGCTTGGGTCTTTTTCACAATCAGGCCCCCAGTTATAAAAGATGTAAACAAATGTATAGAAGAGGGGAAAATTAACCCGTTTATGTATTCTTTGTGGGTTGTTACATAATATGACAATGATAACTGCTTGGTAAGCCATAAACTAAAGCATGAACATTTTTGCTACTTATGACTTTTATGTAACAATATGGGAGGCATGGAAACCAGTTTTATTTTGATTTATGTAATAAAGCTGTTGCTAACCACCCTGTGCTTAAGTAATGTTTCACATGGAGATAGTAATATCTAGTGCATTCCTGTGTAGTGTGGATCTTAATTCTCCCCTGTAATGCCAGAATTGCAATGTGATGCCATGGAAATTCACACTGAGTGTTCACTTATAACAATTTTTAATTAAGAATAACCTCAGGAGACTGGATTGTTATGGAAAAAAAGGCAAGACTCAAGTGTCCTGTGACAGGAGGGAAATGGATAGGAGAGTTGGAGGAAATTTTGCTTCTGCTATTACCCTAGTCACCTTTCCTCCAGGCTGCATCAAAGTCCCCAACATTTAAACTGACCTGTTCCATTAGTGACATGGGGATCCACCAAATACCCTTCTGAAGTTGGATATCTGAGCTCTCCTTGAAATGGACTCTAACAGCTCAAAATTTTGCAAAGAAAAGGATCAGAAATTATCTTAAGGACCCTTCCTGGTCTCGGACCACAAAGTTGAGGTTAATCTTTCCCTTAATTACATTCATTTCAGCCCTGTCTCATTGCCTGGTGACTTTCCTAGCTCACTGCTCACCCTGTGCTTTGGCAGCCCTTTCTGTTAAGATTGGTTGGTTTGGTTGCAGCTATTTCACCATGATGTTCAGAGCCACGTCTACGCAGACTGCTTCCTTGGTCTCCTTGCCTCATCTTGGAAAGTATGTGGTGGTGTGTCTTCCCTGGGACACTGATCTCTGAAACTCAGGCAGATTAATTAGAGTAGCACATTAGTTTTTACCATCCAGTAGACTTTACAAAGTCAAGGTGTGGCTTTCTTTCTTGGCTTGCAGTAAGTTTGTCTGAAAACAAATTATTCATAGACAAAGATATATCCCTTTTATTAAGTTATGTTATTTTTCTTAGGAATTTAGAGGCTTAATAAATAATGGTAGTATGAATAAAAATTTCTCATATAGTTGATCTAGTATTGCTAAAAATGCCATTGTGTACTTGACACATACTCCCTCTTTCGCACTTTCTAACAAGGAGAGTTCATGATATATGTGTGTGTGTGTGTGTGTGTGTGTGTGTGTGTGTGTACATATATTCATTTACTGACTTCCTCCCACATGAGATCATAAGCTCTATGAAGATAAAAATTATTTCTCTTTTGTTTACATCTATATTTCCAGCATTTATCATTGAGCCTAAGACATAACAGAGACTTAGTATATGATAAATAATCCAATGAACTGAACAATCCAGAGCCTTTTCCCATCATCATTATTAAATAGTTGTGATTCCCAAAGAAAATAGTTGTTTCTATTTTGGCCATTGTTTGCTATTGATAAATGAAGGAGTGGAGAGAAAAAAAATGATTTTATTCTATAAATCATACTGTTCAAAAATTTCCAATTTTTTTCTCTTATAAAACCTCAAAGTCAAATATTTCTCTAGCTTTCTACTCTGGGTTAGATTCATTAAAAGCATAGACTGAAAACCTACAATGGACATTAGACACTTTTAATGTTGCTTAAACTCTAAATATTTATAATGATAAGGTTCACACCAGTCTACGCACATGATGTTATTATAGTGGCTCATGTTGCTCCATTTCTCAAATGCATTTTTTTTGTTCATTTGATTAAATCTAGTGTAAGAGAAAGTATTTGGGGTGTAACTCTATGATCAGTGGATGAAATCCTCTGCTTCCTGTGATGCTTCTTCCCTCAATTTTTCAAAATAAATATTAAAATAGAGAATATTTCTGTTTTTATGTAAAGCAATTCATAATGATTTTCAGATTGGCTGAGGGATGAATAGACATAAGAACATCTGTTCTAAGTAGGTCTGGCCACTTGATTTTGAAGAAAGACGCACATGGTGGGCAACACAAGAGCCCTCTTCTGCCCTCCTCTTTGAAGTGCTTGTTAGTTGTTGTTTTTTGATAGTTTTCCAAGCCAGTGAAGTCACCAAGTGTGCTGTGACAATCCTGCCACCATCTTTTGTATGTAAATCAGGCGTGTTGACATGTTGGTTTCTGTGGATTCCTAGCATGCTCAGAGGGTGCATTCTGCTGAACCTTGTCTCCAGCCCAGCAGCGGTCCTTCCCCTGTGGTGAGCAAAGGCTCCTTCCCCTCTCATGGAACCTGGAGCCAGCAAAGCAGGAGACTGGAAGGAAAAGCCTAGGAGAGCTGGACACGGTACACAGGATTAAGGCAGAGAGGGTTTCAGGTAAAATGGTCCACTAGATGAAATTTGTTTATACCTTCGAGTTTCTCATCATTCAGTCTTCATTTATTCTGAAGGAGGGACAAACCTTAAAAAAGAAAAAAAAATCCCCTATTGTGAAGATGCAACAGCCAGGGCAATGGCTAATTTTCTTGCTTTTAGCATGTGATTTTACATAGTAAGCAGTTGATAAGTACTTGAGGAAGGAAGTGGGGAAGAAAGAATGGCATTGACACAGCTGTCTTTTGAAAGACATACTTTCCTTTCCTTTTTTCCTTAATTTCTTTTCCTTCCTCTTTTGGGGGTCCTCTCGTAGAGAGAGTTGACCTCGCTGTGTTATAGCTTAGAGAGTAGGAGGGCAAGGAATTTGGGTGTGCCTGGGTCACGTGATACCAAATCAAAATGCAGAGCTTTATTTTCCAAATAAAGGGTGATGAATGATCAGAGAACATAACTGCTTCTGTTAGGTTTTCTAACCTTCTTCTTTGGTGACACAAAAGTAATAAACTTTGACAGATGTTGCTATAGAAATATCTGTAGCCTGGCCTATAATAAATGCATGTAAGATTTGAGAAGGATGACCATAAACACACACACATATATCACCTATATCTAAATTTCACCTATATCTAAATTTCTTGTTTCTTTAAAAGGCTATAGTTGGTGAATCAGATTATACTAAGTCAAGCAAAGGGTGAGTAGTTTAATAAGTGAGATAGTCATATGCTAACATGTTTCTAAACTTCTAGTATAGGTTTTCACAGATTTAGAAAAATTCACCTGCCATTTTTGACTTTTCTTTCTATGTATGAAATGGGGATATTTGGAAAATTTAAGATAGTTGCAACCTTTGGAAGATGGCGAGTGTGTAAAGTAAATTAATTTAATTAATTAATAAAGATAAATTATCTAATTAATTAATAAAGATAAATTATCTTTCCTGTTAGCTATTTAGGACATTAACCAAGGCATATATTGGAGGAAAATTGCTTACATATTCCCCTTTCTTCTAATTTAATGTTCATCTATTCTGATAGGAAAATAATATTTGTATTTTAAAGCTTAAAATTAAAAAAAAAAATATTCCACTTCTGGACCACAATAACTATAACATATGTATGTCATACTCTACTTTTTTTATAACTCTGCATGTATGTATTTGTGTATGTATAATATTATATGTATGTGTGTGTGTGTATTCTTTATATTTCTCAAGTTGAGTGAATTCTTGTTAATTAGGGGGGTTAATTTACTAATTACTCTCATTTAAAAGTCTGACTTTAGATCCACTCTTGATTTGGGAATTGACAAGGGGCATGGAGCAAAGACATAGCCTGCTCTGATCGTTAAACACACTGATGGTTTATTGGCAAATTCACAGACTAAAAAGTGGATTAGTGATATTCAGAGGGCAGGGATAACAGGCAGTGGGAAGTTACTACTAAAGAGCATGAGGTGTCTTTTTTTTAAATCCTTACTTGAGGATATGTTTTTCATTATTCTAGAGAAAGATGAAGGGAAAGGGAAGAGAAGAACAACAGTGTGAGAGGGAAACATCGACTGGTTGTCTCCCTTACATGCCCAGACCAGGGACCAAACCCACAACCTGAAAATGTGCCCTGACTGGGAATCGAACCCATGACCCTTCAGTGCACAAGACTCTAACCAACTGAGCCACACTGGCCAGAGCTGATGTTTCTTTTTGTAATGGTGCAAACTTCGTAAAGTTAGAAAGTGGTCATGGCTGCACAACTCTGTAAATATACTGAATGTACTTTAAAAAGGTAAAAATTTTAATATATGAGTTATATATCAATAAAACTTATTAAAATTATAAAAATAATTAAGAACTCTACATCCTAATACTATTTTTTAAAATCATGTAAGTTCGTTCCATTATTTATCATTAGGTTTGGTAGCAAAGTGCAGTGAAAGGAGAGTCAAATTTGACTTTAAGTTCAAATATTAGTTTGTTTCTCAACAGGTGTATAACCTGGAGAATTAATTCACTTATTGAATTAAATCAGTTTTTAAAGGCTGATATTATTGTTAAATTGGAATGTATATTATCAGTCTATCTATCTATCTATCATCTATCTATCTATCTATCTATCTATCTATCTATCTATCTATCATCTATCTATCTATCTATCTATCTATCTATCTATCTATCATCTATCATCTATCATCTATCATCTATCATCTATCTATCTATCATCTATCTATCTATCTATCTATCTATCTATCTATCATCTATCTATCTATCTATCATCTATCTATCTATCTATATCACCTATCTAGCATCTATCTATCACGTATCTATCAAATTTGTCGGCACATAGTGGGTACTAAATAAAAAGGTAATTGCTTAATTGGTTTACTTATTTCAAATCTTTCTCTAAGAACTTCTTCTACCAATTTATCCTATCTCATCTCTGAAATATCACTTTGGCTGTTTTTTACTAGTCATCTGGTGATTAGCTAAGCACTACCTGGCCATGTCAATCTGTTTCTTATTTTCTATGGGTGTATGTATGTATGTACATATGTATGCATATTTGAAAGTGTTTTACTATATGTGTGTAGTGCCCCCACTAGGCTATAAATTACTTTAGATTAGAGGCCCTGTCTTGTACTCTTTCTTATTTGCAAGAGAGCCCTGCACTAGGCTTCACACAAGGTGGTGGTTTGTTCATGGATGAGAAATTTGCTTAAAAATCCTGTGATGGAAACAGGTGATACTGAGTGTACATTGTGAAAAGTGATATGTAAAACATTTATGTACAATCCAAAATTAATATCCAAATCTTTATCCAAGGACTTTCTCTTTTTTTTTTTGAATTCAAAATGGAAGTTAACATGTATTTTATTTGAATACATTTTACTATGATATACTTCCTAGCATTTTTTTTCATTTAAAATATATTAAATGAAAGACTTATTTGCTTTTCATTTAAATATTAAACTGAGTAAAGGCAGAATTATTGGCTACCCGAGACTGTCAATTATCTATTTTCTCTGAATATCCTCCCATTTATTTTTAATTCTCTAGCAGTCTTTATGCCAGTCCAAGAAGATCTGGTTCCTCTGAGCAGATGGAATCAGGGGGGGAAAAACAGCAACAACAAAAAAGAGAGATTGATATTACTGTCTGTTTGAGAGAATTTAGCTCCTCATCTCAGTTTGGTGGGATTCTTTACCCTTATGATCTGAAGAGACTATCTTTGTGGGCTTTTACAAAAGGCTTATTAGGAAATCTAACCTCTCTTACTCTCCACCTCTGCTCCTTTTTATTTAAAGATATTATTTCTGGCACTAGAAAAAGTGATGCCCTTTTGTCATTTTTTTTACAGTGCCAAAAAACTGTAAATACTGCTGTGTCCTCTAAATAATAAAGGGGTTTCCCCTCCCCATAATACAAATCAGGCTCTATTTGACTCCATGGCAAGACCATTAAGTGAGGACGGCCCTACCCAAAGGCACTCTGAATATTTGTGGGAATGAATCCATGGAGTAGGTAGAATTCAGCCAGGGTAATTCCCAAAATGGAAGTCGAATAGATGTGGCTGGTCTCTCTCCGATTCCCAGTGAATCATAAATGGCATCATTGGTCCTGGGAACTGAAAATGTACTTAGTGATCATCTAGTCAGTTACCACTCATGATGCAAAGTGAGGAGTCCATAAATTTTTAAAAAGTTAAGACTCAAAGTCTGACAATTAGTAGACGAACCGTAATAGAAGTCATAGCTCCTGGTTCTTCCCTTTGTGGAATCTGAAGATAACACACTACCTTGTGTATCAGATGAGTGTGTTAGACTGTGAAGATGATGGGCTCAGGGAAACAGTTTGGCATGTCTGGCAGTGAGTATGAATGAACTCATCTGTGGATTCTTAGCCAAGGTAATTTCACAGTGAGCATCTGTTGAATTTAATTGGTCAACAGTTCCACTTGCTTGGTCTGCTTCTCCTATCGATTGTTCTTCCCCTGGCTTCAACTATGCCAGGGTATCTGGCATCTCTATCCTGTGACTCAGGGCTGCTGCTGAGTGAGACACAGCACAGAGCTACACACAAAAGGACTGACCCATGAGAGTGAGATTTAGGAAAGCTGAGTTCTGCAATTCCCTCAAGGGGTTCTTCCTCTCCCCATCACATTTCCTCAAAGTCAGGAGGTGAGATGACTTCCATCTTGAGCTCCCCTGACACCAGTCCATTACTACCTCAACCTCTTTTAAAAACCTTCGCTGCTTCTAGAACGTTGCTATTTAAGTATATCATTATTTCCTGCTACTATTCATAGACTATAGACTACCCATTTTCTTCTCTTCCATTACCCAAGACTTTGGCACCAGACGCAGGTTTCTACAATCTAAATCCTCGTAATCTTTAATGATCTATCATCCATCATACTCTTGGCCTTCAGTTCTTTGACTTTCTCACCGCCAATGTCTTTCTTCATGCGACTCCAGCCACACACTCCCTATGGTCATACCCTAAGCACTTCCATCATTGAAAACTATCCATTTCTAAAACCACGTATTCAAATATCATGTGCTCTGACCGCAATACTCTGCCTCCAGCTTTTGTTTGTTTTCTCCCCCTGGGACCATTATTCAACCTCATTTGAAGCCCAGTATTCACTGACACCTCATTTCTCATTCTCTTCCTATGCACCATTTTAATGGTCTTTATGCTAATGCCCTAAACTCTTTTGACTCTGAGGACTCATTGTTCTTGTCAGGCAACACTCCAACAGTGGAGAGACCCAACTGTCCATTTCCAGTGTACCTTCACTCTAGTCGCTAAATGCTACTAGAGATAGTCACAAACTCTGGGAAAATATAAATTCCATACTACCAGTCACATCTGTGCCCTCAGCAATACCCCAAATCTGGCTCCATTTCTTTAGTTATCTTCCTTCTCTACTCTTCAAAGATTAGACTTTTCTGCTATTCTCTGTCATACTCTACTACTTACCAGAGGAAATTTAAAAAGTAAACACCCTCAACTTTTCACTATGGAATCTACAAATCTAGCCATATCTGCATCTATTCTTTAAATTTTTTCTAATTTATTGATTTGAAAGAGAGAGGAAGGGAGAGAGAAACACTGACTTGTTCCACTTATGTATGCATTCATTGGTTGATTCTTGTATGCGCCCTGACTGGGGATCAAACTCACACCCTTGACATGTTGGGACAATGCTCTAATAGACTGAGCTACCTGGCTAGGGATCTGCATCCATTCTTACATCCCTTCCTTTAATAAGTCCATTCCCTCCATACTTCCCCTAGATTCCATTTCTTTCTCAAAAAACTTATACTGCTATACTTACACTACTCATCATCATCAACATCATGATCATTAGATGACACTTTCTATAAATTAATAAGATTAAGTGTGTATGATTTTCCTAAATATTTTTTATATAATGTAGTCTTTCATACTGTTGTTTGTTTTGCTGTAGGCAAGCATCTGACAAAATGAAATTCTTCTTTTTTTTCAAACTAAATATTATCTCTAACTGAAGGTATCTACAATGCTCACACCTGTGCTGAAATGGGATGACCTTCCTTCTGGGCAATAATACCAGTCCGGCTCTTATCCTTTACAGCAGAAGGACAATTCTGCCTCTCCCAGTTCTGGCATTTAAAGTGTCCAGCTCTCACATAAACAAACAAAAGAGCATATCTGCAGTAAAAAGTACAACATAGAGAACATTTAATTATGAGTGTCCTGGGATTCAGCAGCTGCCACCAGCTGGTTTAAAACAGCTCATTTTTGAGAGAAATATCTAATCAGTATGCTGTAAAAGTAGGGAGAGTATGACCTTTAGAATCAGCGACCTGAATTTGAATACCTGCTCTATAACTTATTACGTATGATAATTCAAGCAAATTATAACTTCCCCCAGGGAGAGGCAGGACCATTAGGGAAACATGGAATGATAATCTCTCAGGGAATCAGGGCTGGCTGCCCCAAGGCTAGCACAAAAGACTCTATGGAAAAGAACCCGGATTCCTGAAAGTCTTCACCCATAGGGGGAGGTCAGTGATTGGGCACATGGGATCTGTGGTCACGCCTGAAAGGAGAGTCAGCAGAACCAGATTCTTTAGATGATAGAGCAGCCGAAGTAATTTATACTCCCTGCTGGGTGGTAAGGGATGAGTTACTGAAGTCCTTTTCTGAGGCAGGTTGGGTGGTTTCTAATTCACTTGAAGCTCAAGATGAAGAACTGGGAGGGGTTAGGATATGAGGAGAGGGTTTCACCTATTAACTATATTCTCAAAATTGTCATGACTGTGTCAAGTTGGCTCATCCCAAAGCTAGGCATATTGTTCTAATGCTTTGCAAAATGTCTTCATTGAGTCAGAGCGGAGTTTATTCTCTTAGCATCTTGCATTTATAGAGGGTTGGTACATAAGGAGGTATGTTGAATGTGGTAAATTATCATGATACATATCCTATTCTTTGAGCATAAAACTCACTCTGAATATTTGTAAACCATATATGTTCAAGCCCTATACTTGGAAGTTCTGATTTGGCAGATCTGCAATGTCACTTGGGAGTCTGTAATTATATAAATTCCATAACTGATTCAGATGTATCACATTTTTAAAAAGCCGCCATGTTTGAAAATATTATTCACTATGTTATCTGGTTCTAAAACCTGTGCGATACAAGCCATGCTATATTTAGGTCTATAGATTTGTATAGATTTTGGTCCTGCAGTGAAAAGTCCTAAGAAAAAAAGCTGCAGCAGTTAACTAATCTCAGTTCTCACACATTGCTTCCTGTGTCTTCTAGGTGGATTTGTTCAACATGTTAACTTTAAAGTGCTTATTTTGCATTATGTTTAAAATTTCAAAGCCTTTGCAAATGATCCTAATAGCAGGTTAGTTAAAATGTCTAAATACGTGTAGTCATACACAGGATGATGTGGGAAACGATAATAGAGAGTTTTCCTTAACTTCCCTAAACCTCATTTTCTCAACTTTAGAATCGGAACTATATGGATTAAAATTGAACTACCTCATAGGGTCATTTTTATGAACTAACCTTAACCTATATAGACTTGTGTTTTCCTCTTTTTACTCATATTTTCAATCATTGTGTGTAGTGACCCAAAGCTCAGACTCTAGAGTCAGACAGCCCAGGTTCAAATTCTGGCTCCACCATCTGGCTTTTGGAACTTAGTTCTGTTTAACTACTCTGTGCCACATTTTCTTAATATTTACAATAGAACTTTTATAAATGCTTAATAAAATTGTGGTGAAGATTAAACTCAATACTACATTAAAATTACTTGACATATAGAAACCACTCAATAAGTATTAGCTCTTGATCTTCTGTTGTGCTCTTTTTGTTGGGAGATCCGCTCTCCATACCGTATTATGCTGTTAGGCTCTAAAAAGTCCCATAATGTCATGACCTGGCACAACCATCCTAAGGAAAATGTAAAATGGTGTATATGACAGTGCCTGGTATGTAGTAGGGGGCTTTGAAACAAAGAGATGCCAAAAATAAATCCTTGCAAGCAATCTTGTGTTTCTGCAGTGAGATTAGGGAGGGAAGATGCAGTCTAAGAAATTGCTCATTGTATTTAAGTTGTCAAATTGTGTCAGTTAATAGATTTTGTAATTCAAAAATTGCATAACTCCTTTGGGTTTTAAGAACCTGTTTATTTATAAACTCTTATTTCAGTGGAAAATTTCTAACAGCCCCATAACAGATATTTTGTGAGCATCTCAAAATTTGTGACAGGGACTTAAATACCATTTGAGGGTGTTTCCTTCAAAGAAGATGATCCTTAAAAAATTGTAGTACATTCAGTCAGTGATATTTCTTGAAATCTCTGTAGTTTAGACATTTTTTTTTTCTAATGGTTTTCTCAGAAAAGGTAATGATTGGTCATTTAACTAGAAGTTAGCACACAGGTAGGAAATTCAACACATGGAGGGCTAACAGTGAATTTACCTTTTTCATCTTTTCTTTCTCTTTCTTGCTCTTCTTTCCTCCTACTCCTTTTGCCTATGATTCTGTTTTTTAAAAAGCTTTTTTTTTAAATTAAGAATGTTTCTTTTTAGAGAAGTTTTAGGTTCACAGAAAAACTGAGAAGAAGGTACAGAGATTTCCTGGAGACCCCCTGACCCCGTACATGCATCGCCTCCCCCGTTATCAACATCCCCCACCTCAGTGGTACATTTGTTATAACTGATGAGCTGAAACTACTCATCAGAATCATCCAGAGTCCACAGTTTACATTAGGGTTGACTCTTGGTGTTGTACACTCTGTGGACTGGGGCAAATGTATGATGACCTGTATTATATGGAGTCTCTTCACTGCCCCGAAAATCCTCTGTGCTCTGTTACCCCTCTTTCCCTCCCAGGATCCCTGGCAACCACTGATCTTCTGTTTCCATGGTTTTGTCTTTTCCAGAATTTTATATAATCGGAATCACATAGTATGTGGCCTTTTCAGATTGGCTTATTTCACTTAGTATAATGCGTGTAAGGTTCTTCCATGTCTTTTTATGGTTTGACAGCTCATTCTTTTTAGCGTTGAATAATATTCCATTGCCTGGATGTACCGTAGTATTTATTTTTCCACCTGCTGAAGGACATCTTACTTGCTTTCATGTTTTGGCAATTATGAATAAAGTTGCCATCTCTCCACATGCGGGTTTTTGTGTGGGGATGTCTTTTAGGGATTCTGTCTTAACAGCTGTATTCCTCCTCTGAACAGAGTGATAAAATACTTTGAAGGGGTGATTCATCACACCTTATCATTCATTAATATCTCAACTAATAAAAAATCAATAGTTGACTATGTGGCATCATTTTGAGAGAATAGGCAGCGAGGGCTTAATAAGGGATGTGGGGTGCCTAGAAGAGGCAAGCTTTATGCGGATGCCAGAATGGGGGCCTTAGATGGAGAGACTATTAGAAGTAGGGAGGGAGGCGGTGCCACAGATGAGCTGCTCCTTACCCTCAGAAACCCCAGCTTGAGAATGGTTGCTCTTCTCTCTCACCATCTTAACACTGTCTGAAAACCCGGGCTATGATGTTACTACATGACTTTATTTTTTAATCTATTTAACTTGTTTTATTTTATTGGCTCCTAAGACAATTTTATTTCACTGGAAACACCAGTCTACTGTAAAATATCCTGATCATGCGTCTTGCCTGTCCTTTATCAACCGCTTCATGTTTGTCTTGCCATACTCTGCCAGTGACTGCACCTATTTCTTCAGATCACTAGCTCTGGCAGATGGGTGTGTGTGAACCCCCACATGCAGTCAAAATAATCTAGAGAAAAGTCCCACAGAGTCCCAGAATAATAGAGCCCAGAGAAGAGACCTAAATTATTAAGAAAGTAACTACTTGTTATGTTATCATCAAAGACCTCAGTTTCTTTTTCCAAACCCAAGTAAAAAGTGAGAAATATTATGATTATAGAGCAATTCTAATTTTTATAGTATTCATGGCACTGTATATCTGATGTCCTGGTCTTTTTTGTTCCCGCCTCCCCCCCACTCCCATCATCCTTGTCTCCTATCCTTTCCAAAGGGCACTGTCAGTTCACTAGATCCTAAAACCGATGAATTAATTAAAGGGTTAGAGACTGTTCAAAGCTTAATGAGATACATCTCCTCATAGCAGCATAAAGGATCATGACTATTTTACCCCTGTTCCTGGTTTTGTTTTCAAGCTAAACCGAGAAAAATGTCAATAAACAATATTTATTTTTGGTGGCAAGAAAATATTAAATACATTGCCACAAATTATCATTCATGAGCAAAGTTGAGAATGACAGCTGAAGATGGATGATTTGCTCCATCCATTTTTTAGTGAAGCATTTCTCCATTTAACTCAGGTGCAGGAAGAAAATTTTCATGGCAGATGGGCAAACTGGAGATGGGTATTTATAGAATCAGAGTGCTCAGGCACATCACTCAGAAAATGCTCTGTAAGCTCTGCAACCAAAGGCTTTGCACTTCTGTGGTCTTTCCAGAAACACTTTTCTATGGATCACCACTATCTAGATGGCAAAACATCTTTTAAAAATCATCCTGAAGTACCCTTGCCTATTATTTTTTTGTCTTGGTCTTTAAGCTCTGTAGCTCAGCAAAAGACTCATTTTAGCACAAGAAAACTACACCTAAGTCTTCTCTTCTTCTTGGCTGTTGAAAAGCTAAGAAGAGGGAAGGAACGTGGTTTGTGGTTTTTACGCGTTAGGCGAATTTTATTGGAAACATCTTGAGAGAAAGATCGAGGTCCGTCACCATAATAACTCTCTCAGGACAGTATTTAGGAGAACATAATGAACAATTAAGCAATCAATAAGATGTTTTTATAATAATGCCATTCTAAACGATTTCCAAATGAATGCGTTATAACAAAGACAATGTCTTCAAGCTTTTAAACTGTATTCCCATGGAGATGGGGCTCAGCTTCTCATAAAGGGCACATCACTAAAATAATACCCTAAAATGAACAATGCCATTATTAAACACAGGAAACCAGGTCTAAGTATATTCATTTCCTAAATTTAGCATATTCTGATTTATATATGCAGTGTTAAGAGAACAAAGCCCACTTAGATTTTCCTAAGTGTACTTCTCTCCACATTGTCTTACGCTTCATCCTTCCCACGGATGAGTGAAACTTGCAAGTGGCTGTCACTCTAACACTCCACCTCTACCTTTCACCATTCCACCCTGTGCTGAGTGTATTATCGATACTACAGGAATCCTGCAAGGAAAGCATTATCATTATCATCTTTATTTTGCACAAGAGAAAAGTTTGCAAGAATTTAACATATGCAAGTATTGTGATTAGTAAGTGGTGAAACCAAGTTTTGGCCTTAAGTCTCCTTGATTTTAAAGCCTTGCTTTTTGCAGTCACTGCGCTGTGATTATCTCTTCAGGACCTCATTCTGCACTGGCAACATAGAAAGTGTTTAATAAGCACCTATCATGTAAATAAATAAATGATGAAACTCTGTCTTTATAAAAGGTAAACACACTCTTCTTTTCTTCTCCACAATTACACCTAAGGGCAGGAAGTCGATTCTGGACCGAGCACTTGCTGATGAGGTCTCCACACTCTGAAATGTGCACTGACCCAGGCTGAAGTTGTCCTTGTCAGCAGGGCTCCATCCCCTCTTCGTAGGCATGGCCCCTGCCTTCATGCCTGGTGCCATCTGCTGCCATTTTAACTGTTTGGTTTAATGGCTTCACATCAATTTGATTTTCTGTTTCAAGCCTATTATATAATATAAATCCATTTTGAGAGAATGTTCTGTTTCTAAACTTAAGTGAGGAGTTTATGTTATTTCCACCATGTTCTTAGTAAAAAGAGCTGGTTCATTTGAAGTGTGAAAGTAACTAAACCGGATCCTAAGGTAGCAGCCATACGGTCTTCTTTTTCTCTGCTCTATTGCTGCTTACTTTTAGAATGACTTGACTCCCCCATTTCAGTCTGGGTACATTTTTTTCATCATTCAAAATTCAAGAACTTTTGGATTATGAAATGTTGTGGTCAATTTTGGCAGCATTTCTATAAAGAATTGGAAAGGACCAATGTTCTTTGTATCACTGCTGTTGGGCTTTGGAAAATTAGACTAGTAAGCTTTATTTTACATAGTGTATGTATTGGGGAAGAAGGGGGAAAGAGAAGAGAAAGTACTTACTTCTTTAGATTATTTCCCTTAGGAATTTGATAATCAGTGTATGGTATACCTAATTGCAAGCAAGATGAAACTTTTATTTAAATTACTAATGTATTAGAATGTTAAAGTAAGGGATAACTAGATTTTTAAAGCTCAGATGCTGATGTAGATATGCAGATTGGCAGAGGCTTTTTGAAGTACAGTTTTGAAATCTCTATAAGAATATTTAAAAGAACATCTATTTTGAGCCAAATTTTCTATTTTCAAAATTATATCACAAAAAAATCATTTGAAACATATGTACAGATATAACTACAAATATGTTTATTGTAAGTCCCAGTGAAACCACATACTTATAAACATCAAACTCATAAAGCACATATTTCAACTAATTGACAATAGCTAATTGGCTAGAAAATTTACCAATAGAATAGAATAATATTTAGTGAACAAAAATAATGTCTGTCTATCTATCTATCTATCTATCTATCTATCTATCTATCTATCTATCTATCTATCATCTATCTATCTATCTATCATCATCTATCTATCTATCATCTATCTATCTATCATCTATCTATCTATCTATCTATCTATCTATCTATCTATCTATCTATCTATCTATCATCTATCTATTATCTATCTATCTATCTATCTATCTATCTATCTATCTATCTATCATCTATCTATCATCTATCTATCTATCTATCTATCTATCTATCTATCTATCTATCTATCATCATCTATCTATCTATCATCTATCTATCATCTATCTATCTATCTATCTATCTATCTATCTATCTATCTATCTATCTATCTATCATCTATCATCTATCATCATCATCTATCTATCATCTATCTATCTATCTATCTATCTATCTATCATCTATCTATCATCATCTATCATCTATCATCATCTATCTATCTATCATCTATCTATCTAATCTATTTACATAGAAAGATGTTTACAAATTAAAAAGGAGTTGCAATATATCATGTTCAGTATGATCTTATGCAAACACAAAAGTCTATATGGTAAAGGTATGAAAGAATATAAAACAAGGTGTTAGAAATGTAATATATATGGAACTGTGAGTTTTTCTCTCATTAATCTAATTTTTCCATTTTTATTTCAAAGACAGGTATGGGTTTTATATTAAGAGAGAAATACAAATAAGGTTGGGCATATATGATTCTCACTGATGAAATAATATAGACATAGAATTTGTAAAATTCTAGACCCTGGAGCAGAGATAACTGACAACTGACTCTCAATCTTTTCCACTCAGCAACTGAATTAGGTTTTGATTTCATGCCAGTTTCACTGGTCCTAAATCTCCCCATTGAAAATGTGTTTGATTTGTATTAAATAGGTTAGCTCCCATAACAAAGTGAAGAGAACATCTGTTCACATTCTATAAAACACACTTACATCCACATTCATGCTCTCTTTATTCAACAAACTGATGAAATCATCACATACAAAGAATTGAGAAATATACTAATCATTTTGCTGTTTAAAGGCAGTCTATTGCCCTAGTGTGTGCACCGAAAGGCAACAGACACTTAAATGATTTAGCGTCAGCATCGTTATACTTTCTCAGTGTAAGATGTCAAGTTTTTCCAGCACCTGCCCTATTAGACGCACAGTTTAATGGTAAGACTTCTGTAACTTCAAAAATACAAAAATGCCTCGGGAAGTGCAGAGTCATGCCATTCAGTACTGAGGTCTGTTCGTCAAATGGACATTCACCAGAAATGAGTTTAATAACGATGAAGTGATTTCAAGAGGCCTTTCTTCACTTGGGAAGTAATAAGAAATTCAGTAACTGTGGGCAATGAAAAATGGATCAATATGTTTTCAAGGCAGACAGATCAGAAGACGATTCCATAGCTTTCAGGTGTAAAATATTTATACCAGAGTCCCCAGCAAATGGTGCCTACAGAGCACATACACATCAATGAGATGATATTTGGTAACATAGTTTTCCTGTAATTTTCTCTTGGTTGTCATAAAATTATTGTCTAATAAGATGAAAGCAGAAGATGTCTAAACTTTCTAGAAAATTGATTTTCTTTATTTTATTTTATTTTTTGTAATTTTTACATAAATTACGAGTACAGATGCAGTGAGATAGGATGACTCACTTGTGTCCTGTAGTGTGATCTCTTCTCTCCCGTGTTCCTCTTGGGGTCTGAGGTTCATCATTTTATATCCCAATTCCATGATTTCTTTTTTCTGCTGCTGCTGCTCTAGTTTATTCTAACAGATAATGAAATGTCTCGGGAATACAGTAGGACCTCATTATAGCTTTTCCATTATTATATTAACTCAAATATATCACCAGGAGGATCGTGTCCTTAGAACGTAACAGTATGGCATGGAAGAGCAGTACCGCCTGCCATTATTGTGAAAAGAATTGCAAAATCACAGGCATTTTCACAGTTCTCCCCTCTTCAGAATGTGCTCTCACAGAGATAAACTCTGGCATTTCTCCGCAGCACAATTTGATTGATAGAGGAGTTTGGTTAATGCTGTTTGGAAGATAAAGGAAGAGTCATTTGAATCACTGAGTGTCACTACCTGCTGGATTGTGTCAGAGCAGTAAAGACACTCATCTCTCCCCATTCAATCTTTTTTTTTTTTTTTTTTTTTTAATATATCTTTATTGATTTCAGAGAGAGGAAAGGAGAGGGAGAGAGAGAGATAGAAACATCAATGATGAGAGAGTCACTGATCGGCTGCCTCCCGCATGCCCCCCACTGGGGATGGAGACCGTAAGCCGGGCATGTGCCCTGACCGGGAATCGAACCGCAATCTCCTGGATCCTAGGTCGATGCTCAACCGCTGAGCCACGCCCGGCCGGGCTCCCCATTCAGTCTTGATGAGTGCCTACTGTTTTCTCACTGTAAGTTCAGAAGCTTCCTCATAGTTTTGCAGATTTCCCACTTTTGTTTTTATCTTATCTCTCATCTATATTGTAGTATAAATGCTTCATGGCTCTTTGTTTATTGGACACATTTGCCATGAAGTGAAACTTGTTCATAACGATTCAGATTTACCTGAACACATCACTGTACTCTGTGCATCCAGTTTAGACTATCTTGTGATTAAGAGCGTGTAAGATCTGAGATCGTCATTTTTCATGGAACACTATCTCCTTCCTTTCCTTTTGTTTCCTCTAAAACAAACTCCAAGGTTGTGCTAACTTATAAAACTACATGAGCATTATAGTTAAAAACTTTTCGTTTAAGTGTCATATCCTTAGTTTTCTAGGAAATTGATTTCTTTTTGACCTATTGGTATTTGTCTCCCTCTCATAAGTGAGATTTTGTCACTCATATTTCAGCCCTTGCTATTTTCCAAGGCTTTGGGTTATTTATTTGGGCTCATTTCAGGTGTTAAAAGCCCTACATGTTGCAAAATTCAGTTAGGCTACATTTGGTTTGTTTGTTTCTATGTTTGGGTAGAATGAAGAGGAGCCACCTTTTATAAAAGGTGGGGACTTTTTATAAAATTTTTATGGTAACTTGTGGTGTCTGTAAACCCAGTTTTCTTTCATGGTTTCACTAGATAATTTTACGGATTGAAAATAGGTGGCCTCACATGGTGATGTTTTGAAACTTTTCTGTAAACCTGGACTTTTCAAAAAAAAAAAATTATTTCAAAATAAAAATCTACCATGTGATTAACTGGCTGGCCTGACCTGAGCCTCTCTAGCACCTACTGTTAATATAATTGATTTAACAATTAAGTAGAACCACCTTCTGTTAACCTCAGCTACCTTTATGTTCTACTTCTTTATTTATTTATTTTTAAATTTATCTTTAATGTTGAGAATATTACAGATGTCCCCTTTTTTTCCCATTGACTGCTTCCACCCCACACCCACTCCCTGCCACAGGCCTTCACCACACTATTGTCTGTGTCCATGGGTTATGCACATGTGCATATAAATTCTTTGGTTAACCTCTCTCCACCTACCCACCCATCCCCACCTTTCCTCTGAGATTTGTCAGTCTGTCTCATGCTTCTGTTTCACTGAAGCCTCACCCTAGGACATGCTTAGTTAGAGAGAGGAAGGGAGAGAGGAAGAGAGAAAGAGAGAGAGAGAGAGAGAAACATCCACTGGTTTCCCTCCATATCTCTGTACTTTCCCCAACCTGGGATCAAACCCACAATGCAGATATGTGCCCTGACCAGGAATTCAACTGGCAACCTTTAAGTGCACAGGATGAAGCTCAGCCAACTCAGCCACTCCAGCTGGCCTGTCCTATCTCTTTATAATTGCATATAAATATGTTTTATTTTCTCAGTAAGATGTTTTTAAAATAAATGTTTTATTTTGGGATAAATTCAAGTTTACAGAAAAGTTGCAAAGATGGCAGAGAGAACCCCTATATATGCTTTTCTCAGCTTCCCCATTGCTAACACTTTTCCCAGTGAGTCCTTAAACTTCTTCTTACAAAAGGTATGTCCCATTTGTCTTTAGAGCTGCTCATAGCACTAAAAACTGATCTTGTACCTAGAACTTACTCACTCATTGGGTTTCAATTAATTGAGGTGAAATAGATAATTGGAGATGCACATTTTAGCTGATTTATATTTTATAGATAAATAAGAGTGACTGTTGTAATTATTACAAAAATGATACAAACACTTAATGTAACTGCCAGTTCAGGAACAAGCTATCATTAATTTAAAACTTCCTTATGTCTTTTCTAGGTGTTAAAAATGGTGGCTTTGGTTATACAAAGGTTTTACCTAAAACTTTTAGAGTTAAAAAGTTGATCTATTTCTCCAAATTGATTACAAATTATAACAGGAATAATCTTTCAGGAAAGATTGACATTTATGTTAAATATTACATCTGATTAATGTATTTTACAGGCTAGTTTTGTAAGATTAATTTATATTACCAGAGTTTTCCAAGTTTGGTTAGTGATGAGAGACCCTCAAAAGGTGTGTCACCTGATGTCCTTTCCAGTTGGCTTTGGAACTCTTAGTTATGGGTGATCTTTGTAAACATTGTTTTTAACCAAGTCAGCTAGAGAGGGCAGTTCTAATGTGCACAGCCCTTCAAAAACCAGTCAGGAAAACACACAGCATTTTAGAAAGATCAGCAGACTGATATTGTTCCTAAGTGTAAAGAAAAAGATGAAAAGCAATAAAATCTTGAGGAGGAGGCCAGCCACATTAAGGTGTTTTGTATGGTGCTGGCATTGGACAGAGAAAGCTCTGTGCAAGTTTAAAAGCTACTGTTTGCATAAAGAATGCTGTAATTCAAAAGCAAAATCAACATTGCTTGGGATTGTTTGTACTTGATTATGTGTCTATGTGGGGATTTTTATAACAGTGTCACTAAATGAGTAAGTGAACTAAAAAGAAGTTCTTTCTGTGGCAAATAGGTAGTGAAGCAAAACTTGCACAATTTGTTTTAAATTTTGGATTGCTTCCTTAGAATAATTCCTAGGGATAGATTAAATCAGACGTCCAGAACACCAAAATGTCATTCATTGCCTGACATTCTAACACAATCTCTTCTTAGGAAAGGAATTGATGTCTTTATATAAATGCTTGTTTCTTCAAAGACAAATCAGCCAAGGTCATTACTGAGGAATGAGGGGCCATGACTAGATAGATACATTGTCAGGAAGGGAGAACATCACTAAAGATGACAGGCTTTCTGATGGAGATTGGGGAATGCTTTGGCTGAAGAGTCACTGGTTCCAAAAGGAGGCTCCAGGTCAATTCTTCTTATGCCAGACCTTGGTGTTAGGATGGTAAGCCTGACATGTTCACATCTGAGATAATGGAACAACTATTTTCTATGCTTATGTTGAATCATGTCAACGTAAAATTTGAAAGTGACTCATCTCTTTTTCTCTCCCCAAACATAACCAGACTTATAGAAAATGTCTGGAATAACCTAGTCCCTTTTCAAGTGGAAGCCTATTATTAATGCCCTTTCTCCTTGCTGAGGACACTGGATGCTTTATCTTACAACTTGATGAGCAAGTGACTGTTTTCTTTTATATATATAAAAATTTATAAATTTATATATATAAGTATATATATAGTTTTGCTTGTATAATGCCAGGCAGAGCAAAAGCAAGGGCTACAAATTTCCTGGTGAATCTGAGACTCAACTGCACTTGATTGGACTTGGTAGCTCTTCTGTCCATGAAGATAAAATACAGTTAACTCTTAGAGCAGGGGTGAGGAACCTTTTTTTCTGCCAAGGGCCATTTGGATATTTATAACATCACTTGTGGGCCATGCAAAATTATCAACTTAAAATTAGCTGTAAAAAAAGCTCCTAGATTTATTGAATTTCAAGTCCCTCCTGCAGTTGCCTTGGCTGGGCCAGACCGAATGATTTCATGGGCCAGACGTTCCCCACCCCTGCTCTAGAGAAAGGAATGACACAGGGGAGCCATCTGGGACAATAACAAAAGCACCAGACAGAGAGTGGAAGGCTCAGCTCTATTCTCCACTTGTTCCATAACAGGATAGTGACATCATTAAGTTTTCTTAATGAGTTTAATGTTTATTTTTACTTGACGCACTAGAAGCTTTTAACAAATCCATTAGTCCCACCAAGAGATTACCATTTTTGAAACAAGAAGGTTAGCAAAGAAAAGGCAAGCATTGCTCCTTCAGGTGTTTTCTTAGCACTAAGATGTGCTTTCTATGTAAACTGTGCCCATGACCACATTAACAAAAGAAAGCCAACCCTTTGCAACAAAAAAACAGTCCCTTGCTTATCACATCATTGATGTAACTAACTAAGCTTAGGTTGTGGCTCATAGTCTCAAAACGTAAATGTTCTCAGCATCATATTTCCCCAGAACTAGGTGTGTGATTGTGATTCCTGACTCAACTCATCCCCTCTATTCCCCTGCGCACCATTAAGCACACCCATTCACACATCAAATTTCCCTAAGTTCCTCAAAGTGAATGTTATTGCTTCCTTTCCTCTTTACGCACTGGGCAAACCGATCCATTGGTTTTTAGCTTAGATGTTATTTCCTTGGCAGTCATTCCCTGACCTATCCTAGAATGAATTAGGCCTCCCTATAAAATGGTTCTATAATCCCTTGTGATGTCCTTAGCCTAGGACTTAGGCCCCTATAATGTTATATAGTACAGTATATCTATTTATCTGAATTCTCTACTCCAAAGTTGTCCTAGGGGAATGGGGTATACCCATGTGCTTAGAATGGGTTGCAGATGTGTGGGTCATTTGATCTCTTAGCCTCAGGGGCACTTACAGAGTTTGGGTAGCAGAGGGGATCAGTTTCTGCTGCACACAACCTCATTTTTGTATTCCAGTACAAGTATTATCATTTTTTCTGAGTGCCCAGATGTTAAAATATTCTGGAAGCACTATGATAGTAGACTGTAAGCTCTCGAGGGTGGGGTCCATGCTGGTTTAGTTTTATCACTGTCCCCCAGAACCAGGTACACTGCCTGACAGATACATTACAGGCAGCTGATAAGTTTGTTTAGTGGGGGGAAAATGGTCTTTATAGAGAGACTGGGTCTTTTCTGCTAGACAGCATCACAAATCTATTTTACAGCCTGTGAGTAGGAAAACAAAGTTGAAGAAACAATAGCTAATGATAAAAAGTTTAACTTCTAGCCTAATATTTTAGGAAAGCTATTTGTGACTTTAACTTATGAATAAAAATGAATTTATACTGTCAATCTGGAGCCCTCCGATAGAGGCATAGAGAGAGGAGCGATGTATGTCTTCTGCTCCCCCAGGACTGTTCTTAGACCCTCTGTGATCCAGCATATGGTTCTCAAGTATCTATTGGAGCCTGATGCTATCTGGCTTTTCTGTCATAAGGCTTCCTTGATGACCATCCATCACACCTAAATTTCCTTCTTGGATTTATCCCTCCTTTAAGACCAGGTTTTATGCTTAGAATAATTTTCCTAATTCTTAGTCATAAAAGACAACATATGGAAATTTGTCAGTGTTCTTTCACAGAATTGCTCTTCTATGTCCTTAAATGATTAAAATAATGTCTCTCTCACATCGATCTCTCTCCCTCTCCCTTCCGCTCTCTCTGAAAAGCAATGGAAAAAACACCCCCAGGTGAAGATTAAAAAATAAAACAACACAAAACAAAAAAAACCCAATAGTGTTCTCCCTAGACTGCAGCCTTGAACGTCTGTTCTCATCTCTCGGCGCCCAGGAATTTCTTGGCTTCTGCTCCCCTGGCTCTTGCTGCTGGCTGTTCAGAGATGACCTCTCAACCCTCACCTCCAGCCGTGGCCCCTCCCTCCTAGTGCCAGGCGATTCCAGGACACCCCCGGGGCATGTTCTAGCACAGTCGGGCTGTAAGCGTAGGTAACAGAGCTCAGCGTTCCTCTGAGATCAGGGGTGCAGTTTGCGGGAAGCTGAAGGTGAAAGTGAGCATTTGTGTTCGGAAACCTGAGAGCAGCTGCCGGGGACTTAGGGCTGAGGTTGTGGGGAAAAGCGGAGTCTGGGACAAAGGAAGCAAGCCAAGAACAAAGGCTCAGTAAAGGCTCAGGATATTTATTTACACCAATATTTATTTACTTGCTCTCCAGCTGGTTCATTTTGCTCTATCCCAGTTACAAAACTAATAGATAATCTTGAAGAAAATATGGAAATCATAACAACAACACAAATAATGCACTAAATTTGTCTGCGATATCAATACCTGGAGTTTGTGGTTGTTAATATTTTGGTATGTAAACTTCCACAGGCTCCCTTTCACATTTACAAATGGGTCATATTGTAACCACCTTTTGTAACCTGCCTTTTAAACAAAATATCATAAACATCTCCCCATGCTGTGAAATATTCTAGAGTATGATTTTTTGGTGTGGTTTTAAAATATAAGCTTTACATAATTTATTTAGCAAATACCCTATTGCTCTTTAACAGGGACTTTTAAGAAACTAAGTAACCATTTCGGAGACCCGTGGAGAGCTGAGTGAATGGCCGAGGTGGAGGGAATGTGACCCCGGAAAGGGCCGTAGTGCCTGGAGCCTGAAGGTCATGGGCTTTCAGGCCCCCATTACACTCACCACCTGCATGACTGGATAAATCACCGCACATCTCTGGGCACTTTATCTATAAAATTAAGGTCTTGGCTTAGTATACCTCTCAGATTCTTTCAGCTCTGACATTTAAAAATTCAAAGTGACTAAAGATAATTTATAAGAAAATTTAGCCATGTAGCCTGGGATGCTGATGGAATCCCAAGAAGACTCATTTGAAAATTAGTTTGGCACTTTTAGAGAATCTGTGTGTTAATAGAGGAGTGAACTAAAGAAACCACAAAAAGGCAAAAAGAGCTTATGTTAGGGGACACTGTAGGTGACCTGTTTACCACACTGGGGCTCCCTGGCCTCTAGATGACTCTACACATTGCTAGGTTTTCTTTTTTTTTTTGAAACTTACCAGAAATTTAACTAGTTATGTATTATTTTCTGTTACTATTTGTCACGACTTATAAATCTATGTTGCCTTTGATGAAGATTTAAAACTCAGATTTTTCTTTAATAAAATGACAAATTCTGAAATAAATATTGTGACTACTTAGTAACAAAGTTGAAGTATTCTCATTGGTTGCTTTGTAAATTATGCCTGATCTACTTCTCCCAACTCCTACCCCTTGTTTTCTTGCCCAGAGTCTGAGAAGTACAGTTGAAATCATTCACTGAAGTTATAAATTATATGAATCTCTTAGAAAAGTAAGGTTAAATTTTTCCTTATGTACATTTTGGAAAAGGAAAAGAAATGAACATTTACTAGGCACAGACTTTATAGTTAGTGAGCCCTCTCCAGGTGGCTCATGCGATCTATGTGGTGAAGTAGGTAATACTGTTCATCACTTACCCTTTAGGAAACAAAGGTGCAGAGAGGTCCAGGGCCACCCAGTGGACCAGGGATACACACTGCATTTGCCCATCTCCAGAGTTCTTTCTGTTGCACCACAATCATATGCATACACCAAATGGGAACCTCTAATCTGTGTGCATATCTGAAGATTTGCAGTGTGTGAGCACCAGGGGAAGACTTTCTTTTATGTTTGTTTTGTTTTTTGTTAATCCTCACGGGAGGATATTTTTTCCATTGATTTTTAGAGAGAGTGGAAGGAGCAGGAGGGAGGGGGAGAGGTAGAGGGAGAGAAACATCAACATGAGAGAGACACATCCATTGGTTGCCTCCCGCAGGAGCCCTGACTAGGATCTGGCTGCCAATCTGCCAACCCAGGTATGTGCCCTTGACCCGAGATCCATCGGTCCCCAGGTTGACACTCTCACCACTGAGCCATACCAGCCAGGGCAGGGAAGACTTTCTGAAGGTCTTGCATAGCAAGCATAAATGAATTTCAGGAATCCTTCAACATGGTAAAATAAAAACCAACCAATAAACAAACTTTCATTATCCAAATTTCATTTAATACAATTTCCACACTTATCTAGGATTATTTAATCCCTTGCAAAACTCCTGTTTGGTAAACTATTAATCCAGTGAAATTAATAGCACCCCATTCTCTTTCAAAAGTGTCCTAGTTTCCATGATACGTAATGTGATCCTTCTATTGCTATTTCTCTGTAATCATTAAAATCTGTATGATCTTAGGTCAGGAATCAATAAAGTCCCAAGAGATCACAGCAGAGAAGAAATCCCCAGGGCTCGTAGTGTACAATTGCATCGAGACACCTTCAGACGGTCTTGGATGTTGTCCTCCTGTTGTCTTGATAGTGACTAGAAGTCATACGGTGCATTCTGCTTCTAACAATAACTTTCTTTGTTTCCTATCACATCTTCAGTGCTCTTTTGATGTGAATTTAGCTCTCTGGAACAGTGTAATGCAACTTAACGGAATGGAGTTTAACATTTTAATCCAATTAGGAAAGCAAAAAGGGTTTCTAGGGATTTTTAAAGTAGGTTGGAAAGCTGTAAGCTTTGCGAACAGAGGGGCAGCCATCTGTTCCCCTTGGGACCTACTCTTCCATCACCAAAACATTGACACATCTCACCTCCCTGACTGTGTAGACTTCTCTCATGCTTCTGCTGCACTTACGTTATTGTCGGTAATGTAGTGGTTCTCTAAGTGTGGTCCCCTAGCCAGCAATTTCACTTGGGAGCTTTCTGGACTCACTCCAGACCCACTGAATCAGAATCTCTAGGGCTGAGGCCAGCAATCTGCTTCACCCATCAATTCTGAGGCAGGCTCAGATCTGAAAACCACCCCTGTAATGCCAAACAGCTTTCTAGTCAGCTGTCTCCTTGAGTGAAATAGTAGTACTACATGTAATAAGATACTTTTCTTTAGATTTAGTAACTAAGAAAGGACATAGTTGCCTTACAATATGTGCAGTTGGTTGAGAATTGCACATGTAGTAACTAGTCATCTTCAGAAATCTGAAACTAGGATGTCTAATAGCTCATCGACCAAAATGAAAGCAACACTCATTCACTTTTTATTTAGGCCCCACTGAATAATGAACCCTGTTCTAGAAGCTGAGGGCAAAGAAAGGTCCTGCTCTCATGAATAGTTTTTTGTGTTTTTTTCCTACTGGGGGAACACGAACAATAAACCAATATCAAATTACTATGTCTTGAGTAACACACAGTGTCCAGATTAGTGGTGAGAGGTGCTGGGAAGTGTGTGAATGTGATTAAAACCATGAGTAGTGCTTGAGGTGGGGAGCGCTGCTCATTCAGCTGGCTGCATAAGCTCTGGTCTGAAGGCATTTAGATGGGGTGAGGGGGAGCACCATGCACTTACCTGGCTGTGTCCTGGGCAGGGAACTAAAAGTGCCAATGCCTAGAGGCAGGAACATGCTGGGCATAAGAAAACACACGTACTACATTGTTTTAGAATTAGGATGCTGGTGGGTTCTGTTGGTTGTGTTTGGGAGCTGGAAGAAACTGTTCCATGCAATAGTAATTTTGCTAACTTTCTTTTTTGTCACTCATATATTTGAAAAGAAGAACAAAGGAAACCTAAGAGAGGTCACCTGGAGCATCAGGAGTGCCTTTCATTTATTGGCCACTGATCCCCAATCTACTTACAAAAAAAAATGGAGAGGGTGGCTACAATATAAATTCATAAAACACAGCTCTTTAGTCTCAGATCTGTTCCTCTCTGTGTTCTATTTCAGAGGCAAGATTTCAACCAATTTATCTCATGTTTTCTCTGATCTCTTTTTTCTTTATCCACTTTCCTCCAGTCTAGCCTGAGTGTGTCAGTTGTATCTCCTGGATGCTTCTGTGAACACCTCCTCTCCTTTTCTTTCCTCAATATTTTCACTTGGATTATCCCAGCAGCTCCCTAACTAGAGTCCCTGCCTCCAGCCACTGTCTACTCCACTTCAACATCTACTTTCCTACTGAAGTTGGATTCCCAAAACAAGGTCACTGATTACAACCCTCCTCAGAAAGTTTCTCCATTTGACACAATGCTCTAGTCTAGTCTATTTAGCTCCCAAATCAAGACCCTCATAATCTGCCCAAAGCTACTTTTTTTCCAAACTCATTTCCCACATCCCCTACAATTTATACTAGTTCAAAACCCAAATAAGCTGTCCCACTTTTCTCATCCAGTTTTTGAAACCTCTTTTACATCGAGGTGTTGCTCAAATGCCAGCTCGTCCATGCAGGATTCCCTGATTTTCCAACTAAGTGGTTGTTCTTCTTTGTTCTATTGTGGCGAGTTAGTTCTACTTCTATTCAGTACTTTGTACTACAGTTAGGTGTTCTCTGTTATCCCTCATTAGATTATGACCTACTTTAGAGTGAAAACCAGTTTTAGTCAGTTTTATATCACTCCAAGTCTTAGGACTTGTTAAGTTGAATTTAATTAAGCATCGGAAGTTGACATGGTATGTAATAAATAAAAACACGATTTAGCTCTTCCTTGAACAGAATATTTGACTTACTGCCACACTCCTGTTCCATCAGAGCAGGAAAACAATGATCACCTTTTTCTTGTACCACATTACATTCATACTTTTATGTTTCTACTAACCGAGAACATTTTTCTTTCCCTTTAAACATGATTCTTTTTGGTTTAGGGTCATGCTGTTTTGAGAAATTCCTCACGTATCCATCTTATGTTGAGTAGCACACACAAAACTCACACAAGCAAATGTATCTTTTACTAAGGGTGATGAAAAAGCAAAAAGCTAAATGAAGCTTTCAATGAAGTTTTAGAAAATTACAACCCTTCAGATATTTGTATGACTACTTACATATGACAGATGATAACAGACATTATGATCCTACTTTAAGTAGCAGATGTTCTTGTCAAATTGCTGTAATTATATATATATATTTTTATCTTATGGTTAAGGTACCAGCACAAAGAATTTAAAGTAGAAAGATAGGTGTTTATAAGAGCCTTGCAGTTTGCTTAGCCATATATTAATGTGTCATGTTTAATTATATAACACAATTCATGGTAGTGCTGTAACAGGTCTTTTAATCATGGTGAAAATGTACTATAGAATGCAAAGCATCTTTCATGTAACTAGGGCATTGACTCAGGGACAATATGTTTTTCAATAAGGAGTATAATTGTAAATTTAGCAAAATGTGTTTATTAGCTCATTTTTAATTTCACATACTAAACTTTATTTCCCATAGTCCCTATATGGCTCAGATTACTTCTCATTGCACAATTATATTACTTAGGAAGTAAAGTAGGAATTGTACAATTTATAATTTATGGGTTTAAGTAACTGGTAGCTAATGATTCAGTAATCTCTTGTGGTTAAAACCAATTTTTCTGGAAATTAGAGGAAAAATAAGTAGCAGTATCACACACGAAAGATTTTGTTATTTGTAAATTTAAAGAACAGAAATTATCAAACTCATTTATAATAGGTTCTCTGCCTTGAGATTCTTCAAAGACAACTTTAAAAGTTAAAATATGGATTTTTACTAAGATTTTTGCTGTAAAGACTACTCTAGAATAAATGCAAGAAGTATATATTGACCTTAACTAGTCTATTTATTTATTATGTTCACTAAATGACTTTAGATCATTTTCTGAATATGTAGGAAGGTTGAGGGGACTGTACACTAAATGCCGTATAACCATCACTGAGATTCTACAGTTGTTGGAATTTCCTTCTATTTTCTTTACCTCTTCCTTTGTATACAAGCACACATGCGCACACACTCACATGCACAGACGCACTTGCTAAATCATTTGAGAGTAAATTTTAGATATCATGATTTTCATTTCTAAATATATCAATCATGCATCTTCTTAGAATAAAGCCTTAATCCCATGTAACCACAATACCATTATCATGTGTAAGAAATTAAATAATTCTTTATTCTCATCTAATATCTAGCCCATTATTGATATTTCCCCAACTGTTTCACAAATATCTTTCATAGCCCAGCTGGCATGGTTCAGTGGTTAAGCATCAACCCATGAACCAGGAGGCCATGGTTTGATTCCCTGTCAGGGTACTTGCCTGGATTATGGGCTCAGTCCCCAGGAGGGGACGTGCAGGAGGCAACCGATCAATGACTCTCTCATCATTGATGTTTCTTTCTCCTCTCTCTCCTCCCTTCCTCTCTCTCTCAAATCAATATATATATATTTTTTTTCTCATAGATTTATTTCATTTTCCTTCCACTCTTACTGTCTTCTGTGGTTTTATTTATTTTTATTTATTTGTTTAATCCTTACCTGAGGATATGTGTATTGATTAAATATCAATTGGTTGCCTCCCATATGTGCCCTGACCAGGGTTCAAACCCACAACCTAGGTATGTGCCCTGACCAGAAATCAAACCCAAAACTTTGGTATGTGGGGCGATGCTCCAACCAAGTCACACTGTCAAGGGCTGTCTTCTGTGGTTTTCATTGAGCATTTTATATAAATTCATTTTCTCTCCTTTCTTTATTAATTATACTTCTGTTTTAAAACACTTCTTGTAGTTGCCCAAGAGTTTGCCATGTATGTTTACAATTGATGTAAATCCACTTCAAATAATACTATACCACTTCAAGGATAGTATAAATAACTGAGAGTGTTCCCACTCTCTCCTTTCTGTCCATTATTACGGTGCTGTTATAACAATGTCACGAAAATTCACAAGCTGTAATCACCTCATATATTGTTGCTAACAATATTTGAACAAACTTTTATCTATTACGTAAATTAAGATACAAAAAATTAAATATTTACTTTTATCTTCACTTATTACTTTTCCACCTCCTTTTCTTTATATAGATCTGAGTTTCTCACCTATATTAATTTCCTTCTCTCTAAAGAAGTTCTTTTAGCATGCCTTACAAGGCATAGATATGAATGGGCATTTAATTAGAACAAAAACTAGAGTAAACATGTAAGAGTTTTGATACCCATCCATCCTAACTTAATGTTGAAAATATATGCTCAATGAAATGTCAGTCAGAGAAAGACAAATACCTTATGATTTCATGTATATATAGAATCTAAAGAACAGAATAAATGAACAGATGTAATTGAAACAAACTCATAGACATAGAGAACAAACTGGTGGTTGTCAGGGGGGAGGGGTTTGGGGGACTGGGTGAAAGAAGTGAAGGGATTAAGAAGTACAAAACAGTACTTGGAAGTTACAAAATAGTCATGCGGGTGTAAAGTACAGCATAGGGAATATAGTCCATAATATTGTAATAACTATGTATGGTGCCAGGTGGGTACTGGAAATATTGGGGGAACACTCTGTAAAGTATATGATTGCCTAACCACTATGTACATCTGAAACTAATACACAATAATACTGAAAGTAAACTGTAATTGAAAAATAAAAGTGAAGATGCAAAAAAATAAAAATAAAAAATGCCCTTTCTTAATCACATAGGTCAGTGCCATTAAGCTCTGGATCAGGGTGCTAGTTCAGGGACAGCAAGGAGGAATCACCTTGTGTGTGAAACAGTCCCGTCACCTGGTAGCAGCTGCCTGTGGCTCTGTGTGAAGACTCATGAGACCAAAAGAAGTTTATATTAATGGATTCTGTCTGCATATTAGGCAGACGCAGCTTTCAGGTTTATCTTTGCCAGCCTTACTCTGAGCGAGGCCACCATTTGTGAAATGTACATAGATTCAATTGAGTGTTTCTTCTTTGTGTTCTGAGCTTTGACTCATAATATTTTAGGAGCACAACAGCTCAGATGATTTTGAAAACTTATTCTCAAAAAGTTGACAGAGCTCTGTGAGACAGAGCTCTCTTAGGGGCTAATTTATTAATCTTATACTAAATCTGGCTTGTGTTTGGGATGAGTAATAGAGAGAACTTGGCAAGAATTTATAGTTACAATTTTTCAGAAATAATTACAAGATGATCAAAAAGAAGGAAAACAATAGACGCAGTGTGATATCTAATTAGCTCTTATATAAGGCTCCCTACTAGAAAACTCAGGTAAAGCTCATAAAGTTTATCATGGGAAAAATTCTAAGGCTTGCTTACCTGTTTACCAAACAGTTTAAGACTAAAACATATTTATAAAATTGAAAAACATCATTGAGGTTATAAAAAAATGAACCAAACTGATACATTTGTAAGCTTCAAACCAACAATCATAGGTTTATATATGAAAAAATACATATGTATGCATATTTAGTAGGGTTCAAGAAAGCTTTACTTATTAAAGAAAGAGCTGCAGAATTTCATCAATGAGTTAACTCTCCATCTCATGGACTTAGAAAATAGTCATTATGAAATTGACTAAGTATTTATGAAGTAGAGAAACAATGTAGAAAATCAAGTGTACATCACCCGTCTTTATAATCTACATAGATTTCCCTATAATCTTTCAGAAAAGCAAAAACACATGAATAATTGTTCTGTAGGTAGGACATAATAATGGAAGACATAAAAATGCACTTGACAATTTTATTTGTGAATTGGAACTTTCAATAATTATAAATTAAAAATTTCAAATTTTTATATATTTAATATGAAATTTATAAAAACCCCCAATATTCCAGATAGGATAGTAGAGTACTTGATTATTTTAAAGCCCATTGACTCTTCCCAGTAGATATAGCTCTTTAGAAAAAGTACGTTTGAAGTGGTTAAGTGTTTATTAAAAGATTCTTTTGAAGTCACTGTGGTGTTAGGGGGTCAAAGGACTAAGACTGGAAGAGTTATGTGGGAAGTGCTTCTGAAGCAATCAGTAGAAGTCAAGGTTTGCCTGACACTGGAGAGTCAGATTCAAGGTACATTTACACGATGGAATACTACTGAGCCAGAAGGCAATCTTACCTTTTGCAGCAGCATGAATGGACCTGGAGAGTATTATGCTAAGTGAAATAAGCCAGTTAGAGAAAGACAAATACAGTATGATCTCGTTTATATGTGGAATCTAATGAATAAAATAAACTGAAGAACAAAATAGAAACAAAGGCATGGATACATGGAACGGACTGAAAGCTGTCAATGGGGAGGGGGCTTGGGGAGCTGGATGAAAGAAGGTGAGGGGATTAAGTAAACACACACACACACACACACACACACATAACACATAGACGCAGACAACAGTGTGTGGTGATAGCCAGAGGGAAGGGGGCCTGGAGTAGGTGGAGGTGAGCAAAGAGTGGATAAATGGGGATGGGAGGAGACTTTGCTTTGGGCTATGGGCATATGATGCTGTGTGCAGATGAGATTTTTTTGAGTTGTACACTTAAAACCTATATGGTGTGTGAACCAATGTCACCCCAATAAATTTAAATAAATAAATAAATAAATAAGTAAATAAATAAATAAATAAATAACAGAGACAAAAAAAGCAATAAAGTTTTATCTCAGGGGATGAATTCTTCAGGTAGAAGTTGTCTCTGTGGATAAAACATTTATCTGTGTTGGGTTGAACTTATTGGAAAATGTCAATTTGTTTAGTGCCATTCATGGCATTAACTAGTTATTCTATCTTCATTTCTTTTTTCTGAGCTATTTTGACTAACCAGTCACTAGCTTACGCTCCAGCTCGCTTCCTTCTACATGCCTTTCTGGCTGTGGTTGCCACCTCTGCGGTTTTACTTGCCCTCGTGGTTTGTTCCTCACGCTAAGGCCGACTTCTGCTGATTTGATTGCCGCTGGTTTCCACCTCTGCTACAACCATCTAAGATCTTGATTCAGCATCTGCCTTTGTTAACGGCCCAGGGCCTTCTTACCTTCCCTATTCTAAAATTTTGTATTTTTCCATATACATTTAAGCGCCTGTAAAAGATTTCCTTATGGCTTCTGATGCAAGCATTATTGTTTTGTATGCATTTCATTTATGGTCCTAAAGTGGGAATGAAAATGAACAAAGCTGCTCACTGAACATTTAATGAATGTTCTGGGATCAGTTGCAGGCACTGGCAACACAACAAACAGGAAAAAGCTCATTCCTATCCTAGTGGGTCTAATGCTCTAATGGAGAGAGATGATCATTTGGCCAGCAACTCAGGCCATGTCTGCAGTGACATTGCCTTAAAAAAATACTAATGAAAATAGATTTGTTTTCCTAGATATTTCTTCACAAAATATATTAAACATTGTATTCACATTGGTTAATTTAGTAAATATTTACTGACCATCCATGTGCAAAGTACTATGCTAGGTACTGAGGATAATTGTCAGGGGGAAAAGCAGGTGAAATCATGTTCATATGGAGCTAAGATTTTAGTAGAGAAAAAAATGAAAGTAGGTTAAAAGGATAAATCTGTAAAGGTAAGAGTTGCTATGAAAAAAATTAAAGCAGAGAAGGGGGAAGAGAGTGATGAGACAAAGGCTTTTTAAATATACAGTGGTCAGAAACAGTGTCTCCGATAAGGTGATGTTTGAGTAGAAACTTAAGGGAATGAGGGAGCAAGAGATGCAGATATCTTGGGAAAGAGAGTTGCCGGCAGAGGCCACAGCCTGAGGCAGGAGGCCAGTGGGTGTGTTTGAGGCAGAGCAAGGAGACCATCGTTCCAAGAGCAGAGTTGGGACTAGAAGGCTCTTAGGAGACGAGTTATAGAGGTAGTCAGGGCAAGAATGAGGCATTTTTATGCTGAGGATTTTTAATAAAGGGTGATAGAATCTGATTTATGCTTTCAAAGAACAAAAATAGTACATGCAGGTCAGACTGTAGCCTGTCCATGACCAGAGTGGAATTAGGATCAGTAGTTAGGGATCTTTACACTAATCTGAGCCAGAGGTGCTAATGGTTTGGATTTAGTGGGTAGCAGTTGAAGTGATGGGCAGTGATTAAGTTTTAGATATATTATGAAGGTAGGGCTGAAAGAATTTCCTAACAGATTGGAGTCATGGGGAGAGGAGGGAATTAATTTCTTAACCTGAAATTGGATTTTTCTGTTTGTCTTCTGTGTGCATATAGATCAGTCACTAAGAATCATGGATAAAACCATGGGCTTGAGCAGAAGTGGGTGGCTTGCTCACCCTCACAGACTTGGCATGGTGAAAATGCCAGAGCCCAATAAGTAGCTATTTTGACAAAACTTTGGAGAAAATTAGAACCTGGCATACCATTTTCTTCTACTTTTAATTACTTAAGTTGCATCAAAGTATCTGTGCTTATTCGGCTTATTTTTTGAGTAATTTTTATTGTGAACTGAATAGTAATAACTGTTTAAAAGTCTATGCATAGCGTTTTCCAGGGTGTCATTTTGAGCTGCCAAAAAATGCCAGAGATAAAGATGAAAACCACATATTTTCAGGTTTCTTCATCCGAACCATGAATTTTTTTTTTTTTTTTTCCAACAAAGAAAAGGCTATTTCCCTGGTCGATGTTCTCACACCATGAAGGACAGCACTAATGCATTAGGAATATGTCATCTATGATTAATGCTGATGATTCAGTGAAACACAGCAAGATACCGAAATAATGGGATTTTGCTGCATTTTAGAAATGTAATCAGTGTATCACTTGGTTCATGAGATATTTTTATGGGTGTGTTAATTTCTTTTTATTTCTAAAAGCTATTTAACATGAGAATTAGTTGTAGGAAAATAATAACACACACACATAACTATAACTCTTCTTTTGCTAAATATAAATTACATGCACACATGGGAATTCAATCTATTTAGTTAAGCTAATTTTAAAATTGCTAGTATATTTTGGAACTCCATCCATAGCTTAAGCATCTATTCAGGGTGAAATCCTTTTAGAAGTTGATGAAAAGTAATCTGGTGATCTGCTAATATAGGTACTAGAAAAGCTACTTTCTAAAGCAAATTTCTGTGATAATTTTGTTGTGCAAAAACCCTTGAATTCATGATTAGTTCTTAGACATTCATAATTACTAAAATGATTTATTGATGCAGTTACTTTTTCACATTTTAAGTGTTTATCTTTTGTAGTCTATAAAATTATAGAGTTTAATCCATAGCCCAACGGAATTTTATAAAAGTTTGTTTTTAAGAATATTTTTGTGCTTTTCTTGTTATAGATTATCCTGATTCTATGATGCTATCTGCATAGATGTAATTGTAATATTTTCACAACTCAGGCCTGTTTCCCCAAAACATTACTTTGCTTAAATTTTTATGAACACATGTCTGCAGTGCATTTTGGTTGTCATGATTTGTTTCTCAATTCATGTATGAACCTTTGGGGAATGGAGATCCTGGTGCCTGCTACAATAGGCCCCTGCCAACGGGACTGCTATAGTTTATAGGAGCTGGTATAATGTAGGTTAGCATTAGTTAAATAATAATGAAAAAAATGTAGAGGTGAATGAATCCCTTTTTCAAAAATTATTAAATACTGCAGTTAGAAATGAGTTTTAATGAAATCCATTTTACTCATTTATATCTCATTCTTTGAATGACTTTCAAAGAATAGCAATTTCATGGGATCCCCCATCTTATTGAAGAGAGTGAAATCAGGAACTAGATAGATAAAAAAAGGTTTTTTTAAAAACATGGTTTACCTATATTTTTAATATTCATGGTGACAATAGATGATAGATTGAATTAGCCACACTCTTAGAAAATTTATGGCTACTAAAATGGCTTAAAAACATAGTTATTTTTCCTACATTTTAGGTGTGACATACTTAGGAGAAAAATATAAAACTGAAAAGCCTCACAGTGCTGATCCTTGGATATATTTACTAGCCCGTGTATGAAATCAAAGACAGTCATATATATAGGGTGTCCCTCAAAAATATATACACACACCTTGAATAATTGTAAAGACAGTGTTTATTAAAATACATTTCTTTTGCAAAACTGAGCTATGAGCTGTTAAAGTGTGTATGCATTTTGGGGGGACATCTTGTATATTTGAGGGCCTGTTACTTTACATGCATTATCATATTTAGTTCCCATAGTGATGCCTTGAGGAAGATGATATTGTCTCTGTTATATGGACAGGTAAACAGAGATGCTATGTAGTTTATCTGAGTTCACAGGAATAAGAAATGGCAATAATAAGTGAATTCAGATATTTCTAACTCCACAGTGTAGATGGCAAAGCGTTTCTAAGCAGTGAACCCAAGTCATTGGGAAATGCCATCATCTGAGTGGCCACCTGCCTTCCAGCTCTCCTCTTACAGAGAACCTAGCTGATGAGGTGGTTTCACATTGGTATGGAACAGGTGGACAATGGCAGGGCCCAATTCTTATTCAAGTCCAAGGCTTTGCCTTATTTTTCAGGTAACTGATGTCTGCCCAGGAACCCTTAGCACAGCTCTGGATTTGAGTCTTTTAAAATATTTCCGTTAATGCTGCCTCAGGGCCACCTGGGAGAAATGAGGGTCTGCTCCTTGGATCACAGAAATAATATATTCTAACCAACAAGGAATCTAAGGCCAGGACACTTGTAAAATGCCTGAAGAAAATGCAGTTAACTGGACCTGTTACTTCTACCTTTTTGGGTGGATCCAGGGTTAACAATGAAAGACATGAAAATGTGGTGTGTGGTTTCTTTGTGTTTTTTTTTTTTTTTATTTGTTACTGATTAAATTATATTACCCTATTTCTAGTAAGGACCGTATTTACTTTAAGTATTTAAAATGAGCTTTCCATTAGTGTTTGAGAACTGGCCAAAAGCTTGAATTACAATGACACAGTATTGGAAATATTTTAATGATAAATAAATGTTATATGTCCCAAAGATAGTTCAATATTCAGTGGGATGTTTTATAACTTTGGTGTAAAGATATAGAGATAACCTTTTGCTATAGGTTAATTCCTTTTTCAGGAATACTGAATGATGGTGTTGGCTTGGAACGATATTGGGGTACACATGATTCTGGGTAATAAGAAGCCGTACAAAAGTTTATTTACATCCTAACAAGTTAGTTCTAAGAGACTCTTTATCACATTTATAACTCCAAAGAGATACTATACAAATAACCAGTCATGTGAACGGTTGGCAATAATCAGTCAATATGCTTTTGTGTGGACATCTGGGTCGATCATGCCCATCTTTTTTAGGTAGAAAGTTCATGCATAGAGGGGCTTCTGCATAGCATTCCTGCAGCTAAACAATTCAGGTATAGCGTGTCTCTTAAGTAATGAGGGTTTATACAGGAAAACATATTTCCAGTTTTTCTGTCTACTTGCTGGAAGATTGACTTGGGTAAAATGACTTAAAGCCTTCTGCAGATTTAACCAGGATAGGATATTTAGATCATACGATAAGTCAGGTTTTACTTTATTCCATTTTTCTTTCTGTTTTTGGGACAGGGTAGGCCGACTATACTATTCACAGTGTATCTCAAGTGGCATGAGTAATAGGCTTTTGTCTCTATAATATACTCCTTAGTTTTCTTTGAGATCCAGAATGTCTGGCTCCCAAACATATTTAAAATGTAAATTTGCACTTTTAGATAATATATGAATTGTTGAATTGTTGTGATCTATTTTTTAGAGAATATTCAACAAGTTAGACATCCATATAAAAGATGTTATCTTTTAATTCATCACTTTGCAGGGTGGCAGGGTATGCACACACTTATTCTGTCAAATTGCAGTATTCAAGCCTCGTTGGAAATTCTCTTTTGTAATTCTCTTACACTGTAGAATATTTTTAAAAGATTTCATAGTGCCAACCTTAATATTTCAAAGATGAATTTAATTTTGAAAACAAATACTTTTAGATAGAAACTTTTTGTGTGAAATGGAAAGATACAATTTGAAATCTATGTATTAATTAGAAATGCATATTTGATAAGTTCTGTAACTACAATAGAGCAAAATTGTATCACATAAGCTTTGGAATTAGGAGAGTAATCTAGTTTGTTTATATCTGTTGCCCCATCACAGTCATCACTAACAATACTTCTCAAAAGGGTTTTCCCTGAATGCCAAACTTTATGGTCACCCTGCTCTCTGGTAAAATCAGAGGAACTGAGTGGTTGTCACCCATTTTTTATCCAGTGACTGTACTGGAGCCTTTCTGTTTTCTTTCCAACTGTCTTTTCTTCTCTGAGATTCCACTAAATAGGAAGTATAAATGACCATAGTAGCTAAGCCTGTGGAACGTGAGGTGGGCTCCATCAAAGCTTGGCGTTGCTAACTTGGTCTTGCTACTGTGGATGATGGAGGGGCTAATTTGTTCCATCTCTATCCTTCTTGGCCCTTTTGGTAAGAGTCTGGAAAGTTTCTATTTCTTTTGAAGAGTCTTCTTAATTTTCAATGGACCCCCAATGGCCCCAAGTCGAACTAAGCTTGAGAACTAACCTAACATAATTTTGAGTTTATCTTTTCCATTATTGCAACTTTCTCTCCTGTGCTTTTCATCCTCTGATCTTTATCAAACCTGTAGTCCTTGCATTTCTTGCTTTACTAGGGTGTTGGGTAGGCCCCACCTGAATTTTCCATCTCTGTCACATGTCCTGAATAGGTGTGTTCCAAAACATCTTTGTCTTTACCCCATTTCTTCTCAGTTCTGTCCTGTGTTTGAAACTTAGATGTAACATTAGTACTTAAACATCAATATTTTCAACTTCTCTGATTGTTGACACTTGAGAGGGGAGGGGCTTTTTCTGTAGGTGATGACTTGATCCATTGCAACAAATATATTTGAATATTTTGGGGCCCATAAAAGATTTTTTTGAGAAGACAGCCATTTCTTCTAAGGCCCTGAAATTTTTTGAAAAATCAAATATAAATTCACATGTAGCAATTATTCCCTTATCAGCTGCTTTCCAAAAAATCAAAGTAATTCTGATTGTGTAGTTTTAGTTTTATTATTTTTCACTTTCAATAGACTTCTTTTACGTTCTCATACATCCAGAGACTTTCGAAAACACTCAGATGCTATAAAACCTTAGAATGTCTTCTAGTTCTGTTTTTTGTCATTTTTGTTCTGAGTAATATTGCCAAACTAACCCCTAAATCCATGTAAATCAGACTAAATATGCTAACCTTTATTCCAGCTAAATTTTTTTAAGTAACTTATATTATTAGAAATAGCTATCTTGTCTTTTTTTTTGCAATTTATTTAATTAAATCAGACTTTATTGCACATTTATCTGTTTTTGAAACAACAGGGTGTTTTCCCCCCCACAGCATGCCAGAAGTTATGAGCTAGCTTTACTCAGATAATTAATCCTTTCATTCCTTATAAATAGTAACAATAACACTATGAGTCTTGGCACTTCTAGGTAGTAAAACGTCCTTTAAAATGGCATTGGTTGACTTACTACTGATGTTGGGCAGCTGCTTTCTCTGCAGCCAGCAATTAAACATTGACAGTTTAGATTGGAATCTGGAGGTCTCTGCACTTCTGGTTCCAGGTCACCCTTGGCTTGTAATACATGGCTCTGCACTGTCATCAAAGTGAATTTCCATGTTGTTATCTTTTTGGCATCTCCTTTTCATCATCAACCAGTTTTATGTAGAGCTACTTTCTTTGTTATTCTATGGGGCATCCTAACTTTGTACCCAAAGAAATGAGAGACTGTCCCTTATTGCTTCAGCCTATTTAGTATTTGCCTTTATCTGCTTTATTTTGTTTCTCTTCTTCCTATTTCAGTGTCAGGCCTTCACTGTCTTACTCCAACTTCTAAATATAATGTTGTGCGATGCAAAAGCATACTCATCACACCAGCTTTCTGAGCCTGGAGACCTGGCTGCGAATTATACTGCACTGGGGGGAGTTACTTACACTCTCTGATCCTCATTTTCCTCTTCTGTAAAATAGTAGTAATAATGCCCATTGTGAAATTTGTTAAGGGCACTTTAATGAGGTAGAGGAAGTGAAATACCCGTGTCACTAAATCAATTCCCTTTCCCTTTGTGGGAGCAAGAAAATGGTAAAGCTACAATAAAAAGTCATTGTAAATGTTAGTCCTATTTTTAAATTTATTTATTTACCAAACACATGTGTAATAGTTAATCATATAATAAGCAATTTACAAATATGAATTTCTTTAATTTTCATAACTACCCCAAAATATTATTTTGCCCATTTTCCTGTTATTTTCTTCATTTTCACTCTAATTAAAAATACAAATCAACTTAAATTTATTCCCTTGTGGTCGATCTTAACCCATCCCCCAAGTAGATATGATGTGCTTTTACATGTACGCATTTGTAATTCCCATTTTTATTCTTGAGAAAACCACTGAACAGTTAAGTATCTTGTTGAAGGTCACAGAGCTATCAGTCCTCCCAGGTAGGATCTGAGCTAGGAAGTCTGGCTTTGGGAGGTCATGGCCCTAACCACATCACAGTCCCTCCTTGCTAGTCATGCCTTCTCTTTATTTCCTGTTCAAGAGAACAGGACTTACGGTGACATGTTTTCTTATATGAGGATTTGCCCGTTACCTTAGCTGTTAGTCCTGTCCTTCAGCTCTGTGTCTGCTTCTCGCATTTAGAAGTCCATCACACATACTGGCTGCTTCTCCAGGAGAGTCTCCACATCATTTTGTGACAAGTGTGGTGTGATATATTGCAAGAGCTGGCCTTTTGGAGAGCTGGGGAAATAGTCTTCTCAAGGGAGGGTTCATCCATTAGAAGCACTGTCTTGCTTCTAGTCCTACACTACCCCTTAGTGGCCTCACAGAGGTAATTTATTCATTTCAATGAAGATACTCTGAGACTACATCTGGTATTTACTAGAATCATTATTGTTTTCCACAAATACCTAATGAATTCAGATGATATTATCAGTCAAATTATTTAAGAGATGTCTCCTAGTTTGGTTTTTCACTTACCCTATTTTAATGCTTAGAAAGCCCATTTGGTATTTAAGAACCATCCCTTTTTTGTTTTCACATATACAAATGACCTTTTTTGTTTCTTCTTCAAGAAAAATATGGTTTGCTTTGGCCTTCTAAAGCATTGAAAATGTCTTTGATAACAGTGTTTTCTGAATGCTGTTTAGTGACAGTTCTGGCTTCATGGAATTGTGATTAAATTTAGAAACTAGGCTGAGACATCAGTTCTACTATGCAGATGAGGCAGACATAATTAAAGAAAGTGATTATGGTAGGATAGTAATGTCAAGAAAATGCCACATCAAATATCCCCATTCTATACAAATTATAGGTAAGTGGAAAACTCTGTTATCAAGATAAGGGTAGCTAGGGGGTTTTGCCTTGAAAATGCAGCTCTCTTAAAAGAGATTGTTTATCTATTGAAGCTGGAAGGTGGCACTGAACAGAGTAACTTAAACCCATCAAAATAACCCCAATATTTGTTAACCTGTTTGTACCACCTGTTTTGCAAGAGGGACGAGTGGAGGGTTAATCGCTTTGCCCTAATAAAATAAAGTAGTCATAGGGAAAGCTGGCTTAGCTGCTTTTTCTATCAATGAAAATTTGAGTTCACTAGCATTTTCTTTCTTGTAGGGAAAGTTATATTCCAGTTATTCCCCATGGAGAACTGGGTTGTTACTAAAGTTTTTAGTTAGCTGATATTGAGCTGATCTTATGATTTGGTAAGTATGTAAGTTAAAGAAAACTCCAACTCAGTTTGACTTATGAAAAATGGGAATTTATTGGCTCACATAAATATAAAATCCAGTCACGACTCAGTGGTTCTAAGACAGTAGCAGGGAACGTTTTGCTTTTGTTTATTTGTTTTTCTTTTCTCCAATCTGCCTTCTGTGATGTTGGCTCTGTTCCAAGGCTAGCTCAGTTTCCATTTGCAAGATTGCTGTCAGAAATTTCTGGAGTCACCAGCTTTCTTATTCAGCTCAAACAGAGAGAGTATCACATAGGGAAGGAAGGAAGGAAGGAAGGAAGGAAGGAAGGAAGGAAGGAAGGAAGGAAGGAAGGAAGGAAGGAAGGGAGGGAGGGAGGGAGGGAGGGAGGGAGGGAGGGAGGGAGGGAGGGAGGGAAATTCGGGGACCTTTCTCTGGTTGTATCATCTTAGTTCACTTGTCCACCTTGCCCAGGGAATGCGGTGGGATGATGGGTTTTGGTTTGAAGTAAGAAGCCCATCACTGAGCACTTAGACAATGTGGAATCAGTCTTTATAACTGCTTCACAGTGAGGGAGAGATGGGGAAAATCATCAAGAAGCAACCATATTATTAACTGAAACTCAAAAAAGGCTAGTTTCAAATAGGGGTACTATGTATTGATAAACAGGCAAATCTCATCTTTGGTGTTACAAGGCAGGATAGTAATTTCCTTTAGGGAGGAGGAAACAGGGGCTGGATATGGGGCATGAGGGTTTCTCATGGGGTGTTGTTAGGGTTTTTATTCCTTGATCTAGGTGGAGGGTACATGGATGTGTTCACTTTCTGAAAATTCATTTAGCTGTATATTCATTATTTATATATCTTTTTGTATTAACTATGGTTTTCATAAGTAGTTTAAATATAAACCTAACCAGGATATAAAAATGATTGTAAAGTTATTTAGGAAGTAACACATGTGAAATGTAATGATTATACTGATTATACTGCTATATAATGATATATAGTGGTTACCTATAAAGGTTCCCAAACTATCCACTGAGGCACCCCAGGGTGTCATGGCAAATTCATAGTGCTGCCATGGACTCTTTTAAAATTTTGAATGAAACAAAAGCAATATGCAACAAATATCTATTGAACACTTTGAACTACTAGCTTGGGGTACTTTAGAGCTTCCATATTAGATCATGCTATTGGGAAGGCTAAAAAAAAAATTTTCCTCCCACCTTCTAAGTTCATCTGGCTGGGCTAATAATCAGATTAGCAGAGGCAGATTAATAGGAGCAAATGTCCATAGTTTATTATATGAATGCACATTGGGAGGTGCCATAATGAGTCCGAAATACTGACTGGGAAGTAGAGGCTTATATGTCTTCTTGAGGTAAGGAGAAAGGGGGCTAGTGGTTTAGACTTCAAAGGGCAGGAAGTCCATTCACACTGAGATGGCAAAGTAAATGTTTGGTAAATAAATGTTTGTTGGACCATCTTTAACAATGGAAGACAGAGGGGACTTCGAACAAATGGGCCTTGCTAGGCTCTGCTCTGTGAAGATATCTTCCTTCCTGGAGGAGGTCCTCTATCTAAATTCCTTTAGGCAGGTAGAACGTAAGGGTCCATATTTCTTTCTGAATCTTTTGTTTCATAATAACCAGCTTAAAATCAATCTCCCAAAGGCATATTTTTTGGAGTGGCAAAACATTGGTCCCTTCACTTTTTTCATTTCAATAATGTTCCCTCTTTGAAAACCTGGTTTGTTGAAAGTTGTTTTGATAAAAAGCAAGTACGGCATGAAAAATCAATGAGAACAGGAAATGAGGGTGGCACAGTGTCCAATCTAATTCCAAGGTTTAAGAAGTCATGTAGCACCCAATAGGAGCACACACACTGCTGGTCAGTGTGGCTATCAAAGAGTGAAATAAAAATATGATTGTATTACTTTTTTTCAGTTGAATACTAAATTGTTATGACATCAATGCTTATTAAGTTGTTTGGACTTACTTAATACAAGTAACTGTTTATTGAAAAAACTACTGAGACACCCCAGTGCTGTGAATTGAGAAAGTTTGCAAATCACTGGGTTTTACTACTTTTGAACTGGCCTATTGGCTTCCACTGTTCGACTGCCATACAATCAGTTTAGCAAATTAATGAACTATGAAAATTAGTGATATATTAAACAATTCTCTGACTTCTAAGGCAGAGCAAGTTTAATAGATGAGAAATTTTTATAATAACCCAGGTTCATCTTTCTGAACACCAAACATTACCCAGATCTTTAATACAGGTTCCAGATGTATCACCACAAAACCAGACTTTATGTGGTAAGTCTTAGGATCCAAATGTGGCTTTTGGAGGGATAGTGATAAGTATATATTTTAGGATAATATTAGCAGTTTTCTACTTCATTTAACTGGCTTTTGTTCCCCCATCAGAAAAATGGGATAAAAGAATGGAAGGGTCCTGGACTTTCAATAGCCCTGAACTAGGATTCTGGTTCTAACACTAGCCTTTTGATTTTAGTAGGTTACCTCTCTGAAGCTCAGCATCTTTACTATAAAAGGAGGCCAGGAAGGTCTGTTTCAATGTAAAAGGCTTTGCCCATAGCCTGGCATATGACATGCACTTAAGACACTGTCAGTAGAAACATATATACTGTAACTACCATGTGTCTGATCTGTGCTCTAGACTGTGGAGGCTAAAACCATAATTAAGACACAACTCTGTCTTTGAGATGCTAAAACATGTAATAAAGGAAGCTGGGGTGTGGTTAAATGATTAAGGCAGGAAGTGGAAGGTTGTTGGATGGAGGTTTTAAGTGTAATGAGACAGAGAGGACCAAAAAAAGATTTCTTAATGAACAGAATAGATAACACTCCTTGGAGGAGATGATATCCATGGTAGGTTAGAGACAGCAGTGGGTTTCACCAGGTCAAGGGGAGTGGAAACCACCTGAAATGGAGGGAAGAAGTTTTGCAGTGGCTCATGGTGAAGGGACAGCAGGTCTGAAAGGCCAGGGCCATGGGGCTGAAGCAGCTGGTATGGGCAGTAACGGATGCCGAGGGGAGGAAGGCAGAAATGAGCAACTTGAAATGAGACTGAGAATACGGCTGGTGCAAGACAGGGTAGATCTTAATTGTTACTTCCTGAAGGCTGTGTTTGATTCTGTAGTTGGGATTTTAAGCAGAGCTGGGGAAGGCTTCAGTAGTCCTATGGAGGGAGCGCCCAGAAGAGGCAGATGGGAAGCCAGAGCCATGCCAATAATCTCACCCCTCTGTCCTCTCTCATCATTTATGCTTATTAACATCTCCTCACCTTTCTTGCTCTCAGTCTCTGTCTCTCAATGTCTCCTCTTGCTCTCTCTTTCTCTGTAGTATTTAGGCTTGTTTCCCTGACACATCTGTTACATTTCTCTGCTTTGACCTCAAGAAATTTGACCTACTTATCTATAGCCACTCAATGAGAAATCTCTTATGTCTGGCTTAAGCCTGGACACACATCCATTCAACAGAAATTTATCAATACAGCGCATTGTCTGGGTCCTTGACTTGAGAGCTATCGAAACTATTTTCATGGTACTATTTGCTGTTCACCTTTTCCCCATGGCCCATGAGACTGTGATTTAACCAGTTAGTCTGGAAGACTTTATCTTCAGGGCTGTCATGGGTGATTGGGCAGGGTGTGGAGTGTATTCTCACAGGGGGGATCATTCCTAGCGAATGAGATGGATTGGTGCCCCCTGGAGTTAAGCAGTGAGGCCGCTGGCTCTGTTTCAGATAGCTGAGGTGGATTGCTTTAAGGCGATTGATATTTTAAAACGTTGTTGTTCACCATTGCAGTTTCTTATGTGGATGCTCCAGTCATTAAAGCTAGTTTATATTAACACACTTTAAATGCTTGGTGTATGTGATTGCAATCTAATATTAGAGGCATGCTGCATAGTAAACTTTTGAGTCAAACAATCTTGGGGGTTCTGGTTCTGACACTTGTCAGCCATGTCACCTTGAATGAGTTACTTAACCTTCCTGAACCTCAACATCCTCTACTATAAAATGGAGGAAATAATGCCCGATTCTGAAAGTCCTTGTAAAGATTAGGAACCATATGTGAGTCCTGAGAGTGTGCCTCTACAACCTAGGGGAAGAGATATTCCCTCTTGGTTAGATGCTGCAATAAGTTAAAATGGATTAGCAAGGCACAGATGATTTATTAACTAGACTTTAGGGTTGTCAATAGCACAGTGTTCAATGATTGTAATGAATAATTTTGAATGAGATGTTTTTATACTTATAAGTAAAAATAAAAATTTAGATTTTTAAAGGAAAAGACAAGGAAGCAACTATGTCAGTAATTAGCAAATGAACCAAACCACTACCACCACCAAAGTGGGACTTTTTTATCAAACATACAAAGGAAAGTAAAATAATTACTGTGGGAAGGAGAGTATTTCTAAACCAACCTGCATATTTTTTCTTTGTAAATGATGTTGCAGTGTTCCTTTGAAAGAATGGCTATATTTTATTTAAAGATATTAGAAGGTTTCCATGACTACAACCTTTGGGGGAAGGGGCTAACTTTTTTTAAACATGCATGTGTATTATTCAGTTTACATTATGTACCAAGCCAGCTGGTTAAATGCTTTCTCAAGAACTTTAAAAACAGAAATAACGAAAGTAAAATTAATGGCATTTTCTGATGTGTCCCATCAACTAGAGATAGTGTATATGAGAAAGGTAAATATAGTTTTCTATTTTAAAGGGAGAGAAACTACAGTGCTAAAGAGTTACTTGTGCAATCCTCCTACCAAGTTAAAAACATTTCTGAAAATAAGTCTCAGATCTCCAGTGTATCATTTACTTTGTCAAATCTGCTCTTTCTCAACACAATTGAATCTCTCTCCCAGCAAAGGAATCCTTATGTCATTATTCTTGGGCTTGGCTTACCCACCCAGAAGAAAAACCCAAAAGACTTTGAAGGAAAATCTTTATCAATAAGATTGCTATGGCTGTATATATGTACCACATCTTCTTTATTCAATCAAATATCAGAGGACACTTTGGTTGTTTCCATGTCTTGACCACTACGAATAATGCTGCAGTGAATGCAGGGGTGCATATATCTTTGCAAATAAATGTTTTCAAACTTTTCAGGTAGATATCCAGAAGAAGTGTTGCTGGGTAATATGGTAACCTCCACACTGTTTCCATAGTTGCTGTACGAGTTTACGTTCCCACCATTAGTGAGGGAGGGCTCCTTCTTCACCACATCCTCTCCAGCACTTGTTATTACTTCTCTTGTTGATTATAACAATTCTAACAGGTGTGAGGTGGTATCTCATTGTAGTTCTGAGCATCTTTCATTTATCTGTTGGCCATCTGTATGTCTTCTGGGGGGAAGTGTGTTTTCAGGTTCTCTACTCATTTATTATTTGGATTGTTTGTTGTTGAATTGTATGAGTGTAGTATGGATATTTTGACTATGTTGATTCTTCCAATCCATGAATATGGGATATCTTTTCTTTGTGTCTTTTTTTCTATTTGTTTTAGTAATGCTTTGTAGTTTTCAGTGTATAGGTCCTTCATATCCTTTATTAAGTTTATTCCTAGGTATTTCATTCTTTTTGTTACAATTGCAAGAGAAATTGTTTTGTTTTGTTTTCCATTTCTTTTTCTTTCTTTCTTTTTTTTTTAAAAAAAATCTTTATTGATTTCAGAGAGAGGAAGGGAGAGGGAGACAGAAAGATAGAAACATCAATGATGAGAGAGTTGTCATTGACCTGCTGCCTCCTGCACACCCCTGACTGGGGATCAAGCCCACAACCAGGGCATGTGCCCTGACCGGGAATCAAACTGCTATCTTCTGGATCCTAGGTTGATGCTCAGCCATTGAGCCACGCCTGGCCAGGCTCATTCCTTTTTCTGAAATTTCCTTGTTAGTATACAGGAAAGCAATGGATTTTTATACATTGATTTTTATCCTGCAACTTTACCATATTTGTTTATTGTTTTTAATAGTTTTTGTTTCGTTTTGTTTTTTGGTGGTGTCTTCAGGGTTTTCTACATAAAGTACCATATATTTTTCAAAAAGTGACAATTTTACTTCTTCCTTCCCAATTTGGATGCCTTTTATTTCTTTCTCTTCCCTGATAGCTCTGCCTAGGACTTCACTACTCATGTTGAATATGAATAGTGAGAGTAGACATCCTTGTCTTGTTCCTGATCTCAGAGGAAAAGATTTCAGTTTTTTTACCATTGAGTATGATATTGACTGAGGGCTTATCATATATGGACTTTATAATGTTGAGATACTTTCCTTCTATAGCCATTGTATTGAGTGTTTTAATAATAAATAGATGTTGTACCTTGTCAAATGCTTTTCCACATCTGTTGATATGATCACATGAATTTTACCCTTTATTTTGTTAATATGGTGTATTATATTGATCAATTTGCATATGTTGAACCATCCTTGTGGTGGAATGAACATACTCAGCCAAAAGAAAAGATTAAGTACTCTACTGCCATTTGTGACAAAATGCATGGCTCCTAAGAATATCATGCTAAACGAAATATGTCAGACAGAAAGAGTCAAGAACCATGTGATATCACTCACATGTGGGATATAAAACTGAAAGCAACCAGTGAACAAACAAACAAAAACTTATAGACACAGACAACATTATGGTGGTTACCAGAGGGAAGGAGGAGGGTAAGGAGATAGTAAAGGGTGAAGGGGGTCAAATATATGGTGATGAAAGCTGATTTGACTTTGGTTGGTGGGTACACAATGCAATATACAGATGATGTATCATAGAATTTGCACAGTTGAAACCTATATAATTTTATTAACCAATGCCATCCCAATAAATTTAATTTAAAAAAAGATTGTTATGATGACTGAGGGTGAAAGGAGAATTTTTTTCTGGAAATATGAAAAAAGAAAGCTGATTCAGTTACCTCTCAGGACACTTCCACACCAAAACCATTTGGAAATCAGAGAAAATTTTGAAGGGAATCAATCATGTAGATGAGATAACTACTTCCAAGTTTTGTCCTCTCTATGCCAAAATATTGCAGCCTCAAGGAAAAAGAGCTATGGGATGCTGGTCATTTCCCAAATAACTAAACAGTGAGACCTTTAGATTTTCTTTAAATAATTCCAATTGATTGTTTTGAAATAGCCTGGACCAGGTAGATATATAGACAGGATATCATGAATAGCTAGTATTCTGCCAGCAGCTTTGGGGTGGAGAGTCCAGGTGAAACAAGACAGAAGAAATATGCATGCTATGCTAACAGAAGAACAAACCAAGCACCATTGGAAGCATGCTTTTTATTTGAAGTATATAATCTTTTATTCAGCTGTCATTATACTGAGTCTGATTAAAAAGGGAATTTTACTGGAAGCTTAAAGTAACATTGCTAGAGTAGTGAATCTTGCTGCCCCACCCCTCATGTTTCTTAGCATTAAATTCCCATTTTGGATCCCTATCTCTGTGTTAAATGCAAAGATAGAAAATATGACTGTTGAACCACTGTATATAGTACATACTTTTATGTATTTGCTGCACTATAAAATTTAAAATGCTTATATGCCCTTCATACATTATATTATCACTGACCTGATTTTATAAGAGAAACCACCTTATAATAGAAATGACTTTGTGTTATGCCCTCTTGACCAAAAAAATCATTTTTTCTAGCCTGAAAGTGCTATGTAGCTTTAAAAACACTTGACTGAATTAAAATTTAATGTTGCATAGAGAATTTCTGCATGCCCCATTAGGTAACTGGAGACATCACTGCAGAAAACTATAAAATCAATTTGTTGTGATTTTTCTCATCTAGGATTCTGGTATCTGCATATTTGATTGATCTGAAATTCCTAAATGTCACTGAGAAGATCCTCTAGGCAGAGAAAATTACAAGAGAATCTCAAAAATGTTTTTGCTTGAGGGGCCAGAGGCAAAGCTTAAAATGCATTGAGTACAGGGGGGGATTACTTTAGAAAATGTACTGGGAACAAACTGAATTGAAAAGATGTTTTTGGGTTGTACTGAATATAGAAATAGAAAAGAAAGGATTTGAGTTCAAGATCTTGATTTTCCGTGTATTGCCACTGTAAGAGTTGACAAATATGTAGTTTCTGTTTGCCTCAGTTCCCTCATCTTCAAAACATGATACCCAAATGTGTTCCCCAAGAATTGAAAATGGAGACAATTAGAAAAAACTGTTATACTATATTCATTTTAAATAGAGCAAAATACAGTCAAGAGTGACTGAGATTGTTATGAGGCAAATAACAGTGAAACCAGAAAAATCATCCAAAGTGTCCAGATCCATAAACAATGAGTATTTGTTACATGCTTGAATAATGAAAAGACAGACAAAGAAGAACACTTCATTTTGGTCGTTTGAAGTCACTTTTTGTCAGGATGAGAGGTATTTTGAGCACTAGAACAAAGGAACAACCTTCTGGCCAACCCCTATCAAATAAGGTTGTTTTTGTGTGTGTTTGTATGTGCTTAATTGGATGCTGCTTTTCTACTCTAGGCAGCAAGTCTTAAAAAAACAAAAACAAACAAAATCTTACATAAGTCAAAATTTAAAACAGGTGGAAATATGCCAGTTTTGAGTTTAATTTGGAGTGAAAAATAATTATAAAAAAGTGATGTGGACTTTGTGTAGGGATGTAAGGAATGGAGAGTGGGGACCATGAGCCTACTGTACAGGCTTCCACAATAATTCATTTGATCTGCCCCCTTCCTTCGCCTCTTTGAAACATAATGTTTGGAAGACACCAGAGAACTTCAAAGGCAGGGGGTTTACCTATGGCTCCAAATGAGGACAGCCAGCGATAACTAAGCTAATCCATTTCATATCCTCCAGCCAGAGTAAAAAGTTCAAATTAATTTGTTATTTGTTAATTTACCAACACTGCATCAGTGCCAGTTATGAGCTAAGTATTGGGAAAGTTAGTTAAGGAGATCTAGGCAATCCATCCCTTTACAAGGAAGGATTCATGAATGTCTCTGCAGAGCCCACTGGTCAAATGGCCCCTGCCCCCTCTTCTATCAGCAGCAGTTGTTTTACCTGGCAGCTGGTGGGTCCTGCGATAACTTCTTGCTGGGCATGCCCTTCTCTTCTGTCCAGGCCAAGGGAATGCTAGGATGAAATTGTAGATGGAAAGCAACCTAACTGTAGAAATCCACCTTCCTGAAAGTACCCTCCTGACTTTCAAATTCCCAGCTCTGTTCAGCTCAAACAATGTTCAGACTCGAAAAAGTCTGCTGATAGGACAAATGAACGAATGATTAAAGAATGAATGAGAAGAGAGATAAAGGAACAATGGGGGAAAATTAGTTTAGTAGCGGTGTTCTCTGACTCTTTTGCCATTGGACATTCTTAAATATAAAATAGAAATCTTGAGCTATGGGGCCTTCCTAAGTATTTTCTTTTTTGATTTAAAAAATATTGTCCAGTAGTTGCTATAAGAAAACAGGATTTTGTACATGTAACTGTTAAAATGTTATGTTACAGCTTGGTAGGCTGGAAAAAAAAATCAAAGACATATTTTTCAGGCTTTTTGTCAGATTTATGACAATGCTCCTAATAAATTAGGCATAGGCATTACATTACAGTTTCACCTTTACTTGTTTATATTCATTTATCTTCATTTCTGAGACAGTATTTATCTACTTAGTGTTACACTTTTGTGTGAGAAACAGAAATTGGTTGTAGTATGTAATCAATTATAGTTTCCCCTCCAGGTCATCAATCTTAGCTAATAAAATGAAGACAATTGGCAGTTACATATTCACAATATGACCATTGACCCAGTGACTCATCTTCACTATAGTTGTAGGTAAGCTTCAAATTCAGAAAAAGGTAATGTTATCTCCTGTTACCCAGTGTGCTCAAGCCACCACCCCATTTTTACTCAGTGTTAATTTATCAGATTTCCCTTCTTCTAATTAGGCAGCAGGTATTTACTAGGCTCCTGATGTGTCTAATGGCTTTTAATGTCACATGTAATAGATTTTGTAGAGGATTCAAAGGAGATGCATTGACAATAGGGCAGGGCACGTACAAGAAACAACTAATGAATGCTTAAATAGGTGGAACAACAAGTCGATGTTTCTCTCTGTGTCTCTCTCCCCTTCCTTCCTCCCTTCTTCTCTCTCTCTAAATATCAATAAATTAAAAAAAAATTTAAATACCTTTTGGCATTTTGATTCAACAGACCTCACCCTCACACATGCTTTTTCTTTTGTGGTTTGTTTTGTTGTTGTTGTTGTTAACCCTCACCAGAGGATATTTTTTTCCACGGATTTTTAGCCAGAGTGCAAGGGAGGTTGGGAGGGAGGGAGAGAGAGAGAGAGAGACATTGATTGGTTGCCTCCCGCACAGGCCCGGGCCAGAGCCAGGGATAATACCTGCAAACCAGGTATGTGCCCTTGACCAGCCCTTTGGGGCACTGGTGGATGCTCTAACCACTGAGCAACACCAGCCCGGGCCTCACACATTCAATAGAAGAGGCTCACATATCCTGTCTGATTCAGTAGGTCTGGAATAAACATTGGAAATGTGATTTTTAAGTTTCATTCTATGTGACTGTTGCAGGAAGCCCAGGGCCACATGCTGAGATGTTCTGCTGTGGAGCAGCCTAATGAATGTCCCAGAAATGCCGGCTTGGTGCTGTTTTTCACAGAATTAAACACTGCAGCCTTGTGTCAATGCTTGGCGTTCTTATTCAAAGACTGGGTAGTTAGCTATTGATGTGAGTTTCAACTGGCTATCCAAGCTTTACAGTCCCGGAATGACTGTCTTAGGCATTCTTTTAATCTTGTTTTCCTTTTTAAAATTTTATTTTCTTTATTTTTTCCAACTTTATTGAGACAGTATTAACATATTCCATATGTAGGTTTAAGGTCTACAGCATGATGATTTGATACATGTATGTGTTGCAAAATGATTATCACAATAAAGGTAGTTAAGGTCTCCATCGCATCACGTAATTATCACTTCTGTGTTTGCGCGGTGATAGCATTAAGACCTACCCCCTTGATCAATCCCAGCTTCTGGGTCTATATCCAAAGGAAATGAAGTGATTATCTGGAAAGGATATCTGTACTCTTATGTTCATTGCAACGTTATTCACAACATTCAAGGTGTATAAACAAACCATCTGTTGACACATGAATGGAAAAAAAGTGTAGTGTATACAGGGTGTCCCCCAAAAGTGTATATACACTTTGGCTGCCATTATTAATTCCAATGGGTTAAATCTGAAAAGAAAGAAACATCAATTGAGCTATCAGCTGTTAATGTGTGTATACATTTTTTGGGGATACCCTGTATACACAATGGAATATTATTGAGCCTTAAAAAAGAAGGAAATCCTATCATACCGTGGATGGACCTTGAAGGCGTTATGCTAAGTAAGCTAAGCCAGACAGAAAAAGACAAATACTGCATGGCATTCCTTATGAGTAAAGTTTTAAAAAAAGTCAAACTCATAGAAGCAGAGTAGAAAAGTGGTTTCCAGAAGCTGGGGAGGGGGGCGGGGAATTGGGAAATATAAGTAAAAAGATACAAACTTTCAATTATCAGAAAAATAAGTTCTGTGTATGTTTAATGTGGTGATTATAGTTGATAACACTGTATCATGCAATTGAAATTTGCTAAGAGAATAGAACTTAAATATTCTCACCAAAACCAAAAATTATGTGAGATGATGGATGTGTTAATTGACTAGTGGGGGCAAATATGTTCACAATGTATATGTGTATCAAATCATCACATATACACTTTAAATATCATAAAATTTTGTCAGTTACCTTAATAAATCTGAGGCAAAGAATACATCTATTCTCTTAACAACTTTGAAGTACAAAATAAAATATAGTTTATTATAGTCGCCATGCTGTACTTTAGATCCTCAGAATTTATTCATCTTATAGCTGGAAGTTTGTACCTTTTGCCCAACACTGGACATTTGCCCCATACCTCAACCCCTGAAAAACACCATTCTTTCCCCCCCCTTTTTTTTCTGAGTTCCTAAACTGCTTAATCAGATCAGGATTTAATCATACAGGGAGGGCTCAGTTTGCCAACAATAACCAATGTCTCATAATCCTTCTGTATTTATTCTCTAGGGCTGCCCTAACAAAGTATCATGAACTGGGTTTCTTAAACAGCAAAAATTTACTCTCTCAAAGTTCTGGAGGCCAGAAATTCAAAAGACACTGTCAAGGCTAGTCTCCTTCCTGTTGGGGACAATCTTTCCATGGCTTTTCTGAAAGTAGTTTCTGGTAGTAATTGTTGATCATTGGCAATCCTCGGCATTCCTTATCTTGTAAATGACCGCCCCAATCTCTGCCTTCATCTTCAGGCGACTTCTGCTTGGGAGCAAGTCTGTCTGTGTGCAAATTTCCCCTTTTTATAAGGATGCAAGCTGAGATTCTTAAATGAATTTATATAAGCATCTCAGAATTTTTAACTTTAACTCAGATATTTGAATTTCGACTACAAATCCAATTCAGTGAATATTTATTAAAATTGTATTATATACCAGGGAGAAAGCTAGAAAGTTACTAGGGCAAAGAGGGATGGATGAGGCATGATTGGGATTCTCAAGAAACTTCCAAATTTAGTAAAGAAGAAAAGTTCATAAACAACTACCGTGCAAGATAGAGTAAATGTCAAAAATGAAGTATAGACAAAACACGGAGGAGAAAGTGATATGTCTTGACGGGAAAAATTGGAGAAAATTGCTTGTGAAATTTAACCTGAGCTTTGAAAGATAAACAAGGTTTCAACGGCTGGGAGTCAGAGGAAGGAAACTCCAAGATGAAATAACATCTCAACACATACAGAGCTGTGAAAATGTAGCGCATGTTGAGGGAAATACAAATATTCTAATGAGATGAATGTGAGACTGGAAAGGTACCAAAGCGCCAAGTCAGGGGGAATTGAACATCACATTGAAGTAGCGCTCTTCAGCCAGACACTCCCGGGAACACACCTGTAGGTAAACCAGTTGCATTATTTCCCGCTGCTGAGAGAGCACGCACTGGAGAATGACGGGCCATCCTGGTGGGAGGACACTAGAAGGAACCTGCTATAGGATCAGGGCTTTTGCTGGGTGATTTGGTGCAGGGTCTAAGCAATTGGGGGTGTCTGTACACTGGATGCTGTCAGAAAATGGGAGCAAGTCTATGGTTCAGTATCTCAATTAGTCTTCTTATTTATTTTTTAACTTTATTTTTATTGTTGTCACTATTAGAGATGTGCCCATTTTCCCACTTTTTCCACTTCTACCCAGCACCCCCTTCCCTCTATGTATCATGCATATATGTTCTTTGACCATCCCTTCATTGGATGAAAGAAGGTTCATTCAGTCCCCCAAACTTCCCTCACCTCTGACAGCCTTCAGTTTGCTCCATGTATCCAGGCCTCTGTTTCTATTTTGTACATTAGATCCCACATATAAGTGAGATTATATGGTAATTAGTCTTTCTCTGACTGGCCAATTTCAATTAGGGTAATACTCTCCTGGTCCATCCATGCTGTTGCAAAAGGTAAGGTTTCCTTATTTTTTATAGTCACATAGTATTTCACTGTAAATGTACCACAGCTTTTTTATCCACTCATATAGCGATGAGAACTTGGGCTGTTTCCAGATCTTGGCTATTGTAAATAACACTGCAATGAACATAGGGGTGCATATATTTTTTCTAATTAGTTTTTCAGGATTCTTAGGATATAGTCCCAGAAGTGGGATTGCTGGGTCAAAAGGCAGCCCCATTTTTAACTTTTTGAGAAACTTCAGTTTTCCACAGTGGCTGCACCAGTCTGCATTCCCACCACCAGTGCACAAGGGTCCCTTTCTCCATATGCTTGCCAGCACTTGTTGTTTGTTGATGTATTGATTTATTAGTCTTATCTGTAGAGAGAGGAGACTAGAATGAAGTTAAAGCTGTGATTGGCAAAGCAGTAGCAGTTGCTCATTTTGGCCAAGAGAGGGAGGGTTTGGTATTCGGGGGGTGGTACAATGATCTCGGTTTTTTTTTCAGCTCTTAGCAAAAATTCTGAAGTACATTAGCTTTGTCTCACTTTATTATGGTATCTGAGGTGGGTGTTGTGTGAGATTGTTAATGCACAAATTATCGTGGCTTAGCTTTAAATGCCAGCTGGCTTATAAGTACCAGGAATGTTCTTTTTTTTTCATTGTTAAGATTTATAATCATTGTCTTGAGATATTTGCACTCCCCTACTCATTGCAGCATTATTTACAATAGCCAGGACATGCAGACAATGCTGTGTTCCTCAACCAATGAATGGATAAAGGAAATGTGTCATATATATATATATATATATATATATGTATAGACACACACACACACACAAATATACAAATATATAGAGAGAAAGGTAGGGAGTATGGGGTAGGGAAGGAGAAAATAGTCAAAATATACAAACTTCTAGTTATAAGATAAGTAAGTGCTGGGGATTTAATGTACAGCATGGTGACTATAGTTAACAATACTATATTCAGTATTTGAAACTTGCTAAGAGAGTAGATCTTAAAAGCTCTCACCACAAGAAAAAAACAAAACTGTAACTGCATGAGGTGATGAATGTTAACTACATTTATTGTGGGAATTATTTTACAATATATACACATATCAATCATGTTGTACATGTTAACCTAATATAATTATATACCTCAATTATATCTCAATAAAGAAAAAAATTAAAAGTTAGGAAGGAGGTCATTACATGGGAACATGTTATTATTCCTTTTTTTTGGATCAAGATTATAGCTTTTAAAACATAATCAAAATAATAATAATAAAAACAGTAATTTGCTGCCTTTTTAAAAATTTCCACTTATTAAAAATATTTCCAGGTCACTTAAAAAAAGACATAATAACATTCTGCAGGTAGTGAAAGCTATTGAAAACTTGTGAGCTAAGAATTAATACCTGCTGGCCTCATTTTCCCTCGTATAGCAGCAAGTGAAGTATGGAAATGTTGGAGGCCAGGAGACCAGTTGCAATAGACTGGACAAGAAGTGAGGTGGCTCAAACCAGACTGAATGTACAACAGGACTATTGTAGTTCAAGAGGACACACAGGACCTTGGACTCAGAAGTGGCACAGGAAGAAGGAAAAGCCAAGTAAAGGGGTGGTAGTATTACTTTACAATTTGACCAGGGACTAGCACCCCCACATACTTCACATCCTCAAATCTCTGCCAACATTAGGAGCTGTCAATGATGGATTAACGTCTCTCCTCTAAATTCATTCTGAGCATTGCTTGTGAAGCAATAAAAATACCATATTTTATAGATTACTAACCTTACAGGCAAGAGTAGTTTTCAATGTTAACAGATCTGTCATAGGCATGGGGTTACTTATTATATTTTAATTCATTATTTTGGACCCAACTGGCACTTCCATTTGATGCCCTTTGCCATTTCTTTTTTCTTGTCATAGTCAGATGGATGGAAGGGAAATGCCCCCCTATGAACACACGTGTAGTCATATGTGATAGGATATTAAGAGAGTGAAAATGACTTCCTTAAGCTTTACCACACATCCTACTTTGGAATTGTGTCTCTCATACGTGTTTGCATATAAGCAATCGTATGCCTGGGTAAATGCATAAAGATTGCCTAGGGGGAACAGTTATCTGGTTATGAGACAGTGGGATGGAAAAGGCTGAGCTCTATATCATAGCAAGAGAAAAAGAGCCCTGATCCAATGCTTCTCAAATGAGAACCTGCATGTGGGTCACCTGGAGATCTTGTTAAAATGTAGATTCTGATTTGGTATGTCAGATAACAGATAACACCAAGCTGCTGTGTTTCTAACTAGTTACCAAGTGATGCCAGTGCCATTGGCTTGGGAGCCACACATTGAGTTTGTCTTTGTACTTCGTTTGTTAACTATTTAATATTCTCTCAGCTCTCATTAAATTTTTCCCAGGGTTCTGTGTTTCTTTTCTCATTCCTTCTATGTTTTGTCTAACAGGTATGGTCTCTATTCCTTTCTTTCACTCTCACCTCTGCCTTATTTGCCCAAAAAGGATAACCATAGTAAATCCATTTACTTTGGTACTTCATTTAAATAGCAAACTTAAGTTTTGAAATTCGACATTCAAGGGATAATGATTCATATCTCTTTTGTTTGTATTTTGTTTTGCATTTTACTTTTCACATCTAAATTTAGATTTGAGAACCTGAATAGAGACACTGGCCATGTAGGCCCTCCTTAGGGTTCCATATCTTCTTTATAGCTTGGAAACCATCAGTATTCATGATGCAGATTCCTGATTATAGTTCTACATGGTGTCTTGATTATCTTGAATATATCCATTACATTTAGCTATGGTCTCATTAGTCTCCCAATCAAATGTGTCACTGTAGCAAGAGTTTAATTTTCTACCTCTAAAATAACAAAATAAAATCTAAAACACAGAGAGAGACCACAGAACAGAGGGTGAATATTTTATCTCTCTCTTTTTTTTTTTTTAATCATCTCAGCTGCCTATTTCTTTATAGTCTTAAAGGATGGTAGTAAAACACCTTTTTCTTTATTTTTTGGGGGGGGGGAGGCAGTAAACTGAATAATATATAAAGTGCATCAGGGAACTTTGCTTTTATTTTTATTTATTTATTTATTTTATTTTTTTTAAATGTCTTTATTGATTTCAGAGAGAGGGAGAGAGAGATAGAAACATCAATGACTGATCGAGCCCACAGCCCGGGCATGTGCCCTGACCAGGAATCGAACCCGATCACCTGGATCCTAGTTCAATGCTCAACCGCTGAGCCACGCCCGGCGGGGCGGGAACTTTGCTTTTAAAGTCCACCAACTGTGGCTCTTTTAGTAAATCAAATAATAGTTATAATAGCTCCTCTACATAATGTTTTACTATTTAGATAGCACATGAATATTGTATTTTTTATCTCATCAACTCTAGGGGATATGTAGTTTGGGTTTCACTGTTGTTTGTATTTCTTGGAGAGCTGAAGGTTAGATCAGAGGGAATCCAGCTAATATGTGGGGGAAGCCACCAGTGAACTTCCAGTCTCCCAATAAATTCCAGGCCTTGTCCATTCCACCTTGTAGAACGATTGCTTCCTAATGCAGCTATTGGAAAAATTCTGATTCTCTCTATTTTCTTCAAAAAGTAGTTACTCCTACAACATAATAGTGTAATCTAAAATATGAAAGGTGTTATATACTACTATGAAATAACATAGGTGTGTGTGTATGTTTGTATAAAGTGAGATGTTAACAGCTAAGATCTATGTCTGAGTTTCAGTATTCATATTAACAATACAATTCATCATGTGAATTTGTGAACCGATGGGCCATTTGCTTTACCTGGGTAGAGATTTTTCATGCAACATTTTCCTTATATCTGGGAAACTGGTGGAATCCACTCATTTCCTGAGGGAGATGAGTTTCTGGGACTGGGAAGGAAAGATGAAGTGGTTTGAGAAGATAAAGTTACAATATTATTACAGACTATATACTTAATTTCTCCCTTGTGTTTCTTCCCTTTGGGTCTTCACCAATGAAACTATTTGTCAAGTACTTGAATGAAAAGCAAAAATGAAAATTACTTCTTGCCCCTCTATTTTCTATGGATAGTGGTAGGCAGCTTAGCTTTAAACTAAAGCTAGTTAGGCTAGCTTTAGTTTAAAATCAATATGAGGTTTAATTTGGTGTAAATATTCAATTAACAAAGAAAGTTCACTTTCATAGCAAATAGCCCTATTGAATATCCTGCCAATGTTCCTAAATCAAATGAGTCTTTCTTATTATTTGGGAGCAAAAGGTCTTGATTCTGAGGCAGTCATTTCAGAAATGCATATGCCATGAAAGTAATTTTTACCACAGAAAATACTATGAAATGAGTTGTCCACATGGTTTCTGCTCAATATTGGTCATTCATGTCTCACTCTTCTTTTCAAGTGACTTGAACTTGAAGGTGCTGTGCAATGCACATTCAGCACTGTGTCACTAGAACACATACAGCTGAAATCTAAATATGTACATATTTTATAATATTTTAAGCCATTTTTTATTTTATTGACATGAGGCAGTAGAATGAATCCTTTTACAGGTAATTTTCATGTCTTAATGGTCTTATTTCCTTGCTTCAAGAATTGTATTCCTTTGTAGTTTCACAAGAAGGCAGCTTATCCGTGGCTGAGAGAGCAAGCCATCAGGCATAGTCACCATCAAGAAGGTGTGGATCTGCTACCAGTGAGGACCACTGAAGCCACATTAGATTAGCATTTGAGAAGCTAAACCATTTGCACTGTAGACTGGTTTCTAGGCAGTTGCCTAGTAGTTCAAGGACATGCCTGAAAAGTGTGGAAAACAACTTTGGAGCACTGCTGTAATTTTCAGACATCCAAAATGAAAGTGATCTAGTGCAGTAATCTCTGAGTTTGCCAATCTCTTTTGCTAGATCCACCCACAGCCTCCAGGGTAAATGCCTTCATCAGCACTATCAGAGCTAGAGACCTTGGGACAGGTCGCAGTTTTGTCCAAATGAAAGAACTGAGAAATGTTAGCTCAATGGTTGATAAAAGCCACAGCAAGAGTGTCTCTCTAATTTTTATTTTGGAAACAATCTTTATCCCACATTTAATTTGGAGAGTCGAGGGTGATTATCAATAGGGACCAAGTTGACTAACTCTAGCCCTCCTGCATAAACCATCCTTCTTTAGGGCTGAATCAATTTGAATCCTAAGCATTTTTTCCAGACTTAGGCCAAATGTTATGTAACTGAGAAGCCTGAGATAGCCACTATCAGTACTTATTTCCGCTGGCTATTAAAATTTATGCCACTGTTTTGTTATATTTAAAATTTGCTTGTTTTATGGACTCTGCATGTGCAAACACACCTATACATATGCACACACGTAGTTTCAGTCAATTCTTAACTGTTTTGCCAAGTCCCCATTGGGTCCATGGGAGCATAGTTTAATATATCTTTGTTTTACATATTAGACACCTGATAACCTTTTATTGAAGAAAGTGGTCTACAGTTAACAGAAGTGTGGAAGCCATCAGTGTCTCATATCCTCATTTTTCATTTCATGCAAGCCTAAATTATAACTTAACATTTTTTCTAGGGCCAGCTCTTCTCCAGTGCCTCATACATTGTTGATGCTCCATAAATTTTTACAGACAGACTAATGTTACTAAGAAGAGTAACTCATGACCAGGCTAGACCAAGGTCAGGCCCAGTCAAATCTTTTCATGATACTTTCAGGGATGAGAAAACTTTCTTCTGGGTGGTAGAATTATTAAAATGACAGAAGGAAGATTAACAGGAGAAAATCAAGTTTTAATATAAGTGCAGGGGAGAATCACAATATGATGCTGAGTTCATAAAATAAGGCTCAGAGAAATGGTCAAACTATGTGCTGTTTTATACTTTTTAGACAAAGAATGCATTTGTGAGAAAATGACAGGACACAGAAAGTTAGTGCTCATTAGAAAGGAATCTCAGCAAGGTTTGGGTGCTCATTAGTGAGGAATCAACAAAGATTGGACTTGGGCAGTAAATTAGTAAAGGTGTTAAAAGGTTTGTTTATATACACTTTTCAACTCTGGATTTTATAAATCTTGTGATAATGTTGTCTCTCAGTCCTTCAGAAGAGGGTACCTATTATGGAGATTTACTTCCTTTTAGGGGAGTAGAAGAGTGTCAGAGAGATCTTTTTGCTCCCCTTGCTTCTCAGATGATTTTAGTTGAAAATAATCCTTTTGTGGAATATCTTGGGGCAGCCTACCCTGGGCCCTGACAGTACAAACAGATTGGGTCTGTCATCATCTGCTTCCCTAATAATTAGATGACACATTCAGTTCTATGGGAATGCTCTCAGTGCTCAATACTGAGCAGTAAAACCTAATCTAGCCTTGCTTTTATCTGCTTCTGCAGGAAATTAGAAGAGATCTGACTTCTAACAAGCCCACAGTACTGAAATGGAAAGAACTTTGAGCCACAGAAGTTACTAGAGTGATCTCTAGTTATTCACTCAAACTCAATTAGTCCTTACTGGTTGAGACATAGACAGAGGTAATAGATGTCTTCTTCTGAAATTCATAGTAATAGGTGGGTAAGATCTAGGAAACTAGTAATTTGCCAAGCAACATCTCATGGCATGTATGACAGAGAAAGGATCACTTAGATAAGGTGAATCCAGGAGTAAATATGGTATCACTCAGTTGGAGTTCAAGAGTACATTGGTTTGTCACTTTGCTGTCAAGTTCACTCATCTCTGCTGGACCAGGAAGGTGCCTAGATTTCCTGTTGGGTTAAATAGACACTCAGGTTGCTCGGTTGATCACCCTGATTGAGTAGAGAGAGTTGACAACTGTGTGTAGGTAGTGGAATGAATCAAAAAGAAAAAAGTAAACAGGAAAAAGTCAAAAGAATATAAAACTCTTTGTGTACAGATGATTTCAAAGAGTTATTGGTGAAATCTGAAGGCTTGAAATTACCTAGTTTGAAAACCAACGAGTTTCAGCATTTATAAAAAGATGATTAAATGTTGACATTCATCTCTTTTAAAGAAATGGGTTGTTCATCTTCTTGGAAAATATAAGTTGAGTTTCATTCTTCTGCTTCATTCCTAATTTTTCTAAGCTTCTATTCTCCATTTAATGCCTACAAGTGATGATTTTCTTATTAATATAATTTCTGAAATTGTATAATTGAATATTATGAGTACTGGGAAAACTAAGAAAATGGAATTAAATTCTTTCTTTTCTTATTTCCACTTCCATGGTCTATGCTTGGGCTTGACTCACTTTCTCCTTGGGCTGGTAAAGCCTTGCGACTTGCACTCCATATTGCTGATAACTCTTTACTTATGTAACTATGTTTTACAAGATGCATCGGATCCATTTAACATGATATTTTGGTCACAAACCTTAGGCAGTTTTGCATCTCTTTTCTTAATGAAGAATCATGTTCTTTGCCTGAACTGTAAGTATTTCTATGGCATGACCTCAGAGAGCTGTTTATCCTGCCATACTCCCTTTGTATCATGTATTTTGTCCAAAATACATGCTATTGCTCTAGCTATTCTCTTTAGTTAGAATCTTCATTCTTCACTCTGACTTTAACTGGATTAGATGTGTTTTACATATTGAAAACCTACTTAACTTTCAAAGCAGAGCTCAACTCTTTTCTCAGAAATAACCCTTCTCTTCCTGCAACCATGCCGTTTTTCAGTTTGGCCATTTTATCCCATTTTCTTTCTAACCATGCAGATTTGCTCTTCTCCCATTGGCTTGAACATTTCTCAAAGGCAAGACCTACATCTGTTTAATCTTATGATAGAACATATTTTTAAAGTTGAATTGGGCATCGAAGAGCAAAACCTGCTGAGAGAAAAGGCATTGCTTAACCAGCATTTCCTTTTGAGCTAAAAGATATTTTGAGGTTGTGACTGCATAGAAAGATATTGCTGCCCTGGCCAGTGTGGCTCAGTTGGTTGGGTGTCGTCCTGTGCACTGAAGGGTCACTGGTTCGATATCTGGTGAGGACACCTGCCCTAGTTGGGGTCTCCATCCCTGGTCTGTGGTGCACAAAGGAGGCAGCCAATCAATGTTTCTCTCTCCCTCCCCATCCCTTCCTTGCTCTCTAAAATAAATAATAAATCATTTTTTTAAAAAAACAAACATATTTCTAAGTGGCTGGGTCCAATGATACAAAGTTGTTTGACATTACTGGGTAAACAGTTGCTCAAAATTTAATTGAGTGTTTTTCAAGCACCTCATGCTATGTTTAGTGATCAAAAGCATGCCTTTTACTGTCTTTAATATTCTAAGGACTTCACTAATTAATGGAGAAGATTGAAATGGCACAAATCAACACAGATTAATACAATATTTTTATTCCTGGAATTCCTGAGTTAAATTCCTCTAAGAATAGCTACTGTTGCTAACTTAGAATTTTATTCAGATCTACAAAATACCTAAGTGTATCAGTTAGGAAGTATTCAGTGATAGGTAACTTAGTCTATAATACCTATGTGTATTTTTAATTTATTATTATTATTATTTTTTTATAATACATATATGTATTTTTTAAATTGGAATATATGAAAGGAGGTCAATAAATGCTTGTTCAGTGGCTTCATTTCTAATGTAGAAACTCAGGTTTTCCTACACTTATTGGGCACCTCATAGCTATAAGATGACTCCAGGAGCTCCAGTCATCTCTTACTTATACTCAAGTCCCCAACAGAAAGGAAGGGGCAAGACAAAAGAGATTGTTGTTTTATCAAGGAGGAAAGGATAAAAGTCTTTCCTAGCACCCCTTTGACCACACCCCCTTTCTCCCCTGAGAAGACTTTTCTTTACATCTCATTGTGTAGGAACTGGGTCCCATAGCTGCAGATATTCTAAGGAAAGCTAGGAAGATAAGTTTCTAGAAAGAGGGAGTGGACTTAGCCATAGCTGGCTTAGAGCAACTGTGTTTCATTCCTTGGGATGCAGCAAATTGCCACAGTGAACAAAATTGGAATTCTATTGACAAAAATGGGTGAGAAGCTGTTTGGTGAAAACTTAGTGTCTTTCACACAACCCAAGTCAAAACCTTTTATTAACTCTTTGGGTTCTTTTTTGATAAATTAACATCCCAGGGGGAAATTCAGGCACTTGGGGAAATTCATGAGCTCTTTTAAATCCCCATGGTACAATAACTAAAGGACATTCATGTCTAAGCATCAATATGCCTTTAGTGAATTTATTTTCTGTTTCCTTGCAGCACTTACCAAACTAATAGGATCTGTAAATGGCATTCAGTTACTAAATAGTATTCCCATGGTCCCAAAGATAGTCCCTCAGAGATCTTCAGGCCTACAGCCCAGCAGCTATGACAGGCACTAAGGAAGAATGTTAACAAAACCTTGTAGATAGACAAGACTACCAACCAGTACTCATCAGACTGTGTCATCATGGGAGTCCACATTGTCAGTGATTGTGTTAGGGAATAGGACATAATTCTGGATTATTACTAGGAAGGTTTTCTGGAGTAGAAAAAAGTTGGGCCACCTTCTTACTTAATGGCTGGAATTCAGTCTCCTCAACACAAGGTCTATGGACTACTTCAGAGAAGGGACAACTGAGGTACCAAAATATTAATCTAAATGTAGGCAATTAAACTACTGATGATTTAGGAATAGTGCAATTATCTTATAGTCCATCATATCATTCCTGCAACTGCCCTCCCACCACTCAAACACACGCACACATGAACAAAAGAGAATGCAAATCTATCTCTGTCTTTTACATGTCTTCAAATTCTTGCAAACAAGACCATCAGAGTCACTTGAATTAAACTTAGTGCATGGAACACTGAGAGAGAAAAGTGTTGCAAAGTTGGAGGAAAATTGTATTGCATTTCAAAAATTTCAGGGAAATCAAAGCTGATGTATGTTCTAGTCTAGGAATTTTTGGTGATTGTATCAGTTATAAAAACTTTTGCAAATGTGAAAATTTGTGTCAATTTTTTTTTTCTAAAGCGAAAAACCCTTTAACATTTGCTTCTTTGTCATTAATGAGTTTTGTGCATTGGGAACTCATTTAATATCATTGCTAATAAACTCATTTTAATATTCACAATTGTGATTAAGCTGGCTACATTAGAAAAAATCTAGAAGATCTAGAATTCTGCCCCTCTGACAGTGAAAATGTTATGCAGCTGTATCAGCCACATCAGTTATGTTTTTCCTTGCTTCTCTCTCTCTCTCCCTGTGTCACACTTTTCTCTTTCTCAGTCATCCCTGTAGAATTATTTGACAACATTAATTCTCAATGTGCATTTGGCATGCTATATATTGGGCAATGAAACCTGCGATATTTTAAAATTCATTTTGACTCATAAATACTCACAATAAGAAATAAACTCAAATAATAATATATAATTCCCCCCCCCAAAATATGACCACATAATTTTGCTTCATCTTGACTTTTACTATACATCATTGCTAAATTTTAGCATATTTAAAGGACCTCTTGAATACAACTCTTAGAGTTGAGGAAAGACAAAATAGTATTGGGAGTGTATGTAAGTGGCCTACCTGGACATCACTGCCTCTCAACAGAGTTTTCCTTCCTTTAAAAGTGAAGTTTTAGAGTTGTATTCGAACATAATACCCTTTACTTGACCTGGAAGAAGTCCTATTTTAAAGGTCTTTTTTGCGCCATTAAATTACCAGGTTACCATCTTTTAAGTATTACTCTTATTTTTGGAGACAACTCATTTTAAAGATAGATTATTTCTAGGATTCCTTTATCAGAGAATGTCACCACTAAGCAATTAAAAACTTCGGGAACTAAAAAATTCTTCCTCTAGATATAATATATAATAGCCTCGTTAAGTTTAATATAAAATAGTATTTGTAAAAGTTGACTCTCTAGATAATATAGTATTATTTAAACAACCATAAATGACACTATCATGCTGTTTATGGGAAGTAATATATAGAACAGATTTTTATCAGATCTGTATTTCATATGAGTGCAGCTATGTTGACATGTTATTAATTTCTATTTCTAATATTGTGTGGCAGTTTGCTTTTCAGGGAAATGAATGAAACTCCAAATAGAACCAACATTCTTGTGTGATACTTATTACCTGTATGGAGAACATAACAATTGTAAAACACAAAATTAAAATGTAAGCTAATTATCAGAAATATACAGCCCGATCGTCTTTAAAAGATTCATTCCAAGTGACTGTTCTGAATTTTAAGGACCCTAGGGATGATGAAATCCATCAACAATCCCTGGCATTATTCATGCACTTTCTATTTGGCCCCTTCTGCAGCCTTGGGCAATCATTCAAACACATAGTAACAAAAAGGTAAAAACAAAACAAAACAAAAAAACCCTTCTATTAACTCATCAATTTATTAAAGATTGTACAACTAGTTTGTGCTAGGCAAGGTTCTTGAGGATTAAGGAAAGCTTTCTTAGAGGAAATGATGTACTTGAGATTGAATAAAGGCCATTGGTGATGTTTGGAGAGGTAGAGAGAAGTGGGTATGGATGGGATCATGGATGTTATAGATGGTGTTCCAAGGAGCTATATTGCTCCATCTTTTCAGGTGATTGGAAACTAATGGAAGTTCTTAAAGTAGATTGACGGAGGAAAATTTGCGTTCTATTTTTTTTTGCATTTTATTTTTCAGAAAACATATGGTCTATGTTATAACTGCTCTACTCTGCACTATAATAAGAAAGCAACCTAAGATAATATATAAACAAATGGGCATAGCCTTGTTCTAATAAAACTTTACTTATAAAAACAGACATCAGCATCAACCTATAATCTAGGAGATCATGGTTCGATTCCCTGTCAGGGCACATGCTTGGGTTTTGGGCTTGATCCCCAGCAGGGGGCGTGCAGGAGGCAGCCGATCAATGACTCTCATCATTGATGTTTCTTTCTCTCTCCCTCTCCCTTCCTCTCTCTGAAATCAATAAAGATATATTTTTAAAAAACAAAACAAAACCCAAAAGAACAAATATCAGGCCAGATTTGGCCTGAGGGCCATAGTTTGCCAACCCCTGATTTAGACTATCAAATATGCATTAAAGATTAAAAATTGATTGCTGTATTAAAGCTTGCTATTTACATCCATGTTTATAGCAGCATTATTCATAATACCCGAAAAGTGGAAGCAACTCAAGTGTCCATTGACTGATGAATGGGTAAACAATATAATGTATATACATACAATGGAATAATACTCAGTTTTAAAAAGGAAGTTCTGACACATGCAACATAGATAAGCCTTGAGGACATTATGCTAAGTGAAATAAGCCACAAAACGACAAAACTGTATGATTCCATTTATATAAAGCACCTAGAGGTCAAATTCTTAGAGACAGAAAGTAGAATAGTGGTTGCCTGAAACTGAGGGAGGGGGAAAATAGTTTAATGGACTCATAGTTTCAGTTTTGCAAGGTGAAAATGTTCTAGAGATGAGTGCTGGTAACGTTTGCACAACAGTGTGGATATGCTTAATGCCACTGAACTGTACATTTCAAAATGGTTAAAGTGGTAAATTTTATGCTATGTATATTTTACCACAATTTAAAAGCAACAAATGATTGCGTAAAAGAGCAAAAAGCCATTGACTATTGCTTTATTCCATTTCCATTATATAATGACTGTTGGACTAGATGGTCACACAAAAGTATTGTAAGAAATGGCAGGGATGCAGGTGGTCTATGACCCAGAGGCAAGCACCCAGGCTTCACTTGCATTAGTTTGGATGATTTTTGACTGCAGGTTACAGAAACTCTGAATCAAGCTGGCTTAAATGCAAATAACATTTATTAAAAAATAAATAACATTCATTTTTTGACATTGCAATAAGTCCAAAGTAAATGCAGTCCACTTGGCTGACTCAGTAGTTCAACTGTGTTCTCAAATTCTGTCCTTCAGATCTGCCCATTTCCCTGTTCTGTCATTTGTAGAATTTGTAGCAAAATGTCTACAGCAGTTCCTGGCTCCATAAACAGAAACAATATCCAGGGGTAAAATGAGGTTGTCTCTTCCCGGGACTACTTAGAAATGTAAGCGGGGTTCTCAAAGCCCTCTGAGTTTATTGGCCAGAACTAGGTCATATGCTGATGCTAATTCTGTCACTTGTGAAGTGCATTGGACTGACCTTGGATCTATTCAGTGGAGCCTCATTTCTGAATATGGGGGGTGCGGTCATTTCATGAAGCACTTGGCTGCCTGAGCTAAGGATAGATGCCTAAACAAAATTGGATTTGGTTTGGGAAGGAAGGAATGTGGTTTGTAGAGAGTGGGATTTGCATACTAGACAGACAAAAAATAATATACACATACTTACTTTGAAGAGTGGAAATGGACTATTTAAGGGATATATTATGTGTTAAAAATTATGACAGAATCTTTGTATTACCTCATTTAATCCTGAGGAAACTGTGTGGAGTCGAAATTCCCCACCCCCTCTTTTGTTAAATAGACGAAAACAACTGGGGCTTGGAGGGTTGGTTTGAGAACTCATGCCACTTTGACTCCAAAACCTCCGCACTTTTCACTACATGACACTGTCTTTCAATATAGATAAATGACTTTTCAGTTGAAAAGCATTCAGTCCTTCCCACAACCGTGTCAGGTAGATTTTTTGTTTGTTTTATAAATTTTAAGGGAGGAAACTGAGAGGTTCAGGGAGCCTAAGTAAATGGCTCATTCATACAACTGGTGAGTGGCAGAGCTAAGATTGAAACCCAGCTTCTTTCCTTGAGAGTGGTGTTTCCCAACCTTGACACCATCCACATTTTGAGTGGGGTAGTTCTTTGATGTGAGGGACTTTCCTGCACACCATAGAATGTGTAGCAGCATCCCTGGCTTCTATCCACTAGACCCCAGTAGCAGGTCTCCCCCCATTGTGACAACCACTAATGTCTCTGGATATTGCCAAATGTCCCTTGGGGGTGGGAAACCACCCAGAGTCGAGAACTACTGGTCTTTCCACCAGGCCACCCTTATTTTCTACCCCTAAGCAATTCCCGATCCAGTAGATGGTAGCAGACACATGCAGAGTATTGTACTGAGAGACAGTATGGAACCCGGAAAAGTAGAATCTATGATTTTAATGGCATAGACTTTCCAGTTAGATTGCCTTGATGCAAGAGTCAGATCCAGCACTCACTAGCTATTATTCATGGACTAGATATTAATCTTCTGTGCCTCAGTTTCCTCATCTATAAAATGGGAGTAATAATAATGCCTAGCACAAAGTAAACTCATGGTACACAGTAAACTCTCTGATGTGGCAAGGTGCGCTCCTTGCTGTGCAGGGTAGAAAGCGAAGGGGAAGCAGCTTTCTATTTTGAGCCCACTGCCTGATTTTTATTAGCTCTGCAGGTTTATTTCCATTATGCTTGCCCTGAGGGCTGGAGCTTATGTTTCTGGCCTCATTGCAGAAGGAATAGCTGTTTTTTTAAGGACATTTTTCTGGATGGAGATTAAACAAATAACACCTATATCATTATACAAGTGTAGCTAGGGCTTTTTGTTCTGGTTTGTCCTGAGAGAAGCCTAGATATCAGTGTAGGCGTTCTTGGCAATTTGCTAGTTTCGGTAGTTCGTTTATAGGCAGGAGATGACCACAATCAGGGGAGGACTGCGTAGGACTGCAGAGCTAGTTCCTGGTAACTCAGGACTGGGGCTGAGGTCACTGATTGCCAATTTAATATATTTCTTATCTATTTATTTTCAACTGTAGTTCAGTATATTTCTTACACCAACTGTCAACATTTTTTAGGAGAGAAATCTTTTGTAGATGCATAAGATACGCTTGAGAGTGATGATGATTGGATATTCTGCAGCTAATAGCTATGTTCCATATATTAAAAAACAACATCAAACGAGAACCATATTTTTAGTAAATTTTAAGTAAATTTTTATTTCTTAATAATTCTTGGGTGTCCAAGAATAACACTGATTTTTAAATAAAATTTATTTTGTTATTTTTCCAGAATAGTTAGCAATGTTACTGACTCCTGCTCTGTTTATAAGACAATAAAGAGCAGACATTCTCTGAGATATTAAGCAGGCTTTTCCTAGTCACTCTGTGGTGATAACTAGAGTAACAGTGTCCACTGCTGGCAAATCAGATAATTGCACATTCTTTACACAGTTGCTGCATGTGAGGAATAGTTTTACCTGCATCAGGATGCATTTTCAGGCAAGGGTTTTAAGGCATATATCCTGAAAGGATATCAGTGTGATTTAAAAAATAGATGTTTGTCTTTTGTAAGTTCAGTAATCCATTAATGATTTGCCTCTATAAATTGAAGACTACAAACATAGTGATAGTTCTTATTTTAAGCTAAATGAGGTTTTATATTGTAAGAGGATAGAAAAGATAATTTTACACAAAGAAGTTTATATTTAGTGCTTTCAAATAAGCAAAATAAAATAACATTTTATGGTGATATAACTGATTTTTTTTTTTTACTATTTCAAACAATAATTTACCAAAAATGTACTTGCATTTATTCTTTTCAGGAACATTTATCATAGGTTTGGATGAGAATAAGGAGACTACAACTGAAAATAAATATTTTTCCTTAATTTATACAAACTACACAAGACAATTCAGTTCACTAAACCTTTGAAGAAATTTTTGTCATCTAAGAATTTAATTTGTTTAACTGGACAATTGGATAAAAGCCTAACTAGAAATGGCCTCTTTTCAAAGATTTCTGTGTGCCATAGAAAAGCTTCTTGTGTTTCAATGCCAAAGACAGACAGCAGAGGGCCCAGCACATTTTAACTCTCAGGAGACTTGTTGATACTGAGGACAGATTTTTTGTTCCTTTTAAATTTCTCCTTAAAATTTGTGGTAAAAGGTAGAGAGTTTTTTGTTGTTTGTTTGATTCTTTGGGTTTTGGCTATAGGAAAAAATTAGGACACATGGATAAAATGGTCTTATCATGTTGGTATAATTTATGGAAATCAGCAAATAGTAATTTATTCTACTTACAGAAATCTAGCTTGGATAGTTAAGAGCTAGCATAGAATTTGAGTGTCTATTAGCCTTTAGATTGAATAGTTAGAGCTATTACAAGGAGCATACGTCCTATGTGAAGACTATGCATATTGATGAAGGTTGTTCATTTCTATGCTCCGTTTGTTCTTGTTTGTGATGAATTTCAGCTTTTGAGATTTGAAGCTGTTTACCTCTAGGCACCAGGACTGGGTAGGCAGATAATATCCATCTGTCCACAATTTTGCTGCTTTCAGTTCACAAGGTTATTCTTTCTTGACCCTTCAGGTCTCACTTGATCTGCAGGATCAAGCTCTCTCCCCATTCTAGTCTTATAGGTACCTGTTACTGGCAGTCTTATCTCACTAAGGATTTTACCTGTTCTTACCATATGCTGTTTCCATTTTCTATCTTTTAGATCCTTCCACATGCAAATTTTATTTGCAACATTTCTTATGTATTTATTCATTCAACAAATATTTACTGAATTTTACTCTGTACCATGGACAAGACCCATGACTTCTCTGTTCTCATGGAGGGAGAAAAATCACAAGTGCCTAAAGACAAAAATGAAGATGAGGTATCATGCTGAGAAAAGATATTAGCAGACCAAAAAGAAACAACAACAACAACAACAACAAACCAGGATGGGGCCTAAAGAGTGGGGGTTTCTTTGGATTGGACGGACAGGAAAGATTTCTCTGAGGAGTTGATATTGGAGTGGAAACTTGAATGTAGAGGAAAGGGCCAGCCCTACCATGTATTTCAGATAGATAAAATTAGTTTGTAGAGGAGCCTTAAGGTGAGCACAAGCTTTGCTTGTTGGAGGTATAGAAAGTAGACAACCTTACCTCCCTCTACTGCTTTCCATTTCACCTTGGAAAAGAGAGGTGAGCACAGGGAAGACTTGACTCAATTCATCTCCCACGAGAAAATATGGCTGCATTGAAGGCCTGTGTCTCCCTTCCTCTCTCTTTAACTGCTGCCTCCCTACATAGTTCCAGAGGAGGAGGTGACCTTGTTTCACCTTCCCATGCACTCTTTTAAAACTGCTGTTCTCCACTTTAGCCTATATGTGAAAGCCTGCTTATTTAGACACACTGATTACTGAGTTTCTTGCTAGCCCACTCAAGCCACAGATAGAACTACATATTCACTGCCTGGAAGGATTTTAATCAAGGTCATTCGAGCTAAGTCCTCTACTTCGCAGGTTTAGAGAGATTAAGTAACTTGGCCAAGGCCATTTTGCCAGTGTAAGGAGGGAAAGAGCCCAGGGATTCTGCATTCCACTCCAGAGCTCTTTGAATTAATGACCTTGTTCTGTCTGCTATACTATATCCATATGCAACATGTTTCTCTCCCCCACCACCTTCCCCCCCTCTTCTCTTAGATCTCATGGTTCTTTCACTTTCCTTCACTTCTCCTATTACTATTTCCTTACAAAGCCTACCAGTTCTTTGCTGTGTCTTCATTTAATAGGAGTGTTTGGTGACCTTTGGACCCAACAGTTTTGTTTTTTTCTCCATGTACTGGATTGAATACAAATAGTAAGACCCCACACACGTTGAAACCCCCTCCCAGATGGACAGTGCAGCTGTGTACAGTCAATTGGCATTTGGAGCCTACGAAGCAGGAACAAGGAAGACGATGGCAGTGCGTGGTGAGGAGAATCTCACAGAGCTTCACCACACAAGACCGACTCTAACAACGGCTAGTGGTGTGTTTTAGGTCTTGCGTCAATTCCCCAGGCCTTCCAGGCCTAATTCTAATTTCTTCACTCATCTTTCTCAAGGTGAGAGTTGGGCTTCCCATCAGGGATAATGTACAGAAGGGATGTGCTTTCACTCCTGGGACCATGGGAAGTCAGACAACAAAAAGGGAGGTGATGGACTGAGGTTTTCTAGTAAGCCAGCCCCAGCTTCAGGCAACTTCTAATTATCACTCGATGAGTATGTATAGTTAATAACTTAAATGCTATTTTTCAGGAGGACTGGAGAAACTCTGCCACCAATAATCAAAGAAAAAGAGGCCAAAGCCAAAATGTCTGTGAAATACACTGAATTGAATTGAGTGACTATTTCTCTGGAACTGGAAAGTACGACATGGGGAAAGTTAGAGATGGATATAGAACCTGAAACTCATCAGACATTCATCAGACTTCATTCATTCATCAAATAGTCACTGTTCAACTATGGCTTTGCCAAGTGCTTCTAATGCTGAAAATATGCTAGCTGTAAGGCAGGGCTGTTTGACCTTGGCACTGTTGACATTTCAGGTGGATAATTTGTTGCTGTGGCAAGTAATATCAGATGTTTAGCAGAATCCTTTGCCTCTATCCACTAAATGACAGTAACTCATATCAGCCCCCAATTGAAACAACTAAAAATGTCTCCAGGCATTGCCAAATATGCCCTGGGGGGCAAAGTCATCCCAGTGGAGAACCAATGGTCCTTTTTTCAGAAGGATAATTCTTACTTATTAATTCTTATTTATGTCCTATCTAACTCCAGGAAAAGGATTTGAAGAAGCTCATTGGGAAAAATCATACTTTGGCGTATTTATTAGTTTAGTAACTAAAGATTAAATGATAAAAAGTCATTTAGGGAGAGAGACATGCCAGAAATCTAGGCCAAAGATACCAATTTTATTAGAAGAATACATTTAGCTTTGAGATTCCAAGGGGACCAATTTAAAAAGAAAATAAGTTACATAATTCTTATTGACTGATATAAAAATAAACATAGTTTTATTTGAGTGAGGTTTTCTTTTTGGCCTTATTTAATTAGTAGAAGCATGCCATGATGTTATTTTAGTAGTAATTTTTATTAGGAACTAAATAAATGTTCTTCGTATGTTCAGATCTATTAACCCATGAGATAAGAGCAGAGGGAATAATTGTAAAGATCAATATCATGAATACATCCCTTACCAGATGTTCATTCTAATTAATTTTAACAGTTCTTGGTTAAGAAAAAAATCATTCCTGATAAATATACATGATGCACCTCTCTCTCTGCCAATGAATTTCAGAAAAGAGCTGGCTCTATGGGGATGGTTGTTTATATTCACAAATGGATGTAGTTCCCAAGAGCAGGCTTCACAGTCACAAATGAAACCCTAATGAGTTGGTCATTCTTACACCCATCGATGTCAACACAGTAGTACCTGCTGGCCAGTGAAGTAGAAGCAATGAAAGATCTGGCCTCAGTGGCACCTCGTCAGAAAGCTTATATAATGCAGTCGCTAGTCTAAACAGTGTCACTTGTGTGAAGGCTGACTTCTTGACTTCAGAGTTTTTTCTTTTAACAGAAGAGTAAGTTTGTTTTCAATAGGGTATTAGTTTCCTAGGGCTGCCATAACAAAGTGGCACAGAATGGATGGCTTCAACCAGAGAAATTTATCTTCTCACAGTCCTCAGGGCCAGGAACCCAATATCAAGATATTTTCAGGTTTAGTTTCTTCTGAGGCCTCTCTCCTTGACTTGCAGATCACCACCTACTCACTGTGTCCTCACATGGTCTTTCCTTTGGACAAGAATCCCTGGTGTCTCTCTGTGTGTCCAAATTTTATCTCTTTACAAGAACACCAGTTGTACTGCATTAAGGACCGTCTTAAGAGCCTGATTTTAACTTAATCACATCTTCAAAGACCCTGTCTCCAAATACAGTCACATCCTGAGGTACTGTGGGTTGTGACTTCAACATATGGTTCTTGGGTGAACACAATTCAGTCCAAATCAAAGAGCTTGCATGCTAATATCATATAAATGAGGAATTATTCTAATTCATTCATTATCCTCAGTTGGTTCCTTTAATCCATTCAAGGAGGTAAATGCAAATGAGAGAATTTTATCCATGGTGACAGAGGGTTTCAATGCTTCCCAAATGTCTTTTAGGGCTGAGGCAGGCTTGGAGGTGCTGTGACAAATTTGTGCCATCTTTTTTTAGCAAGGGGAATTTATATTTCAAGTTGTATAAAACAGTCTTCATTCTGTTGGCATTTCAAGAACCCTCACTGCCACCCTTTAATCTGACCTTTTTGAGCTGATTTACTCCTATACACTCACTAATTCTCCCTGTCTAGAAAAAGAACATGTATTTGCAAACACCCCATAGAGGGTAAATTAAGGCTTTGTAGCAACTGATTTAACCACATGTTCTGGGTGTATTTTTTCATTCAATTATTCATTTAGTCTTCCAACAAATATTATAGACAATTTACTGTATATGCTCTACATAGAGGGGATAGTGGTAAACAAAGAATGTGGCTCACTTTGCTCTGGAAAACAGGAGAACTTTAGGAAGAGAGCAGTTAAGCTGCCCGAGAATAGATTTCTGCTGCTAACTTGGCATGGTGGCCCTAGATTCTTTTGGATCAGACACTAATTAAAATATTTTATTCTGTGATTTCCAGAAGTAGTTGAAATGTTCCCGAAATTCTTACATTTTGCTATCCCCAGTGTTCTGCCTCTCATATTTTTAAGAATGATACTTGGGTTCTGGAAATCATATGACTGTATTACTCAGCACTGTGTCGGGAAATGGGACATGGCCTTTGGGGACGTTGGAGACAAGTGGAAGGATGAGCGCATCCCTCAAAACTTGATTCTTGTCAGTTAATACCTCCTGTAAGAGTCCTTCCAAACAAATATACTGTGAAGTTCTTTTCATTTCTTGACCACATAAATGCTCAGAGACTTCATGGCTTGAACATTTAGTAGCAGCTTTGATCTGGCCTCAGAAGACTACAGATGCTCTGACCCACAGCTTACTTGCTTTCCCTATCTGGTAATGGAAAGCAATCTCTCTTTCATGAGGTTGTCTCAAGGATTAAAATGTCTGTTAAGGGCCTGATACTGTGACACCCAATAAATCTTAGTTGATATAAGATGTTTGAAACCCTGAAAGACCCTTTCCAGCACCACCATCCAGCCTTCAAAATCTTCCCATTCATTAACCTGCCACAGGTCTACCAATACCTTATTCTTTCAAGATTAAACAGTGTTTAAAAAGTCTTTTATTAAGAATTAAAACATCCAACTGGTCACAATAGATGACAACTTAGCAGCCCTCTGGGGAAAAGAGACGATTTTCTGGACAGACGACTGTATATATTCTGGATTTGTGTATGTTGTGTGCGTGTTGGGTTTGTGGTTGGGGGGTAGCTAAGGTATCAGGACCAAGAAGCACACAGCAGGTCTGTTGGGAGGGTGTGAGGGGTCAGCCTTGCCTGGTTAGTGCGCTCTTAAGAGCAGATATTCAGGAGCCCAAGAGGCTGCTGGATGCAGCCCTGAAGTGGTTGAAAGGGGGGAATTGGTCTCACATTAACTCAGTCACAATTTGCCTAAGACTAATTGCAGAAAGTGTTGAGCTTCTGTTATTATTATTTCAACTTTAGTAGAAAATGTTTTATTAAAATGTACTCTTGGGCCCTGGCCAAATGCCTCAGTTGGTTTGAGCATTGCCCTACACACCAAAAGGCTTCAGGTTTGACTCCCAGTAAGGACACATACCTAGGTTGTGGGTTCAAACCCCACTCTGGGCTCATATAGGAGGCAATCAATAGATGTCTCTCTCTCTCTCTCTCTCTTTCTCTAAACATATATCCTCTGGTAAGGATAAAAAAAAATGTATTCTTGGGAATAAGTGCCTTTTTTTTCTCTTTGACTCCAATGTACTCTATCTGTAGCTCTGTTCATGAGTCTAAAACAAATCTAGAACTGAGATTTCTTTGTTACAGTTTGGCCTGTGGAACTAACCCAACCACCCAGCAGTCTGTAGCAGGAGGACATTATATCCCCCAAATCTCCACCTACTGCCAGAGGGTCTTTAATGGAGATAATAGAGAAGTGAAATGATGTGAAAATGACTTAGGGTACAATGAGAAAGTTCAGATTATTGGGCAGTATGGACTTCCAGAGAATCTCCATGCGCTGTAATTGTGCACAGGGCTATAAGCTCATTTGAGTAGATGTTTTGTATTGCTGTTTTCCTCTAACAGTACTTTATTTAAGTATCACATGTGTGTGATATATGCCGTAGAGTCACCTCTGACTTCTGGTGACCCTGTGAGTGAGTGATGTCCACAGTGTCTGACCCTGAAGAGCCCTGCTCAGCTGTATACCCATGCCTAGGGCTTCTTTTATGGACTCGATTGTGCTACATTTGGTCTTCCCCTTTTCTTCCTACCTTCTATTTTTTCCCAGAATTCCTGTCTTCTAAAAACCCTGCCTGCTCATGATGTGCCCAAAGTAGGGCAGCTTCAGTTTTGTTATTTTTGCCTCCAGCGATGTTTCAAGCTTCATTTGCTCTAGGACTCATTTTTTCATCTTTCTGGAAGTCCAGAGTATCCATAGAGCTCTCCTCTAACACCATCTTTCAAATGAATCAGTTTTTTTCCTATCAGCCTTCTTCACTGTCCAACTTTCACCTCCAAACACAGTAATTGGGAATACAAGAGTGTGGGTGATTTTAACCTTGGTCCCTAATGACTCATCTTTGCTCTTGGGGATCTTTCCTAAATCTTCCATTGCTGCCCTTTGGGGTCTCAACCATCTCTTGATTTCTTGGCTGCAGGCTCTGTTTGAATTGATGACTGAACCAAGGTAAGCAGTATCTTTAACAATCTCAGTGTCTTCATTGTCTGTCTTAAAGTTGTGTATTTCTTCTGTAATCATGACTTTTGTCTTCTTGATATTCAAATGCAGTCCTGCTTTGGCACTTTCTTCTATTACTTTTATCGGAATTCATTTCAGATCATTGCTACTTTCTGCCAGTAAGATGGTGTCATCTGTCTATCTTATTATTGATGTTTATTCCAACAATTTTCACTCCTTCTTCCTCTGAGTCTAGCCCAGTTTTTCATAGGATATGTTCTGTGCACAGGTTCAACAAAAGGAAGATAAAATGCCCCCTTGTTTGACACCCCTGCCTATAGGAAACCATTCTGTCTCTCCATATTCTGTCCTGACAGTGGCTTCCTGGTCACAATGCAGATTAAAAACCAGATGATAGAGTGCTGAGGCATGCCCATTTCTTTCAGAACAACCCCAAACTCTTCATGATCCACACAATCAAAGGCTTTACTGTAGTCTATAAAACATAGGATATCCTTCTGAAATTCTTTGGAGTGCTCCAGTATCCAGCAAATGCTCTCAATTAGATCTTGAGTGCCTCTTCCTTTTCTGAATCCACCTTGAACACCCAACACTTCTTGTTCTATATAAGGTAGAACCTTTGTTGCATCACCTTGAGCATCACTTTATTTGTGTGGGAAATTAGAGCAATGGTCTTAAAGTTACTACACACCTTGGCGATCTCCTTTCTTGAAGATTGGAATACATATTGAACTTTCCAATATGTGTATCACTGACTTATTCAAGGTTTACCTCCTTGCCTTGGTGATGAAGCAAATTAAAAGTTTGAAACTAGCAAGTACTTAAAATGTTTCTTATCTGCCCTTGGTTATTAGAAAAGTCAAGTTGGATGTAGAGGTTTATAGTTTCATGCTCTGCTAACAATTACAATCCAAAGTAAATTAGTTGTGAAATTAAAATTTGTTTTCTACTCTGAGTCATACTTGTAAAAATACAAATAAAAATATCTGTATGTATGTATACATATAACATGCATATTTGTGAACATAGAAGCAATAATAAGACTAATATTCAGTTACTTAAATTGCAACGATTGGTATCATAATACATAAAATTAGAATCACAAGTTAATTAGATAAATATACCAATAGGTAATTAATAACATTAATTCAATCTAATTCAACAAATACAGTCACAAAAGAGAATCTTGTAGTGAACTATTTATTGCTGTTATAGTATTTGTTCTATGAACACTGGGAGGTTAGAGAGAGGAAGATACTGGGATCTGACAATGAACACAGGTTGTGTTCTAAGGAAAAAGAACATCAGTAATTTTGGTTAGTTTTAATCTACTTTTTGAACATGTTTTGGGAGAACAGTAGTTTAGCTCTGCTTTTAAAATGGTAATAAGAAAGTACATAAAATATCACCAATGTTATTAATGATAATTCAGCCATTTCTATATTGTGATCAATTAGGAGAGAATAGGGATGGATACAGTTACAAATTAAGGCTAAAAATAGGATTGTTTATAAAAAAGGAAAAGGAAACAGAAGTGAGAGAAAACAGGACTTCAGGTGTCACTGTAACTGGTTAGCTGTTCCATCTTCCCCTCACCAAGTTTGACCTCCAAGTCATTTGATTGGGGGTTTCCCTTCCCTTTAAATATGTCCCCTGTGTTAGACAGTGAGGCAAAAAAAAAAAAAAAAAGTATTGACCTGGAATTTTAGAACCTGCTTCTTGCCCTTCGAATTCTTCCTAAGCGCTTTATTAAAAAAAAAATCAATTCACTGTAATTAAAGGGGGGGCGGGGAAGAGGCTTAGTAAAAGTAAGGGCAACTGATTGACAAATAACTTCATTTATTAAAAAAAATATATTTTAGAAAACTTACCCACGGCCTAATTCAACTCAACCAGTAATTATGTGAGACCCAAGAACAAAAGTTTCCCCATAACTATTCTCATGAAATTCTGTGATATTATCTATTTTATGTATTTATGATTTTCTTTTAAAAAATGATGAAAAAAAATTCCATTTTTTCCCCAATGGACTTAAAATAAGGGCCAGACTCTCTTCCATTAAAAGACTTTATTTTCCATATGCTATGAGAAAACTTACAGAGCAAGGCTACAGGTTGGCATATGAAAGAAATCATGTGTTTCCACAGTATCTTTGAATAGCTATACATAATATCTTTTTAAAAATATATATCTTTATTGATTTCTTTTTTTAAAAAAATACATCTTTATTGATTTCAGAGAGAGGAAAGGAGAGGGAGAGAGAGAGAAACATCAATGATGAGAGAGTCATTGATCGAGACCACAACCCAGGCATGTGCCCTGACCAGGAATCGAACCCCGATCGCCTGGATCCTAGGTCGACGCTCAACCACTGAGCCACTCCCGGCCAGGCAATATCTTAATATTTGGAATTGATCTTAGAGAGCTTTTAGATAAGGTTCTCATTCTTAGAACATACCCATCCCCAGAAATTCTTTTTGAAAGTTTTGATCCTCATGAGCAGCAGCTGTGGGGCTCGATTAGACTAAAATAATAATCTAATTTATAACAGAGAATAATGAAGAAGGCTTAGCATGCAGTGGGAAAGTTCAGGATGGGCCAACTGTGTTCTTTAGACATTTGGCCCAGTGAAGGGTACACGCCCATTGAGATAGTCTCTGCAGTGGGAAATTCTGATCTGAGGGTTTAACATGGCCATCAGCACCTGTCCAGCATGCCCAGAGGAAATCAGCCTTCCAAAGTCATTCAACAGCCCATCACTGAATCACTCCTGGGGCCAGGTTGATGCTAGGCTCCAGGGGCATATTGTATGAGCAGTGAACAAAATAGACAAGTTCCCTGATTTAGTAAAGCTGAAAATCTCCCTCATCTTTTTATCATTGTAGAGGAGGTGAGCAGCCAGTCCAAAGGTTTCAAGAGAAGTAAGATAAATGCAGCTTCATTTCGAGGCCTCGCTATTTGCGACTAACAGAACCTCCAAATGTGTAGTCTGAGACAATGTGGAGCAGGATGTAAGGATGTAGGAAGGGAGGGAAAGGAAGAAGAGAATCTGAGAGTTGAAAGGGTTCGTCTGAATTCTAGAAACAAGCAGGAAATGTCCATAGACAAGCATAAAACATGTCTAAAGGTTTTGTGTGACCTTGATAGCTCTTAGGGATGAGTCAATGTCATTTAAGTGTATTGAACTAGAGGGATAGAAATAGAGGGGTATGTGTTGTAATAAAACAGTTAAAGACTGTCATGTGGAAGAAGGAAACATTTTGTTTCAGTGGGTAATACAAAGTCAGGCTGTGGGTCCAATCCTGGGAAGAGTCTTCTAAAATTAGAGCAGTCTGAAATAGGAGAGGGTGACTCTGAGCCTCTTAGGTCCTCAATCATTGGAGAATTCAAGAGGAAATCGGACATCCTCTTAACAGCATCATTAGAACAAAATAGGACTAGGTGATTATAAGGCCCCTTCAATGGAAATTCTTAATGGAAATGTGAATGCAACAAACTGGTCTTTGGGACTCTGTGTGGAAGCAGTTATTTCTATTTTCCTTGACAGACCCAGAGGGTTTAGAGATGTTTATTTAGCTGTGTGTGACTTTTAATCTAGACTGAATGTGCAAGGACTATCACAGTAGAAAATAATTTACTTCTGTGAAGACACTGAAATTGAACTGTTTATCCCAAGTAGCCAGGAAAATTGATGGAGGAAACTTTGCAGGTGACTAAGTCTCTCTAAGGTAAGAAGAATCTGTGTGACTTCATAACCACACAGAGAGCATCATGAGAACCGACCATCCCAGAGACAGAGATGCATTTCCGTGGTTATCAGTGCATCATTATTACTAGAATATGGGAACATGAGTGCATTATAAATAAAATCAGATCATTGACCTAAGAGCCAAGGTATGGCCATAAAGGGAGCAATACTTTATGGCAGGAAATTAATTTTGCTCTTTATGACACCAATCTTTTAAATACTCTCAACCCATAAGTTATATTACCCATATCCTGAAAAGCTATATTGAAGGTTGTTTAGAAGATTGCAACCTTGATTTTTTTAAGGAAAAACATGTTATTGTTCTTAATTTTTTTATTATAATGATTTTATTGGAACAGTAATATTTGACATCTCAATGCAGAAAGGGTAAGGGACAGATTTTGATATTTAAGAATTCTAAATGCAAGACTTTTGATGCCACATAAATAGAATATGCTCTCATGTTAAAAGGTGCAACAGGATTCTATGAAATTCAGAAGAAAGAATAATCTAATCAGATAATGGATATCCACAGCTAGCTCCTCAGCTAAACATTAAGACTTGCTCTTTTATGTATGATTCCCCCATTTCTTCTAAATCAACTTCTTTGTTAAAAAAATAAAGACAAACTTTTATGATTTTATCTATATCATCTATTTCTATATCACATATATCCTATTTTATGTACATTTTAATTCCAATGATCCTGCCTCTCAGATTAATAAAAAAGTATGGGGAAAGGACAGTATGACAGTAGTGAGATGACATGAAAGTACCCAGATGAGTGGGTCATATCTCAAACTTATACAGAAAAGCATGTCTCCATGAATTATTACATACTATTTATTTGCTCTACTGGTTCTAAAGATGGTGCAAATTTCTCCAAAATTTGATTCTTGATATGGTCGCCAGCTGAGGCTCTTTGTATTTCTTTGCCACACAGATTGGGTGCTTTTGGTAACAAAAATGTTTTCACTTACCTTCACACATTAAGCTGTGTCTTAACTTGGGGTTGCCCTCATTCTGCATTTTCCCTCTGGAATCCCCCTGCCTCCCTTGTCTACCTGGTAAATACCTCCCATCTTTTAAGTCTCGGCTTAAAGTGTTTCTGTTTCCAGGACACCTTCCTGACTCTCACCAGGTAGAACTGAATCCTCTTTCCACTCTTGTGCCATCTTTATATTTATTTATTTATTTTTAATATATCTTTACTGATTTCAGAGAGAGGAAGGGAGAGGGAGAGAGAGAGACAGAAACATCATTGATGAGAGAGAATCATTGATCAGCTGCCTCCCGCACACCCCTAACCAGGGACCAAGCCCATAACCCAGGCCTGTGCCCTGACCGGGAATTGAACCAACTGCCATCTCCTGGATCCTGGGTCAATGCTCAACCACTGAGCAATGAAAGGCTGGACTCTTGTGACATCTTTACACTTCACATCTGTAACAGCTAGTCCCATGTACTAATGCAGTAGTCTTCCCCTATAATTTGAGCTGCTTAAGGGTAGAACTTTTATATATATATATATATATCTTTATTAGTTTTAGAGAAGAAGGGAGAGGGAGAGAGATAGAAACATCCATGATGAGACAGTCATTGATCGGCTGCCTCCTGCACTCCCCCGACTGGGGATCAGGCCCACAACCCAGGCATGTGCCCTGACCAGGAATCAAAACGTGATCTCCTGGATCCTAGGTTGATTCTCCACCACTGAGCCGGGCTAGAACTGCTTTTTAATACTAGGTCAAGAATAATGATGGAGAGTTAATGCTGAGTACATTTGTTGAGTGAATTAATGAATGAAAGCTGGTCATGTAAACTAAGATATATGCCTTTATGAAAATTACCTTTTCATGAATATATTAACCAAAGAGAGCCTGTTTTCCAAGTTTCAGAAGCAGTAACTCATAGGCAACTTAGGTTATTTAAGAATAGTATGGCCTGGCTGGGCGTGGCTCAGAGGTTGAGCATCCACCTAGGATCCAGGAGATCTCGGTTCAATGCCTGGTCAGGGCACATGCCTGAGCTGCGGGCTCAATCCCCAGTAGGGGGCCTGCAGAAGGTGGCTGATCAATGACTTTCTCATCATTGATGTTTCTATCTCTGTCTCCCTTTCCTTTTCCCTCTCTAAAATCAATATATATATATATATATATATATATATATATATATATATATATATATATATATAAAGAATAGTATGTATATCTGCATAGAAGAAGAAAAGGGCTGTACTGGACAGGAAGGGAGTGAGGAGAGCTGTGTTCCAGAATTGCTCTGGGGCAATGTAATGGGCACTCTTCTCAGCGCAGCCGAGCTCTTCTAAGAAGTGGAGAGGCAGAATCAAGAGGTCCTTGCACATGGCACCAGCAGATGGGGAATCCAGGTCTATCCGGAGCTCCTTCCTGTCAGCTTATTAATTCACTTAGTAAATTAATTAACCTCCTTGGGGTTGAGTTTATTGATCAGTAAAATGTGCTTAGTAGATTAGGTCATCTTTAAGGTTACTTATTGCTCTAATTTTAAAAGTTAGGGAATAATGACAATAGTGTCACAAATTAAGATTTCAGTTCAAATTCATGGATAATTAGGACTGAGGAGTAAAATATGATTCAGATGCACATGTTAGTAATTTTTCCTGTTTATTGAGATTCACTAAAATCAAGGGATCTGAAGACCCCCCCCCCCAAGCTCCTTCCCCTTTTATTGCATCAAGAGAAGAGTAGCTTCTTTCAGAGGTGGTATTGTTTTCACATCCTTTGAAAAGTTACAGTGTTACCTGGGAAATGGGGCCAAGGGGAGGTATGTTTTACTGTTGGGTGAAGAATTAAAGAGATCCAAAGTCTAGGACCCAAGGCTATTCCTTTCTTATTTTCTTCCTTCCTTCCACCACTGAGGGTGCCTATGGTGTGTCAGCAGGTGACAGGCCCTGGGGCGGCTGGGAGTGTTTAGGAGCCAAACAGATCATCCCAGGGGAGCTTGAGAAGCTGGGAGTAGGTGGGCATGAACTTACTGAGGGATTGGTGGCATGTCCCTCCAAAGGGCATTTTGAGCTTCACAGTGACGAAATGGAAGCTACAGCAAAGGTCTCGCAATCAGGACATCTGGTTTATCTCTCCCTAAGGGGGCCTGAAAAGTAAAAAGCACCGTTTGAATATCTGCTCTGACTGTTGTAGCAGGACAACAAGGGCTAAACTTAAAACTTTATAAAGATTTATTAAAGTGCTGCCTCCTGTGCAGTCAAGAATCCCTGATATAAACTACCTCTGAGGCTTGTCCGGCTAGAACTAAATCTCTTGAGAGGATCACTAAGCTCGTTTTATGGAAAGATGAACACAAGCCTATGAGCATGGCCAGAGCCACCCTCTCCTTACCCCAGATGACTGCATTAATTAGATATCTGGGGGAAGAAAAATTCTATTTGGACAGTTTATTCCTGCCCATTGGGGAGAGATTTATGTACTGAAATATCTTGGCATTTCAAATTTATATATCTATATCTATAAAGTTATACCTATATACCTATATCTGTATCTATCTGCAAAATAGAATACCTGCTATTATTGAATCACAGCCAAATATTTTTTGCAACCATTGAGTACTCTCATCTCTGGAAACCAGTTTCAAATCTCTGGAGGGACCCAGAGGAAGATAAAGTGACCAGATGAAAGGTCAAAAGGGGCCAAGGAGTGAGCAAGAAGAAATTTAGAGACCAGGGCCCTAAAATTTGTTTATGTAAAACTCTCCGTGTTGTTCTGACTGAAATTATTCTTTTCCTGACATGCCTCCTCTTTCTGCTCGCATCAAACTGTAAAAAGTATTCCTGATTCCTTTAAAAATCTTTGACTTGAGTGACATCTTTTGTTTGTAGTTAGCTTTCAATCTACAGTTAAGGAAAATTCTTAAGGAGCTAGTCTACATTTCTAAGAGAAAGCAGCAATTATCTACTGTCCCTACTGTTACATAAGAATGAAAATGGAATGGGGAAAAAAAAGACTTTCAGAATCTATATCCCTCATTTGGTGATAGCCTTAGGCCCCAAATCTCATCTTATAGAGCATCACCTGTCTAGCTTTAGTTTTAGTCAGCTCAATTCTACGGCTCCAAATTTCATGAAAAGCATGTTATAAACTCAAGAAATTAAATTCTCCATGGATTTATGTGGGGCTTGGAAAAGGCATCCTCATGACCCACAGCAGAGCAAAGTGGTTCTTTTTCCACAACTACTAAGAATTGCTGTACATTCCTTCTGAGAGATGCAATAATTAAAGTAAAAAAAATTAGGTAAGCAGGTGCTATCAGAGAGACCCAGCCAATAATAAGGCATCATTCTGAGCAGGGAGTAAAGCCATGGGAGAACAGAGGAAAGCAGTCACCAGAGAGTCAATCAAGTAAGCAGCTGGTGTTAAAAAAAAAAAAAATTATATTTGCAGGAAACAGGAGTCTAATTAAAAAATGGACTTTCTGGAGCAATTATCCTATCCATGGTATTTGTGTTGGGTAGGTGATTGTCAAGTGCTAGGCAAGGCTCAATTTCCATGTGCTTTAGATATGGAAGACTGTATAAGAGCCCCCCCCCCAAAGATGTCCAAGTCCTAATCCTTGCATCCTGCCAATAAGTTAGTTGACATGGTGAAAGAGATTTTGCAGATGTGATTAAATTAGAGATTCTGAGATAGGAAGATTATCTCAGATTATCTGGGTGGGCCCAATGAATCACTAGGGTTCATATTAGCGGGAGCCAGGAGGATCAGAATCAGTAGGAAGAGATATGACAACAGAAGCAAGAGTTTGGAATGATGCGAGGAAGAGACCATCAGCCATGAAATGAGGTTGGCTCTAGAAGAAAATAAAGCAAGCTGATTCTTTCCTCAGAGCTTCCAGAAGGAAGCAGCTCTGCAGATATCATAACTAAAACCCAGTGAGGCTTACTTGGGACCTTCTACCGCCAAACCTGTAAGAGAATAAATATATTGTTTTAAGCAACTACATTTGTGGTAATTTGTTACAGAAGCAGTGGGAAACATCTTGTAGGTTACTGGAACTCTGGGGAACAATTAAAGATCTCATTTTCAGTTCTTACCTACAAAGTAGGGACTAGGCTTAGGAATATGACATCCATTTATAATAATAGCATTTCTTAAGTGCATTGCACTTTGGAAATTACTTTCACGTACATCTTTTAGAAGTAAATTACAAGATCAAAACCAAATTAATAGAAACTTTTCCAGAACTCTGAGGTTTAAGGTTTTTAGCTAGACTTCCTAAACTCTGAACACTAAGACAAAGGTTGGTCCCAGAGTTTAGATGGTGGTGCTCTCTGAGTTGTAAAGAGTTTTCGGAGGTGTGTAGAATATAGTAGTTCCTCACGGACTTCCAGGTCATACATTTTAATTAAGAGATGTTATTTTAAATTGATAACACATTCATGAGCCTACTCCCTATGTTGTACATAAGAGCTGAAAAATTAGATCCTTAAATTATTTCCCTGACTGCCAGGAACCTATACTCTTAGGGGGTGATGAAAATAGTTTTCTAAGAGCCTTGAATTGGGAGCCTTTCTAAGAGACTTGAATTGCAAGTAATTTTTCTTTGGAAATCACTAATATTTCACAATTATCTTTGCTAGATTCAGGAATTAAGTGTTTTGTGCATGCCTGTGTGTATGTGAGTGTGTGTGCGCATATGTGTGTGTGTATGTGTGTAGATGCATATGTTTGTATACATGTTTAACCCATATATACTAAATACAAAGAACATAATAAATCTAGAACAGTTAATTGTTATGAAAGTGGTCATTCTGGTAATCATTGAATAGAAATTGGTCACAATGTTAAATAGTGATAAAATTCTTTGCATAAAAATTATAAATGAACATTTACTTCTCAAATTTTTGGGGGGGAGATTGAGTAAAATTGGGTGTTTTTTTTTTTTGTTTGAGATTTTCAGTAGTCTTTTTAAACCACCAATTCATTGATATATCATTAAAATTGATGTTATCATCTCCCACTACTTACATAGAGTAAGGAAATATAAGTCAACATTCACAGCTCTGGAATGGATGTTATGCACTTTTTGGGCTCATTTTAATATAGAAGGCTGGGAGCCACTGAGAATATTTTTCCAACACATTAGTTAGATTAAGAAAATAAACTAGATTTGTAAAGCTAAGCCATCTGCTATTATCAATCTGGTGCTGCTTCTATAGGGGAGACTGTTCACAAGTTTTTGGTACCAATAATTTCCACTTTTTTGTTATTGATTCACAATATTAAGCAACAATAAAATTCCTTCCAGGTTTTTTAAAAAAAAGATTAAAATATGCTGTCTACTAGAAATAAATATATTCATTAATATTAATTAAGAAGACTGTTATAACATTAATGCAATCAGTTCTTAAAAGTCTAATTTAAAATACTTTAATGTTTATTTAGATTACCCTTTGAGTCTAAATATCAATAATACTATCACAGAAAGTTATAAAATATTATTTTGAATTTGAACTATAATAAGCAGAGAGGCATTCAATCTTAATTGACTAGCTGAAATTTTGTCCCGAGTACAGCTTAACATTTATTTTTGATACTCTCTCAAATGAGTGAAACATGAAATGGAACCTCAGTATTGCCGACATTCCCAGATTATCTCATCCACATTCAAATAGAACCCATTTATCTAGGACAAAGGATAAAAGCCGGTGTTGCCCAGTGGTTGAGCTTCAACCCATGCACCAAGAGGCTGCCAGTTTGATTCCCAGGCAGGGCACATGCCCAGGCTGGGGGCTTAATCTGCAGCAGGGGGTGTGCAGGAAGCAGCCAGTCCATGTTGCTGTTTCTCTCTCTTCCTCTCTCCCTTCCTCTCTAAAATAAAATCGATAAAAACATATTTTTAAAAAAACACACAAATGCCAATATAGCCTAAAAACCCTACTCCAGCTCCTACCAAATTAGTCTGTAGTAATTTTTTTTGTGTGAAAAAATGTTGGACTCTCATGTTTTATCATTAATTTAGGAGATGTTTAAAATGTTCAAAAGTGATTTACAAAGGAGGCCATGTGACAAAGTGGACTGACTCACTCACTGTATGGAGATGACCAAATAAATACATAGGAAACATCTGGGGAATATTTGTTTCCACCCTATGTATCTCTCCAATTGAGAGCCACTTGGAGATAAAGGGATTAAAACAATAGAGTGACAACAATACTAAAGGTGTTTCAGAATTCAGATGCTCTAAGGCACTTGAAATGTTTTTTAACCAAAAGATGTGTGATGTCTAAGTGAAATAGAGTAAGATAAAGTTAATAAGCATTTAGCTCACATTTATAGGCTTATAAAACCCCATTATACCATATTCCATTAATTCTAAGATGCAAATAAATGTTATGTATAAACATCTCTGAAATCGGTATACATCTTATACCTATGGTATGACATAATTTAATAAAGTGGGGTTTTTTTGTTTCTTATCTTACCTAAAATATTGATGCATATTAAATGATATCTTAGAGTTAATGAATTTGGTTAAGGTTAAATAATGGCTGTGGCAATGGCAGAAATAGAAGAAAAGAGGCAGATTGTTACTTTGTGAAAAATAAGAAGTGATAGCATTTAATATAAACGTCAATGTCACAAAATATGTTCCTTGGGCTTTTTGCTTACTTGAAGCTGAATAAACACACAATTATGTCCTAGCCTCTGGTGAGCCATGAAGAAACTTATCTATTTGGAACTAAAGAGATCTGCGCTACCAAATCCACTAGAGCATAACAGAAACTCATAGGCAATGGGGGAAAGGCTTCTTTAATAATTAAATCAATATCAATAAGGCTGTATTTGCTTATATGTGCTCTTCCCTTAGACTTCATTGACTTTTATATTTATAGATCATTCTAATGAATACGTTTATATAGCTTCTAATTTACGATGGATTCAATGTAACAAATTTGAAGAGGGGCATGTTGTCAATTAGCAGCCTAAAAACAAGGGAGAAAAGAGGGTGTAGGGAGCTGAGTCACAAAGATCAGTAGGGTTGCCTTGTCCAGTCGAGGTGAAATCAGTCTCATATCTTTTAGTAAGCTCTTAGGGCAGTGATTTTTCAACCCATGTGCCAGAATAATTTTTAAAATATGCAATACTTGACTATTTAGTCAGGGCACTGACTTCTTTTCCCTTAGATTGTCAAATAATAATAATAATAATAATAATAATAATAATAATAATAATAATAATAATAAAAGACAACAGCCAACACAATAGTAGCCATTTGTTGTAAATGAATCAAAATTATACCTTTTTTTTTTTTTTTGTCAAATCGGCAAAAAAATATATTTTTTGGTGAGCCACAGGATTTTAGTAATTAGTTTATGTGTGCCGTGAGATGAAAAAGGTTGAAAACCACTGCCCTAGAGCATCACTGTTGGAATTCAGAACTCAAACTGCATGTCAGGTTCGGTTAAGCCTAAGTCATCAAGCAAAGGCTAACGTACTCTCTGTCTATCCTATTTGTGGGGTTGAGATTGTGTGTAACCCATGCAGAATTTTAGATGTCTTGGTGTTTAAAGAGTTTGAGCACCACAAGGTAATTCATCCTTGAAAGACTTGGCTAAGCAGGATTTTCTGTTCCTTTTATTTGGTATTAACTGTCTGTATATCTATGTATCCAACTTAGTAATGCTTTCAAAAAACAAATATTTATTGAGCACCTACTCAGCCTGGCACTGTGTTAAGCACTGGGTATGCGGCAGTAGACAAATGAGACAAAATATGTTCCCTCGTGGGTTTATATTTTAAGAGAGCAAGATAGTCCAAATAAGTAAGGGAAATGTACAGAATTTTAAAAAGTTGGAAGTGCTAAGTAGAACCTGAAAGCAGGGAAGGAAGAAGGGATTGACTGTGTGTGGAGGCTGCAATTTTAAACAGATTTGTTAAAGAAGGTCTCAACTGAGAAGATACTATGTAAGCAAAATACTGAAGGAGGGGAGGGAGTCTGATGGAAGATCAAGTATAAACGTACTGCCATAGGAGCATGCCAGCTGGTTTGAGGAACAGCAACTGGTAGATTAAGAGAAAGACGTAGAGATATCAGATACCAAATGCAGGCACGTGTGAACTGCGAATTATACTGGGCATTGTAGGCACTGCGAGGTCTTCGGTTTCTACTGAGGTGTAGGGTTTGAGCAGTGGTGTGATATAATCTGACTTATGCCTTCAACACATTAGCCACAGTATTGACGGCATATCAAAGAAAAGCAAGGTTGGATCCCAAGAGACCAATCAGGTAGCTATTGTGATAGTCCACATGATGGTGGTAGTAGGTAGCAGTGGAGATAGTGAGAAATCATATATGTTTTTAAAATATATCTTTATTGATTTCAGAGAGAGGAAGGGAGAGGGAGAGAGATAGAAACATCAATGATGAGAGAGTCATCATTGATCGGCTGCCTCCTGCACGCCCCCCACTGGGGATCGAGCCAGCAACCTGGGCGTGTGCCCTGACCAGGAATCCAACCACAATCTCCTGGATCCTAGCTCGATGCTCAACTGCTGAGCCACGCCCGGTTGGGCAGAAATAATCATATTTTAAATATATTTTGAAGATAGAGTGAATAGATTTTGCTGAGGAATTACAGATGGGACATTAAAGAAAGAAAAGAGATTAGTACATTGTCAAAGTTTTGGGCCTGAGGAACAGGAAGAATGGAGTTGTCATTCCAGAGGTGGGGAAGATTGAAGAGGACCGGGTCTGAGCGAGAAGGAGAATTCAGTCTTGGCTGTGTTAAGCATGAGACGCTCACTAGACATCTTCACAGAGATGTCAGTAAAGGACTTGGTCATTGAGAAAGTGAAGACCTGAGTGATGAGGAGTTAAGTGATCACCGTAGCTGCCATCTATTGAATTAGCACTTTGTGGAAGGCACTGCTTTAATTGTTTCACATACATGTTCTCATTTAATTCTCATAATAGCCTTATTAAATTATTATGACAGTTTTACAGAAGAGGAAATTGAGACTCGAGTTTAAATGAATTGCTCAAAGACAACCAGGCAAGGCTATGTTTACCTTACTCCAATTGTGGCTTTGCCCATTTTATATTACCAAGAGGAGCATGGACAAGGGGCAAAAAAAATGTCCAGGCAGAGGGAATAACATAGCCAAGTAGAGGGGCCAACAGGATTATGACACCCTTAGGAGACCTGAAAGCATAAAGCAGTAGTCAAATAATCAGCTTCCAACGAACTAATGCTTTTGTGGTACCTTACAGTTGAGACCTGTTTTCTCATAGGTGCACATATTAATCTCTGTAAGGAAGGAAAATATTTTTATCATCCGTATTCATTGAGTAGGGAAATAGACTTACAGAACTGAGTTCACAAATTTAGTCAATCATAAACTAAGGTTTGAACTTGGACTTCTTTCACCAAATCTTAAAATGATTTTTGTATTTCTGATTGTTTTAAATCTTACCATGCACCCATTTAGGAGGTGAGAAAATATATATGAGGATACATATATTTTTGTTGAAAAAGCATGAAAATTGGAAAAGAATTTACAAGAGAAAAATTAGTGATCTGGATGATAATGAAAATAATAGCTGTCATTTTTTTGAGCACTTAGGATGTGCCAGACACTGTACTAGGATCTCTACATTCATTTATTAAATTTTATTATCACAAGAGTTGGAAAGATTCTATTAGGATTTCAATTTTAAGATGAGGACATTAAAGCTGAGAGAGAATAAAGCAACTTGCTTTAGTTTTATTATGTAGCCAGGAAGTAGCAGAATCAAGACATGAGCCAAGACTGTCTGAAATCAGAGTTCAGACTCTTAACAGGTTGGTCAGCAGCCCCTCTACCTGGGCAGTACTTCATTTCTGTTGTTTTTTATAAAGTCGAAGGTGAAATTAACAACTGCAAGGAGCTTCTCATGAGTGAGAAATTATTTTCTAAGTCACAGTAAAGTGTGGATTTGTGTGCACCCGCCCTGAACAGCTTTTCGCTCTAGTTGTGCACAAGCTTTTATCACAGTTTAAGACAGCAGATGGCTCTCTTGCGTTTCTTTCCCTTACCTCTGTCTGTAAACAACTAAACAGCGTTTTGGGGGAGGTAAAAGGGAAACCCAGGGATTAAACTAAAAGACCTTGATTATCCCACTGCTGCCCCCGCCCCAAGCTCCCTTAAAAACAGGAAACCACATAAAATAGAAACGACTGCGCGAGGCTTGTGAAATTCAGTCTGAATAGAAGCCCTGAGACCGAGGCGTCCGCTGTTTCAGGCGCTGAGCAGGGGTCGGAAGGCATCAGGAAAGAAAGAGTGTTTCTCGGTTATCAAAAAGCTGAAAGGCTTTGTGCTCCAAGGTATGTGTTATTAGTGGCAATGGAACCTGTGAGGATTAATTTCCTTTCCACCTGGAAAAAGAAAGAAAGAAAGAAAAAGGTAGAAAGGGCTTTTCAGGGAGGACGGTATCAGAGGCTCCCAGACCGGCTCCCACCGGGGAACTTGCTTCGGCTCCGCCCGCGGCGGGGCAGGTCCCTGTCCGCGGTGCTGAACCGCAGCCTGTCTGTAGGCAGCCGAGCAACAAAGGAGCCGGGAACCCACCTCCCTCCCCAGTTATCCGAGCCAAGGAATTGGGGGAAAATGCCTAGAAAGAAAATAATTAAAGCAGCTATAATAATACGAAGCTTAACCTCACTCTGTTCAAATTAATGTAATAGACACATAAAGACAAAAAGGAAAGACCTTGCAAAGCAGACTGGGATATGTCGATTGAGAGAGTCCTACTATATTTAACAGGCCAATATACTTACCATTTTGCTCCTTTGAAAAACTCACTGGTAGCTTTAGATAAATATGTTTGCTTTAACTGTAAAGTCATTTGGCTATGCAAGCTATAGTATCTGAAATGTCCAAATGGCCTGTCTTCAATTTTGGAAGGCAGGAGTAGCTAATCTTTATGTTCATTGGGGCTTATTTTAGTGAATTTTTAAAAAGACCTACTTTAATAGTCTTTTATTAGATGTATCCATCTCTGCAGGTGGCCTTTCCTTTTTAAGGAGGGGCATGGCAACACAACATTAATACACACTTAGTAAAAATGGAAGAGCAAAGATATGTAAAACAGAAAATAAAGTGATAGAGATAGACCAAAACAGTGAACACACCCCTTTTCTTCACTTTTATTATCTCATGGGTGATTAGGGATTGTAGATTTCTGGCAAAATTACTCCTATTTATTCCTTTTGTTGCTGTTTTTGTTTGTTAATCCACATCCGAGGATATTTTTTCCATTGATTTTTAGAAAGAGTGGATGGGAGGGAGGGAGAGGGCAGTGAGAGAGAGGGAGAGAGAGACATCCATGTGAAAGAGACACATCAATTGGTTCCCTCCGGCACATGCCCTGACCAGGACTAGGGGTTGAACCTGCAACCCACCTATGTGCCCTTGACCTGGAATCAAACCCGGGACCCTCTGGTGCACAAGCCTACCCTCTATCCACTCAGTCACACTGGCTAGGACCCTACTCCTTTTAAAATTGTAGTTGTTTTGTAGATATAACAAGGTAGGGGAAATAAGCTAACGAGAGTATGTTCTTTAATGTTAAATGTGATATATATTGTCCTAACTGCTTTGGATCCAAATCTACATGTACTCCCTTTACATTGAACTCTCTCCCCCCAAGGAGACTTGTTAGCAGATATGGAGTGAATAGAGCATTACTGCTGAGCAGCAACTGCTTACACAAAGAGACTGGAAAAGTTCTCTGAGCAGAAGGTGTCTAGCCTCTCTGCAATCAGCCCTTGGCTGAACTTCTCCCATTGGCCTGGTTGCCTGTCTTTGTAGCACTTTACTGCTTTTTCCTGAAACAAAGAGAAAGTGTGTGTTGGTTGAGAACTGCTCCCAGGGCTGCTTTTAGAGTGTGCCTCTTCTCTCCACCCTAAAGCAGTTACCAGAGAAGTGATTGTTATGAGGCTCTGATTACCAAAAGGGTCTTCTTTCCCCCATTCTTCACTCTGGGTGTGAGAAGTCTTGTCTGGGCTTTTTTCTTTTTCTTTACCATCCTGTAATGGTAAGCAAAGCATCTAAAAGGGGAGAGGAAAAGGTATGAAGCCACACTAGCAAAAGCTCCGCTCAGCCTATCACTCGAGTGTATCCTAGAAACCACGGATCTGTATCATCCAAGCGTGAAGTGTTTTCATTTTTTCCCCCAGCCTCCTTTCCTAGGGTGCCCTCCACTTGATCCCTTCCTCTAGGACCTTCGTATTTTCAGTTATCCAAGACAGAACACTGTTGGGGACACAAACAGGAAATCCAAGAGGGGAAATCAAGGGGAAGCAGCCCTGCTGTATGTGAATTTCCAGCACAGTTCATATGGCTCTGCCCTGTGCCAGAGCTTCTCTACCCAGGGTCTCCAGAGTCGGGAGCTCAGCTTGGACTGCCCCTCAGTCTGGCTGCTTTTCGTTGTCATTGGAATAGTGTGACGCTCTCCCCCACCTTTAATATTTCTGCTGTGACTTCAGTTTCCAGTGGGTGTTTATTCCATCCAGCTGCTGTGTTGTGGCAGCTACAGCCGCTCTATCTCCTCCTCCTAGTGCCAGAGAGCTAATCTGGGAAGGGCTCTTCCCAAGTCACTGTGCCACATCTTCTCACCTTCCCCTCCTCCCTCCTTTTTGCTCCGTGGTGCCTTTTCAAAATGACCAGCCTACCCTCCCTGGCAGCAGAAGGCAGAGTCCGGCAAGTTTGGGTGGACTAGGTAAGGGCTGGAGGCGCCTCCCTCCTCAGGACACGCTCCCCTCCCTCCCAGCCTCCCTCCTCCCTCCTCCTTCCCAGGGTGGGGTGGCTTTGGTGCCAAAGGGATTATTGGGGAGGGCGGCAATCACCGCACCCTTCAACCGCGGCGTGGAGTTTCCGTGAGCCCGGACACGCGTGCAGATCCAGAAGCCCCAGCTAGGCCGCGGATGCCTCGGAAGCCTACGAGTTTCATCTAAGAAAAAGCGCGGCGATATCCCTTCAGTTCCATCTGCTTTGGCTCAACCTCTTAGCACCCCACCTCTTGCAATCCATTTCAGCTGTCTTTATTATTATTAATAATATTTTAAAATATTATTATATATACATACTTTTTTCTTTTTCTTTCTGAAGAGAGGAGGGGAACGTGAGGGGAGTGTAGTGGGATGGAAACGAAGCGCTTTGATTAGAGATCTCCAAGGAGAAGATTGCTCTCTCCAGATGCTGATTTCCAAAGCACTCCACAATCACCGGCGGAGCCCCAGAGCGGGCGGCGGCGGCGGCACCGGGCGCCGGGCGGCCCCAGCCAGGGGCTGAGCCCTGCCGAAGCGCGCCGGTCAGAGGGACGCCGGGTCCCGGCCGGGACCGGTCCTCCATCCGGTGCCCTGGAAGAAGGCGGGGAGTCCCACCGCCCGCCGAGAAGGCGGGCAGGGCAAAAAAGCCCCGCGAGTGGCGGGGGCAGCCCCCGAGAGGGCTCCGGCATCGCGTGGTGACCGGCGGCGCCCGCAGCCCCAAACCCACTCCCGGCGCCGACGCGGACAGAAACCTGCGGACGCGACCTCAGCTCAGGCTCCCCGGGCTCGCTCCGCCGCGCCCAGGGCGCATCTGCGCACCTGGCCCCGCGATCCGCGGAGAGGACATGGGTCCCAGCAGGGACTGAGCGCCCCCGTCGCCCTCCCCAGCCCGCGTGGCTTCCCGCCTCCGCCTCCCCAGGGCGAGCCGCGGTCCGCGCCCCCTTCCCCCCGTCCTCGACCTCCCCGGGACCCGTTCCGAGGCACCATGGCCGCGGCCATCGCCAGCGGCTTGATCCGCCAGAAGCGGCAGGCGCGCGAGCAGCACTGGGACCGGCCGTCTGCCAGCAGGAGGCGGAGCAGCCCCAGCAAGAACCGCGGGCTCTGCAACGGCAACCTGGTGGATATCTTCTCCAAAGTGCGCATCTTCGGTCTCAAGAAGCGCAGGTTGCGGCGCCAAGGTCTGTGTGGGTCACTGTTGGGTGGTGCACCTTCGGATCTCCCCATCTCCCCGCCTGCAGGGACCTCTCGGGGCTTCCCCTTTGCTCCTTCAGTCTCCCATTCCCCCCCCCCCCCCGAGTCTCCCCTAGGACAGCGCTGAGCGCCTCCGGACCGCGGGAGCTTGGGAACCTGCTCGCAGGCAACCTGTAGCCCCTGAAAACTCAGCCCCGCCAGGAGCCCGCAAGTTGGCGGCCGCCTCCCGGCGCTTGAGCCGCGGGCGAGCTGCGCTCCGGGACCTCTCTCCCGGCGGGTCCTGGCTTCGCGGGGACAGAGCCTGACCCCAGGCGGCTGGGCAGAGCTCGCAGCCCCGCGGGGGCGCCCGGCTGCTGCCAGCCTGGCGCGGTGTCGGGAATTTCTTTTGTGTCTGGCCTCACTTGGCCTCCCGGGTCGCCTGGAAGCCTGCTTGGCTCCGAGGCCTTGGGGCGTCGGGTGATCCCCACATGCCTTCAGCAGGGGCTGGTATGGGGGGGGGGGGGAGCTAAGGGCCAGTTCGTCCGGCGTTAAGGAAAGCTGCTGGGCCTGCAGCGCCGAGCGCTCCGAAGCCTCTGGGTCACATCTCCAGACGCAGAAAGGGGCGCGGAGGAAGGAAAAATGAGCCTCAATGGGGGGTTGGCGAAGTATACATCCCCAATATGTAGCAATTTGGATTCAAATGTGACTCGCTAGTTACATGAGGCAAACCAAGCAGTTACTACATACAGATGCCTAGAGTAGCTGCTTTACTATACCTTTTCTTTTTTTTTTAATATAGAAACAACTAGTGCCCAGCATGACCTTCTTTTGCTACCTTTAAAATGTCAGGGTCTGAAAAAGCAGTTCACTGAGGAGCCAGAGCCCAGCGGCGCCGGGTCATGTCTGCTTGTCCCCACGTCCAGCTGCTAAGGGCGGCTGGTTTGACAGCATGTGGGGTGTTCTGTGGGGGAAATGGGGATTGCTTGCTTTTCATAACTATGTGGGCTTGTCAGGAAACACCCAAGGATATATTTACGTTAATAGGAGTATATGTTTGCCCAGCACATTGTATCCTCAGTTCCCAGCTGTATTTGTTTTAAATGTCCTGTTGTTCCAAAGACAGGAGAGAGAACATATGCTCTACATGTGGATCTGTGTGAGTGCTCCACACACTTACAGATTCATGACCAAAAGTTTTAATGCTCATTTTTTAAAAAAAGGCTAAAGCTAAATATTTTTGAAGAACAATAGCTTATTGTCACGATTAGAAATAGGAGATTACTTCCTTTTAGAATCAAGCTTAGGAGGAAAACATCCGCAAAAAATCAGAGTGGCTGTTTTAAGGGAGATAAAATGATATGAATATAATAATCACATAAGTATAATATTTTTGATGAAGCATTTGGGGACAGTGATATTTTCAGAGCAGTGTAGAAGCTATTAAGAAAAACGGATTTTAATTTTCCACTTTAGCCTAGAGCTTTATCCAGCCAACCTTCGCCTTAGAAGACCGACTTGACTGTTTTAAGTGTTGTTGATCCATGGAGGGGCACATTATCATGGCTTAAAGTGTTTGCTTCTACCCTTATTTCACCAGATTATCTTTTAGAACACAGTTCTCACCAGGCAGAGCTGCAAATTTGCCACCTACTAGCAGTAAACAAACCTATTCCCTTCTAGACAAGATTATTTTACTATGAATGATGATGAAAACTTATTGTGTGTTTTCTTTAAATACACAGCCAGTGGATTATTTTTTTAAATATGTACAGTAAATGCCTTGTGTTGTATTGGGTGATGAAGGAGGATTTGCTTTACACTTTACAGTTTTAAGATGGGGTTAAGCTTTCCCCCCAGATATAGAAGGACATCTGAGCTCCCCCATAGTCTGTTTCATCACTTAACCCTGACCGCTCTCTTGGTATGCATGAGCTCGCAGTGGTCTGCATGCCTCAGTGACTGGAAGAAAAATATATTTCAGGCCACTTTCACTACTTTATTTTTGATGAGAGAATGGAAAAGAAGAGAGGCTAGAAGGAAATTTCATCAGAAACTCTTCTTTTCTCCTTCTTATATTTCTTATATACAAAGAAATGTATTCTTTAGTGAAGAAAAAATATAGATATATATCTTGAGTATAAGAGAGAAATTTATTATTATTAATTTAAGCAAAATAAATATTAAAACTTTAGAGTATGTAAATTATATATTAATATAATTATATGAATTTATTATATGTAACTATATATAATTATTTCAATGATTTATTAAATACTCTTCTAGGAAATATTTTTATTCATATTTACCTTTTCCTCCAATAATTATTTGTGTGTGAGGGGGGATAGCCCCCAGGAAATTTTAAGAATCTCTTTTGTAAATTTAAAGGTAAAACTTTTAGGTAAGACAATACTATATACCTTCATATTTGAAAATCATTAATTTGACAAATAGTTATTGAATCTTTAGAATAGGTCAGGTTCTGCTTCAGGTATTATATGTAGAGCATAAATAAGACAGATGAAGTTCCTTCCATCCTGGAGCTTACAAATATGGGGTAGAAAGATATTGCATATGAAAAGGAATAAATTACAAAACTCTAAGTCCTGTAAAGCATGAAGAGGGCTGAGGCAGAGATCCATGGGGAGAGGGACTTAATTAGATCAAGCAGGTAGGATGGGCCACACTGAGACCTACAGGTTGAGGGCTGACCTCCGAGAAGGAAGCAAAGCTTTGAAGAGTAGGGTGTGTGTGTGTGTGTGTGTGTGTGTGTGAAGACCCTGCCATGGGAAAAATCTCAGCTTGTTAGGAAAAGCAAAGGAGGTTGTGGAAACTAAGTACACTTTCATTTTATGTCATAGTCCATTTTGGTTGAAGTTTATATTTTGACTGAAGTTTACATTTTGACATGCAAATACAAATACATATGACATACTGACAAACAATAAAGAATAGCTTCATATTATGGGGGCTTCGGAAGGGTAATGTACATTTTTTAATTGTAGAGGTGTGTTTTTTTCTTTTGAATGCTTCGTTAAGTATTAATTAATTTAATGTAAAGAGTATAATATAATCACTTATGCCTTTTTGGGTGGAGTCCAATCCTCTACTCTGACCACCTCTGACCCCTATAGAAGAGTGATTTTTGTACCAGCTGAGTACAATTTGTAACATTTTGTCTCCTTCGAAAGGACAGGAATTTGCCAGGTGGCATTTGTGGCTGTGCGGGCACCATGACTCTATCCTACTCTTCCAGATTCATCTCCCTCTGTCCTTCCCCTGTCTCCACAGGCCCCAAGCACCCACCACTCAGAGTTCCCCAATTAACCCCATGGTTTCGAATGCCTGTGCTTTATTCTGGGCATAGAATCCTCTGTCTTCTACCTTCACCTGTTGAAATTATCCATATTTCTGAGAGCTTGGAGGAAATTCCACCTCCTCTGAGAAGTATTTTCTCATTGAAGATACGTAAAAATAATACACCTGTGGCATTTTATACCTCACTAGCGCTGTTTAATCCAGCACACATATTCAACAGAAGCAAAGTGTGTGTTGTCTGCACTTGATAGACTCTCAAATATTGATAGAGTGTCTGCCATGCTCTGGGTACTCATCATTGACCTTGAATTGAAGTAAAAAAAAAGGAAAGGTAAACAGGTCTAAAGCTAAAAACATCTTTGGACCATAGTGCTCTAACTAGGGCATTTTAGAAATATACTTTTAAAACTTTTATATCTTTTTACTTTCCCAAAATATATACATATAATTTATCCTATTTTTAAAGAATTAGGAAATGATTATATATTTGGGAGTTATTCTAAAAAATGCAAGAATATAACCAACCTCATTTTAAGGCTTAATTAATTCATAATAATAGATATGTAGCTGTCTGCTAATTTAGCTAAGGAAAAAAGAAAGCACAAGGCAACAAACAATTTGCAAATGTTTTATTATTTGAATCTTAACAAAAAATGAAAGCTCAAATGGAAACTGCATGCAATGGTGTATAATGAGCATGTTATCCTAAAAAGGTTACACTTTTATTGTGTTTTTAAACCAAACAAGAACCTAGATTCCTTGTAGGATAACAACCTTTCAAAATCTCCCGCATAGCTAATGCAGTTGCTTCTTGCAATCTACTTTTTTGGGCTACTGTCATAGGAACCATGGTATCATGTGTCATATATGTTTAATCAGTAACTGTGTAGGTTTCTCACTAACACATTTTACCTAAAATAAGTTACAGGATGTCATAAGAAGTAAGGAATGAAAAAATGAGCTACTTACATTAAATTTTTTTTCAAGTTATTCTGTACTATAAAAAACATAAGTGCATGAACACCAATAAAAACAAAACTGCTTTGCTCCTGTGTGCTATGGAAACATATCAGCTTTCCTAAGAAAACTAGTCTTCCTTCCTATAACGTACTGTATAAGGAAAGACTTGTTCACCATCTCAAAGAATAATTAATAGCAAAGAGTCTTCAAAAAACCACCTTTCTTTGTGCTACTGCCTCAGAGCCATTACCATGTGAAAATACAAAGGCCACCTGCTTATTTTGGCTATTAAAGTAAAAATAAAACAAGAGAATATTTTTTCCCAAAGAATCATCTTTCTTCTCTTTTGGAAGTGTATTTTTTTTAGTTTTCTAAGGCCAATTTGTGGGAATCTTCTTATGTATCTTTTGATAATACCTGTTGCTTACTTTTTGATAACCGGACTTCTATTATTTGTTAGTAGTATTAAGGTAGAAACAAAATTATAGTCTTCTAAATTGAAATGTCCAATTTTTTAACAAAGGTGTTTTGTTAAATGCAGGGCTTCTAAGTGAGAGACCTTATGAGAATACTGGTAAATATAATGTTAAATATTTTTAAAGATGTTGTCCTTATTTGCTTATGTATTTTTTCTGAGGCTTAATTTTTATGATTTCAACATTCCACATTTTCTATAGGCTTCTGAAAATGGTTAATTCCACAGTGGTGGTGTGACAGAAGTGGTGTGGCAAGTAAAGTGTGTCTTTAAGAGAGCATAGTAGGTTAGGTACAGTGTAAGTAAGGTTAAATAAATGATTTGTTTTGGTTTGTGTTAGATTCATAGATTGAATTGAGTATTGTTAGCTGGTGAAGATATCCTTTGGCATTTCTTAATATAAGAGTTTAGAAGCACTAACTCCTTCCAACCACTCTCCCTGTTACCAATATCAGTTACAGGTTTCACTTTACATTTCAAATTAGTAGAATTATTAATATAGTACTATGTTTGGCCCCAAAATTCTATTTTTTTGTTAATAACTTTATTCTATATAATGTTACCATAAGAAAAATTTTTTAAATACATGTGAATCTCCCTCTCTTCGATGTGAAATGATGTATTCTAAATTTTATTTACTTAATTTAAAAATATTGGCAGAAACTTACAGGGAAATGTAGATGAAGTATTTTCCAGTCTGATTTGTCCATTTAGTTCTGAAAACCTAGATTTTTTTTCCAGGTATACTTCATATTAATTTCTTTCCAAATGGTGAGAAACTTTAGCCCCAAATGACTATGTTTTGATAATACCAATTGTATATGATGTTTCATGTATTGTCATTTTAGCACTTAAGAGCTAAAAACAAAAATGAAAATTAAACAAAACAAAAAAACACCAAAAAATATATAATGGTAAATTCAAACACATAAGAGATCATTTAAGGGGGGTGGGTTGATGCAATTTAAAGTCAGTCACACTTGTCATGACTAGAAAACAGCTAATTTAGTAATTTTATTTATAATTATTCCAATGTTCATGTTAAGACACTCAGGTTACATAAATATATCACAATCTACTCTTTCCTGGGGGTGAGTGGATAGCAGTAGGGACTGTTAGTAGGAATCTAGACACTTTTTTAAAAAAACTGTCTTACTGTAGTTACTACTTTGTCATTCAGGGAAAAGACTTTTCATAAAGTTATATTGTCTGAAAAGTTTTGTGAGTGTGAGTGTGAGTGTGTGTGTGTGTAATATGTGTTTCACCCTATGTTTTATAGTTCTTTGATATCAGGTTTATTAGACTCAAATAGCATGATGATGGCAGACAGCCCTTCACCGAAAGTCAGTGTTTCCTGGCATACAACTAACATCCACAAGCATTTGTTGAGTGAAGAAGAAATCCTCTGTTGCTCAGGATTTGCATGCAGAAGCTATGGAAGTGATATAGAGTGACAGTTGAGATCAGTGCGCACTTTGCAATGGCTAGAATTGACTGAGTACATATCAATGTGTTTAACAACTAACCTATATCACACCTACTGTGTGTCAGCCTCTCACCACTGAGTATTCTTTTATCCTTACCACAAACCCATGTAGTAGGCACACTGCACTACCCACCCAAGGAAAGTAAATTAACCATTGATGTATGATACACTAATATTCTCCATCCATCCCTTTTATAAATGAGGAATCTGGAACAAACAAAATAAAGATTAAATGAATTGTCCAAGTCCATAGAACTTGAAAGAGGGGCTGGGATTGAAACCTGGGTTGCCAGGCTGACTCCAGGGTCCCCGCTCTTAACAAAAGCCACTTCTTAATTGCCACATTTTAAAAATTAGCTGAGATTCATTACCATTTCACAGCAAAGGAAACCAAGGCTCAAAACATTTATGTTTTTCCAGAAGACTTAAACCTAGCAAGTGACACAACCAGAATTAAAAAAAATCTGTCCTTAAATCCTCTATTCTCCCCACTACTTTACACTTTCAGTTCTTCATGACATTGTGAACTCGTCATTAGTGGAAGGTGTTACTTCAAGGCAAGTTGATGTTCAACATATTTCTGTTGATTAGACACATCGAACCTCTTCAAACCTTTCTCTTCAAACCTCTGATACCTCCTCTCCCATACCCGTTCTCAAGTATGTCCTTACTTCTGTTTCTCTGAGAAAATAAAAATACTAAAAAATGAATTTTACCGTCCTCCACAACTGCTCTTACAAGCTTACCTGCAGATCTGTCTTTTTCTTCTTTTTCCTCTTGAGCTTGGGGAATGAGCTCTTAGTTCTCTGTTTAAGGTCAAGAGCTCCTCAGATTGAGAAACAGGTCCTTTTTTCTACTCAGGGACATCAATCCAATAATTTTCTTTTCTCTTCTGCATTATATAACTTCTATATCCTACTGTGTTATTCTAATGAACATACAAATATGCTGTAATATATCCCATCTTGAAAGAAATCTCCTCTTGATGATCCACTCCTTTCTAGCTATTAAACCACTTGTTTATTGGCAAAACTTCTTGAAAAGGAAATATCCAATTTCCCTCCTCATGTTCTACCTTGAACCCTTTCAAATAAGGTTTTTGTCCCCAACAATAAGTCACTCTTGTCAAGGTCACCAATGATCTAGAAGCGGTCAAATCCAAGGGTTTATTATCAGCCCTTATCCTACTTGTACAGCATTTAGAATTCAACTTTTCACAATTAATTTGTAATTTTTACTGCAATGTGCATACAGTTTCCTTCAAAAAATTTTAAACATGTTGTTTACCCCACTAAAACCATTCAGGTGATCATCTTTTCATATTTATGATCTATCTGGATTTCTAAGTGAATATGTTAATGCTAACTATTGCCATCATGTGACACCATGCCCTGCCAAACATTATTAGTACTCAGCTGGTACTCAGGTGCCATTAAAAGGCAATGCCTGGTGTTTCTTTACTTGGGAAGAATATTCTTTTTATTGTTCACGTTTGTATTGGGGCTTAGTGACTTTTCTCCACAAAATAAAAGAATTTGAATGGTCTTTATTAGGTTAGTCTTTTAATTGTTTGTCTTTATAGTCAAATGTAATAGGTTTGTGATAAGTAATCACTATTTTTCAAACACTTTAATTATAAGCCTAGCCAATAATAATTGACAAATTAAAATATTTGGTTTATTTGCTTAATGAAAAACATCACTCACATTCAAGCATTATATAGAAATAGTCATAGATGTAAGAAGGGCCACTTAATGTGGCTTATTTTCTGTATGTGGAAAGTTTTCACTGATATATTTGGTTTTAAGTAATTCTAACATATCCTCTTATGCAGGTGCCTATTACATATAGGTACCTAATAATGAACTCTGGTGACAAAGTTAACTTTTTCACATTTTCATTTTTTTAAATCTCTTGCCAGAATAACAGAGCTTCTGAAGAATGTGAAATGGTGAAGTGCTAGCTTTTGGGGCTCAGGAATGAATTTATAGATAGAGCTCTGTTATCTTTTCTGGTTAGGTTCTCCAGGGTGATATGCAACCACAAGGTTCAGTGGCTAATCCATGAATATGGCCTTTTTACTCAGGAAACTCTTGAATTTTTGATGGCCAATTATTTGTTTTCTTCAGAATCCAATAATTTTCTCGTCTATGAAAGGTCTTCAAAATAGTCCAAATCTTGCTGCTTAATGTCTTTTTATTCCACCACATGCCTTATTTTATCTCTTTAAATTACTGTAAATAATTCCTCCCTAGCCTTAGCTACATTGTGCCCTTTAAATATTTGTTCATGGCTTCTTAGCCTCCTTACCATTTGGCCAATTTACAATTGTTTAACTGTATTAATCTTTCTGCATAAGTAAATGCCACCAGCACCTTAATCATTTCTGTGGCATAGATGGTTCAATAATTACCTCACCCCTATTCCATCAAATGAGATGACTGCTGATTTCAGGAAGAGAATTTTATGCTGAGGCAACCTTGGTGTAGAAGACAACACATCTGCTGTATCCCTCCTCTGGGAGTGGGCCTAGACTTGAATGGAGGGAGGAGGGAATTTAACAGGTCTATACAATGCAGAAGCATTTGTCTTGGCTTCATACCCGACAGATAGAAGGAAAGTCTAGGGAAAGTAAGCAAGCATCTTCACTGCATATTCTAGGACTGGAAGCATTGTTTGCCACATCTCTTACTTATCCCAATCACAGGAAAAGGGTGGTATTCTTTTCATTTTCATAGAGGAAAGGAAATGATTTTCACTTGCAGAAGTAGTGTTTGATGGCAGGTCTAACTGACATAGGGCGTACATCTTTTTTTTTTTTTTTTTTTTTAATATATCTTTATTGATTTGAGAGAGAGGAAAGGAGAGGGAGAGAGATAGAAACATCAAAGATGAGAGAGTCACTGATTGAGCCCACAACCCAGGCATGTGCCCTGATCGGGAATCGAACCCCGATCGCCTGGATCCTAGGTCGACGCTCAGCCGCTGAGTCACGCCCGGCCAGGCCAGGGTGTACATCTTTAAAATTAACTCAGTGTACCCTAAATAATAATAAAATTCAGCACCGTATCCCAGTGCCTTTCTGGGATCATCCCTGGGGTGGGCTGTAATGTCAACCACAAGGCTTAGTGCTGCTCATTCTTACAGCCTCTATAGGAGAGAAAAGGGCCTTCAGCGGCCACTGTGACCAGCAATGTTGCACATATGAACCACCTCACACAGAAGTGATGTCACCAGCTATGCATCCACTTCTCCACTTCTGTCCAATGCTGTATGGAATGGCAGAGCCCAGTCATGGTCATTCCATAATCTTTTAGGCTTTCTTCTTGGAGGAAGTCATGATGGAGCGTGTGGCAATGTTGAAGTTTTCCAGTAAGACTTGGAGTATTTTCTATTGGTGGAATTTTCATTTTCTTCACCCCAAGGCCTTTGCATTTTGGAAAATTATAAAAGTAATAAAAATTGCTGAAGTTTGGAGAATATGGCAATAATAAGCAAACATTTCCTATTTTCATCCGACTGTTGCTGACCCACTGCAATTTTTATCACTAGAAATGTCCCTGGTATCCAAATGCTCCCATGACTGTTATCTTTTTACTTTTTTGATAGCTTATTGTTGTATAGTCAAGTAAAACCTAGACTCATAGTACAATATTAAGCACTTTTTGCAATTTCTACACCAACAAATCAGCCCAAAGGTAAAATTTTCATATCTTGTGTGGGTTTTTCCTTTGTCCCATGATAATAGTAGAGAAAGATAATTTCAGCACAGTCTCCCTAGGTACATTCATTTATAACATAAATATTCTTATTGGCTCACTTTTTAAAAAAGGAAATAACAGCACTTTGCAACATCTTTTTTTGTTGTTGCAATCACAGCTTTTTCACATTAACCAAAATGTCCTTACAGTTGGCCGGCTTCATACAGCTGTTCCATTTTTTATCTCTTCCCTTACAAATGTCCATTGTCTTCTGAGAGTGTCCTATTGACTTTTTTCTTAAAATTTGAATGAAAGGAAATGCCCAGATCTCACCTGCACTGCCTCTCTCACACACTTCCATCATTATTATATACCCCAACACTCCACAAACAACACCCACCCTCCATGGTGTGCAGGGGTAATGGGTGAGAGTGTGCATTCACACATGAGAAACCCTAGGCCTTACTGTGCCTCTTACTGGCTGACCTCTATGCCAGCAAGTGGAGACCTCTATGCAATGAGCAGGTTGCATAAGATTATTTGGAAGACACTTTATAGTTTTAAATTCTTGCTCACTTGTTTAGAAGCCCACATGGCTAGGCCTTGGACAAATCAAGACAAAGCTACATTCCTTTGCCTCAGAGATTACATTTAAATTAAAAGACCATTCATCTGCAGAGCAGAATTGCCCTCTCAATGGTCTGTTCTCAGTGTCTGTCTCCCTGCTCCAGAATTCCATCTCCCAGTGCTTCCTAAATGCCTGTGCTTTTAGATTTACTCTGGTTCCATGCTTCCTGTTGGTTGGTCACTAAATATAGCCTGAAAATAGTTGGCTAATTATCCTGGTATATTTCATTTATTCTATTTATTCTACTACTTATGAATTATAATCAAATAATTACAACCCTGTCTGTTCAATTTTGAGATAACAGCAACTAAAGGTTTCTCTCTCTCTCTCTCTTTTCCTGAGTGTGTGAGAAAGTATGGTGAGTGGGTGTATAAATAAAAAGCTTAATGTGAAGCATGCTATATGTTGCAGATGCAATATGAGGCATAAAAAAGTACCAAGTATGTTCAATTTCAAATTTATATATATTTTTAAAATTGGTGTTCTCAGCCTCCCAACTTCCCACCCCTGTAATTATCCCACTCCATCTTTATGCAGATAAAAGCTACATTTCCCCTATATTCACAGATGCGAATATTGAGACAGAAAATAAAAAAGAAGCTTACTCAGGACTCTACTAAAAGTCCGTTTAATCCCTTCCAGTACTTCAACTCAATTCCTTTAGACACTTTTTTTTTTTTACTTTAACAAACTTCATATTTTTCTAAGGTTGACATCTGCACAGAATTTTCTTTAAAAAATTACAGCTCTGATGCATATGACCCAGTCACATTAGGTACTAAACTAAAACCCATGTGAAAGGGATAAAGCTTTAATGAGGGAGTATGAAAACAATGACAAGCCTAGAAAAAAAGGTGTAACTAAAATGAATAGTACACAGACACACACACACAACCATCTGCAACGTAGATGAATGTCAAGGCGTCCACAGGAATTTCAATATTCAATTTTAAGTTCTGTTAAGCAGTACTGAACACCTTCCTCAAGAACGGCATACCATACTCCTAAATATCAACTAGGGTGAATTTAAAGAGAGCTATACAGAAAAGGAAATTAAACAGAAAACTGAGAAAAGTAATCTACTGGCAGCATTTGAAGGACTAGGAAAATAAGACCATTGGGTATTAACCAGTTCAATAGAGGCAGCAAGCTTCTTTTTTCTTTTTTGAAACAGAGGGAGGAACACTAAACAAGTGAGGTTCTCAATTTTAAAAAATTGAATTAATCAAACACAGGAATAAAGCTATTGGTTTCGTATCAAAAGTGCTGGTTTTGAAAGTAGGCTTGACTAATGTGCTTCTGATTAGCGCTCAGCCAGTGAAAATTTAGATTCTCAAAAACCATGACTGGGTTTGGAAAAGGAGAAGCAACCTTTGCTAAACCTCTCAGTAACTAGTAATTTTCCTAGTGAAGAAAGTAATTATAAGTCAAGAGGATTCCTTTATGCTTCGGGGAGATGGTTATTCTGTGGCTATTAGCGCTTGCATCCAAGGTGATTCCATTTGAAGAGTGCATTAGACACAAGTGGTTTGATTAAACATTCTGGCTTAATGGTGGTTGTATTGGCTGCAAACACCTTGTTTCATGAGGAAAAATGTGGGTGGTCCATATACTGCACATCCTAATATGCGGTTTCAAGTTGCAGTTAAGAAACTATATCACACAAAGAAGAATTTCTGATGCTTGCCTATTGGGTTTACTCTTTTTTTTTTTTTAAATTTTATTTTTGTTTAAAATATTACAGATGTCCCTTTTTCTCCCCAATGACCCATTCCACCCCGTCCCTTACCCCTCCCAAGTCCCCCTCCCCACCATTGTCCGTGTCCTTGGGTTGTGCATATATGCATATAAATTCTTTGGTTACTCTCTCCCCCTCCCCCCACCCGCCCTCCTCCATCCCTCTGACATTCGTCAGTCTCATTTATGCTTCCATGTCATTGAATCTATTCTGTTCATTAGTTTATTAAGTTCTTTACTCTTAAGAAATATATGAGCCACTTTCACTCAAATATCTCTAAACTTCCCCCCCTCCCCCCAAAAAAAATCAACTGAAATTGAAACACCATCAGGAAGCTAAAAAGAAGACAGACCAAAAGAATAAAAGAGAGAGAAAAAGAGAGAGAGACAGAGACAGGGAGAGACAGAGACAGAAAGAGACATAAAAGGTACAAGCTATAGTCAACAAGCAGAATTGTAAAGGTTGGGACCGTGTACACTCTTGTATGTATTGCCCTGGCCAAGTGGCTGTATGTATCTTGTCCTCTTTAAGCATCTGTTGACCTTGAATAATAGAAGGGAGTTGCTACACTGATAATTCTGAGATATTCTCATTGTTGCCAGTAAATATAAGACAACAAATATCTTAGCTGATCAAATTTGACTATTATGTGCATTGAACCTCATAAAAACTCTTTCAAGTAGACAACATTATGGTTCTTTCTCATGTGAAAGGATGGAAACATGGATATTAGTATTTTTTTCTGGGTCATTTAGTCTGTACCAGAGCAGTAGCAGCATTAACTGTATTTTTGGATTTCTAGTGTGAGGGCTGATCTCTTATGATACAACTACCTTATTCCATGAAGTTTTCTTGATAGTGATTAAGAAAAAAAGTGCAGAGAGCTTTCCTCCCAACCAAGGAACAAGTTGCAAGTTGAGAGAAATCCTCCCAATCAGGGCTGGAAGTGCGCCCTCTGGAAGAGGGAGGGAGATGATGGGGAATATGGCTCTAGTGCACCTTCTCCCACCTCTCCTTTCTCTTCCTTGCCTCTATCTAATTATGAACAATTGTGCTCTGTTTTTTTTTCCCCAGGAAGACTTTCTTCATTTTTATTACTTCATAAAATTTGTAAGACTATAAAATCCAGGAGACAACCGAACAGAATAAATGTTCTCCAACTTTTAGGAAAAAATATAATTCTTCTTTTGTCCATCCCTACCTTTCATTGTTTGAGAAGGGTTTGTTTTTCTGTGGATTAGAAAATCCTCTGAGTATTTCTCAGGCAAGACTACAGTTGAAGCTGTAAAAAATTCCTAGAGTGAAACACTTTAGAAGGTTTATTAAATGACCTGTCAGTTGAAGTTGATTATGTATGTCGTCTGAGACTATTTCATAAATTATATAGCAATTTTTTAAAATCCAAAATGCTATCTCAATTTTAAGATAAATATTTTATTGAACTATAACATGCACAGTGAAATGTGCACAAGTCACATACAACTTGAATTTTCACAAGATAAAAACATTTGTATGAAGGCCACCTGAATCAAGAATAGAACAGTGCCCCAGAAAGCCCACTGTTAATGCTTTTCCAATCAATGAACCCTAAAGGTAGGCACTATCTTGACTTCTAACACAATATATCAGTTTTGCCTGCTTCAAAACTTTATATAAATGATATCATACAGCATGTGTTTTTTGTGCCTGGCTTCTTTTACTTAACAATATGTTTGAAGATGCATTCATGTTAACTCTGGGAGTAGTTCATAACATCTGTAATGACATCTTCCATTTTTCTAATGCTGATTTTGCCTTTTCTCTTTTTTTCTTGAACAGTTTTGTTAACATATATTAAGTATTATTAATCTTTTTCAAAGAACCACATTTGTTCTTAAGTTTGTTTCCTTCTGTTTTCTTTAGACTAAATTTGCAAGTATTTAAACTGCTTGGGGATATAAATTTTAAGCTTATTAACTTCAAGCTTTTAAAGGATTTAAGCATACATTTAAGAATATAAATTTATCTGTAGGCATGGTACCTGTAAGCATTTACATTTAGCTGCACTGAATAACTTGTGCTGTGCTATATATTAATTTTCACTTAGTAAAATATTTTCTAAACCCCACTGGTTTATTTTTTTACCCATGATTATTCAAAGGTACTTGTTTAATTTTCAAATATTTAGAGATTGTCTAGTTATCTTATTATAAAAATAAATCAGAAAATTCATAGGTTAAATCCACCGTAATCAGAGAACAAAGAAATATGTGAATTGACAATTTTTTTTCGGTTGCCAGGTGCAACATTTTATGCATATTAATTACATCAAGTTCTATAATTGTGTAATTCAAATTTTCTCTTTTAGAAATTGATTTGCATGTCTCTACTTTTGTCAGTTACTGAGATAGCTGTGTTAAAAATCTCCCATTAATTGTGGATTTTTCCATATCTCTCGATCTGTCAGTTTTTGCCATAGGTTAATATGAAATTTTTGTATCTTACTGGTACATATGCCCTTTTAACATAATGCCTTGCTTTTTGCTTTAATGTTTATTTGTTTGCTCTTAGTATCACTACACTAGTTTTGTTTGTTTTACTATTTGTCTGGTGATTATTTTTTATAATTTTAATTTTCTATATCCTTATATTTAAGGTGGACGTCTTGTAAGCATGGGTTTATTTGATTTTGCTTTACTTTTTATTTTAAACATCATAGGACATTCTCTGACTTTTATTTGAAATATACAGTCTATTTACATTTAATGAAATTATTAATATAGTTGAGTTGAATTATATCTCTTAACATTTGTTTTCTATTTGTCCAAACTATTCTATGTTCCTTTTGTTTTCTTATATTCTTTTAATGTGTCAAGAATATTTTTTATTACTCCACTTTACAGTATTATCAGCTTGAGGCTTATAAATCTAATACAATATATTTTAATGATTACCCTGGATATTACCACACTTAATGTTGACTTAATAGAATCTAATATAAATTTGAATACTTACCACTTCTAATACTATATGAGAATTTTAGTATACTTTTTCAGTCTGTCTAGTATTTTGTTCCTTATTGTCATGCTTTTATTTCTATGTATATTTAACACTCATATATATTATTGTTATTGCTCAATACACTCAATATTTATTTATTTTCCTTTTAATTGCTCTTTACTTCTCTTTATGTTTTGTGTTTTTATATGCAATTTTTCCCTCTGCCTAAACATCTTATCTTTATTACTATTATTTTAGGGCAGTCTACTTGTTATGAATTGTTAGTTTTGTTTGCATAAAAATTTATTTTCTGTTTATCTTCAAATGGTATTTTTACTGGGTGTAGAATTCTAGATTGGAAGTTATTTTCTTTCATCATTTTAATGATGTCATTTCATTGTCTTCTGGCTTCCATTATTTCCTACTGAAAATTCTGCAATCATCATTTCTCATTTGAAAGGAATATGCACTCATTTTTGTCTGGATGCTTTTAAGATTTTTCTCTTGTCTTTTAGTTCAGCAATTTTACCATGATGTGCTTAGCTGTCATTTTATTCGCATTTATCTTGCGTGAGGACTGCAGCATGTTCTGAATTTGGGATACAGGCTTTATGTCACTTTCAGATTTTTATATTATATTCAAGTATTACTTCACCCTTCTCTCACTTCTGTCTTTCTAGGACTTCCATGACATTTATGTTAGTTATTTCCATTATGTCCCACATGTACTTACTTTCTTTTCTAGATTTTTTACATTATTATGCCCTGTGCTTTAGTCTGGATATTTTCAGTTGAGTTACTTTTCAACTATTTAATCCTTTCTTTTTTTTTGCTAGTAAATATCATCTATTGATATTTTTCTTTCAATTTTTTTTTTTTTTCAATTTTAGAAGTTCCATTTGATTATTTCAGTTCTCTGGTTAGAGTTCCATCATTTTTTCTATTTCCTTAAACATATTAATCACACCTATTGTAAAGCCTGTTTCTGTTAACTATATTTGAACCACCTAAGAGTCTGTTTTAATTTCTCTTCAACCTTTTTGTATTTTTATTGGTAATTTTGGCAATTTTTATTTAATGTTGAACATTTTGGATAGAAAACTGTGGAGATTATCTATGATTTTTATCTTCCTTACAGAAGATTGGAGGGGTGGGCAAGTAGAGTAAGAGCAGAAAACCCCAAATTATTCTAATATGAAATATATTTGAAGGTTATTTTCAAGTGTGTGTGTGTGTGTGTGTGTGTGTGTGTGTGTGTTAGCTTGTCTATTTCTAATTTGTTTTTCTCTAACATATACCTTTAATGGGATTTCAAATGAAGACCTGGATATTTACCAAGGCTTCTACTACTCATTGGCATGCATGTGCTCTAGTTTTTGGCTCCTTAGCATTTGATTTTCCTTCTTCCACTAATGTAACAGCAAATTATTGAGGGATAGAATGATGTATAGCTCTGTGCTCACCTCTCCTTATGTTTTCCTTTTCTTTGAAATATTGGCCTCTCAAGTCCTGGTTGGCAGGGAAACTCTCTAGGGCCTTCAAGGAAGTTTATTTCTTTTTTTAAAAAAATTTAGCTTTCATATTTGCTGAGAGAGTTGATCTTATACTGGTTAGTTGTTCATAACTGGCAGTAAAGTTGCTTTCCTAATTTTAAATTCTAGCTTCCAGAGATATTGGCAATTAGAAATTATCATCTCCCTTTTTGGTTTCTATTTCCTGAATATAGAAAGAAAACCAGTATTGTGAAAAAAATAGAGAGGGTTTTTGTGATTAATAAGTATAATAAACTCTTTAGTACCAAATTTTCTTGTAAGTCATTTGGATTTGTTGGAAGAAAATTCTTGACCAGTTTTTAATTTTATTTGATTTTTTGAAATATTACCTACTGATTGAATTCATTTTCAGTTCTAATTTCTAATAAAATCTGAGGTAAATATGGACAGTTTTGTCAATAATTGTTTCTGGAATACATCTTTTGTATATTATATCTGCCATGCTACTGTACTGCTAACATTGTCAGCTGGAGTTATTTTAAGCCCTTAGTGTTTTATTGTAAAAGTTGGGTAATTCTTTCATTCTCCAAACTTACTCTCTGAGAGTTGGTGGCAGCAACAAAGTTGTAGGTTATCAAACCACCTTTCAGAATGTAAAACAAACAAACAAACAAAAACTTGTGGGTTTATCTTATAAACCCACTTGTGGGTTTATCTTGTAAACAATATAAAGATTTGTGGGTGTTCTAATTTGTGGGTGTCTATAAGAAAGATGAAATGGCAGGTCCCATGCTCCAGGCTGCTATAAGTACTCCAGGGAACAGTTTTATTCTTACTCACAAACACTCTGGAGAAACTGGAGTATACCTGACAAGAAATCCGAGTATTCCTATTTGAATTCTATGGCACATTTTGGTGCTGGTTCAGGCCCTGCCCCAAACTGCCTTGGTCTTGCAGAGCTCTTTCAGATTAGAGTCCATGCATTCTTGCCTCTACATTTTAATTTGCTTAAGCTACTTCTCTTGTGCATCTGTGATTGCATCTTTGTGCCCCTTCAATGAGAGTAATTATTTTTCATTTTTCATTCACAAATGTGAATGAGTCTTTGTCTAAAGTGAAAGATTATGTTATATTTACATCCAGGATGAGAACAAGGCATTTGTACTGGGCAAAATCAACTTTGAATGAATGGAGAAGAAACTAAGGGGGAAATGGAGAAGAAATGCGTAAGACACTGCAGCTGATAGAATTATGCACTGAAACTGATGGCCTGACTTTGTAAAAGACTGAAGGCATTTGAAAGTAAATTAAATTATTAAACTTCAAAATGTTGAAAATCCAATGGATTAAAAAAATATGACAATATACATTAGAAAAAGTAAAATTGTCCTTCCAAAGCAATCATTACAAAATGAATAGTGTAAGAGCTTTGAAGCCTATACCCACATACAAATTATGACACAAGGAAGTACATTTAGACCTTGATTTAAGGAAATGCAGAGGTAGATATTAATATTACCTGAGTCTGAAAAGTTGAATTATCAAAGATATATTAAGGAAATAATTTATTTTCATAGACCCAGATGTAATGATTTGAAAAAAATAAGATCTATAATGGATAAATATTCCCTATGTGTCTGTTAAATGGAATTTATTATTATTATTATTATCTGTTTTACTTTGTTGTCTTAGGTTACAATAAAGTTAATATATCTCCTTTTTCTATACTAGGCTCTCAATGATACAATGCAAATTGTGCTGGAAATGCAAAATTAAAAGGTTACTAGAACTGGAGTAAAGAAACACAATATACTTGAGAGCCTTGATTAGTGACACCATTGCTATTGAGTAGAATTCTCCCTCATCCGACATTCTTCAAACAGCAGGCAGCCAGTGCAGAGAGCAGGCCCCCCTTAGAATTCATCTTACCATTTCTGCCTCCATAGCTCTCACATCTGTGCACTCGTCACCACCCCACTGCTCCTGCCTCTGAGAAAGGCCCTGCCATCTATAGCATGGGTCACAGGGATAGGATTTTAACTACATGCGTCACATTCAGCAGTCCAGTGACCAGACAATATTTTAAGCATCTCCATGGGATCTCGTCACTTGTCTGCTTTAATTTATTGACTTACCATAGGCTCAGGATCAAATTCATTTGGACATTGTTAACCCAGACCTCTTAAGATTTGGACAGTGCGTTACCCTCCATTTCAGCCTCACTCCTCAATTTTGCTCCTCACTTCTTTCAAATAAGGTATGAGATTCATATAGCATCCTGTGAGATTGGTTGGCCAAGTATTTTTATGTCCACTTTATAGAGAGATTTGGGAGCCTATGACCGACCTCAAACCTCACAGCCAATAACTGGATGACACCCCAGTGTTCTTTCCAACCATGTGGGAAGGCCAGTCCAATGTCAAACTGTAGATTTCGTTCCTGAGGAGTTCAGGGATTCGAGAACAAACTGCCTCCCTGTTTTCTGAAGATTCACTTTCCCTTAAACCAGATAATGCTGGGACTGGGGTTTTTTGGGGGCACTGTACTGAGTCATAACAAGTTTAATCTCTTTTACTTCCCATGTTCAATGGCCCACATAATTGCAAAGCATAGGCACTTCCTCTCTGCTATTAAGAGAATTATCCAGTTAAGAATGTCTCGATCTTAATTAGCTTTTACTAAGCCTTTTCTGATGCCCAAATAATATATGCGGCTAACTGGTAAACAATTAAGGTGACGATTATTTTCCTCTGTTTCTAAAGCACGTTTTAAAGACTTTACAAAGAGGACTTGTATGGAAATCTTCATATCAAAAGTCTCTATGTAATGCATGGCACTTTTCTTCCAGGGAAAATGATAAGTTTTAATAAGGAACACATTTTTTTTTTTTAAAGAAATATAAAAAAGTAACCTGTTTCTTTTGCATCGTAATATTAACTATGAGCTGTCGATTTCCTTATTACTTTCCTCTTCCTGCTATGCAAATTCTAGATGTCTTAAACTTTAGCCATTGATATACTATTAACAATTATGCTGTAAGTCATATGATATAAGTGGATAACTTTCCTTTTCTTTGTCTCTGTCCCTGTCTCTTTACCTCTGACATACACCCTCTCAGGCTCTGCACTTATGCATATAGCTCTCATCTGCATCCTTCCCTCTTATTTCTAATATGACCAACCAGAAGCATTAATTAGATTTCTCTGGGACCAGTAGGATAAATGAAAACTCTATAATTATTTACTCCTACACCCAGCAGCTTCAGGAACAGGGATTGAAGCTTAGATAGGATTTACAACTTACTGTGTGAACATTATCAAGTTCTTTATTTGGTTAAGTCTCAAATACATATTTAAATAAATAAAATTAGAGTACCATTAATTTATTTGTATGGTTTTCTAAGGATTATGTCAAGTCATGCTTACAAAATTCTTAGTATTGTGCTTGATACATACTGAATAATAACTAAATGATGGCTGTCATTATTATTACTATTAGTGTCACTACAACTATTACCTTTTGGAAGATACGGAACAACACAGATATGGAGGACTTCTCTCTGAGTGGATCGTAGAGGAATGAGGAGAGAGAAGGGTGCATGCTGCTCTTCCTAGACTTGAGGGTGCATTTTGGAAGTGGGCTGCTATGAACTGTGCCTCTGGGATGCTCCTCTTTAAATGCTGGGAGACAAAGGGACCCATCTCCATGAAGAGCAACTAGAATAGGGGAGAGGGATGGGTGAGAGCTTTGTGAGGGCCCAGGTGTCTGGAGTGTGGTGCCTGAGGGGCTCTTGTAGAGGAAGAGGCACAGACAGAGGCTAGAGAGTCTCCCACACAAACTACCCATCTCACTGTATTATTGTTTTCAATTTCACCAAAGACTTGGAGATTAGGGATTCTAATTTAAATTCCTGTAAAAGGGGCAGTGAAAAATAAATGGTACAAGGGGGTTGGATTTTACCTTTGCTTAGCTTCTCCTAAGTGCCAGGTATAGTCCTCAAACCAGTACATACCTGATCTCATTAGTGGTCCTGCCTTGACGGGTAGGCATTACTCCACTTGCCTTCTTACAGATGCAAACAGGCTCTGAAAATTTAGGCTCTTATCCAACAAACCAATCTGGAGAGAGCACCTGAGTCTGTCCACCTTTGCCTCAAACCCAGGCACTTTACCTCTACCCCAACTCCCATTGTATCAAGAGCGAGGCCTGCAGGTGTCTGAGCAGAGGGCTGGAGGAAGTGCTTGGATCTCTCTTGTACTGCGCAAGGCCTGGCCAGGGAAGCACTCAGCGACAGGGTTCCCCATTGCTCTGATCTGCTTTCATGAATGTACGGACGCGTGAACTCTGATCTCTGACTGGGAAACACTTTGTTCCGGCATGTCATCTGTGTGGAAGTAGAGCAGTGTTGTTACAAGCCATATTGTTATAACCTATTTTAAGCTGTCCTCTCTGAGATTTGAGGGTTCTTTTTTTTAGTTCCAATTTAATTTAAAGCTTTGCCTTTCTAGGATGACCTTATGAACTACACATCTCATTTGAATGGAGGAACTCATATGAACAGCAGTCACTAAATGGCTCTCCCTGACACACTGCAGAGCAAAGCAGATTCTAAGGTTTCATAAAGGAGTCCTGAGAAGTTGGCATTAGTTCATTCACGAAATCGGTGTTTTCTCGGGTGAGCCAGGGAACGCTTTTTGCAAATGGAATTTACTGGTGTTCCACAGATGTGAGCTGTTGAGGATAGAAACCAAACCTTGTACAAGAAAGCCCCAAACCACTCCCAAAAAAGGCACTGAAACCTGCACATAAGTACTTCTTACCTTGTGTTCAGGCCTTGGCATAAATCAAGATTTAGGCCAGAACTCAACTGTAACATTTTCACTATGGAAAAGTTATGTTTTTGTTCAGTTTTGCTTGTACTGTCTAACTAAATTGAGCTTTAAAATTCAACAAAGATGGTTTAGTAAAATATCTAATCAATGAAACAAAGACTAGTTCCCCACAGGGAGAGTAAAAGTACATTTCATAAACAGTGGGATATCTAGGTGAGGCCTTGGTGTAGGGCAGTATTTTGACAGGTGTAAAGACAGAGGAAAAGTTTGACTAAAGATGTGTATAGTAAATATGAGTATGTGTAGGCAAAGCAGCACCACAAAGGAAAGGCACTCTCAGAGCCCCAAACATGCTGGACTTAGAGTCAATTCTCTCTCTCACTAACTGTGCAAAACAGTAGACAATGATGTATGTTCTCAGATGCAAGTTTTCTTCCTGTATTACATGGGTTGGGCTAAAGGTTGAAATAAGTAATGTTAATTAAAAGTGTCTAGGTCAAATAAACATATACTAAAGCTCTAGCTCCCTTTCTTTTATCTAAATTTTAGATTCTAAAGCAACAGCAACTTGACATTTTGCTTTTGAGCCATGGTTTGTAATTCACTTCCCAACATGGAAATGGATAGATTTCAAGTGTGGTTTTATAAACATGTCCAGTTGCATCTCTTCTATTTACTTATGCATCCTTGATTAAATTTGGGGCATAAGATAATTCTATAATTTCTTTAAACTTTAAATTCTGGAGAATACAGTATATTACTGATGTTGAGACACAACATTTATATCCAATTCATTTCTTCTAATATGTTCATACGTGAAAAAGACAACGGCTCTCCAGGGAGGTGAAAATTGTATCTCAGATTTTTCTCATCTATTTCTACATGAAGTCAGAAATCATGATAGTTAACTTTATTTTTTAATTGGTACTCCCTTTGAAGCTTTCACACTATTGTATAAGTAAGAGAAATAAATCTCTTCAGAAGTGTTAACCTAAAAATAAAAGGCCTTTCAAAGTGAGAGGCAATAAGCATTTATTTGAGATCAAAGAGAATAGCTATGTGGACACACTGACTGATTCAGCCAGAAGCCCAAGTAGTTCCGATTAGGAGACAAGGGCAAGGTGTGTTGATGAGAAAGAGAAGGGGAACCATTCCATCAATAGAAGGAAGGCGTTTCTATTGGTGCAGATAGCATAACATAGTGATGTTTATTTATTGATTGATTTTTGGAGAGGAAGGGAAAGGGAGAGAGAGAAACATGGATGTGAAAGAAAAACATCAATCGGCTGCCTCCTGTATGCACCCCAACCAGGGACTGAACCCACAACCTGGGCATGATTACTGACCAGGAATCAAACCAGCCATCTGTGGGTGCACAAGATGATGCTCAACCAACTGAGCCACACTGGCCAGGCCACAGTGATGTTTATTTTAAAGTGTATTTTTAATTTTCAGTCTGGTAACCATCAGTCCAGTAGTCATAATGTCTGCTTTGTTGTTACCCTGGCAAACAGTTCTTTGGGACAGAATGTTGCTCTAAGTCCAGTTCAGAGCTTTTGCCCTGTTTAACATTTGAAAGGTTTGAGGCATAAGATGTGCAAGGCAGTTCCTCTGGGATGGCAGCTCCAGCTCCGTTTTAAAGTGGTTCTGTTTATATCATTTTTTTACAGAAGTATTTTTTGGTTGCTGTTTTTCATCTGAAGGTAGTCTCAAAAGAAGATATGGCCTTTTAAAGCTATATTCCTTTAAGCTGATCAGGGAGATGCTAATTTGTTTAACTGCATGAGCACATTTCAGAAAAATGTCAATAGGAATTTAAAGCTTTTTTTCCTACAATGATCTTATTACATATCCTCCCTTCATAAAGCAACAGAGTAAGCTTCCTTAATATTATTTAAATTAATCTCTGGTGGAAATGTCAGTAAGAATGATCTTGAATCACCTGAAGTGACAGCATTTAAAAAATCTTCCAATACCAAACTACATCCAGTCATATCACACACACACACACATACACACACACACACTATGAAAATTCTCTACAACAAAACTTAAATTTTGGATTTGAAACTTCAGAAACACAAATGAATTTCTCAGGTTAAAAATTTTAAAGTTATTTTACCAGGCATTCATTGTGTATAAAGCAGTAGTATGCAGTTGATAATGTTCTCAAAAATGTCACATTATCAGATCACTTCTCAATTAAGAAAAAACAGAGAAAACATGCTTCCTATCAGTCCACTGTTTCATATGCCAACTGCTTAGCTTGCATTTCATATATTCCCTGAGCGACCTGCAGACTGCCTTCGCCTTATTTACCATTACCCCTCAACCCTCTAACCCCCCTTCAGTCAGAATGTCTCAGAAACTGCTTCCCCCATGAGCACACTTCCCTGACCTGTAAAATATGGCCCCATTCGTCACCCACATCCTGTCTCCCACTGGTCTCACTTTCTCTCTGAAGCCTTCTGTTCGCAACCTGCATTAGAATGACCAGCTCTTACCGTGCACTTGTTACTATGCCATGCACTTTTCAGTTAGTTATGAAGGATGGCCACCTTTTCTGGCCAGTGGCATTATATAAATGAATGTTTGAGTCTATTATTATTGATCTGTTTTCTATCTAATCCAAATTGAAATCCACATAAAGCTGTAAATTCCTTACGGAAGAAAACACCTTACACTTCCTCGTAGATTTGGGCTGTAACACTGTCTTTTGTACAGAGTCAAAATTAAAAGAAGTTTTAATTTGTTTTATGCACATGTGCTGAAGGACTGAACTGGGATTTTTAAATTGGTGAACATATTGGAACTTCTGTGACCTACCAGATCATATTATAGAAGAAAAGGAAAGAACAGGCATGGGCATGCACATAGTTAAGTGATGTTTCAGGGAGCAGTGTTTTTAAAGTTTTATTTTTTCTGTTTCTCTTGCCATTTTCATGCTTTGAAACCAGGCTCACTGAGGTGCGACTATAAACCTTCCAGATCCTGTCCTCCTCTGTGGCTCCAAGCTACCCTGGCCTCTCTGGTCCTCTAGGACACTGATTTTTTCCCCAAGTACTAGATCAGCTACAGGTCAGAAAAACTTTGGGGTCAAGAAGAGCTTGATGCATGGACGGAGCTGCAGGGTGGGTGAGAGTATGGAACCTGTGCGAACTGGAATTAGCAGTTCCCTTTGCCATTTCTAAAGCAGTGTGCCGAAGTTGCTGTCTGCATAGTGCCTTTCCCAGGATTTCCGTTTCTTTCTTTTTTAGAAATTAAAGGTATGGATCAGATGCCAGCACCACAAGACACAATTCCAACTTTAGGGAAGGAAATCAGGATTTAGGACATCCAGGCACATTTGGAAGAAGGGGGGTAGGGCAGAAAGAGAAGAATCTCATTCTCAATTAATTCCCCCACTGCTCTTCCCCCCACCACCCCACACCCTGAAGACATGCCCAAACAGCGAGGTTGCTTATTAAATTAGCGCTGTGTCTACGTGACTATATTTGTGAAATAGTTAAAGTAAAATGTAAAGAAAATTGAAATACAAAAACATGAATATGTAATTGACTGCAGATTTTCTCCGGGACTTAAGTAGATGTAACTCCCTTTAAAATAAGCGTTGCTTGTCTATAGCTCCACACCCCACAGTTTTCTTTGTGAGGTACGGAAACTTCCCCGTCTTTCCACTGCTATAGATTTCCTGTTTCTAAACCTTTGCCCTACTAAGCAAGGCCTGTGTGTTTTCCTTTAGAAACTGAGTAAGAAAGGGCTCCCCTCCCTCCTCCCTGCCCCTCCCTTCTGCCCCCTCCTCACCTCCTAACAGTTCCCGGCGGCCCCGTGGAGAAGGGGCCCTGCTCCCGCACTTCACTGTGGCAGCGGAGGGGCAGTGGTCCTAAGCCATCCTTTCCAAATGGCACTAGACTTTTACATTTTTTATCCAGTTGGCTTTGTATCATATCTGTCTTGTATCTTCAGATAATTTTTTCAATATTCCTGTAGCTATATTGTTGAATTTTTGTGATCAAAGTGCCATTAAGGATTATTTTAGGAAATCGTTATGCTGTGCCATTCATTTTAAACCTTACATAAAAATGGTGAACAGGCATCATTTCCTGGTGCTAAAATATACAGAAGGTTTGGGTTTTCAATATACATATACCTGGTCACAACTGAACTGAATTAGAGGCTAAATTTCCTATCATCCCTCACGGAACTCCCGCGTCGATGTCCAGGGGTGTTTTGTTTTTCTTTGCATCACCTCTCTCTTAAATGTTCCCCGTAGTGGCAGGTGCCCATGCCCGCCTTGAGGAATGGGCATCCCTGGTGCCTCCCCCAGCTCCTCGCCCTGCTCTGGAGGTCCTGGAGGAGCGGCATTGGCTAACCAGAGTTTATGGCGCTGGTCTCCTCCTAGCAGCCTCTGGAGGACAAGAGTTTGAGGCCTAAACCTAGAAGGGAACAGTCCTCAGCTGCTTGCACCTCTTCAGATGGAAGCAGCCGTGAGGAAGTTGGCAGTGCCACTTTCAGCTGCTGCACGGCCAGCTCTGCCCACTGGGCGGAGGCTCTGTGCAGCTCCAGATGGGAACAGGCCAAATGAGTCTTATACTTGCTCTGAAAAGTACTGTTTCTAAGCGTATGAGCCACAGCGCTGGAGAACGTATTGGTCATTCCTTGTCACGTGGAATTGTTTTCTTACTTCATCCACTCTCTTAATGATTCTCTTGGCATAATACCTCTAGGGAAATGCTTCCTGACTCTAAAGCAAATGTGTGCTAATAAAATTGAAAATACTTTTTTTTTTTTAAATGTAAAGTTACCAGTATACTGCTCTACAATTTCTGTTACAAAAACTAATAAAAATGCCCATCTAACATAATTCTTTTTCTCATGCTTAATGCAGTACGATACATCCTGGTTGCAATATAACTTTCACTGAAAGGCCTTTGATACGGGATTTTATTAGACAATAATGCCCTTTACTTTCAACAGATGCTCTTGATTCCTTAACATCACACTTTTGTCATGCTGATCCACAACTCCAGGTCATGTAGTAACAGCCGGAGAGCAAATTAATACTCCCGCTACAGGTCTGACTGGCTGTGGCAATCCTACCAATGAGTCAAAAAACAGTAGTTGTTCTTCAGATTCCTCACATTTAGGGAATACCATTTCTAGTTCCTGAAAGGAGAAGTGAATCATACTTTGCAGCGATTTAACTGAGTGTGTTAAATTTAACATATAATACTCCAATCCTTGGACTTTTCCCTTATATCCTGGTTTTCTATTCATTATATAATTTTTTGAGAAGGGAGTTAAAATATCTAACTATAATATTAGATTTTTCTATTTTTCCCTGAATTTCTATCAGTTTTTATTTCATGTACTTGAAGCTCTGTCAGTAGATGCACAAACATCTGGGATTGTTATATATTCTTAATGAATTGACTTTATCCCTTTGTGGTTTTAATTTTTATTTTCCCAATGATTAGTGACTTTGAGCATCTTTTCATGAACTTCTTTTTCATTATGAAATGATCCCTCTTTATCCGTCTTAAGATCCTCTGCCCAGAAATCTATTTTGTCCTTTATTAATATTGATCGATTATTATTAGCATTGTTTATTGTTTCCTATCCCTTTAATTTTAATTTTTAATAGCTCTACTGAGGCATAATTGTTATGAAATATTCTGTCACATTTAAAGTGTAGTTTTATGATTTTTGACATAAGAAACCATCATCACGCTCAAGATCATGAATATTTCCGTCACTGCCTCTTCTTGTTCATTCACCAATCTCCAGTCACAGATCTTGTTTTTGAAATTTTACATTTGTTTACACTTTATAGAATATTATACACATGGGAACCTATAGTGGACATGACTGTTATTCAGCATAATTATTTTGGAATTCATCCATTTTGCTGCATCTGTCACTAGTTTATTCCCTCTCTCTCTTTCTCTCTCTTTGCTGAAAGTATTCCATTTTATGGATACAGTTATATCCATTCATCTATTGATGGACGTTTGGGCTATTACAAATAAAGCTGTTGTGAACATTCTTGTACATGGCTTTGTATGGACTTATGCTTTTTTTCCCTAATCGGGTTAATATCTAGAAGTGGAATGGTTGGATTATGTTGATAGGTTTATGTTGAGCATTTTAAGAATTTGCAAACAGTTTTCCAAAGTGGTTGGAGCACTTTTTCTTTCTCCCATTAGTTTATTTGAGTTTCAGTTTATCTACATTCTTGCCAACAATTAGAATGATATTCTTTTTAATTTTAATCTTCTCATATGTGTAACTTCATCTCATTGTGGCTTTAATGTTTGTTTTCCCAGTGATTAATGATTCTGAACATCTTTTCCTTAACTTCTTTTTCATCCATAAGTGTTTTCTGAAAAAGTGCTCTACAATTTTGCCCAGTGGTTTTATTGCAATGTTTGTTTTTGTGTTTGAGTTTTAAGTTTTTATATGTTAGTGAATAGGAACCTTTAATCAGATATAAAATATGCAAATATTTTCACCTAGACTGTATTGTCCTTATAGTCTTTTAACAGTTTCTTTTGATTTTTTTAAATGAAGTACAACTTATCAATTTTTTTCTTTACTAATAATGCCTTCAGTGCCATATTTTAGAACAAGACCAGATATATAAAAATCCAGAAGACCAGGGCAAAATAAAAATGCAGAGCCCATTGTTGGAGAATTTCAAGATGGTGTCAGCAGAGCATTAAACTAAGTGTGGGGCCTTGCTAGTAGCATATATAGTATATATTTGTGTACCTATAGTATTTCATTTATCCTCTCCTATTATTTTTACTATTGTCACACATTTTACTTTTACATATGTCATGAACCCCACATTATATAGTTACTGTTTTTATTTAAAAAGTCAATTATCTTTTAAAGATATTTAAATAACAAGATAATATGTATGTATTGACCTGTGTTTTAACACCTCCAGGGTTCTTTGTTCCTTGGTTTAGATCCATATTTTTATCTGGTGTCATTTTCTTTGTTCCTGAAGGACTTCCTTTAACATATCTTGAGGTGAAGGTCCTCTGATGGTAGACTCCTTCTTTTTCTGTATGTCTTAAAACTTCTTTAATTTACCTTTGTTTTTGAAAGGTATGTTCACTTTTTTAGAATTTTAGGATATTATTTTTCTTTCAGTACATTGACAATGTTGCTTCATTGTCTTCTTGCTTCAATTGTTACAGACAAGGTATCTGCTGTCCTATCTTTGTTCCTCTGTATATAATGTGTTTTTCCTGTTGTGGGGGAAAGAAGAGACTGTCTTTTTATCACTGGTTTTGAGTACTTTTGATATGATGTGTCTTGGTGTAGTTTTCTTCATGTTCCCTTTATATGGAGTTTGTTAACCTATTTGGATCTTTGGTTTGATAGTCTTCACCAATTTGGAAAATTTTCAGCCGTTATTTTTTCAAATATTTTTCTTTTCTCGCCCTCTTGATACTCTGTCTCCAGAGACGCCCATTAAATACATATCAGTCACTCGAAGCTATCCCACAGCTCGCTGAGGCTCTGTTAAGTTTTTAAAATTCTCTCTTCTCTGTGGGTTTCATGTGGAACCATTTCTATTACTGTCTTTTAGTTTCCCACTTGCATTTTTCAATTCCTAATCAGCAATCGACCTCATCCAGTGTAAATTTTTTCTTTTAGCAAATTGTGGTTTTCACCTATAGAAGTTAACTTGGGGACTTCTTTATATTTTCTTTGTCTGTACTTAACTTTATGAATGCATGGAATAGAGTTATTATGACTGTTGCATGTCCTTGTCTAATATTCTAATACCTGGGTCAGTTCTAGGTCAGTTTTGACTCACTGATTCTTCCCCTTGTTATGGGTCATATTTCCCTGCTTCTTTACATGCCTAACATTATTTATTGGGCTAAAAATATTTCTAATTTTACTTTGTTGGGTGTTTGACATTTTTGTATTCCTATAAATATTCTTGAGCTTATTCTGGGATGCAGTTAACTTTCTTGGAAACAATATACATACTCTTTTTAGTTCTTCTTTCAGAATTTGTTAGGTAAGACTGAATCAGTGATCAGACTAAGGCTAATTTTCCCCACTATTGATGCAAGACCCTTATTTATACTCTGTTGTCCCATGATTTTGTGAATTTGTTCAGTCTTACTAGTAGGAACAGGTACTAGTTCAAGTCCTGTGTGTGTTTGAGGCAGTGCCACTTCTAAACTCTAATCGTTTCAGATGACTTTTCCCAGCCCAGAGTGGTTTCCTTAAATACAATTTCTGATCAGTATGCAGCTGAATACTTGAGGGAGTCTTCTGCAGATCCTGGAAGTTCTCTATCCCTGCAGCTCTCTCTTCTCCAATACTCTGTACACTGTCTACTTTGGTCTCCTGGGACTCTCAGCTTCATTTTCTCAATTTAGAGAGTCCATTGGGGTTTCCTTCCTTCACCATGTCCTGGAATCTCTGTCAATGCTTTGAACTCAGGCAATAGTAGGGCTCACCTCATTTCTTTCCCATTTTTCAGAGATGACTGTTCTGCATTTCCTAATGTCAAATGTGTTGAAAAATTCAACTTGTCAAATTTTTTTCTTATTGTTTTATGTGAGAAGGCCCTCTGGTCTCTGTTACTCTATCTTTGTCAGAAGTGGAAGTCAGGCTTTTAAAGATAGTTTGCATAACTCTTAATCTCTCAGATTATGGCATATTACTTGTGTAATATTCATATTCCAGTACTGAAATTTGTTCATGATGGTAGTGACTACAAAATATTAACAAGTGGTAATAATACTCTTGGCCCTTTATTCCTCAAACCATTCAGTTACATTTGATTAGACTCACACTTTATGAAGAACATAGTGAGAAGCACGATTAATATTTATAATATGGAGTTATATTTTGTATTATAATTAGTATAAAATGGCTTTTGTGTTAAGCAGTAAGTAGAACAATGATTGTCTATTTTTCATTTTTATTTTTTTAAATTTATTGGGGTTATACTGGTTAATGTGATTATGTAGGTTTCAAGTGTACATTTTTATGATACATTATCTGTATATTGCATTGTGTGCCCACCACCCAAAGTCAAATAATCTTTTGTCACCATATGTATGATCCCCTTTACTCTTTACTACCCCTCCACCACTTCCCTTCCCTCTGGTAACCACCATATTGTTTTCTGTGTCTATGAATTTTTGTTTGTTTCTCTTATTTGTTCACTTGTTGCTTTAAGTTTTATATTCCATATATGAGTAAAATCATATGATTCCTAACTTTTTCTGTCTAAATATTTTGCTTAGCATGATGTTCTCAAGATTCATCATTTTGCAAATGGCAATATTTCATTTGTTTTCTTATGGCTGAGTAGTATTCCATCATATATATGTAGGATTGTCTATTAAAATTAAAGGATGCAAATTTTGGTCACTTATATGGCAAAGTAAAAGCTTTGTCTTCATCTTTGCTATTTGTTGCTAATGCATTTGTGTGTGTGTGTGTGTGTGTGTGTGTGCTTCTTTTTTGTGACAAAGTATCACAAGTTAAACATAGAACTTGTGAGTGTCTTGAGATGGTATTCAGAATCAGTTATTCCAAAAGAAGTCTGCAATAGTTATTGCCATAGTGATTTTCTTGGTAATAAAAAAAAAATCCTGTAATAGTCAATAGAAAGAAGATTGTTACTAAACATTTAGAGACTGGCTGAATAAGCATGGAAAATTTTGGTAATTTAATATTTAGTTATATGTGTTTATTTGCAATAAAAACATTAGGAACACAAATACCAAAATGTGTATCTAAAGTTAAAAATTAATAATATGTAGATAGCAATTACACTAAAGTATCTCAGATTCCACTCTTTCTATGGTAATAGCATTTGAAAATTTAAGTAAAATGCTTAGCTATTTGCTTAGCAATCTAGGAAATATTATGTTCTTTGTCAGCTGGCAGCATAGTCTCACTTAACATTTATGCTAATATAAAGAAGAAGATATAAAATGTCTTCAAAGTAATATTTTTTTAACATTTTGTGTCATTGACATATTAACAGTGAATATGCACATGCATAATGTGCACATACTTGTAAGTGCTACAGATGCCATGCAGAGTGACACATCAGCACACTGAATGAGACGGAGCATGCTGCCTCTTTGCAGATGCACTTATGTGTTCTGGCAAGGAGCAAATGAAGTCATTCATAAATTAAGAATTTCTGACACACTGTATTATCAGGAAAGCTTTCTCTAGATGTAATAATAATAATGAATTGACTTGGATCTCAAATATTGTCACTGAGGGACACATATTTTCTTATTTAAATATTCACAAGAATTTTGTGTATTACCTTTACAATTATATAATAAACATTTATAATTTAATTTTTAAATATTTAATTAAAATGTAGATAGAATAAGTTAGTGGAATGAAGCACACAATATTTTATGATATAATTAGTCATCTTTGTAAGTGATGAATAAATAAGGTAGAACAACAGATCCAACATTTTGGCCATTTCATTGTTTGTCCATTTCTGGATTATGTTTGGACTATAGTAGCTCTAAAGTGTCTTTAATATGTTAGAATCTTTCAATTAGAGAATCTCGTTGGAAAGTATTATTGAAATGAGGTGCTTTTCTAACTGAACTCCAAAGATTTGCTTACTTCTAGAGCTTGTAGTTCCTGAATATGTAGTCATAAAATTAGGGAAAGTGCAACTCTGTGTAGGAATATGCATTTTGTAGTAGAGCTAATTAGATTTTAGTACTCCTAAATAGGAGAAAATAGTATTGTGAACAATTTACTCAAAGCCATAAATTATCATATAATTCAATCATAAAAAATAAACCATGCCTAGGATACCATTCTAAGATCTGCCTGTTCCTTGGAATTTGTGTCAAATATTAAGCAGGATCTTTACTGTCTGCCTTCCTATTAGTGATCTTCTCAAACATTTTCCTCAAGAAGATGCTTTACTCTCTTTTGTTTTCTTAATATATTTCCCTGAGGGGGAATTTTTTGGGAACAAAGTAGAAGGAAAAATGTTTAAAAGTATTGGTGTTTCCATTTCAAAACCCACATTTATCTTTATCTTAAGCATGCTCAGCTTCTCCAATTCTTAAATAAGATATTTAAAAATGCATTTTGCCTTGAATGCCTTTTATAGCTTATTTATAGACTTCTAAAAACTAAAAGAAAATTAATTTAGTTCAATGAGTATTTGTTGAGCATCTGCTCTGTGCAAAGCATAGTGATAGGTATTTTGAATATATAATGCAGACAGACTATCAGGGGATTTATAATGTATTTGGAAGGATGGAAGATATGTAACCCAATAACTTAACACATGATTCATTAGCATAAAGCCATATAACAGGTTTACAGGTTTTCCCAATCTTTCTTCAATAGTCAGCAAGCTATTTGAGGGCAAGAACTGTTTTGTTTGTGTTGGTTTGTTTTTTTTAATGCAAGATTTATCCTTATTAACTACAGGCATAGGATTCTGGTAGGCAAAAGTAGAGAGACTATTCTAGGCTGTAGAACCAGCAATTAAAACTTAACAGACATGATTATGCATTGAACGGAGGTGATGGGTTGGGCAGGCAACCATTTTGAAACGGCTGAACCAATTTTCCTAGACACCTGGGGCTCTCGAGGTGCATGGGTTCAATCCCTGGAAGAAACTAAATGCCATCCTAAGGAATTAACAAAAGATATAGCAAATTTCCAATTATCTTCAGTTTTATTTATTACTTTCCTTAGTGCTCCATCCACCCTTTTCCCCTCAGCCCTTTGGAAGAGTTCCTGGGCATGATTTATTTTTATGATTGAATTATATGATAATTTATGGCTTTGAGTAAATTGTTCACAATACTATTTTCTGCTTCTTAGAAGTGCCAAAATCTAATTAGATCTACCACAAAATGCATATTCCAAAAGTTGTTTTTTTACCCTGTAAAATACATGTGATTTTCCATAAGTAACAGAGAAATGACATTTAATAACCTACACTGATACCCAGCTTGTACCGAGATGTATATGTAAATAAACATAGTATTTGTGATGTGTGTATCTTTATATTTTTGGTACATAAAATACATGCATATTGTACATTTTTAAATTTAAATAATGATTAAAATGTATACATCATTCTATGGGTTATCCTGATTTCTCTTTTGCCAGCCTTGCACATTGGGATAAAACAATTTGTGAGTGATTGATTTCAATGAACCCACTTCTGAGAGAGTGATTGTTTTAATTAAAAATGCTGGCTATTTTTCCCCCCGTATCTGAAGGCAGTTGGACTGATTTGCATTTCTTTCAGTTCTCAGTGTTGAGGCTAATATATTATGAAGTATCTTGTTTTTTCTCCTGGTATACATGCACATTAACTTTCGTTATTTCTATTTTAATTAATATCAGAGAGCATAGAACTGAGATTCACACAAACAGTATCCTCAAAATATTTGAGGCACAGGAAAGAGAAAATAAAAGAAAAAAACAGAAGAGAAAATTGAATTAAGGCAACCTAAGTTTTCTTATTTTCTTAAGCAGAGTTGGATATAGTGAATGTGTGTTTTCAAAGAGGTGAAAGAACTCGAGCAATTTCATGAATTGAAAAATATTTTGCAGCTTTATGTGGCTAGCTCAAATATGGGTGTGGGACTTCAGATGTTTAATCACTCTTCAATTATTAATTGAAAGTCCGAGTTGTAGAAGTTTGAAATACATCCGTATATTGAATACAAAATCCTTTTCTTGTAGAGCTTACATGTAACATTTATTAGAAGAATGTCACCAAGCCTTCTTATCTCATCAATTTAATGGAAAAAGTGAGCATGTACCTCAATATAAGATTGTTTCACACGTGTAATATTTTCACTGCTTTATATATCAAGGCATAATATTCATTTAGGGTGATGTTCCATTTTTATGACAGTAGCTGTATTTCAGATTGTCTTCTTAACATTTTTGAACTCTTTTGATTTGACTTCATCTTAGATCTGACTAGATCATCATTGTTTGGTTACTTATTTTGTGTACTTGTTTTTTAAATACAATTACATTCCCATTTTTATATTCATTGTTGAATTGATAAAATATTCATTTTTATTTTTTATTTTTTAAAAAAATTATTAAGTTTATTGGGGTGACATTGGTTAATAAAGTTACGCAGGCTTTAAGTGTGCAGTTCTGTACTGTATCCTCTGTATAGTGTACTGTGTGTTCGCTGCCCAAAGGTGTCTCCTTCTGTCACCATGTATCCCCCCTGCCCCCCTTCTACTGGCCCCACCTGCCCTCTTTTCTCTCTGGTAATCACCATGCTCTTGTCCGTGTCTAGGAGTTGTGGTTTTTGGTTTTTCTTGCTTAATCCTATCACCTTTTTCACCCAAAATATTCATTTTTAAACACCCGTATGGTTGCCGATTTTTCCTGAACACAGTTAAGGAACTCTAAACACCAGTACAGTAATTCAGGCTGAAAGCAAAACAGTCTCAGGTGATACTTCAAAGAAAGTTGTGGGAAGCCCAGAAGTGGTTCTGGGGAGGTGAACGAACTGGAGACGTGAGCAAATATTGCTCCTAACACTGCGCTTGGCACTGGAATGCTCAGAAATGTTATTTCGCTTCCCTTATCTGTATCATCTAGTTTATGCAGGAAAACCACGAGCTAAATCCCCAATTCTCCATAGTGCTGCCCAGCTGGGGAAGTTTGCCTGTTTGCTGAGAGGTGGAGACTGGGCTCCCGTATTGTGCTGTTGTTGGTTTGTAACTGCCCCACCTCCACTTCTATTTTACCTGATTGTTTGAATAGTACTTTTATTTTCCTCTTGGGAGCCTCTATCCCCGGATATTTCGGTGGCTGGTGCCAGGGTGGACCCACGCCTAGTTAAGGAGCAAGTTCAAACAAAATGATTCTTAACTCCTCATACCTGGAGCTTATCTACCCCTGGACTTACTGATAATGTGATTTTATAAATCTCATTTCTTAGTAATCAGAGACTTGTGTGTACTTGTTCTTAACCACATAATCCATGCAGAAGGTATCTTATAAACAAAGATATCATCATAGCTATAGTCATGGTTTTGGCTTTTGCTATTTCCCCCCCAGTATCACATTTGATCCATACCATATATGTGAGATTTTTTCCCCCTAAATTATAATAACTAGTTAAGCTAAATAATCTAAGTTATTCACTTACTTAATCAGGAGCACATAAACTTCAACATATTGCAAAGCACTCATTAGGAACAGGGACTGAGAGCCAGGGTCACTGTGCCAGCCCCTCAGAATCACAGTGCGACCCAAACTGCCTCAGGTACCTCAAGGACCCAGTATGACACGTGACCCTGTAAACTTCGATGTCCATTCATGTTAAATATTAGCAAAGCTTAACTTCTTTCTTATTTTTGGAGATAATAAACAAGCAGGAAGTTCTAAACCTGGGTCTTCGCACAATGAGAGGCACTGTAATTGCTTTGGAGGCAGGTGCTGTTATTGCAACTGCCCAGCCCGGTTCCTGCCCACTGATATTTGAGTGAGATTTTCTTGGCCCTTTTTTGTCAACTTTTCTCTTCCAGAGTCAGGAAATAATATATGGAAGTGAGCTGCCCAGCACACATTACATTGAAGTTGATACTTACTGTAGAGTAAGAAAATGAAGTGTTACAGCCTTTTATACACAGTAGATCTAGAAGCTTAGTTATACCTTTGCTTTGCCTGACTGTACATAACTGATGTGGTTGTTTTCTCAGTAAAGTAGCTTTTTGTTTTGTTTTGGTTTTGCTATGATTATTTGGTTGCATACTTTTGGCCCTGGGGGAAAGTTTTTTTGCTTTTGTTTTACTTATTTGAAAGAATGACCTTTAGATATAAACAGTCACATTGCATAATAGCCAATTTAATAAATAATAAAGTGCCATAGCGAAAGTTTCAGGGATTGTGACTGCACAAAAAGAAACTAATAAATTGAATATTTGAAAATTCTGGGCAGCCAGTTAATCTACAGACGTAATATTCATTTAGGTTATTTGCATACATATATGCAATATAATTTGCAAGTATGTATGAAATGATATTTTTTCTCATTTCTTGTTGAAAGACATTAATAAATTTTTATTAAAATTTCTGCATTTTCATTATAAAATTAGCATAACATCATTATAGGAAATTTTGAAAATAATAAAATGATGAAAAGTAAATGTTTCAGTAACTATCAAAATGCAATTATATTTAACATTTTAGTGTCTTCTCACCCATGTGTTTTTATTTATGGATAGTATTTTTGGCATACTCATGCTTATGTCAGATACATGTATATTATTACAAAAACCTTTTAACACTGAGAATTTATTTTTAAGTAAGAATTCTGGAAAGTACAATTCCCTGTTCAAAAATCATGAGCATTTTTAAAAATTTTTTATTGATTGATTGATTTTACAGAGAGAGGGAGAGAGAGAGAGAGAAACATTGATTTGTTGTTTCACTTATTTACGCTTTCATCAGTTGATTCTTGTATGTGTCATCACTGGAGATCAAACCTACAACCTTGGCATATCAGGATAACACTTTAACCAACTGAACTACTCAGCCAGGGCAAAATCATTAAAATTTTTAAGGCTTTATTGTGATCACCATCTTGGTTTTCATGTTGTTCCAGTTTTCACTCCTACCAGCAATATATGAAATTATAAATTACCTCCTTATCAGAAGTCATCTACAAAATATATATCACATAAGTCCTATTTATCTAGACCCTGAGGTGTAATGGTGAGCAATATCATACATTTCAATTTTCTTCTTGAAACTTCCAGTCCAGTTTGCAGGCAGACATCAATCATATACTGGCACAAGTAAATGTGGAATTAAAACCATGAATTATAAAGCAAAATATTAACATCTGTTTAATATCAGTGGTGGGTATGTGGGTGTAGGTTGCATTGTTTTCTGTACCTTGGAATGTATTAAAAACATTTCAAAATGAAATAACTTTTTTCATTAAATTCCACATATGAGTGAAATCATATGGTTTGTCTTTCTCTGACTGGCTAATCTCACTTAGCATAGTGTTGTCCAGGTCCATCCATGCTGTCACAAAGGGTAACATTTTCTTCCTTTTTATGGCAGAGTAGTTTCCATGGTGTAAATGTCCCACAGCTTTTTTATCCACTCATCTACTGAGGGGCACTTGGGCTGCTTCCAAACCTTGGTTACTGTAAATAACACTGCAGTGAACATAGGGGTGCATATATTCTTTCAAATTAGTGTTTCGGGTTTCTTCAGATACATTCCCAGAAGTGGAATTGCTCGGTCATAAGGCAGCTCCATTTTTAATTTTTTGAGGTAACTCCATACCGTTTTCCGCAATAGCTGCACCAATCCGCAATCCCACCAACAGTGCACGAGGGTTCCCTTTTCTCAACAACACTTGTTGATTGCTGACTTATTGATGATAGCCATTCTGACAGGTGTGAGGTGATATCTCATTGTGGTTTTTGTTTTTTTTAAAAATATATTTTATTGATTTCAGAGAAGAAAGGAGAGGAAGAGAGAGATAGAAACATCAATGATGAGAGTCATTGATCGGCTGCCTCCTGTATGGCCCCTACTGGGGATCAAACCCGCAACCCGGGCAGGTGCCCTGACAGGGAACCAAGCTGCGGTCTCCTGGATCCTAGGTTGACGCTCAATGACTGAGCTACCCCAGCCGGGCTCATTGTGGTTTTAATTTACGTTTCTCTTATGATTAGTGACGTTGAGCATCTTTTCGTATATGTCTATATGTCCTCTTTGGAGAGTGTCTATTGAAGCCTTTTGCTCATTTTTTAATTGGACTGTGTTTTTTTTGGTGTTGAGTTTTATAAGTTCTTTATAAATTTTGGATATTAACCCCTTATCAGATGTACCATTGACGAATATGTTCTCCCATTCAGTGGGTTGTCTTTTCATTTTGTTGATGGTTTCCTTTGCTGTGGAAAACTCTTTAGTTTGATATATTCCCACTTGTTTATTTTTTCTTTTGTTTCCCTTGCCCGAGGAGATATATCAGAACCACCAAGCAAATAGAGACAGACTCAGAGAGAGCAAGCAGACAGCTCGGCCGGGGGGATTGAGCAAAAGAGGAAAAAAAGAGAGAGAGGACTCATGGACATGGACCACAGTGTGGTGATTGTGGGGGGTGGAGGTGTAAGAGGTCACAGAGGGGATAACTGGTGATGGAAAAAATAAAATAAAGTAAAATAAAATAAAAGGGATAAGAGGAGTAGGAAACTTGGGTTACACAATATATTTGTTTAAAAATTGGGACCATACCGGACATCCAGTGTGTGCCCTGCCTTTTCAAATAACTTGAATGTTTTTCTGTGTGATGCAAAAACAAATACAGTTTTGTTTTATAAAAAAATGAAATAAGTTTCATGTTTTAAAAAAATGTTACACCTATGACAAATGCTTCCGTAGACGCATTCAAGGAGGAACCTGACCTTGTCTGAGGTGTTAGGAAAGCGCTAGAGGAAGTGCTGATGGAGCTGAACGTGGGAAGGAGGAAAAGCAGTTAATTAAGCAGAGATGTGTGGGTGGGGGGTGCGCGGATGTTCAAGGGACAGCCTTATGCAAGTGGGCGTGTTTGAGACAGGTAAAGTTAAAGGGACGCTATGGATGTGGAGATAATGGTATGTTTTAGGCAGCCCAAGTGACCCAGATTGGGCTACAAGCAGGGGTCAGGGTGGGAGCAGTTGAAAATAAGGCCAGGCAGATAAAATGGGCCCCATGGCTGCAGGGTGTTTGAGTAATTGAGCCGGCAGCAAAGGGTTGCTGTGTATTTCTGGAGCTGATGGGTTGGAACAAGCGCAGTACAAATAGAAAGACCACCCAGGAGAGGCCCAGCAGGGCTTAGCTACTACTAGCAGTGAAAAGAATGAGGGGGATTGGGAAGGAACTGGGCAACTCATTAGGTGGAGTAAAAAGGCAACTGGAGTGTTGATCTTTAGGGGACAGATACTGTTGACATAAGTAGTCATGTCAGGGGTAGAAATATCTTTTGGATGGAGCTGGTGGAGATGGGAGACTTGAAATGAAAAGGATACTGGGGGAAGTTTAAACTTAAAGTATTAAATTTCATGAGTAGAGAGATTTATTGGAAATGCAGTCAATGGCAAAGTGGGGTAGATCTTAGAATAGATTTTCAATAACTTTGATCCTTTCTTCCTTCATGTTATTGCTTTATAGCACAGATTTAGCTGCAGGTATGCAGGATTTGGGTTTAGAAACAGATGTGGTTGATTTTTAAGGACCTAGTTTAAGAAAATAAAGCTGATTGGTTTGGGTTTTATTTTAGGTTTTTAAGATGGTTATTTCAATTGTTCAATTTATAGAAGCCACATGGGGTAGTAGTTAAGTGGGCAGGGTCATGTTAAACCCCAGCTTTGCACTTATCAGTTATGTGCTCTTGGCCAAGCTACTTACTTGCCCTGTGTCTCCACTTCCTCAAGTTCAGAAAGGGCTTCCTGTTAAGGAATTGTGACGGCGATGCAATGAGTTAATCCTTTGATGTGCTTAGAACAGTGCCTGGCACATGAGAAGAACACAATCAATGTTATTACGGTTTCCAAAAAGAAAATACCAAATAATATGAAACCAGATGAATAGAAATCAATTTGATTTTCTTTCCTTGAAATTAAATGAGAACTCAAAAGCACAGTTTCATGTTTTACTTATACTTCCTTATCAGAAATGAGGTGTGGTCCAGCAGGGCTCTCTTAACTTGATGTCCTCCAGGTTCACCCATGTCGTCACCAGTGGCAGGATTTCCTTCTTTTTAAAGTGGAATAGTATTTCGCTGTGTGTATACATGCACAAACACACCACATTTTCTTTATTTATTTACTTGTTGATCGACACAAGTTGTTTCCATATCGTGTGAATAATGATGCAACCCATGAGCATGTGATGCAGATACCTCTCTGAGATCCTGTTTTCATTTCCTTCAGATAAATACCCAGAAGTGGAATTGCTGGGTCATGTGGTAGTTCAACTTTTAATTTTTTGAGGAACCTCCATACTTTTTTCCACAGTGGCTGCCCCAATTTACAATTCCACAAACAGTGCATGAGGGTTCCCTTTCCTCCACGTTCTCATCAATACTTACTATCTCTTTTTTTTTCTGATGATAGAAAAATCATAAAAGAAGGGCTCTCTTTGTGTGTGTGTGGGGGGGGGAGCTTGTCTTCTTACTGCCTTGACTGACCTAGTTAATTTAAGTTCAGAAGATACAGCAGCTAAAATAATGCAATTATTTAAAATAAGTGATTCAGAACAAAAAGGTTTTGTAGAAAATTTGTCAATCTCTAAAATTCTCTACGTTTTCATGGCAATTAAGGATTCATCCCCCCCTGCCCTGACTTTTTACTTTTGTTCTCTTCTTTTCTATGCTAGTATTTTCAGTGATGAGCAAAAATCTGATGCAGCAAACCTAAGAAAAGAAGTCCTTAGTACTTAGAGGGCTGATTGCCCAGTCAAGTCTTACTGGGTGATGGGCAGACTAAGGTACAAGAGTAATCTTCTTTCTCACTAACGCGTGTCTTAGAGTGATGTGATTTTTAAAGTTATATACTACAGAATGAGGAATATACGTAACACAATCTAATAATCACGTAGATGTTTCTTTTTAAAATCCTAGCCTTCTAAAAGCTTCTATATTCTAATATGTTTAATCACACTGATGTGGCGCTGTGCTGTTCATACATTATGTTTCAGGTTTTCTATTATATTTTACTACCTTTGAAGAAAATCTGTGTATCATGGAGTTATTAGTTAATTTTTCAAGGTATTAGTTTTATCAGACATACATTTAAACAAATACTGGCATTTTTAATTTCTTGAGGACTTAACAAAAAGTTAGGAATATTCTGGTTTTGAACAGCTTTTGTTTTGTTTTTATTTTTGCATGTGTGCATTTTGTGTTCACCCTTTTGCAAGTCCACAATTTTTCTTTTTTTTAACTTGGAATATAGCAAGGGTTATTTTATTATTTTATTTTATTTTTTATACATCTTTATTGATTTCAGAGAGAGGAAAGGAGAGGGAGAGAGAGAGATAGAAACATCAGTGATGAGAGGGTCATTGATCGAGCCCGCAACCCGGGCATGTGCCCTGACCGGGAATCAAACCCTGATCGCCTGGATCCTAGGTCGACGCTCAACCGCTGAGCCACGCCCGGCCGGGCATTATTTTATTTTTTATTAAATTTATTGGGTTGACATTGGTTAATAAAGCAATGTAGGTTTCTGGTGCACAATTCTATAATACATCATCTGTATATTGTATTTTTGTTCACCATCTCAGAGGGAGGAGACTTGACTTGGGATAGTGACCCCAATTTTTCTATCAATTACAAGATGCTAAGTTTCATCGTTCTGTAACATCCTACTGTTTGACAGCATGGTCAGATCTACATGTCCCATTCAGCAACTGTGGAGATGCCAGTTGCCATGGCAAGGATTATGATATCCCACATCAAGTTTAATCATGAGTTGGGATAGCCTTGGAACAGCCACATGCAAATATTGATTTTCAAAGGTACAACTGGCTCTTTGCGAAGCACTGGATCACTAGAGTGGTCTTTTCATTGAACCATTGAATGAGAAGCGTTTTGCTATATAATTTCCCTTTTTGTTGTAGTGAACTTCCATTGTCCTCTACCTTAAGACCTTTTGGCCAAGAATCAAAAACCATATTGATAATTTTACTCTCTTGTTTAGTTCTACAAATGAGTAGGATTATCTATTTAGTTTGTCTGATTCATCAGACTGTGACCAGAGCTGACCTCACAGTGTAGGTGTGTTATTGGTCTCACCCTGAGTTCAGAAGTTGATTTCTCATTTTCCTATGGATCATGCATAAGAGCCAAAGATCCCCCCATGCAAGTTAGGGCGACCCTTTAGACATCAAGGAAATATTCTCCATAGTGGGGCTTATTCTAAGAATGTTCATCAAAATGTTAGTATAATTTTTTTAAGTTATTTTAAAAATGTTTATTTATTGATTAATTTGAGAGAGAGAGGAAGGGATAGAGAGAGAGAGAGGGAGAGAGAGGGAGAGGGAGGGAGAGAAAGAAACACTGATTTGTTGTTCCACTAATTTGTATACTCTCTGGGTGACTCTTGTGTTTGCCTTGACTGGGAATGGAACTCTCAGCCTTCGTATATCCAAATGTCAGTATCCAGGGGCAGCATGATTTTTTAAAATACAGGTTTTTCACATTTGGAAATAACTTGTTAAATTAAATTTAAAAATCAATTTTAAAAGCCTTTAATATGGTTTGTTTGAACCAGAAATTTATAAAACTCTTGCACTGCCATCTTGAATGATATTAACTTAAACTATTAAATTAATCAGTTTAGGATTCAACTAATAACTAAACTAATAGATTAAGTAATTTAATCATTTTAACTAATAATTTAAATATACGCATATCAGTTTTATAAAATGACCTATTTTCTGCTGCTGACAATGCAGCTTACGGCAGCATTTTCTCCACCTTCTATGCCTAGTATACTCCAGGTTTGACAAATACAGGGAAATCTGGGAGACACAAAATATAAGATGCTGTTTCGATAAAATGCCCTCTTATTTCTTAAAAAGAAAGAAAAAAAATACAGAAAAAATAAATTCTATTTTGACACATTCTGAGGCTTATGATAACTGTGTTTGCCTTTCAGATCCCCAGCTCAAGGGTATAGTGACCAGGTTATATTGCAGGCAAGGCTACTACTTGCAAATGCACCCCGATGGAGCTCTCGACGGAACCAAGGATGACAGCACTAATTCTAGTAAGTGACAACCTCAGGCCACCAGTTAACACAGTTGGTAGAAGATATGCTGCTACTTAAATGACTTTTTAAAATACACTTGCAAATATTTGGTTTTATGCTGACTCGTTTTTAGAATGATACACACTAGAATGACATTTACAATTTTACTTGGACCCCATGGATGAAAATGTTAATAGAGCAACAAAAGAAAACTGTTACTTTAAGATAATTCTGTTAGCATTTTAAGTATTTTTTTCAAACAGTTGTCATCACTGGCATATTATCGTTACTTTTAACCTCATTGTCATGAGTCAAGTAAGTACACTAGAGCAGTCAGATAGAAGCTGATTACATGTTTACTTTGGAAGTGTTTTTTTCCCCCAGGACTGTAGCTTATTAATGATAATTATGGAAATTCAAGAGCTGCAAATTATTTTAAATAATAAAAACTTAATATTTCAAACTTTTTGCATTCAGCAAGAAGATCTCTCTTTTATAGAGAGGACTTGAAGGCTGTCTGTCTCTAAATACATTGTATAAGATGTTTAAGTACTTCATAGAATTGGGTCTGGAATAACATTTTTTAGCAAAAAGCTACACACTTCTTATTGTATTGTTTGTCTTCATTTTACTGTTTCTTCATACATAATTTTTCTTTGTATTTTTATTTTGTTCTTACTTATTCAGCTGTTAGTGTTTTCCTTTCCCTTTTTCTGCTTACATGGGCATATGATTCCTTTTAATTTAGCACATCAGTTCTAAAAGGGACACACTTTCTCCTGCTCAGGGAAATTAGTGAAAAGCAAAACTGATTTTATTAGAAATATTTAATCATCTATTACCAGTGGATCTGGAATGGATCTGAATATTTTCATCCATTTATCACTTATTCTTTATAGAATTTCATTCCATGCAAAGGAGGGAGGATTTGAATGCCTGTGAACTAAGTATAGGCATTTTCTGTTTTAAATTCTAGTAATCAAATTTTCAGTAACACTGATTCGGAGAGCACCTAATAATATGAAATAGACTACTTTTACAATTGGTGTTACTTATGTGAAATGTCAATGTGTTTACAGCCATTGTGTTTATTTTTTAAACTTTGGGTATTGCTTCATTTTTATTTTTATTTTAACTCTAAAATTATTCTTTGTTTATTGACACTTTCTTCTTTTTCAATTTCTAATTGTTTCTTCTTTTGGTGTCCATCATGCCATCCTTTTGTATTTTTAAATTTTTCCCTATCATATCTGTTCATTGATTTATTTTTGCTTTATTTCCTTTTTTTATGTAAGAGAAGAGAAGGTAAATCAATTCAGACACAGGGAAGAAAGAGGAGGCATTTTTATTATAAAACCAATGTCATTGTTTACTTGTTGGGATTTTGATAGTAGGTTGAACCTTTTCAAATGATCAGTACTTGACCACCTTTGACTTATAAAGACGTCAGTTTCTTCTGGTTCGAGCTCAGGATTACATCTGCTCGTTTTTTTTGTTTGTTTCTTTCTTTGTTTTATCTTTAATTCCTTATCCATCCTTTCACCAAAAATGTTCTCTTTTTCTTATGTCTTACCGCTGTGGGGGTCATGAGCTTTAGAGAATAATAAGTTCTGATGTCTTCAATGTTCACTGATTTCCTTTGGCCAGAGTCTGGTAGTGCAAGGAAACTAGTTTTCTGTAACTGTGATCACGACAAGAACTGTGACTCTGATTTATCAGACTAGAGGCTGTTGTCATCTATCATGACAAAGTTTGCTGAAAAAGGAAATAAGATATAGCTGTATGAAAATGCATAATTGGACTTCTTGGAAAAATAGTTTCCTTCAAATAAAGGTTTCATGATTCCCCCCCCCCCCCACTTCTTTGGTTTTTATAATGCCAAACAAGTGGTTCTTTTCAATGATGAGAATCGATATCAAATTCAGCATAGTCAAGCAGATGTTGTCTTTTAAAAGCATATTGTTTCGGAATTGAAGAAATGGTGCAATATTTTCTACATTGGAAAGTGCAGATGTAAACATTGTATGCATCCACACATAATTTTATCTGGTTAACTGAGTAATGGTAAACACTGAACGGGAAAGGAAAGCTCGGATACTAAAAGATACTTGACCTTCTGTTTTCTAAATGTATGGGGCTCCTTTCCTTCTATTGTGTAACTGCATTAGAAGGAACAGAATCTCTTGGCAACTCTTGAAATCACCTCTTATCCACCTAAATGCTGAGATGAACAGTTATGGGCATGAAACAAAAACAGGAGCCCCTGTGTAAAAGTCAATCAGAACTAAATCATAGTTCCCACACTCGAGGGATTTAAATTCCTATGCAAAGATCTGGTGCACAGCTCCTTTTCTTGTGAGTTATATAGCATTTTTGTGCACTTTAAGCCAGTTAGGTTAGTTTTGTTACCATTTCAACATTTGCCAAGATATCACAGAATTATATAAAACAGGGTGAGATATAGATTCTCTCCTCAAAAGGATATGAAAATTGTACAACTAAAAAATTTAATAAAACTTGGCAGAATTATAGCAGCTTTATAAAAGCAGTAGAAATTACTAATTAACTCTACTTTTGTGTACTGTCACAGTTTGAACTGAAATATACAGTTTTTTTATGATGAACTTTAAGATACTTTATTTTCTCTGGTTCATTACAGTAGTCTGTGAACCTTAAAAAAATTGTTAACCCAGAAAGGTATTCTTTGAGAAAGGAGCATTAGAGACAGGTCCTAATTACAGCACTGTCCTTTTGGTTAGAGGAAGGATGTGATATAATTATTCACCAATGTGTTTCAGTTTTTCAATCATTCTCTGAACACAAAACAAGAATTAGTCATCCATAAGTAGGAAAAATAATGAGAAATAACCTAAAAGTTGCCTTGATGCCACCCAAAAGTTACCAAATAACAGACCTGAGTTTTAAACCTCCAAATCTTCATAATTTGAGTTCAACACATGTGCCACTGCTAAACATAAAATTATTTAGAACTAGATAAAGTCAGAAGCACCCTGCTAAGCTTCATTTGTCAAAGTTTTTAGATGAATTAAGAAGAGGGAAAGGGCCAGCCGGCAGGTGAAGCTGATCCTAATGTCCTCCCAGGGTTTCCTGTCTGAGATCCAGAAGCTCTGGGAAGAAAAATGGCAAGAAAATGGTTGATGATGGATACTGTCCTCATCGAGAGAACACTGTAGTAACTTGATTGTTTATCATTGGCTTCTGGCTGCCCTGGGAAGATCTTTCACAAGAGGAAGTGAGCCCCTGGGTTACTCCATGACCACACTCATGTTCAGGGGTTGCTTCTTTACAGTCCTCAGCACCTCCCTTTGTTCCACTAACTGCCAGCATTACCATGAACTATGATCTTGGATTAGGGAGTGATTTTCTTTCCCTCCATTTGCTTTTGGGGATGTCCTAGAGTTTTTGCCATGCTGCTAAACTCCAGTTACTGGACTTAATAGATAGTGCAGACAGAACAGGACTGTAGAAATATCAGTATGCTGGTACCTAGTGTTAAAGCCTCACACAAACCAGTCCCTCTCACCTTAAGAATTCTCAGCATAATACCGTGATACGTAAAAATTGCCAATAGCACACAGTGAACGCCACCCCGCAAGCCTTAGGATGGTGGTTGTCATCACGGCTACACTTTAGGGCCACCTGAGGAGCTATCACAAACATTTCTTATGAGACACACTTCCTGAGATCCTGATTCCAGTCTGGGGCTGGGCATGACCGTCCTAGTTTTAAAGGACAGCCAGGGTTGAAAATCACTATAATGTGGAGAGCTAGCGTATTCCACGGAATAAACAGAAAAGCATGAACTTCATTATTGTTACTCCCCTAAGCTTTGCGACATTGATTTATAATTATGAAAATACAAAAAGGATGGAAAATATAATGATGTCTCAATTAATGTGGGGATCTGTGGTTTTAATTAGTACTGTGGATCCATCATGGTCAACTCTGAGCGGTCTTCCACATGACAGTGATCATTGGATGCACTTTTTATTATCATTTTATAAGTGATAATAACTCGTATTTATAATCAGGTCCAAAACAAAATCCTGGAAGAAATCCCTAGTGTGTTATTTTCACTGTAGTCATTTTAGACTGTCTTCTATAATTTTTATATTTCACAAACCCCATTATTTTAGTGAGCTCACGGTGCACTTACTTACCTCCTAGAATTATATCATCTGGTCTATACCAAATATATGGAACTTACAAATACCCTTAGGGGGTGTAAAGTTTAGAATAGTTACATTTAAATAGACTAGGTAAGAATAGTTTGCATGGACAGGCATACAAGTATGTTTTCCCCAAAAAAACTTTTGTACACAAATCAGGAATTATCCTGGTGCCTATCCTTTCAAAGAATGAGGGAGAAGGGACAGTCAGATGTCCTGGGCAGGGGTGACAATGGCCAATGTGTTTCTTCCACAAAGAATGAATACTGTGAGCTGCAGTGACGCAGGTACCTCAGAGCACTGCCATTTCCTTTTATCAGTTGTGTAGCACAAACGTCTTTGGATACTTGGATCAGTAACATATAATATCTGGAAGAGAAGGTGTAACTCTCTCTGCTCTATTTAAAGAAAATATATGCCTCCAAATTAAATAGAACACAACACAGGGTGGGGCAAAAGTAGGTTTACAGTTATGAGTATGCAAAACAGTTTATTATTGTATTATTATTTATTAATTATTGTATTATTTTTCATATAAACAACTGTAAACCTACTTTTAGCTGTGTACTGAGTAGACCCATAGATTGTGGTCAAAATTGCCCACAGTTTTCAAATTATTTATCTTCTGTGAAATACACGTACTTCAGCATTTTAGTTCTCTATTTCCTGTTCTGGCCTGGTCCTATTGCTTAGAATTAGATGTGAATTTGAAGGAACTTGGATGGGAGCAGACAACCTCACTGTGGGTAATTAATAGTTCTCTTATAAATACATCTATAATAAAGTCTCCCAAATTATCAAGTTGTTGCTAAATCATCAGGTTGATGCTAGAATATCCACTAAGCAGTTAACGTGTGACACTGGCATGGGAATGTGTTAAAGAGATGTTAAGGCTTTTTAAAAACCAATATAACATTGCTGCCTGTACTATGTGAAAAATACATAAAAACACTTCTTTGTCAATAAGGGGAGAAACAACATATGAAAACAAATGAATTTTTATCTCTAAGGTGGGAAAAAAATGAGCATTTTCCTCTCTTTTATTTTAGTTTTCACTCATAGCTTTCTGAAATATTAATAGAGAAAATTGTCTTTCTAAAATTTGCATTGCGTGCAGTTTGATTAGTTCTTCCTAAATTTAGCACATTATCAGATGCACATCTTTTCTGGGCTCTGCTGGCATATCATGTTGGTTCAGCAACAGTAATTGAGTTTTGGAATTGCCTTTTTAACTCTGGCCTGTCCTACATTGCAACGGTTAAGCACACCTTCTGCATGAGGGAGCAGAATAAGCGGTCAGCGTGGACTTCTTCAATTCTCCTCTTTGAGAATCTTTCCAGCTGATTACTCTGGTAAGTGGCGTCAGAGCCTGTGGCACTAGAAGCATAATTACAGCTTTGATTCTGTTCATGTTCCCACCAGCTCTTCAAAATGCTATAGACAGACTGCTAAGATCTACAAACTCAAGATCAAGGGCTAATTTTATTGTTAGCAGAAACTTCTTAATTACACAGAGAAATAAAAGTTAGTTAATTGGAACTTCTCAGGAGGTTGTAAGAAAGATGATGTTTCTTAAATAAAATAAATGAGAGGAGAGCGATGGCAGTGTTTTACTTCTTTCTGCCCATTTGTGACAGACCATGTTTGTCTCTCCAGCTCTGTTCAACCTCATACCAGTGGGCCTGCGCGTCGTTGCCATCCAGGGAGTGAAGACAGGGTTGTACATAGCCATGAATGGAGAAGGTTACCTCTACCCGTCCGTAAGTAACATGCCCAGGTTATCGGTCCTTCATCCAGTGTTTGCACAGTAACAACAGTGGCAATAATAAAATGAGAAGGTTCTGTGTCTATCGATTCTGCCGTTTTTTTATCTTGATTGCAGTGCTGTAAGAGCTGTTTATTCATTAATATCAGCATATCAAGCAGAAGAGTGATATTGTGCATCTGCATATTTTAAAGTGACCCAGTTCATAGAAAATTAAGCAGTTTTGAGAGAGTTGATGTTAATAGAATCTTTTTATTTCTATTTAGAAATGTACTTGTGTTAGAGAATGTCTTGTAAAAGATTATTTTATAAAAAGAAACAGAATTAATGTGAATTCTAAAAAAAGAGAGAAAGTTTTAAAGGGAGTAGTTCTTTTAAAAATAAGAATTCAAAATGTGTAAGCATTCTACTGGGAAAATACTTCTAATATAAAAATGTCTATTGCTTTTAACTCTAAGTGAGTCTCCTTGTTTTGTGTTCATGTAGAAGTTGAGCACTTCTCCAGCCATATAACCTCTTCTGGAATATTTACTATTTACAAATATTTACTATTTGCATTCTGGTGTGCTGTATACATACATTAGAGTGCTCTTAGAATTCATTTCTTCCACAGGTTCCAGCAATAGAGACTTAGATGAAAGGACTTTTTTCTACTATCCTTTGAGAAAAATCAATAGATTAAAGTCTTGGTGCCTCAAAGAAAAATGCTTTTATTTGGGGTTGCATGCCATCTTCTTATGCATTCTTTAAAACTCTGTTGTTCTTAAATACCATCATAAAAAAACTACATGTAAACATACATGCAAACATTACACACCAGCACACACACTCACACAGAACGTAAGCAGAAACATTCTCTGGCACCTCCCATAAAATTTGATATATTTTCTTTAACAAATCTGGGAAATCCTGTCAAAGAAAATAAAATGTGAGTTGTGGATTCCTTTTGTTGTGAACTGAAAAATGCTCTTGTTAATTTGAAACCTTCTGAATTTCCTGAAGGTGTCCCTGCACAGGGACCTGAGCCCCACATTATGCAAATTGCATTCTGTTGCATAAAATGAATATTCAACATACTGTGAGCCAGATTCTCTATCCCCCTTGAGGAAAATCTCAGTTCAGATAAAGATCATTTTCTAAAGATGCCTTATTTCAGATACAAATCAATTTTATTGATTTGACATTTATTCTGTGATTTCCGTTTCTCTTCCCCCAGGTAATCTTCGAGATGGCTAGGAATTATTAGATTCAGTATCTGCCATAGTCTCTAGTCGTTGGTTTCTATTGATGATTTTTTCACGTTGTGCTCTAGTATATATGTTGATGTCAGGAGAAACTTACATATTTGCTTTATGTTTGCTTCCGAGAAAGATGCCTTATATTTTTTTTGCGATGAGGTTGTACAAGTAGGAGTATGTGCATTAGCCTAAAATACAAATAAGTACTGGTTCTATTCAGTGCACTCTAAGCAGCGCAGCAGGAATAGAGGGGAGGAAGGCACCGACTGCCTGGCCCGGTCTTCAGCATCTGAAATAGGGCTTCGCTGCCCAGGAATCAGACCTGTTGGCAACAGCACCTGCCCCAGGGTTTGTCCCAATGACAACTTCAGGCATATTCTCTAACCCGTTGATTTATACTCTCACCTCCCTGATTCCACAGTTACTTGGCTTCTGGATCACCCTCTTGGTGGCTTGATTCTCTGATTTGCAGTTCTTGGTTTCCTCCCCTTTTCATCTTTGCTCCGAACCCAGGATCTGGTAAGGGGCACTCTATTCGCCCAGCCCCTACCCTAAGAGATTCCTTCTGCCCAGGCCAGGACCTTGGAATCCTCAGCCATCTTGTAGGGAAAGGACTTAGATACAAATCAAATGTAATTTCCAGTTTTTACTAATACTCCACAGTTAAAGTGTTCTGTTTATTTCAGTGTAATAAAAATTGAACTTCAAATATTTCAGTAAAAGGAATGTTTTTCCACATTCACTCACTTATTCCAAAATTAGTTACTGAGAGCCTACTAAAATTATTATACTATGTAATAATATGTCTACTTATAAAATAATAATAATAGCTATATTTATATAGTGCACTCTGCTTAGCACTGTGTTAAGCACTTTCTAGGTTTACTCATTTAACCCAAGTAGGTAATCTTGAGTAAATTGAGTAAATTTTTTATTTTATTATTTTTTTTAATATATCTTTATTGATTTCAGAGAGAGGAAAGGAGAGGGAGAGAGAGAGAGATAGAAACATCAATGATGAGAGAGTCATTGATCGAGCCCGCAACCGGGCATGTGCCCTGACCGGGAATCGAACCCCGATCGCCTGGATCCCAGGTCGACGCTCAACCGCTGAGCCACGCCCGGCCGGGCTGAGTAAATTTTTTAAAAGGAGGACTCTAGTCAAGCTCAGGATTAAAGGAAAAAAAATTAATAAAGATTTAAGTCTGGGAAATGAAAGAATCTGTCTTAAGCTTATGCCCACTTTAATACCATCAACTTAATGTAGTGTAAACCAATGTCTAATACGGGGCCAATTTTATTGAGAATGTAGGCAATAAAATACTCAGATCAAAGTGAATTTTGTGAAATAAAAATCACACTAGTGATTTGACTCAAGGTAGATGTATTCTTCTGTATTTCAGGAAGTAATTCTCACAATCCCTTGCCATCCAAGTAAATGTATTTGTCAGATAATTCCACCTCAGAGGACAGAAAAGTTATCTTGACTGAGATGTAAACAATCACATTTCTTAGGCTGAAGCTGCCTGTTCCCTGGGCAATCTTTTCTTTAATATGACAGTAGTGATTTCATTTGTGGTCATAATGATTGTAAAGTGTTCCTTAAAGATAAATCTCAAGAGATTTAGTGTCAGATATAAACAGTGTGCTTGAAGATAGAATGAAGGCAGCAACGTTGCAGGTCAGAAACTGACAAGGAAACACTTTGTTAGAAAATTAGTTTAAAATGGTATTTAGGATGAAAATGTATTTTGATCAACTATAAACTATTTGTGGTGCTGTGAAGAACAGTCAAGTTCGTTTTTTCTTTTCCAAACCTGTGACTTAGAAAGACTAAGAAAATCTTCTAATGTAAATTCTGAACACTGAAGAAAAATGTGAAATGAAAAAGAAAATGATTCATTATTTAACCAGAGATAAAGAATAGTTGAAGCTATACTGTGTTTCTGATATAAGAAAAGAAAGAAGGGAAGGTGGAAAGGGAAGGAAAAGAGACTGATGATACAATGGGGAAAGCCTTGGGCTTTTATTATAACACCTGGATCTTGGATCTGACAGTCAATACTTGTGTTATCATGTCCCAGACTCTGGCTCTCAGTCTTCTCATATGTTAAATTAAAATGCTTCCCTGGATGCTTTAAGTTAATACTGTGGTTTAAAATTCTGGTTTTAGTCTGACTGATTTTTCTGAATGATGAGGTGGGAAATGTACATAAAATGTATAAAGATTCATTATTTGCTGTTTTACCACCAGCTGGCATTTATGAGAATATTAGTTTCCAAGTGGTGCTCTAAATGTTTCTATTACCTATATGCTGGAATCTGCCTTTCAAAGATATGTGAACAATTCCTGATTTAAAAATGAGCAAACAACCTAAAACCCCTTGAATTCTAGTTGAAGGAAATCATTTGGAGTAAATCTTGACTAGCTGGATTCTATCTTTCCTTAGAATCTATGATTCCATGATTATATTTGTTCATTTCCTATCACTTCTTTAATAGTGATGGAAAGGTAGGAAGTATTCAGTCTGGAATTCTTGATTGATTCATGTTAAGGTGAAATTAATTTTGCCATCACGTTTTATTAATTTGTTCCTTGAGTGCCCTCCTGTTCATGATATTTATTATGCATGTACTTATCTCCCTTCCCCCACAATTGAAAAACATTAAGTATTGGCAAAGAAGATGTGAGTCTGTTTATCTCTCAAGTCAGAATTGCAGAAAAGTGCTTATTTACACATTCCTTTCCTGAAAGAGCATGAAAAACTCACAGAGACAGCACTCAGACATGTAATGTCTGCCTTCTAGTGTGGTCATATTTTCATTAATAAGGTGAGTGCTAATGTCTTCACCTTAAGAATCTTGGGGCAAAAAAATCAAACTTGATTTCTAATAAATATTGCTACCATTTAAACTTGAACATTTTAAAGCAAGTGCATGAATAATGATCATTAAAGGAAGAGCTTTATTATTTCTATATGTTCATAAAATGTCATGAAATACTTTGGTTTTATGTTTCCTTTTAGTATTAAAGAAAAATATATTATCGTAGTTTGCAATTTTGTTCTGATTTTTTTTTAGGTTGAAAACATTATAAAATAAGTAGTAACAAAATCTAAGTTTGATCAGAATGTTTCAATTTTTAAAAGTTTGTAATTTTTGAGGTGGATGGTAGGTGGTAGATGGTGAAATTTTATATATATGGAGATTTAAAAATTACCCAAAATATTAAGTCCTAAAGCAATAGATAAACAATATTTGAGAATGACCATCTCTTTGTTTTCATTTTCAAAATTATGAATAAAAATTTCAATAAACTACAGAAATGTTAAGAAGGCCAATATACCATCCAGTGAGTGATAAATAAGATTTAACATGAAAGCAAGAATTAATAACTACTAAAATGAGGGGGGATTCTCCCTATTTAAAAATTGTTTGTATATGTGGGAAGCCTCATGACTGAAATTGCTATCCACCATTCACCCAAAATGGATTTTATTTCTGGTTATTTTTACCTTTAGAGAATTCTTTTTCTTACTTCTGGCACTGGGCTTGCATGTGTGCTACCTGCCAGGGACTCTCAAAACCCATGACTTTTGAGTTCATGGTCTGCTCTATAAAGGAATTAGGTGTCTTTCTCAGTTTCATCAACATAGCCCCAATAATTTACATCCCATTTCTTAGTCACTTGGGAATTATAAAGAAAAATAATTTATCAAATAATTCTTAAAAATATAAAAACATGTTTTCTTTCTTCCTGAGGAATAATTATAACAAACTGTATTGGGGTTATAGTAGTATTGAAAAAATGATGACCATTATTCAACTGAAAATATTGGCCACATTTCCATTCTAATATTACATGTCAACCAATATTGATGCAACATATGCTAGAACCTAGAGAAATAATGGTGAAAAACAGACATGGCCCCTGGCCCCGCAGAACTTACAATTTCTATAGATATTAGTTTCATGCACAGTGCATTCTAACTTTGAAAGATTTCTCTACCCTCTGAAAGGGTGTTATGTGTTCCCAGCTGTTTAGTGTTTCACTAAAGGTTGATGTTGATTGTCTTTAATGTATTCAGTTTGGAAGGCAAGTTCATGGAAGGGTACATAACGCACTTCTAAGCAAGGATGTGGTAGATCTCTTATTTGAGTTTTATTTGGAGTCAGATGTGGGCTTTGGGGTCTGACTATTATATGAAATAAAGAGAGATGAGTCACTTGTTAATAGGTATGTTCCAGCCCAAGCAAAGACATCATAATTGTTTGCTATTTGATGCCAAATAAAGTCAGAGATTGAATGGAAACAAGATATTTTTGTGAGGCTTTGGAATTGCTAAATCTCTGTCTAGGTGGAGATATTTTATTTGGTCATTTATCCTGGACCTGGGCCATTATTTTTTTAAAAATATTTTTCTATTGATTTTTTTTTTTTTTAGAGAGAGGGGAAGAGAGAGGGATAGAGAGATAGAAATATCAAAGATATGTGCCCTGACTGGGTATCGAACTGTGACCTCTTGGTTTCTAGGTCAATGCTCAACCACTGAGCCACAGGCTGGGCCCCAGGCCACTATTTAGGAGAAATAGTTATGTGGGCAAACAGAAAACATTATCCTACTTTACTTTTAACTTGTTACAATTAATTAGTATTTAAAGGTACTAACCTAACAAACCAGAGCAGAAGTTTTTACTGCTATTACATAATAAATTGACTGTGAGTGATAAAACATTATGTCACTTTGGAAGATACCATGGAATATCCTATATTATTGATTATTTAAATTTTGACGTTTGCTTTCTATCCCATAACCCTAAATTAATGATATCAATAGAGGAAATGAAAAATTGTCTTTGTGTGAAGAATTTCGATAACTCTGCTTAACATTTAATGGTGGCTATGCTGAACTTTATTGTTTTTATTCTAATATCAATTAGAATCCATATTTCAAGCAATATTAATAACAAAAATCAACGTTTAAACTTTTCAAAGATCTCTAGGCAACTCTTACCTGGAGTTGATGTATGAGGAATTCTCTTAAGGTTCATGAAGTAATAAATTCTAATGTGAAATATCATATTAAAATAAAGGAGGAAACTATCAAGAAATTGGTCCACAGGTGCCATAAACGGGTTAGCTATTTTCCTAATGCAGTTGGAGTCCTTTGAAAAACTGTTTTATTGACTTAGCAAAGCCAAATGTATACCCAGGAGAAAGAGCAGTGAACCTTTATTTAATTTAAAATTACATTATAAGAGAGGGCTTGCACACTGAAATGGGTAGACAGAAGAATTACCTTGGGAAATAGTTACCCTGTGTTTATCTAAAAAAAAAAATCAAATAATACCTTATAGGAATTTGAATGCAGACAAAGTTTTTATTAATTTTTGTGCATCATTCATACAATAACAATATCTTTTTTTAAAAAAAGAAACCATGTCAGTAATGCCTGGTTATTTTAAATCTCAGGGTGTTCAGTCATACCTTGCTTCTCTGAGCCACAAAAAGCAGTCCTGATTTTATTTTATTTTTTTTCTGATGATCAGTCTTTGAGGTCAATTAGAAATTCCTCAGAACCATTAAACCATTAACTACCAACACCAAAATATCATGTTCTTTAAAAAATTTTATGAATAATAACTTAGATGTTATATTCCTTGTATGACTAAGGAAATTTACGGAATGTGGCACATTGTAACATTTAATTTCAATTATCCAATATTCCAATCATTGTTTTAAACCAAAGACTTCACCCAAGGGTATGCCAAATTCTGTTCAATACCTGATTGTATTTTATAGTGATGATAGTGTTCTACCTAGAAGCATTTGAAATAATTTTTTACTCTGGAAAAAAAAAAAGTGATAGATTGTACTATCAGTTACTCAAGGTGACTTTACATTTGAGGGGGAGATGGTGAAAACAGCAATGTAAAGGTGAAGAAACTTAGTGCCCACGTTCTGCAGATGTAGGGTACGCAAAACCCCAGAGTCATCTTTAATGTATTACTGAATTACTTTGGTTAGTTCCAATTCAAAATGAGTTTATAAAGGGTCATTTAATAGCCTGAAGAGGTAAATGCAGAGCACATGGGTATGTTACCACTGGGGAAAAGTAGAATTATTGTACTATGGGCACTGTGTGGTGTGTATTTGCGTATAATTATTCTATAATCACAAACTATTAAGAAATACTCATTATACAATGAGAAGGAAACACATAGCAATTAATATTCTGGTATGTACATGTAGGTATTTTTCTCTTAGTTGTCATTTAGGGATTTTTCTGCATACTCATTTGTGAAGTACTGTGAAAATAAAATTTATCTTTTTATTGTATAGGATATATGTATACATATACATATATATTTCACACTCCAGTTGTTTTTAATTCTTCAAAGGCAAATGCCTTATATAATTCATTTCTTAGGTGGACTGCAGAGTGCAGTTGATAGGTAGACAGGTATAATGAGAGGCAAAAACACCCAGCTGAGAAGACTGAATGAAAGCTGGCACTGCCACCAGCACTAATTTAAGCATTTGGGCCCTCTGGGTGACCTTGAGAATTCTGCAAAACTTTTTATAACATGACAATGACATTTGAAATGCTTTCTAAGCAACAGATAAAACACTCAATTAATGTTTTCTTTAATATTCAGATACTGTATTGTGATTATGTCTAGCAGAATGATGGCAATCGATTACATTGGGTCAGCAGACATCGCCATGCCTCTCATATACACATTAAGAACGAGTCAGAATTTCCCAGCTGTGCAGTTGGCCTGGTGGGCACAGTGCCAGGAGCAGCCCTCTCCTCCTCAGGCACATCCTCTGCTGCAGAGAGATCCCAGCGAGGAAGTGGGGCCTAGCAGGGAATGAGTGGGTGCTATTCCTCCTCTCTGCTTGTCTATCTCAGGATCCCTCTTCAAAACTGTAGGAAGACTAAAACTGTGATATCCTCAAAGGGCATTTATGTTTATCTATGAGTGTGTATACATCTTATAACCTCAAATAGAGAAATATTACATTCAAATACATGGTTCTTCAAAAGTAGTGCTCACACAGTTTGGATACTTGTAAGAGACCTGCAGATATAAAGGTTTTCTACGTTTCATGAAGTCTAATGAGTTCTGAAGAAAAATGACATAACCTCTCTTACCTAATGCTCTAATTATTAATGAAACAAGCCCATAAGAAAGAAAGTCTAGAGCTTTTGGGTTAAAGTCATTATTTTTCTTTGTTTTTAAATTTTTATTGAATTTATTGGGATGCCATTGGTTAATAAAATTATATAGGTTTCAAGTGTTCAAGTCTATACTACATCATCTGTATATTGTATTGTGTGCTCACCACCCCAAGCCAAGCCTCCTTCCATCACCATTTATCCCCCTTCACCCTCTTCTACCTCCCCCACCCCCTTTCCTTCTGGGAATCCCCCTGCTGTTGTCTGTGTCTATGAGGTTTTTTTTCCTTTGTTTAATCTCTTTACCTTTTTCACCGGGCCTCTTACCTCCCTCCCCTCTGACAGCTGTCAGTCTATTCTCTGTGTCTATAAGTCTATTTCTATTGTGTCAGTTTATTTTGTTCATTAGAGTCCACATAGAAGTGAAATCATATGGTACTTGTCTTTCTCTGACTGGCTTTTTCACTTAGCGTAATACGCTCCAGGTTATTCAGGTGCCAGCAACCTGAGAAGGTGGCAGACTCCTGTCCTAAAAGCCATCTTAACATCTCTGGTCAAGCTGGTGGCTTTTATAAGGAGAGTGAGGGGAAGTTGAGATGTGTAGGCAGTGTTCTTGCTGGTTCCGACAAAGATCTTGGTGTCAGCACGTTGAATCCTTCCATGTCAGCCGAATTTCTGTGGTCAGTCATCTTCTACCTGGATGGGAACTGGAACTGCTGGTCCCTGCAATGTACTAAAATAGAGGCTAAAATAGAGGTTGTTAGCATAAAATCTGGTTTTTGTTTTTGTCCCAGCAGACTTGTTAGTTTGCGAGTTAATACATTTAATTCTGGTTAGTACAATATGGTAAGAAGGTAATATGCTTTCCATTCTCTGTTACACATGCTGTCGCAAAAGGTAAGATTCCCTTCTCCTTTTCCTTCTTTTTTTTTTTTAGAAAAAAGTTTTACAACCTAGTTCACTTCATTGGTCGACCTCAGGGTTTCTTAATCTCCTGACTACAATTGTTATTACTATCTTTCAGCTACTGTTAGATAGCTTGCACTCTGTCACTGAAATGACCTAGAAAAATTCCTAAAGCAGATACTGTAAAATAGCATGTCCATGTTATCTGGTTTTGCCCTGAAACTAGATAAAATGCCAATAGAGTATAAATAAATGTGTAATAAAACTACAAAGTTTATGAATGATTTTAAGGGTTACTTCTTACTACTTGTAAATTTATGCTTGAAAACTAATTGAAAGAGATTCCATCTGTGGTTTTGAAGATTTTAAGAGAATATAGCTTTTGATTTAGTAAAAATTTTTTTTTTTACATTTAAAATTTTTTATTTAATTACACAAAAATAAAACATGAGTTAGATGGCAGTGCAATTTACAATAGCTAAGATCTAGAAACAGCCCAAGTGCCCATCAGTAGATGGGTGGAGGGGGAAAAAGGGGGACATCAGTAAAACTTTTATTTCAACTTGCGCTAATGTATGTCCTATGGCATTTCATCACTTCATGTGAAGATTAAATTATTTTAATGAAAAGATATGCTTATTTTTATTACATTGGTGATTTTAAAAATATAATTTATTTAATTGTGATACATGTCTGGATCTTCCTGACAACGATTATTTGTTAAAAAGTTAACCACATTTCTGTTCTTATTTGCATGAGAGATAAAGTTGCAAGGAAAACACTAGTACTGTATTTAAGTTGCTGATACGTATGTAGTATGAGAAAAATAATTTATTCAAATTTACTGTGAGGTTGGTTTCAGTATGTTTTCCATTTAATAATTATAATTCTGTCACCATGAAGGCAAATAGAATTATTTTCATCCTATTTAATGTATGTGTAACAATCAGGAATATCTCTGGATATCCAGATTGCCACGCTGAATGAAATATTACTGTGTTTTATTTTGTAAAAAATATTGAAAAAAATGAAGAGGAGAAACACCTGCTTAAGGTTCAGCTAAACTCCCTTTAAGTTTAAAGAGGAGGGGGGAGGAAGTCCAGATAATATTTCAAACTGTTTCCATTTTCCTCCCTGCTAAGGCCCTTTATGAGGTTACTTGTCAAACACCTAATCTTTGTGCAGGTTTCTACTTTTATTTCCTTTGTTAGTGATTCTCCAGAGGCTGGTACATTTTCAAAATTATCAGATTATATAGTTTTGTATTGTTCTTCTTGGACCATTAGTTTATTTTTCATAATCTTTTTTTTTTAACTTCTACTTCTGTCTTGGTGCCATGATAACACTACTGATGAAGGGTGTTTGCTTGGCAAATAAACTGGATACAACCCCTATTCGATAAAGTGCAGCCCACAGGATTTCAAGCGAGCTGCGCAGAGCAGTGTGGGGAACTGTTGGAAATACATGCAGAGCTGTATACAGAGCAGATCGCTGGCACTTTGGACAGACGTGTTCACTGTCCACACTACTGCACTTGCACTCGGGCCTCAGGCACCAGCACGGCCCCGTGAGAGGGAGCCGAGCCTGCCTGCAAGTCAGAGCTGCCTGCCAACCTGACCCATGAACCCCCCAATCTATTGCCCTTCCTCCCACCACATCCCCAGACGAGAAACCTTGAAACACCGTATGTTATTTGTACCTTATGAATATCTCTGATGTCATTCTTTCTTTGCTTACAGACATTTATCTATGAGCCTCAGCTTCTTTCTCAGGCGACCCTTTGACATGGTCACGTTCCCTTTCCAGCCTTGATTTTCTTTCTGTCTCTCTCAGCATGCCTCTGATGCGGTTCCTCTGTTTCCCTGTGACCTTCACCACTGCCCCGAGTCATAATTAGTTTCTGCCTCTGGATGTGTTCAAGTTAATCACTCACCTTTACGTGCGTCTCTGTAATGGCCACTTTGGCAGCCTGTTCTCAGCCGTGCCAGCAGCGGTGCTTCCTGTCCAGCTGTTATAATTAGAGGAATGGCTCCCCACGTTTTCCTACCAGATTAGAGCTGTCATTTGTTCTTTGCTAAGTTATGTGCAAATAAAGACTTATTACGCCAAACATTTAAGGCCTTGCTTGCATTGGTAATGCTTCCAACATGCAACAGGCTATGAAAGCTGTTGTGATATTTATTGAAAAATCCAACACATCTGAATTTCGACTAACATTAAATTTTAAAAGAAACTTTGCTTTTACAAATTAAGGTTGTGTTAGTTACACATGACAAAAGAATTTCTCTTATCTCAGACATTTTAAAAAATACATTTTTATTGAGCCCTAGGTGGCTTTGCTCAGTGGTTAGAGCATTGACCAGCGGGCTGAAGGTTCCTGGGTTAGATTCTGGCCAAGGGCATGCAAGAGGCAACTGATCAATGTGTCTCTCTTACATCTTTGTTTTTTTCTCTCTCTCTTTCTTTCCCTTTCACTCTCTCTGAAAAGCAATGGAAAAAATATCCTCAGGTGAGGATTAAAAAACACACAACAGTATAAAAAAAACTATATATAAAAATATATTTTTAAAAAATGCTATAGTCCTAAAAAGCACTGAAGAATAGTTTTGACTAAATTTAATTTTGCCTTACTTGCTAATTTTAGAATCTGGTCACCCCTAATGCCAGATTCAACTATTTTATATCCAACATATTACAGATGTGTAGTACATATTTGTTGAAAGCCTCAGTTATATATGTCTCCATGTAGATGAATAATAATTAGGATAACCATTTGTTTTAGTTTGCTCAGTTCTGGTTCACACAAGTTGTTCTGGTATAAACATTAACAATGCCCTCTTTAGTGGCTTACATTTGTCTGAGTTTAGAGAATCCAATATATGGTCACCCTAACTGTAATTATATTTGAAGTTATTTTGTAATTGATTTGAGTATTGACATACATGATGCGGTGGGAATAAACAATGCTTCAGTCAAAATAATAAACTATGATACGACTTGCTTAGTGATGCTTGTTGCAATTCAAGCTACAATGGTCAAGACTTGCTTACTTGACCTCTGTTTTCTTCTCCTCAACTCTCTCCTTTTCTTTACTTGGTGTAGAGATGAACACCATTTTTTTTTACACTGAAATAATTCTCTTTTACGACCCCTTTCTTTCCACAGAGTACTTTCAACATCTCCTACCCAGTCATCCAGTAGCAATTACCCTTTGGCTTTCTGAACATGTTCTGACATTTATTCATCCACCCACTTTTCTGGGTCTGAATTTGACCTATTTAATTTATCAGCACTCCTGCCCTGTGGGGTTCTGCATGAAGGAACATCTTTATTGCTCCATTTACCATTTGTAAGACTAATATTTCACAGATAATAACACTGAAAAGTGAAGCTCAACCTTATAAAAAGAATTGCTAATGTGCTGATAAGCAAGAGGGGAGGAAAGTCCCAGATGTGTTATTAAGATGAAGAGAGTAGAGAAAGAGAGAATTGACTCAAAGATGAAAGGAAGATGCCATAACAACCATGATGCCTGCTTTCTGAGGGCAGAGGGGAATACTGGAAGACAGACAGGAAAAAAATAGCACCATGGAGAATTTAATTCCTTTTTTCTCTCATTTAGCATCCAAGGTTCCTCAGAGAAGTTTAGATATAAGCCTAAAAGTACTCAAAAAGAACAGTATACTCTGAGTTACCATAAACAGATAGATATCCCAAAAAACTTGAAATACTTAAACACTTATATATATTTAACTTTATGTACACTTAGTTAATTCCACCCAGTAATCACATGGTTTACATAAATGAAGACAGAATATTTTTTCCACATGCATAAAAACACCTTTCTGGAGTTGCTGTAGAAAAGGTGGGAGCAGCAGAAATTCTTGCATTTGTGACTCAGGGCCCTCAGATGATCAAAACATTCACTGGTTTCAACACAAAGTCTGAGGCCTGATTCAGAGAGAGAATTGATAAAAATGGCAGGTGTGTCCTGAAGTAGGAGTCATGAGAACCCAGCCCCCCTGCAACTGTTATAAGGTCACTATTGATTTCTGAGATACTAATTCTGCTGACAATCTTCACTATTACAATGCTTAATAAATACTGGCAATTACCTTCCTTCTCTGAACATTTGTCCTGTCTTAGGTTTCATGACTTCATCGGAAGATGCTTAATTTGTTTGCATTTAACATGATGGGATTTTGCATTATGCTTAAGAGTAAATAGTATGCTTAATAGTAAATTATGTTAAAATACAAATCTATTAGCTAACATTTAATTTAAAATGGACCTACTGCTCGGCTGGGCATGGCTCACTGGTTGAGCTTCGACCTATGATCCAGGAGATTGAGGTTCCATTCCCGGTCAGGGCACATGCCCGGGTTTCAGGCTCGATCCCCAGCAGGGGGCATTGCAGGAGGCAGCCGATCAATGACTCTCATTGATGTTTCTATCTCTCTCTCTCTCCTTTTATCTCTATGAAATCAATAAAGATATATTTAAAAATAAAAATAAAAAAATTAAATGGACCTACTTATAAATTCTTTGACTTGGAAAGCAGTTTAGATTCTCTAAAAACATTCATACAGATCTTTGATGTCTTGAAACTAGCATAAGAGAATATGGATGGGATTAACTTATCCAGTCCAGTCGGTGGCCTGCTGGGGTGCTTCCTGCTAAGCCGCTCCCCCCATATACCATGCCCACAGTGTGTTCAGACTGGATAACATCATGTAAAGCTTCCAAAAAATAAAATAAGCAATGTCAGTGTCCTTTTATTATTGCTCCCTATTGTATATGCCACATAAGATTGTTTTTTAAATCAAAGGATAGCTATTACAATGACAAAGATACCTATTTGCATCCCCAATACCAATTGGATGCATGCTCTTTACAAATTTTTTGGACTTCCCTGATTTCATAGCATCCATACTGGAAAATATAATTAATCCATTATATTTCCCAAGGAGGATTTCTGCTTGAGCGCCACACTTGAAATCCTAAACAGCCCCACACTTGAAAGAGTAAACTCCTTAATACAAGGAGATCCAGATGATAAATGCCCTGATAATGATATTTTTGTATGAATCCATCTTTTCTCTAGAGATAACAATTTTAAAACTACTAAACTATGGTAAGGACATTTATTGAAACATAGAAGCACATAGTCTTGATTGTCTCTGGATATAGATAGGTTTGGATAGTTAAGGCTATGGTAGCAGAATGTATAAGCCGTTTGAGAAGAACATGCTCTCTCCTGTATGTATGTAACTACCTATGTGTTTTACCTACTTGGTTGTATACATGTACAAAACACGACATTTGCTACTATGAAGGAAAGGTTTAAATTCAAGTGGCAAATTCTGACTTAAATCTATGATTTTTTTTTGGTATTTCTATAATATCCTTTTGTGCCTCTTTTAACTATCAATTTATGAATGTGCATCTTATAAATCAAACTTACATAATGGAGCTTGTCACATTACTAGAAAGTAAATCATTATATTAGTGGACAAGAGAGCTATTATATATCACTGAAAAGACATTCATAAATATTTTTAAATAGTGAGGAAAATAAAATAATTGACATTTAAGATACTTAAGCCCAGCTGGCGTGACTCAGTGATTGAGCGTTGACTCACGAACCAGGAGACCCAGGTTAGAGTCCCAGGCAGGGCACATGCCCAGGCTGCGGGCTTGGTCCCCAGCAGGGACTTGTACATGAGGCAGCCGATCAAGGACTCTCTCATCACTGATGTTTCTATCTCTCTCTCCCTCTCTCTTCCTCTCTCTGAAGTCAATAAAGATATATTTTTTAAAAATAAAAACTAAAATAAAAACTAAAAGCATATTTTAAAAAAGATACTTAAGATTTTAAGTAATGAGAAGAGAAGCCTTCAAGTAATAAAATAAGCTATAAGAAATTGAGAATTGCTTCTCCATGATATATTATAAATGACATATATAAAATCACCGTTTAATTTTTGTTAATTTAATAGAAGAATAGAGAAACTGCAAATTATTTCACAATTTACACCATTAGAATCCTTTTTAAAATAGATATAGTCAGTACTTCTCTAAGCTGATATGACAGATCAGCAGGTGTCCACTTTACATTGAAATTAATTGAACTGGTACTTACATTTCAGGACTTTTTTCTCTCTCATTTGCCAGGAAGAGAGTGAGTGAGGCTTGATTTTGCTTCAATTATGTCTTCATTGATCGTTGAGTCACGAGTATTTATTAAACTGCCAGTGTCAGTGGCGGATCAGCTGTTATTCGGGAGTAGAATTGACTTTATTCCCTCTTCCAACTGTCCCCACGAGCAGGTTCTTGTCTAATTTCTTTAGACAAAAGGATGATATGCTGGGTTTTCCAAGCTTAGAAGAAACATTACATTTTCTTCATTTTGAGTCTGTATACATGGAGTGATATTCTAAATCATGCGTCATATTCCAAGGACTTTCTCTAATAGGCTATGAACTATAATTGAGATTAAACAATAAAAGAGAGTATTTGGGAAACCACAGTAGACAAAACCTATGCTGAAGCTTTATATCCAAATTATGTTTTTTGAGACTACCTTGAACTCATCTTTCACTTTGTTGGGATCTTTCTTAAGCTGGTATCCCTGATAGTGGAATTTTACCTTTTTTCTGAGTGTCATAATTTTATCTTTCTCTTTATTTGTAAATATCATCTTCATATACTGAATTTTTATTTTCCTTATAGTAAAAACCCAAGGATTTTCTGTGTATCTTTGTATATGGGCTGCAAGGTAAATTTCACATGGTATTTCATGGGCCATTATTGCTAGAATGAACCAAAGAGAACCTAACTTTGCATTCAATTTAAAGTTCATAAAAGTGTTTGAAACACAATATTAAAATTGTAGGTTTTGTTGGATACTGCACCATGCAGAGAAATAGAGAAGTGTTAAAATGTTTAGATTATGTTTATTAATAGATATATACCATTGTTAATATTATATCTTTCATGTTAATCTAAAGTATTGGATTTCAGCCTTAGCTCCACCTTGGGCAACATATATTAATATTTGACTGCATCACCTGAGAGTCTGATATAATTGGCCTGGAAAGGGATATGGTTATTTGTGTTGATAATTTTCAAAGCTTCCTCAGTAATTTAAATAGATACCCCAGGTTTTATCTGCCTATGGCTCTAACAGTAGACAAGTAAAAAAAAAAATCTTTGAAAACAATTGGAAAATATAAGCTTCTGCCTTGTTGATGATGCATATGCGCAGGTATTTCCCCTGGGCATTCTTTACCAACTTTCTCATTATTTGGGTGTGTTAAACAGGTAAAAATCACTTGCACTAGTTGCTGTTTCTTTTGAAAAACAGTTTTTTCTGAGTGGCCTGCTTAGTTTAAGATCACATTATGCCCGTGTGTATTTATGCAGAGGCTTTATTTTTGGTCTGCTTTGCACAGCATGACAACTTCTTGCCTATTTACTTTAGATCCTTATAAGAGCAGAGGGTAAAACGTACCTTTACCTCCAGGCGATCTTTTGAAGGTGATATGATTACCTTGCAACTAAAATTCATTGCATAAGCACTCATTAGTTATACCAATGTTTTGCTTTCAAATATAAACTTTAATCTTCGAATAGTGATTTCCATGCACATTTTGGCTTCAGGCTTCAGGATGAATCACTGTGCCTGGAGCAAAATCTTTGTCAAGGAAGGAGCAGAGCATCCAAGAGGCAACCAGGAGTCATGGGGGAGCTCTCTGGCTCTAGGTCTCCTCTCGGAGAAGCCGTCATCTAACAGAACCAAGAACTGAGAGAAGTTTCAGGGCAGGGTCACCGATATATATATCTATATATAGATATATAGATATATAGATATATAGATATATATATCTATATCTATCTATATATATATACATATATATATATCTTTATTGATTTCAGAGAGAGGAAAGGAGAGGGAGAGAGAGAGATAGAAACATCAATGATGAGAGAGTCATTGATCAGCTGCCTCCTGCACACCCCCATCTGGGGATTGAGCCCAAAACCTGGGCATGTGCCCCAACTGGGAATCGAACCCTGATCGCCTGGATCCTAGGTTGATGCTCAACCACTGAGCCACACCTGGCCATGTTCACTCTTTCCTTCCTTCCTTCCTTCCTTCCTTCCTTCCTTCCTTCCTTCCTTCCTTCCTTCCTTCCTTCCTTCCTTCCTTCTTTCTTTCTTTCTTTCTTTCTTTTTCTTTCTTCTTTCCTTCCTCCCTCCCCTCCCCTCCCCTCCCCTCCCCTCCCCTCCCCTCCCCTCCCCTCCCCTCCCCTCCCCTCCCCTCCCCTCCCCTCCCCTCTCTTTCTTTCTTAAGGAACATGAACAGAGTTAGTATGAAGTTTCTTATCAGACTAGATTTCAAAATATATTGGTGTAATGATATGTATTGTTCTCATTTGTCTTCAAAATAAATACATCTAAATAGTAATCTTGAGTTAATCCATGAGAAAAATACTAACAAAAAATACTGATGTGTGGTTCCTAGCCTGCACTCTGATTTAATTGCTCTGAAGTTTAGCCTGGACATTGGGATTTTTAAAAGCAGCCCAGGCAATCCTCAAGTATAGAAAAATTTGGGCACCACTAATTTAAACTTTATCCAAACCAACTGAATCAGAATCTCCAGATGGGTGTGGAATCTTGTAGTCTGTATTTTAAGAAGTACTTTAGGTGATACTTGCATACTCTAAAATATGATAACCATTGGTTTTACTATGTGATGTTTTCTTCCAAGAAATTTTGACTCTATCATTAGGTTTGCCCCCGCTTCCGTGACTCATGATTTAGGTATAAATATGTATGGCACTGTTTGTTTTTCTTATTTAACTTCTATCTGTGTTTATTCAGTCTGTGTAGGTTCACAAGTACACTCAGCATTCTCCTTTCCACTGCCTTCTCCACTTGAATTAAGTAAATGTGAAATAACAGAGGTGTTTTGTAATTTTATATATGCTACTAAATAGCCTGGCAGTGTTTAATCAATTACTGAGGTGTAGGGGTAAGCTTTTTAAACTCTGTCTCAGAAAATTCAAGTTAAAGCCTGAAGTCTAAAGCCTAACAATTTTCTCTCTAGACAGGTTTCTCAGTTGAGCTTTCTTCACGTGTGAAATGGTAGTTTTTGTTACCTGTCTCTTAGGGTTGTGATTTGGATAAGCTAATAATACCTGCTAGTACTCTGTAATTTGTGAAGTGCTATGCAAATTTTAGGTACTGCTGTTTATGTTTTTGCAAAATGAGGATCTTTCATGTATAAGGTTATTTCCATTTCAAAAATGTATGGTTTTTCACTTTAATATTCCCAACACATTATTTATATACTTTATATGTCCCCAAAATAATTTATGTGCGGACAGTGCTTCAAAGAGTTTTCTTAATTGATTTTATAGTTTAGAATGAATAAATAATTCAGGAAAATAAAAAGAAATATTTTGAAATCAAGAGAATGATTTAGTGTAAATCCTTGACCCAGCATTAGGTATTTTATATTTTCTTCTGTTTCTTCCTTTTTGGTTTGGGGGGGAGGGGCACATGGGGAAGATTTTTAAAATTCTTTGTCCACCTTTCTGCAAATTAGGTCATTTGAGTGTTACTGTTGGGAAAATTCTTAGAAAAATATTTCAAAAGCCCTGGTGTTTTAAAACAATTAATATTAAAGTACATATTTCTGAAAAACAATGAATATTTGGTTAAATGGGATAACTTGGGTTGTGTGTATTTTATATAGTATTACTGTTCATATTTTATTTTCAAATATGTGATGATGAAATAATCTGATGTTCCTTTAAAATATGGTAAAGAGCTATACTACTTATTTTCTCAAAGAACAATTGGCAGGCTATAGCTGAATATTTTGCTGCAAACTTTTCTGAAATGCAAGGCTGATACATTTGGAACCTAAAAGATTTTATTGGTCTCAGCTGGCAATAATTGGGGAATATTCCTTGGATCTCTAATTAACTTTGGTAGTTTATAGTGTACTCATAGAGGTCTGTATTGACTTTCACTGAATGTTTTTAATATGAAGCGTTGATTTTTTTATTGATAAAGAATGTGAACTCAGATGTTTAATCTTACCATAAAGAAATCGATGAACCAACAAGATAAGGGTTTTTGGTGTTTTATGGATTCTTCTGGTTTAAATATGAGATTCCTTTGTTATAAACATATAAAAATTTATACAGTCCTTATAAATGTAAACTGTCAGTATTTTACATAAGAGCTACTTGATGTAACTGATTTATTCAATTAGAATAGATGGATAGAGCCCTGGCTGATTTGACTCATTGGGTAGAGCATTGGCCCAAGGGTGAAAGTGTCACATGTTCGATTCCTGTCTCTCTGTTAGAGGCTCACCCCCAGGCTCTTGTGGGAGGCAACCAACCGATGTGTCTCTCTCGCAGTGATGTTTCTCTGTGTGTGTGTGTGTCTCTCTCTCCCCTCTTCCCTCCCTTCCACTCTCTAAAAAAAAAAAAAAAAAAAATCAATGGAAAAATTATATTTGGATTAAAAAGTAGAAGTATATATAGATAGGTAGATGATGATAGATGATAGATAGATGATAGATAGATGATGATAGATAGGTAGGTAGATGATAGATGATAGATAGATAGATGATAGATGATAGATAGATAGATGATAGATAGATGATAGATAGATAGATAGATAGATAGATGATAGATAGATAGATAGATAGATAGATAGATAGATAGATGATAGATAGATAGATAGATAGATAGATAGATAGATAGATAGATAGATGATAGATGATAGATAGATAGATAGATAGATAGATAGATAGATAGATAGATGATGGATAGATGATAGATAGGACCAGGTTACCTGTCATAGACATTTTAACTTAGTTGGTAATTAAGATCATGAATAACCATTGTATTTGGACAACCATAAATATTCAAAGGATTTTCTGAATATGTTTTATTTTGGCAATATTTACACTTAGCATGACTCTCCCCCCAACCCCGGGCCCCCCAGCAATGAGCATGTGAAATAGAAGATCAGTCAGAGGTGGGACTGGGTTTCTTAAGGACAGCCTACATTATGATGAGAGAGAGAAGGGGGGGGTCATATTTTGATCAATGGAGCATGAATAGAATTCATCCATTGTCATCCTAAATGACTAGATAGACAATGTTCATTTTAATATAGATTTTTAAAATCCTCACCCAAGGATATGTTTGCATTGATTTTAGAGAGAGAGGAAGGGAAAGAGAGAGAGAGAGAAACATGAATCGGTTGCCTCCCCTATGTGCCCCTTCCAGGGATCGAACCCGAAACTGTTTGGTTGTATGGTACCATGTTCCAACCAACTAAGCCACCCACCCAGGGCTCATTTAAATATAGTTCTACAAAACATTCCATTGACTATATACCACAAAAAAGAAAAACAATTTAACCTTTCAGATATCTTTTGTTACAGGAAGTTACGCAAGTCAAAGTAAGTTCTTGTTTCTTTTATTGAGTCAACATGAATGATGAAACATATATTTCTGAAAATCAGCATGTGCAATCTGTATGTTCAGATTTGACTTGAAACAGAGAAATGTATTCCCTCACTCATTCACTTCACCAAGTGTTTTATTCATTTATAGTTTATGTATTTATATAGTTACTATGTCATGCACTGTTCTTCATGTTGAAGATACAGTAGTGACAAAAATAGTCATACATCACTGTCCTTATGACCCTTAGATGCTAATGTAGAGTGGTATTGGTGCATAGAGGGAGTGGCAGAGACACCAAACCAAAGGAACCTTTGAATGAAGTAGTAAAATTTATCACCTAGGTGGCTGGTTTATGACATGCTGGAAGAATGCCATACATTTCTTTTACTTTTTTCATTATCTGTGTATCATATTCTGTGTATCATATTCTCCTTTCTATCATACTCTTATAAGCTTGGAAAACTTTATTATGTCTCTGTGTAGTCATATTTGATTTTGTAATGCTTTATGATTCTTTTGGAGTCAAAAAGTTTGTTTTCTACATTGACGTGGCTGGGTTAATCTAGAAGTAGTTTGTTTAACATCGAGGATTTGGAAAAAGGCAAAATAAATCTCTCATACACCTTCCCCCCCCCCCCCCCCAGGAAGGCTGAGTAGAAGCAACACTATTCATGTATCTTCAGAAACATTTATTGCCAATCCCAATGCATCAATCTAAAAGGCAAACTTTGAAGGTTTCTTATTTTGAAACATTAAGATATACTGAATATATAGGTTTATCATAAATGACTTCAGTGCAATTCTTTGTCACAATTAACCAAAATTTTTGTCTTGCTTCCAAATGTATATATGCCATTATAGTTAAACTTTCATTCTCCCTGTGGGAACAGCAACCAATATTTTCTGTCTAGTCCATGTGTGGCTTATAAATATGAATACTATTTACAGGAATGTTACACATGTACTTTGGCTTGATCAAGATTAGCAAGAAAATTGTGATTCCAGGGCATCTTAACCAGTATATTTAGGTCCCTAACATATTCCTTATTCTTATACATATTTGTGGCTTATCACCATTGACATCTAGGAGGTTCTGAGTGACTGCCTTCTACAATACATTTCCAGTCCTGCTTTGTCTCGAATTGTCTGAAAGAATCACATCTCACGTGGTTGTTCTGTTGAGAATGGAGATTTAAAAGTACTCAGTTCTTTTCCCAGATCTTTCTTCGAAGTCCTACTTCATGATGAATGATACTCAGTATCCTTATTTCAGTGTTGAAAATAACACATAACACCTACCATTTAGTACATTTATGTGGGTATTTTGAAAAACCTTTGACTTCATTTAATAAATAGATTCCGAATCAGTGAAAAGCCTGTATTATCTTTTTCAGGTAATGCCTACTTATTGTCATAAATCCCCACATATTTGCCAGCTCTGTACTTATTGTTTTACTTGGAATGTTTCATTTTGTTTGTGAAAAGAGACATCTTTAAAATACCACATTCCCAAATATTTAGATTATAACACTGCCTTGATGCAAATGTGGAAAGTACCTAGAGATCAACACTGCGACATGATAACGGGCCATTGTTCACTAACATGAGTGAATCTGCAAAATCAGAGAGAATGTATGTCAAATAAAGCTGTGCTACCTACATATCGGAATCTGCTAGGAACACTTTAACATCTCACTTCCAGTTCTGCTATTTTACATCTTTCAACCTGTATGTCATACCCTTGCTTAGTGGTAATTGTTTGATCACTGGGGGAATATATTATTGGTTCGAAAAATGAATTAGCTATGTTTTTCTCTTTTGAATATGTGTGAATTAGGACTGCAATCTTGATTGGAAGAACATTCCATTAAATTTCTTGGATTTATATCAAGATATTACAAAGTGCATTCATCAGCTTAGGAGGTTTGCTAACTTCGGCATTCAGCATAGGTTTAAATACCCCAAGTCTACAATTAAGTAACAATACACAACAACAGGGTTTGAATTTCAATGGCAATTGGTAAGATGCTAAGTTGTAATTAAATCAGTGGTAATGATGAATTCCATACAGATTTAAACAGTGTGCAAACTAGCCAACCAGAAGCAAATAGTCTACAGTTTCGCCTACTGATATATATATATATATAGATGCGTGTAATACACATTATAATGTAGTATGTACAGTCATGTTCCACATAACAACATTTTGGTCAAGGATGGCCCCACATAGTATGATGGTGGTCCCATAAGGTTGTAAGGGAGCTGAAGAATTTCTATCGCCCAGTAACATGGTGATGCCATAGTGCAATGTATTACTCACATGACTGTGGTGAAAAACCCTACTGTGCTGCCAGTCACATAAAACTATAGCACATACAATGACAGTGGTAGCTGTCCCATGTAGGCTTGCGTGAGTCCGCTCTCTGATGTTCAAAAAATGATGAAATCGCTTAACGATGCATTTCAGAGAACATAGCCCTACTGTTAAGTGGCACGTGACTATATGTAAATTGATATATATACATGTCATTTACATATATAGGTACATATTTAGCAATTTTATATACAGTCCTTTTAAAAATGCAAGAATCTCATGTCTTTGAACAACTTGCAAGAGACTGTCTTCCAGTCCTCTAGTTATAAATTAACAAAACTTATAGGCTGTATATATTTTTTGAGAAATGAGAACCTTATCTCTGTATCCCCAAGCAGTCAATAGTTTTTGACTGTAGAAACCATTCAATCAACACAGTTGATAATGTTTCTTAAATGGGAATCCTTCTTTTTCCCCCCTCACAAATTAAAAGGAAAATATATAGAGAAGAGCAGTAGAACTTGCTAATCATCTGTCTTTTTATAGACACTTATTACAAAAATGCTTCCATTCTAAAGAATATTTTTGTATAAAAATAGTTTAGAGTCGTGTCTGCATTTACGCTTTAGAAACGAGTAAGTTTTTAATGTCATGCCTATTTGGGAAGGTGTAAGAAAAGGGTCTGGGTACTGTGTGGAAGGGTTCTACCTCCTGCCAAACTGGCTTTGACCCGGCCATCCTGAGGGATTGGGGGACACTAGGCTAGACGCCTCCTCCTAGACAGAGCCTGTTTCCTGGTCTGTGGTCCTGTTCTGGCAATGGTGCCAATGAGCTTAGGCAAAGTAATAATTCATTTACTTACACAAAATTGACCAGCGTTTGTGAGTAAACCCCAGGGGGGCAGTGACATCGAAACATTCTTTATAAGAATATGGAATAACTTTTATGAAAAACTCCAATATTTCTTCTTTGTCTTAATTTTTGTGATATAAACTCATCCCACACCACTCCTACAACTTTCTCTCAAGAATTCTTGTGGCTCCATATCTTACCGTTTACTTAAAAGTGCGTGCAATTTCTCTCTCCTTAATGTCACTATCGTGGAGCAGTGGTCCTGTTTCCCGGGTGCACAATAGTAGGGGAGGGTGGTATAATTTCAGTCTCAGCAGCCATCCAAGTCTCCTTGCTTTTACTCTACTATATTCTTCAGTTCTCTTGATTTTTGTGGTTAAAAAAAATGCCAACCATTTTGTAGCTCATCCTGCTTTCTCTTGTTGTTTTGTCTCTTCCTCCAAAAAGTCAAGCTGGTCTGAAAAAATCTCTTCAGAAATTACTAACTCAAGCCTTTTATTCCTAGATTTAGTGACTTCCCTTTAAACATCTAAATTCCCCATCTGACCAATACTGCCTGTATTAGTTTCCTGTGGCTGCTGTAACAAGTTACCACAAACCTGTGGGCTTAAAACAACAGGTATCTATTCTCTCATAGCGCTGGAGGCCAAAAGTGCGATATGAGCCCAAATGAAGGTACTCACAGGGCCACACTCCTTCTGGAGGATCTAGAGAAGAATTCATTGTTCCTTGCCTCCTCTGATTTTGGGTGGTTGCCCACACCCCTGTGGCCACATCACATCATTATTTGCCTCCATGGTTGCATTACTCCCTCCCCTTCTGTGTGTCATGCCTCCTTCTGTCTCTTTTACAGGAGGCATATGATGGAACTCAGGTCTTCCCCAGATGATACAAGATAATCTCCCCATATCAGGATCCTTAACTTGATCACATCTGCAAAGCCTCTTTTTCCTTATAAAATGACATATGCATAGAATTAATTTCACACAAATGCCATCAAAGTTGTTATCTCCCTGCTCCCTGAAACCTGCATTTTAAAGGTGCTTCCCTCACAAGGACGTATAATAAGCTGCCTGGCTGCAAGCTATCTGGTTCTTTTTTCAACTCACTTTATTTGTGCTTTCTTCAAAAACTTTTGGATGGTAATAACATTATTTCTTTATTCTGCTTTTTTTTTTTTTTTTTTGCCATGGATGTCAATACTCAGCTGCAATTAGATCTGTGTCTCAGCTCAGAGATAAATAGCAAAGGGTTGAATAGCAAAGGTTTGAATTTGTCACCAGGAACACAACATTGTAGATCCTGAAGGGCAGAGACCGCAAATGAGTTTCAATGACTTTGACTTAGTTTGCTATCAGGTGTTCATATTTCCCAGTGTGACACTAGTAATGAGTTTCACATGAGAAAACAAGAAAAGTAAGAGAGATCTAGGGTGGTGCTCCACTCTTGGCTTTCTTTTGCTGAGCATGTGTATAAAAATAAATGCAACAAAACAAATCAGTAGAGATTTCTTTAAAATGCTTCCTCTGTTTTAAAGTCAGAGGTATTTTTATCTCAACCCACCAAGCATAACTGGAATAAAATTAGAGCATGTAAGGAATTAAATTAATCCATGGATTAAACCCATCCATGTGGGATAGCATGGTTATTATGGATCTAATCTAAAAATCAGTGTTGGCCATGCGGCTGTGTAGCCCTCGGTGCACTGTGCTGCATCCTAAGAGTTCAGATGTCCTTCGAGTCCTCAATGTGGAAACTTCATGATAACATTGATTACCAGGTGGTGAACTCAGAAGCAGTTATTACAAGGCATGCTTTTTCTTATCTCCTTGCCACAAAAAAGGTCTATTTTATTGTTAGAGTCTTTGAAATAGCTCAAAGAGTTGTTCAGCAGTTAATGAGTGGCATACAGTGTGAGAAACAGCTACCAGGGATGTGGACGTTAATTTTAAATGGCTTGGAGGCTCCACTGAGGATATTCCATTCTCCATGAGCAGCTTCCAAGTGAGTCTTAAGGAAATGTTTTACTACACTGAGCTTGAATTAGCCTTGTGAAAGCAAAACTATTGGCATTTTGGACACAATGAGGTTTGCAAATTGACTTGTAGCAGGTAGTACAACTATTGCATTAAAACAATTGAAAATCACCTCGTCATGATCTTTATCCCTTTCAAAATATTCTTAATAATACATATGAGATATTTATGTGTGTATATAGCGTGTATGTATATAATATCTACATTTATATGTTTGTGTATATGTATAGTGTACAGTGTATTATGTTGTTTATGTACTATATATATAGTATATATACAGGGTGTTCCCCAAAATGTATACATGCTTTAACAGCTGATAGCTCAATTTTGGAAATAAAATGTATTTTAATAAATACTGCCTTTACAATTATTTAAAGTGTGTGTATAACATTTTTGGGATACCCTATATTATGTTTGTTTGTTTTTATAATATATGATTATTTAGATGAGATATACTTGGGATGGGAGAATAAAGGAGTAACTTTCACAATAATTCAGACATGACCCTGAAATCTTTATTTTGACATTCTTAGAGTTAACATACCACAGTGCTATATTTTTTTAGTAATTATAAGAGTTTGGGAAAAAAAAAAAAGAATTTGTGGGTGATTTGCTTAAATTCACCTATAATTATTCAGGCTAGTGTCTCTAGTCAAAGGTATCTTATAATAGTGATTCAATCAGTGAAGCTTAAGTGAAACATTGTATCTTGGTTTTACTTTAAGTGAGCAGTGATTATTAATTTCAGAATTTGTAATTATATTTACCATGAATAATTTTAAACTCATAAACAATCTGTGTAATTAGCCTAGATTAAAATATACTCTTTTCATTGTCCAACCTTTCTTTATAAATAAATTACACTACAATAATTTGAATAATACATTTTAGTTTATACTTTCACATATATTTTTCATAGATAACTTATGAAAAGATTTACTCTTTCTGAAGATTATAAAAGTAGAGAAAGCACTTATAAGAGGGTTTATAGGAAATGTGTCACACACATAAAATCACATTTAATTTGGAATGCCAAATTACTGGAACAGCTGGAAGTTGCTATAACATGTTATTACCCTTAATTAATTAAGAATTGAATACTTGTTGATATCTGTATTACAGCTGGTGACTGTTTTGTCATCAGTACTAAGCTATATGCATTTTAAATGAAAAGAAGAACATTTTCTAGTGCTATACAAAGCCAATTTTTTAAAGATGACATATACTATCTAAACATTCACTCTCTAAAAGCTAACATTTGAAATGTAGAAACTCCTATGTGTTATTTTTTATATATGGAAAGAAAATGAAAAGTGCTTTCTCTTCTAACTGCAGGAAAATATAAATTGCTTAAGAATATAAATTGTTAGTTTATTAAGAATATAAATATTTTACTTCTTATAAGTAGACTTTACTATTGTAATAAATGTTCACAAGTTAGACTATCCTTAAACCTAAGACATTTTTACCCTGGGAGTTACTGCTATAAATACAGAAGCAATTAGTTGTTTCATAAGCTAAATTCTTCTGAAGTGATACATGTCAGAAAAGTTAGAGTTACTCCACATTAACCAATTAAAATCTCACTAACTTAAAGTTATACATGTTGCAGAAATATATTAAGATGATTCAGTTACCTAAAATTTTCATACATATTTTTAAATGTAAACTAAATTAGAATAATTTAAAATTATTAGTTACATCAATTATCAGGCTTATTTATCTGTCATTAAATTATGTACATCATTTAAGTTAAGTCTACTAATTAATAGATTTTACTACATGAGCAAATGAGACATTCCTATTTGTTTTAATTTGAAACAAATATAAGACGTTCTGTGTTTTTTCCATTCCACATATTATATTTTCATTACAAAATCTGAAAGCCTTGCATACAGGGTTTGGGAAGTTTGAAGTGATGAATTCACTTAAGAAAACATGAATTAACCAATAAAAGCCTGTAATTTAAATAGGAGAACTATTTTATTGCTTGTCTGTTTAAGACCTTGCTGCACAGAATTCTATTCATGTAAATACAGATATTTAACAATAGAATGGAACAAATTAATCAAATTAGATCCAGTCCAAGTAAATTTCTATTGAATGTGCCTTAGGAAAAAGCTTTATTGTCAGGTGTTCCTGTGTGAGAGGGGGAGAATTTAGTGATAAAAGGATATTAAATTATTGGAACAATGAGAGAATGGCAGAAGGGAAATGGCTGAAAAATGAATACAGGGTGGGCAAAAGCAAGTTTACAGCTGTATGTACAGGAAACATAGAGTTTATTCTTGTATTATTATTTATTAATTATTGTATTAGTTTCCATATGAACAACTGTAAACCTACATTTCCAACCCTGTATATCCATGTTGTCATGTTTTAACTGTGAAAAAGAAAATATCTTTCTAATTTTTTACATATATAGTGTCTATTCTACTTTATTTCAAAAGAAAATAGAGGCAGAGTTAAATGATAGGTATGATTTACAAAAACATTTATATGCAGACACATATATGCGTACAAATAAATATGCATACTGGATTATGACTTGATAAACAAGATGTGTCTTAGAAATAAATTGAATGCCACGGACTTGTCAACTAATTTATAGAGGACTCTTCATATTACCTTTTAGTGATATATGTGACATAATTCTTATTTTTAGAATTTTATCTTTATTTCAGGAAATGTTCAACCCCTCTTGTTCAACCACTTTGCAGTCCTCATGGGATATTTCTAGTGTGACTGTTTTCTTGGATGGCTCTATATCAAGTTACGTTATTGACCACCTTACAAATAACTTGTGACACTTGCATCATACTTTCTCAAAGCATTGTAATAGTATCTGTCCCATGTACTTTAGGTTCCTTGGGTAAATAATGCATTTTGATGGTATTTATACCTTAAAATCTGATTCAGGATACACACTTTTATCACAGTGGATTTTCCTTCAGGATTAACTGTAGTGATGGGTATTATATCATAATAGGTAGGTGTGACAGGAGTTACTGCAATCTATTCTAGTTTTCTAAACTGTAGCCAAAGACTTAACTTGTAGAGACAAAATTAGTGTTTTTCATGGATTCTCTGTTTCAAAAATAACAAGTTACAGATTCATATTGTTTAAAGCCTAAATTTATTTTATGATTTTAATATCAAAATGATCATTTACTACAGAGAAGATGGCATATTAATTTAAAAACCAAACAAAATAATGAATGGCATCATCTCAAGAAAGGAAAGAAAGAATGGAGAGCTACTAATTGCAGAGATCATAGCTGAGCATTTCCCAAAACCTGTGGAAAAACAATTCAAGATACAAGAAACTTGATATAAGAAGTTCAGAGTCCCAAGAAGGGTAAGAACACACACAAAAATCAAACCTAAGTCCATCATGTTGAAACTGCTGAAAACCAAAGCAAACAGGAATTTCTAAAAGTAGTCAGAAAAAATCAGACAAAAGATCTACAATAAAAAGTGTGGAAATGAGAAGAAAAAGAAAAAGAATTTATAACATGTTAAAAGTCAATCTAGAATTATACAATGAGCAAAAATATACTTAAAAAGAAATTAAAATATTTTTTTTGACAAATAATACCTGGGTGAATTCTTTACCAGCAAAGCCATGCTACAAAGTTGATTATAGGAAATCCTTGAAGATAAAATAAAGTCATCACCCAATGGAAGGACAGACGAGGAGAGAGGTATGAAAAACAAGAAAGAATTATGAAGAACACCAAATATGTTAAATATGCATGCATATAACACAACATAGGTCATTTAAAACAAGAGTAATAATGTCACATGAGATTTATATTTAGAATATGTATGTCAATATATAATGACAATATAATGACAATAACATGAGGAGCACCCTCTTTGGGAACAGAAGGCAGTTCTTCAAATGATTAAATATGGAGTAACCATATGACTCAGCAGTTTCACTCATAGGCACATACCCAATAGAAATGCAAACGTATGTCCACACAAAATGTTGCATGCAAATGTTTATAGCAGCATTGTCCATAATAAATACCCCAAAGAAGAAACAGCCCAAATGACCATCAAGGAATGAATGGATTAAAAAATGTAGTATATTCATATAATAAAATATTATCCAACCATAAAAAGGAATGAATTACTAACATATGCTACAACATTGAGGAACCTTGAAAAAATTATGTTATGTGAAAAAAAGCCAGTCACAAAAGACATATGATTCCATTCACATGAAAACAGAAAGTAGATTAGTAGTTGCTTAGGGCTGGGCTGAGAGGATGGGATAAAAAGAGGGTGATTACTAAAGAGTGCAGGATCTTTTTATTTTTCTTCAGGTGATGCAAACATCCTAAAATTGTGGCAATGGTTGTACATAATATATTAAAAGCCATTGACTCCTAAATGGGTGAATTGTATGGTATGTGAATTATAGCTCAATAAAGTTGTTTAAAAATAAGTAAATAAAATAAAAAGCAGATGCACAATTGAAAATAATATCAAAAGCAAATTAGACAATTTTTTTCATATGATAAAATGTTTCTACATCAAAACCTACAGCTAACATGGCGTTCAATAAAGAAGCATTCAATAGTGTGCATTGAGATTGGAAAAAGCAAAGTCTGTCTATGCCACTTTTATTCAACATTGCACTGGCAGTTTGGGCCAGTACACGAAGGAAAGTAAAAGAAATTTATGTCATAAAGATCAGAAATTAGAAGTAAAACTGTCATTATTTTTAATGATGTGATTATAACTATAAAAAATCCAGGAGTCTAAAAACACTCTATTAGAATTAGTAAGTAAATTGAGGAAAGTTATTGTATACAAAGTAGTCACACAAAAATAACTTCTGTTTCTTATATAAAAGCAATGGACAAATAAATAATGAAATGATTTAATATGTCAGTTGCAATACTACCAAAAAGCATCAGATGCCTAGGTATAAATCTAACTAAAATATTCTAGACCTCATCCCTAATAAACTATAACACATTGCGGATAGAAATTAAAGAAGGCGCAAATAAATAGAGGGGAATCATGGTCATGAACAGGAAGACTCAATACTCTTAAAGTGTCATATATCCCCCAAATGGATTTATTACAGGCCAAATAAAAATCCAGGCAAGAATTCTGAAGAAATTTATAAGCTGATTCTAAAACTTATCTGAAAATGTCAGTGTCATTGAAGAATTGATATGGAGTATTTTTACTATAGATCTCAATACTTACTATGAAAATGTTGCAATAAGACAACTTACACTTTTGGCACCAGAATAGACAATGAATAATGGGACAGACTATTGACGTCAAATTTCACAAATATAATTTTCTAAATTACAACCAAGTCACCAATGCCAATGCAATTCAGTGGGAATAGGATAATCTTTTAAAGATTTTGAATCAATAGTTTGTATGAGAAAAAAAAACACTTTAATCCTGCCTGACACCATATATATATATATATTTTAAGTGCAAAAGATAAACAAAAAAGGCTTCTAAAATTCAATAGTATTTATATTAAAAAGACTTGCATAAGGATGTTAATAGAAGCATTATTAATAGTACCCCAAAATTAGAGCAACCTAAATGTCCATCAATAATAGAATGAATAATAAATTATAGTATATTCTCATGTTATGGAATACCGCACAGCAATGAAACCAAAGGCACTAGAATGTGGGCAGATCTCACAGAAATAATAAGGACCAAAGGAAGCCAGACACTAGAGGGTACACGCAGACCAATTCAAAACCCATGACACTGAAAAACAGGCAAACCTAGTCTCTGAAGATCCAGGTGACAAGAGTGATTACCTCTGGGGAGAGATTACGGAGTAAGAGGAGGCACAAGTGAGTCTACCCAGGAGTTAAAAATGCTTTATATCTTGATCTAGTGCATGAGTGTGTGCGTGCAAGCAGATATGTTTGTGTGTATGTGTATGTGTAGATGTGTGTGTATATGTGTTATGTGTATGTGTGTATATGCATTTGTGTGTGTATATAATGTAGCTGTAGATGTTAACCTAATATTTGGATGCTTTAATATATGTATATGTTATACTTTAATAGAGTAGAAAAAATAAGGTATAAACATGACCTGAAAACCACTTTCAATGTTTCTTTTCACAATCACCAGAGATTGCTATAGATTCTTTCTCCACTTACATGAAAAAATTGACTATATTTTAATATGTCTGGTATGAGAACCCCAGTATGTTTTCTCAAAATTAAATTTAACTTTACTCCTTTAATGTTAATTTTAACTTTGCTGTAATAATTCAACTCAGAAGTACTAATTGAACATGAAGGCTTTACCTTCCCCTTGGATATGTTCATTTTGGTTCATTAATAATTTTAACTTTATTAATCAGTGATCACTTTATTTTAGTATTTTCCTCATTTTATTAAAAATTAAGCAAAGATATTAAAATTATATAGGACTCATTTCTTAACCATTGGTACTATACGTAAAGAAACCTTGTCTTAAATAGCATATCTGCTGAAAAGTGATGCTTTTTTCTTTCTTATTCGATCGCATTAAAGAACACACACCTTTTATTGACATAATGAGTTTTGTCAAGTATAAAAAACATCCATTTATTGATATATTGCTGCTGCTGCTGCTTCCCTGACATTTTATATCCTTTGGGGCCAATGAGCATCTCTCTTGTCCCTTGGTAGCTTTGTAATTGTGTAGTTAATTCTCATCTTAAATCTTGCACGTACTGTCAGCCAAGAAATAGCTAGGAAAAGCTGATTTGCAGAAAGCTTCTGGGTCTTAGACGACAAAAGTGGTGAGGGTAGAGTTGAGCCTCAAGTACTTTTCCTTTTTCTAACTATATAGCCTGTGCCCTGTACATACATCAAGGAGAGATGAGTCTACAAAATGTGGATTTAAAATCCCAAGATAGAAGATGTGAAGGCGTTTTCTTTCTTATCATAGACTTGTAGTTAATCTATTATGTATCTTCGCAAAAAATCTAAAAATCCATTATTATGATAGTTTGAGAATGAATGGGGCAACAATATTTTAAAAATGCAGATTTCTGCATCATTTTTAATGCCACAATTAAAATTATGCAGGTAATTGGTGGTGTGGTTATTATTTGAAATGGTCAATTTCACTTTCTTATTTTAAATACCAGAATTATACCATAATATTCCTTTCCTACTTATCATCAATGTATGTAAACTTTTAAGTTATTGATTGATTGAATATAATGATAAGAAGATAGTTTTTTCTTTACTAAAACATGGATTTCTCTCCTCTTCATTCTGAGTCCTTGGACCCAATTTTGATGGCAGCCTTCCCCTTTCTACACATGGCTATCATAATAGACCTCTGGGCTGTCATGCCACCCTTCTGCATCTTTCAATTGATTCTATTTTATTCTTAAAAGAAAAATAACTGCCTATAATGGGAGGATCTTGACTGTTTCTGTTTCTGCCCCTTTTTCTTGTTTCTCTTCTCTAAACAATTTAATTTGCCACAAATTAATATAACACTTCAATTAATGTAAGAACTCTGTGGTACTAGATGAGCTCCTTAACTCTTTGAGCTTTGGTTTCTCCTCTCAATTTGGAATAAATATTCACTACTTTATAGGCTTTGTATTGTGAGGAGTAAATGCATACAGAGCACTTGGTGCAGGTTAAGTGCTCACTCAACAAATGGCTATCACTTTTTGTTATTTTTTGGAATAGTTAACTGCTTAAGACTAGCTGGAGGCGAGGGTAAGCCTCACAGAAAGGGAGCTGAAGAAATGGATAAAGAAGTTATTTTTGACCTGGAGTAACAGATGGGTAATTCCTAGGCAAGCTGAAGTTGGGAACGATAGGTAGACTGGAAATCCTATTGATAAAAAAACTCAGGTAAGTTTTGGTTTACATAGAGATCATTACATTTGAAGGGTTCATGTTATGCTTCCTTTGGTAAAATAGATTTTTGTTCATCATAAACTGAGTAAGTTGTGTTACTCTCTGAAAGATTATAAACTATTCTGAAATGGTTAGAAATATAATTTATTGGGAAATACTATTGATAGATTGCAGTTCTGCCTAAGATACCTATTAATGAGTATTCATAAAATTCTCTAAAGCATCCAAACATTTAAGAGTATAGTTGTGATACCCAAAGAGGCCAAGGGGATTTTAAATTAATGGTACAGTTAGGCAGGGATTCCCCATTAGTTTCACTTTTATTTGAGTTGACTCTAGGACTATATATATATATATGTGTGTGTGTGTATATATTTATATGTATACATATACACGTATATGTACATATATACATATGTATGTATATATGTATATATATATATATATATATATAGCCTTTCACCATTATAAGAAAGCCGGAGGGTTAACAAAAGGTAGGATGGAGAGTATTGTCCAGAATACCCTGTGTAGCGAAGGGAGGACCCTGTCTTGGCAGCCATTCAAGCTCAAGTTCTTTGGAAGAGCCAAAACTGAGGAAGAAATGAATCATTCAGTTAGGAATGATTTCTTTATCAGAATTACTGAGTTTGGGCTTGGTCCAGGAATATTACCATCTAAAGAAGTTTTAAAATACCAACGGCATATTTCACAGATCTAGAACAAATATTCCAAAAATTTTTATAGAACCAAAAAAGACCCCGAATAGCCTCAACAATCTTGAGAAAGAAGAACATAGTTGGAGGTGTCACAATACCTGATACCAAACTACACTGCAAGGCCATTGTAATCAAGACAGCCTGGTACTGGAATAAGAACAGGCATATAGATCAGTGGAACAGAACAGAAAGCTCAGAAATCAACCCACACCTTTATGGTCAATTAACATTGGCCAAAGGAGGTAAAAGCATACAATGGAGTAAAGACAGTTTCTTTTAAATGTGTATAGAAGTCCCAAATAAGTAAGGAGTTGTTTACATTTTAGAGAATATTTTGTATTTAAGGTTTATTTAGTGTTTTTTTCTTTATTTCTTTATGTTTCAGGTACATCAAAGCTTTTTTGGTTAGTTAATTAATTAATTAGAAGAATTACTTCACATCCATTTATTAAAGGAAAGAACTAGAAAAACAGTATAGGGGAGAAACTAGATCATTGAATGAAGTGAGTGTGGCCTGAATATTGACAGTATTCTAGATGATCATTGAGCAATCAGGCCTTAAGAGCCCGAGAGATTATAGCCACAGATAAACTCATGGACATTTTTGGAAATGGCTACTTAAGTTCTAATAACAGTCTAAAAAGAATGCTTGGTTTGTTCTCTTACAAAATTATTTAAAGAAGAGAGGAAGAAGCAAGTGAGATGTGGTCTTCAATGTGTTTTGTTTTGTTTTAAAGAAGATAAAATGATTTTGCATAGTAAAAAATCCTGTCCATTTAGTCAAAATTGATAAAGAAGTTGTATTTAGCAAGGTAACAAGTATGCTTAACATTACAAATAGAGAAATTTCCCTCATGTTAACAGTGTTTATCTTTACCTTATAGGAATAAGGATGATTTTAAAATAGGCTTCCTATGTATGAATATGTATGACTCTTATGATAAAAATAAATATTATAAATTATATGTTGGATTTCCCTGTTTTAACCTAGAACTTTGTAATCAGACATCTATAAAATAGAAAAACACTTATGCATGAGGATATAAGAAGGTTAATGAAGTACAAAAATAACATACTTTTCTCTCTTTAAAATATGCAAAAATCATGCTGAGATAAACTAAATCTTTTCCAGTTAAACTAAAGTACTATTTATGCTCTGTAAATTTTTTCTTTTTTAGACCTCTGTAGCTGTAGGGGTTTTTATATAATTTTGTTTTAATAAATGACTTAGATCAAGATGGTGGCCTAGGTAATTATAGTTAGGGAATAAATTAAAATTATGTTATTTGTTAGTCAATTACATCATTTTACTTTTAGGTGAATTTTTAATCCGTCTTTCACCACATTAGGTAGGGGAAAGAGAACAAGATGTTCCAAAGGTCAGAGAGGTAAATGCTAAATAAAACTTTTAAACTTTGAATCTCTTTTCAGATTTCAGGCAAGCCAACTTTTTTAATAACCTTCACAGTAATGCTAGAATAATCAGTGTTTGAATTCACCTGCATTAAATTTGAAGAAATTGTTCTTGTCTGTAGCCTAGAGAGCTCATCCCTTTTCTTGCTAATAACCCACCTGTCAGCTCTCTACTCCTTAGTCATTCTTGATTTGCACACTCAGGCATGTGGAACCTTTCCATCCCACATCTCACAGCTAGTTCCTTATTTGAAATATGCTTAGGAGAAATATTCGTAAGAGGGTGTTACTGCAATGGCTGCATTGTCTCTTCCTCCAGCTGCAACTGGTTCGTGCCTTGGGCAAGCTGATTAGCAAACACATCCCTTTTAAATCAAAGAAAGGAAGGGATTAATAATGTGATGTCCCTTACTTGGCCTCGTTTATCTGCTTTTGCCAAAGTGTCTCCAATCTGTTCTCTTGTCTCTAGTGCTTCTTAAAATATGAGGTTAAGGGCAGCCTCAAGTAGCTTGAGTCACATCCCTAGTAGCTGCAGCTTCGTGACAGAATCCCAGATGAGCAGCTACATGCTGATGGAGGGTCTCTGTAATTAACCCTCTGGAAATACCATATTGTCCAGTCCATGAGCATTCTTTAAAGACTTAAGACTTGAATACTCTTCGTAAACCTACCTTTGATCTTAAAATTACCTCCTGAGTACTTTTCCTCTATCGCCTTTCACAAATATGTCATTTGTTTCTCAGACTTAAAATTCAATCCACCCTTTAACTTCCTCATCACACCAATCCAATTACTAGACTTTCACATGGACCTGGTTGCTCAATGTAGGTTCATGTTTTCCTCCTTTCCAACAGTCTAAATATCAGTGTTCAGATATAGTAACAAAGTCAATGTTCCTCTACCCCTTTTGCAGAGTTACACAGCGACTCCATTCCTTCCTCCACTTGACAGTATGGGGTTCTCTCTTCATATGAGGAGATACCCACTTCATTGGCACAAACTTTTGTTTGCTATTGTATGAGTAACTGTTAAGGACACTAATAAGTTTATTTTGGACCTTTTATTGTTTTGTTTTTACTTTCATATTACTTGTAAATTGGATTGCTAATTGATAGTTATCAAAACCATTGTGGAGACACAAAGATGTCTGTGCAAATGTTCATTGCATTACTGTAAGCTCCAAACTGGAAACAACCTAAATATTCATCAACTGGCAAATAGATAAACAAAATGTGGTATATCCATACAAGGGAACGGTATTCAACAATAAAAAGGAACATATTACTAATTGCTGTGGTGAACCTTGCAAACATTACGCTAGGTGAATGAAATCAGGCAAAAAGAATCTTAAATATTGTGTGACCTAATCATATAAAATTTTTACAGAAGACAAAATTCTAACCACTGAGAGCAAATACGTAGTTATGTAGGGGCAGGAGTGGAAGAGATGATTGATTGGAAAGAGGCAAGAGGGAACTTTGGGGATGATGGAAGTGTTCTAAAACTAACGTGGTTATGTGAGGGCATGATTGTACAAATTTACTAAAACTCATTGAATTGTAGCCTTAATGGGTGAATTCTATGGTATATAAATTTTGCTTCTAAAAATCTGTTGAAATTGTGAAATTTTTAAAGTCCCCAAAACTATGCTTTTGCATAGTTCTCTTTTGCATGTTTTTTCTGTTAAATATACCTCCTTTTTTTCCTCAGCTATAGTATTCTTTGCACAATATTTCTTTTTTAAAAATATGTTTTTATTGATTTCAGAGAGGGGAAGGGAGATGGAAAGAGAGTTAGAAATATCAATGATGAGAGTCATTGATCAGCTGCCTCCTGCAGGCTCCCTACTGAGGACTGAGCCCAAAACCAAGAAATGTGCCCTGACGGGGAATCGAACCATGAGCTCCTGGTTCATGGTTTGATGCTCAACCACTGAGCCACGCTGGCTGAAAGTATTTCTTATACTTTCATGTGTACATGGATTACCTGGAGATCTTGTTGAAATGTGATTCCGGTTCAGTGGTTCTGAGATGGGAACTGAGAGTCTGCATTTCTACCAGCTCCAGGTGATACCCATGTTTCTTGGCCTGTAAGAGGTACCTGCCTTCCACTATAAATAAGTGGAAACATTCATAGTTTTATCCAACATGGTTTATGATAAGTAAAGAACCTGTTTGATGAATAAATTCTTTAACTATGTTCAGTACTAGGCCCTTTGGCCTTTATTTTATTATTATTATTTTAATCCTCACCCAAGGATATTTTTTCCATTGCTTTTCAGAGAGAGTGGAAGGGAGAGAGAGAGAAAAACATTGAGGTGAGAGAGACACATTGATTGGTTGCCTCCCGCACTCACCCTGACCAGGGCCCAGGATTGAGCCTGCAACCAACATATGTGCCCTTGGCCGGAATTGTGCCTGGGACCCTTCAGTCCAAGGGCTGAAGCTCTAACCACTGAGCAGAACTGGCTAGGGCAGTCCTTTGACCTTTAAAATATTTGTTGCTGCCTTGGACTGCTCTCAGTGGCCATCTAAATTAAGCCCAATGACTGTTTAATCCCTCTGATTCCCCATCAAAGTTCTGTTGATGCTGTTTTAGGAACAGGTGTCTCTGAGAACAGTTCTGAAGGAGCAGCTTACCTACCTACACTTTTTCACTAGAGGAAATATAACTCAAACACCTGAAACCATTGTTTGATTTTAAGTCCATCTGTTTCTAGAAGACTTTATACTGGGTCAGTCTGAAATTCTTTTTTCTTGCCTAAATAGTGTTAAGGTTCAAACGCCAATGGGATTTTAATGATGACTTAGTGAAAAGACAAGGCATGGAAGAAAGGACACTAACTAGTCGGACATGCGGGAGATCTGGGTGCAGCAGAGGTGCTGCTGCTGCCTGTAAGTACTGCTGTGTGGATGTTACTGCATCTCTCTTCACCTGTAATTAGAAATGTTTTTGCTACAGACCTCTCTCCTTTGGCAGTCTGTTGAAACTTTTGGGCCCCTTTTTTCTTGCCTAAATAGTGTTTAAGGTTCAAACGCCAATGGCATTTTAATGATGACTTAGTGAAAAGACAAGGCAAGAAAAACATTTTGAAATGCACAAAATAGAAGTTCATAGGATTGCTAAGGAAAGCAGTGATATTGAAACAGAGTTTTCAAAATACAAAAAATGATATAGTAATATATAGGGTGGGGCAAAAATAGATTTATAGTTGTGAGTATGCAAAATACAGAGTTTATCCTTGTATTATTATATATTAATTATTGTATTATTTTTCATACGAACAACTGTAAACCTACTTTTGCCCCACCCTGTATGTGCTTTTGCAAGTTAATATATTAAATAAAGTCTAGTGGCAAATCTAAGTAACCTTTAGCATAAATACTTTGAGATATCTTCAAAAACTAAATATAATATGAAAATACTTATAATTTCTGTTAATGACAAAATATTGGATATTGATAGTACCACTGTGGTTTGCTGCTTATGTTCATAATAGAAAGAAATACTAAAGTTCAGTAACAGGCTAATGGGAAAAAAAAGCATTATTTTTTATTTTAGTTTGCAAATCCTCTGAATTCTGTTCAGTAATTGCTTGGGAGTCTGTGGCCCTCCATTTAAGAATATCTGCTTTAGAAACTCTACAACTTCTAAAATTTAGAAGTTAACTGATAATGGTTGGAGCAATAATTTAAAGAGTTTTGTCCTGTAATATTGTTAAATAATTTAGAATATTTTCCAGACAACAACCCTACTAGGGAAACAGGGTGTCTTTTAATCACTTTTATTGTAGATGAAGAAACTCAAATAAAGTCGAAGTGGTTTAGCAGAAGTCATATAACTGGTTACTGATAAATCCTTTGAAACCAGATCTAACAGTGTCCGGGACCCAGTTCATATCATCTTTTCATTCAAGAAATCAAATCACCGGAATTTTCTTGTTTTTTTCCACTACATAATTTGAACATTAACAGAATGACTTGATAAGACCTTCAAATTTTAGACCCAAAGGATAAGCTGAAATATTTAAGCCAATCCTTTGATTTAATGGATGAAAACCTGAAGACCATAGAGATTAAGTGTCATGCTCAAGGTCACACAGGCTCTTCTAATTTTGCCCTTTAGTTTCTCATCACAGAAAGGACAAGATTCAGAGATGTCTCTGAAAATTCAAGAAGGTTAGAAATAGTCAAGAACAGGATATTTTGAAAACTGTAAAATAAACCATTGCATCAGTAGGAATAGATTGTGAACCAGCTTAATGAAAGATCACCTTTGAAGGTTCATTAGTGGTGCCCACAATGTCTGAGCATGTGGAATGTGAGGAGAAGGTGGTAAAGAGATTGCCAGGATGAGAGAGGGTTGAAGTGATGTGGAAGCCTACCAAGGAGAGAGTGATTGGCCTAGCTGAGTTGGAGATTTCTACACCACAGGGCACAGGAGCAACTGTGTGGGCATCAGTGCTGTTAGATAGCCCAGTTAGAGATCTTTATCTAATGCAAGGGATGCTGTGTAATGTGAATTGTGGTGGTGTCCATTTGAAATGAATTTTGGGAAAGACAGAGATGCAACTATTATAATGTGAACATTTGGGAGGTAATGATGAAGTAGGATTTTTGAAATCGCATCTTAGTACAATTGTGTACAATGACCAAATGCCTACTAATTTTTAAATACAATAAGAGTACAAAAATGATTAATATGTGAATTCTGTTTTCAAGAAACTTACAATCTCATAGTTAAGAGATCAACTCTTGATTCAAATACAAACTCAGCCAGTTCCCCAGCTGAATAATTAGTTGTGTTGCCTTAGGAAGTCTCTTCCTCTACAAAATATGGATTACAGTGAAACACCTTACAGAGCTTTTGTGAAGAATAGATGAGTTAATTGGATAGCCAGCCACATTTGATGGATTGACAGCTATCAATCAACACTAGGACTAATTTAGCCAAGAATTAACCTACGAAGTCTTTAGGAACGGCAAATCTTAAGAGTTCTAGAAAACTCTGGATGAACTTTTCATGTTCTATTATATTAAACTCTTTTTGTATACTATACACCTTGAATGAATCTTTTACTCTAGATCCCAGAATGTGGCATTTTTATGAGGTGTTACGCTTTTCTATGAGTCTCTTTGCCTGTTTATTTTCACTAGTTCCAGTTATCTCAATTGGTAACAGCCCTCTGTGTTCATTTGTAGGATAATTGATATAATTGTGAATTAGAGTAGACAGATGAAATCCTGTTTTACTATTGTAACTTTTGCTGGTTTTACATTTTATGATAAGCTCTTCATAGTCTGCACCTGGAACAGCCAGGTGTATGCAATGACATCTACAAATATGACATGAGGCTATTAACTGCTGTGGTGGTAATTGGCCATCTGTAAAAAGGCAAATGGTTAAAGTTTTTTAAAATCATCCTTTTTGAAAACAAAAAAAAAATTCTAGAATCCAAACTAAGTTCTTTTTTCTATATGACGTGTTTTCTAGGTATGTAAGCTTGCATCAATTCATCTTGACATATTATTTCACTGTAAAACATATAAAATAGATGAAAGGGTTTGCCTGAATTGTGAAAAAATAGGGGTCACTGCCACACTTTAATACAGGACATATACTCAAGTAAAATTGCACTAGATAAATTCCCCAATTTATTGAAAGCAAAGAACCCCAGGGAGTTTTAACACATGCACTCAAATGTCAATACTCTGGTTACAAATTAGAGTGGAAGAGAGTAAGATGAGTTGATGAGCAGAGTTCCTAGGAATTATATGCAAGGACCCAAAATATGGTTTTTAAGTAATATAGGAAAAGAAGAAATTGTGAATTACATCATGCACTAAATTCCTATATTTTATGAATGTGTTTTTCCTATGTTAATAATAAAATATTAAAAATAATATAAGATTTTTAGTTGTCTATTTAATATTCAGATATTACCAACATCAGTATATGCTCAAAATTTTTACCTGGAAAAAATTTTAAAGTAATAAGTTAGGTCAATATCTTATGTATTTAGACACCTACCTCCCAGTAGATATTTCCAATTAATAGTGTGTTGCAAGAATCATGCCTTTCAACAAGGGACTGATATCAAATTATAGCCACCAAGCTGTATTTTTATTACTAATAGTTCATTCTGGTTGTGTTAGCAAAAGATGACTTATCATACTCTAGATTTGGGGCAGAGACAGTATTTTTTACAATTTATTAAGAAATATGTCAAGTGAATTGTCAAGTGAAAGTTTTATTGTAATTTATAAAGATATATAAAATATTAAATTAATATCTTTGTAAAATTAAGCATGAGATTACAAAATTTATATTAGATTAAAAATGGTTAATGCATCACTTTGTTTCTAAATAATGATTAATTAATGGAGATACGTTATAAGAAGCACAGAAAGAGAGAAATGTGGAAGAACAGGAAAAAGAGGACACATGAGTGGTAGAGACAGACAAAAATATTTAGTGAATTCATAGAGACATAAGTATATGGTGTTCTCTTATTTAACTACTTATATTACAAATCTTTGAGGTCTGAGTTGCTATTTGCTATTTATTTTTTTGAAATCTTTATTTATTAATTTCTTTTACTCATCCCATAAACATATATTGTAGCCACTAGATACAAAGCACATTGCTGACCCTTGTGAAGAAGAGTGACACAAAACATATTATTTGCTCACTAGCCATTAGTTACAACTTTTAAACTGCTCCCACCTTTAAAGCATTACATTTGCCATTCAGAATAGATTACCAGCCACAAATTATTCCTGGGCATAACCAGCATTGTGCAAATAATATTATCATTGTACCGCATAAAACCTAGCTGGTGATCTGGAAATCTAGTATTTATCTTCCTTCCATGATATACTATTATGAAATTCTTAAAAACAAAATTGTGAGCTCAGAATAATTGAAATATGCCCCTGCATTGGCAACAAGTAAATTTGATTTTATTTTGGTGTAGATGTCATTTTACAAATGGAAGCATTTTTATATTATGGTCCAGAGGAGTTTTATGATTAGTTGCTGTCTTAATTAAGGGATACTTGAGTACCAGATTTTTACACTAATGCAAAGAACAGTTCGCTAAGAATCTTTAGGTTAGGATACAATTTAGGATTATTATAATATACAGTTATTATTATTACTGTATACCTACATTATCACATTATTACATACTTAAATTATAAAGATTTTTATGTTTAGCAGTTAAATTAGATGGATAGCTATCAATTCTTATTAGTTTTTATATTTTATATTTCTGAATCATTTTTGAGAGATGAAATAGTCTTTGAATTATAAGTTAATTTGAAAACTATTTAATAGTAAAGGAGAAGGTAGTCCATAGGAAAATAAGAGAAATTTTCAGCTGACATGCAACCCATAGTAATTTTTAAGATACTTTTTTTTCATTACACCTTTTCTATCTGCAAATCCTAAGACACTAATTAATTAAAATAAAAGCCTATTACCCCATGGAACTGTTTTAATGTCTCTGTGAAGGGCTAGGCAAACAACATCCTGAAAAAAATAGACATTTCTTCTACTCAAGTTTACCTAAAAGGCAATACACTTGCCTGAACTAGATTCTGAGGTTAATAATACCCATATGCATGCTTCCATATATGTTATCATATAATTCCCATTGCAAATTCCATGAAATGATTACTGTTGACAATTCTGAAGACCATTTTTAGGTGTCTTCTTCTCAAATCGTTCTCTAAGGGTTATTATAAAGGTCCTATTTTCTAAAGTTTTATTGTATCATTTATCCTCTCACTTTTTTCTTGCTTTGGGTAGACTTCCTGTTATCCTAAGAATAGTTCACTTTGGGAAGGCAGTGGCAAGTGATCTGCCAGGTAGAACAGAATCAAAATTCTGAAATCAAGACCATGAGAAAAAGTAATGATTATTGCAGAACAGGACATACATACTATATATTTATTAATTTTCCCCCAAACATTTGACTGCTCAGTATTTCTGTCAGTGCCACACATTATTCAAATTAACCTAAAGCCATGTTTCTTTGCTCCATATCTTTTTTCCCCCCTCTCAGCACTAAACTATGAAAAGATATGTTTTGCTGGAGCAAACTGCCTCAGCAGTGCATGTGTCTTCACTGCTTGCAGGCAGCCCTTTGCTTATCAGAACAGCAGCTGAGTCTGGAAAGAAGAGAAGGAAGGCTTAGGAGACATCACATCAATGTCACACCAAGGCATTGATGCGACTTTTCTATCCTTTGGGCTCTTACATCCTAGGACACTTCAGACTCAAAAGACAAAGGGATATCAGAGGGAACAGATTGAATGTGAAATGAGAAAGATCAGACAGGGGAAAAAATGTCTCCAAGCTTCCATCCCCAAATGGACTTGAGTTAAAGAAAAAGCCAAATAACACTGAGATTTGAGTAAATGTGTACCAACTCTGTACACTCACATTGCACTAAAAATTCAGTGGAAGTCTTTTGTATACAGTAAATAATGATTTTGTGTTTACTATATCTGTATAAGGCAATCTTTGCCTCAGATCAACTCTTTGCCAAGTGATTAATGCTCTAATTAACAGTACCTCTGTCTAATAGCAGACTATTGTAACTTGTTTTAGGAAACAATACTTCAAAATTGGAGTTAACACCAAATTTTATAAATGTCATGCCAAGGTCATTGGTTATGCTAGCTTCCTTTCTGTTTACTCCAGATCACACAGTCATTATAAGTCTAACACACACACACACACACACACACACACACACACACACACACACCCCTCTACCTAATCCCATATTTCAGTTATTTCTATAGGTGCATGTCTGAACAACCCTTTCTTAGACAAAGGAAAACAGAACCCTTAAGTGTTCCCACACAACACTTAAAATGACAATATGCAAGATGTATAGGATTTAAGATTTGTATTAGCCTATCATAGCAAGATTGTTCATTGTCTGATAGACCAATTTTGACAGCGATTTCCTCCCTGCAAAAGACCTGTTAGACATCTGAAATGTGGTATAGTGTCATTCAAACTTAACTTTAGATTTTTTTCCTCATCTATTAATTTCTGGACAAATTGTCATATAAGTTACAATGTCAATAAAATCAGCTATTTATGATTCAACATAATTGAATTATTTTAATGTCAAACTATTTTATCATAGGATATTTTTCAGAGCAGAGGCTGAGATTAAAACCAGAAAGTTTATCAGGGCTTTTCTAGAGCACACATCATTAATTAAAAAACAAATTCTTACCTCATTTGTTGGTTTTACATCACAGCAAAACATTTATGTGACGTTAAATTGTTCACTACATGCTTTTATTATGTTGTATTTATTTTTTATTTTATTTTTTTTAATGTGTTTTATTGATTTTTAGAGAGAGAGGAAAGGAAAGGGAGAAAGAGAGAGAAACATTGATTGTCTCCTGCACACAGGCCAACTGGGATGGAACCCGCAGCCCGGCAGTGCCCTGACCAGGAACAGAATCAGCTACCTTCTGATGCACAGGGCGATGCTCAACCAACTGAGCCACACTGGCCAGGGCTATGTTTTATTTTTATTGTTACTCTAGGGAAAATTTGAAAGATATATTGAGATCGGGATTTGTTTGTTTGTTTTCTTCCATTAGAAAATATTTGCGATTCAAGTCTTGGTTTTTTTGGTATAACAATGCAGAGGTCCTTAAGAACCAAATCTGAAAATAAATGAGCAAACACAAAACAAAGTCCTTTTAAAGCACTAAGAAGGAAAGAAATTTCAGACCAGCTTATCTAAGGACAGCAAATACCTTTAGCTGATACTTTCATAATTAAGAACAATCTCACCAGCTACTGATAACTCTTATGAATTTTGCAATTCAGCCTTTCCTTGTCAGAGGATATAGGTTGAGGGAGAGCAAATAAAGCAGACACAGATGAGGCAAGAAAAGGAGTTCAGTCATAAAAATGACAGCTTAAATGTGGTCAGAGACAGGCTATACCCATTTCCAAGGAGATAACTGCATGGGTTTGTGATATGACATTGGAGGGGGGTGTGTGTGTGTGTGAGAGAGAGACAGAGAGACAGAGAGAGAGAGACAGAGAGACAGAGACGGAGTATTTACGGTTCTCATGTATCTCCATGCATCTTCACAAGAAGCCTTATCACCTAAGGTCAACAGAGCTACTAACATTAGAGTCCCACTGGTAAGTATTGATCAATTCAATAATACAATGTAGAGACAGTGAATCACAAAACAGTCTTATTTGTGGTTTAGCAAAGGATCTCAAACTCACATGTTTATGAGCTCAGGCAGGTAAATCAATGAATCGGTCTGGGTGTAGGAAGCGATAGACGATGGTGCAACAGAAGGAGGCAGCTTCTATTCGCTCCATTTGATTGTGTGTCAAAGTCCTGTGTTGCTAAATCTGATTTTTAAAGAAAAGCTAGAAATCTCTATTTTATGTAAGTTCTTATTTTTAAATATAGGTCTAATTGATCTTTAAAAAAGCAGTAGAGGGACAAAGAAAATATTTGTGCACCAAGCTTTATTTTATGATGTTGGATTTGCAACTAACTACAAGCCTGAATTTGGTAGCCTTCTTGCAATGGCAATCTGGGGCATAAATTAATAACTGCTTTCTATGATTTTTTTCCTTCATAAAAATGACTTTGATCTTAGCTCATCTCATAAAATAGGATTTCACTGTGTCGTTCATGTTTTGCTGGAAGCTTCCAAGGCCCCTATGTGCAAGATAGGCAGTGATGAGTTGTGACAAGTGTCTTATATGTCAACTGTCAACCCGAGTCACACTAAAATGAAAAGCTGTCATTTTGTACCAGAAACCTCTTTGCTTTATTTCCTGTAGTTTCTGTGATTCACAGTGATGGTGGTGTCTCTGTGTGAATCAGGGCTCTTTACCTTTGATCTAAGGATTTCGTTTGACAAAGGACAATAGCTTATAGTTCACTGTACTTTTTTTATCTTTGTATCACCCTGACCAATTGTTTTCTGTATTTTTTCTTTTTATTTATTCTACCTGAATTCTTCTTAAACTCTGTTTTATTAGTAAGTTGGTTTCTGGTTTTAATATTATTCCCTGTGACAATCCCAGATATTTTTACTGTAACCATTTCCATATACAGTTTATTTTCTCATTTGTCACAAAGGCCAAATAAGGCTTCGATAACCTTTTCAATTTACTTTTATTTGGTGCTGTAATTAATTGCACTCATTCCCTAAGAAAAGCTAAATACTGTGTTAATTTTATTTTTAAATTCTGATACATAAACATATCCAGCTTGTCTTTAGACATCCAAGGAACTTTACTTTCCTAATGGATGAGTTAAACTCAGTCACCTATTTCCTTAAAGTACACAAGTCCTAAATTTTTAGACAGCTTTTTACACTGTGGGTTTCAGCGAACATTTATAAATTTCACTTGAAATTCGCCATAAAAGTGCTAAAATGTAATACTAATGGGTGGATGGGGGGTAATAAGGTCGAGGCTCTTGGCTGGAGCCTAAATTTCTGGAAATCAGCCATTCTATTATCTTTGACCTATTGCAGAGGTTATGATAGACTTACTAATAATAATCCCTTTTCTGGTATGTATCTATGGGAGAAAAGTATGAAAATAATGTTGGCAAAAAAGATGTTTACTAAAGTGTAGATATGCTTGTAAAATTACTCACTTGGAACATTTATCGAACCACTGTTCTCTATAGACTGCTCTATTTTGGAGAGTTCCAAAGTAGTAAGATGAGGTTTCTGAACTTACAAAAATGAGTTACACTCATTCTGGAGCAAATACAGATATTTAAAAGAAAATGTATAAAGTTAGCTGGTAATGTTACCCAAGTGTTAGTTTCCCTCACTCAAATGTAGTCGACTGTACTCTCTAGAAATTCAGAGCAGACTAGTTCTTACACATTTTTTTGCAAACTCTTGTTGGCTACAATTAGCAAAAGGAGGGAACTCCTGGATCACAAATAGAAATCAAGAGAGGTAGAATAGAGAACAAAGAGTGAAAGAAGCCAATTGTAAAAATACTAATAAGTAATAAAGCTTTATAAAAATGAGACTTGGGGAAAATGTTAGAATTAGACCTTTATCCAGAGAAAAAGCTGAGACAGTTGTAAAAGTAAATGATGGAGGTGGGGCCCAGGAGTCAGAATATAAATGTCATAAAATCAGAATGACATTTAGCTTCTAGTTTAAGTCCCAAAGTAGGGAAAGGTTGCCTTTTACAGTGTATATTATTTGCAATGAAGCAAAAAAAAAAAAAAAAAAAAATGTATAGAGATTTCATTGAAACATTGATGGAAAGAAAGTCTCAAAGTTTCCTGGTGATCAAAGGATGATGAATCCTTTAAAATAGAGAGCTCTTTTTATTATTGATATGTGTAAAATGCCATTGATATTGTTTCCATTTTATATACCCTTTATTGTCCCATCTTAAGAAACTAATACTATCTATAAGAATTTTTGTATGTTCATTCCAAAAATTAGTCTTTTTACCCTAGTTTTCCATGGGATCTTAAGTTCCTATGATCCTTAGAAACTTACTATAATGTTATAAAATTGGAGAACACATGAATCTCAAGTGATTGATAGTTGGTGCTTTAAATTTTGAAGTGATCCAAGTGACTAGAAAAGAGTTTAGAATATTTCTATGCATCGTCTTCATATTGGCTGGGGAATCTATGAAGAGAGAGACTGATGTGATGGAGAGTAAAGAGTGTAGTTTTCTGGACAGGTCACAGGTTACTATTTAAAGTGGGAAATGAAGACAAAGACTTACAAGACCAACGTGGAGATCAGAATCTAGGGCATGGGGCACCTGTGAAACTGAAAAGCGGATAATGTTAGAAACGGAAAGAAAATAATATTTGGTGCTTGGTGCCTGTTGGGGGTCAGGAGCAAGGCAGGTGGAGAGAACTCCCAATGGATTCTAGAATTCTAAGCCTGGAGCTGCAGATAGGCAATGTGAATGATGAGGCATACAAATTAGGAGAAAGGATTTCTGAAGGAAGGGAGCTTTATTCCACATACCCTTAATTCTAGCTGCTGAAATATTAGCGTGGAGAAAGCCCTGAGCATGTTCAAGAGCAACACGGTGAAAAAAAGGTAGGAAAGATCTAAAGTCAGAGATAATTGTGAGTCATGGTGATTGAAAATGTGGTAGTGAATATACCCCTAAAAAAGTGTGTGGGTAGAGAGAAAGGCAAACCAAACCATGGGCCCTTCTATAGGAGGAAAGAAAAACATCTTATAATAAATATATAGAAAATGTATGGTTGAAAAGGCACAGAGAACAATGAAGGAGTAAGGGTTTCCTTTAAGTCAGGAAGCATCCTGGAGAGAAAAAAAAAGGTGAAGAAATATCCAAAATTTGAGACATATGGGACTGTTGATACTTCTAGAACTTAGAGCAAACCCTTCTGGTTGATATTACAAATACAGAATAGGGAAAATGCACTTTAAAAATCCAATTAAATGTTTATGTCTCCTCTTTGTATTTTATTTTAAATTTAGTCACATTCAAAGTAAACAAACAAGGCAAGTTTTTAATGTCCAAGTCACATTAAAAGAATTGACTAGGTCTCCCTGATAACTACATGCTTTGGGTTCATAATAAGCTAATTAACATTCCGTCTCAAGACCGCTGCTTTTTATTACACTAGCAGGTATTTCAGGATTTTCCTCAGTGCTTACGCACATGCATAGATTTCCTGAAGGGAGGATGGTGATTACAGCCCCAAATTAATTTTTCTATTCAGAATCCTAATTACCAGTTAATTGCTCTAATCTGACAGTGGCAGCCTGGATGGGAAAACCAGAAGGCAGACATTTGGGCAACCTCAAATCAGCTGGGTGGTTTTCCCAAATCGTCGAGGCACCCTACACCAGTGCGCCTGCATTTTGCATGTTCTGCATGCCAGCAGAACTGCCCAGGTGATTTTAGAAAAAAAAAAAAGTAATTGGAAAGAGCCAGGCATTTTTATGTGATTTAATCTTCTCAGTGGGCAGAGGTGAACAATGGGTGAAAACACCAAAACTAATTACGATACCGCACACTGTGGGTGACAATATAAGAGCGCTGGACGTGTGCCTGGACAATCACTGCAGATGGATGGAGGCCCTGAGCTGTCTGGGGAAGAGAAAGGACAGAGGACAGGGTGCTTGTTCCCCAGAATGAAAAGCAGGCCGACGTGCTCTTAGGAGATGCAGTGAATTATCGGAAAACACATGGAGTTTCTGCCCAGAGCCACATGGGGCTATGCATTGAAGGAGCAGATTTGCTCCTAGACATGATCCTTGTTTTCAGAGGTTTATAATTCAGTGGGAAAACAGATGAGTGAACTTAATTAAAATATATAGTATACTAGGGAGTATATATAGTATACAGTGTACTATAGTACACTGTAGGGAGGGTAAGTGGAGAGAACTGTGGGAATACATAAGAAGAGCAACTAATTGAATTTGAGGTATAGAAACACTGGGTCTTCCATTCAGCATGCAATAATCATCACAGAAATGGATAATAATAGCTATCCAATATAGTGTCTGAATAGTGCTTTATGGCTTTCAAAGGTGATTCATATAGATTCTAACTTTCTTCGCTGGAACAGCATTAGTAGTAGAAAATTGGGGAACATATTGTGGCTCAGTTTTACAACATACTCTTGGACAATATGGTCAAGGATATATACCATTAATTAATAACATGGGATGTCACATTTTCTAAATTATAGTTCAGTGGATTTCTACAATGTTTATTCTATATTTTTAACATTCAGTTGGAAGATAAAGATCAGCACTAGCCCTGGATTCTGGCTTTTAGATAATGCAAAACACAATGTATTGGGAAAACAAAACATTGTATATTGGCAGGTGGAACAGGATTGAATAGCAACATGACTTGAGCTATCCGTGTTTACCTCTCCATCGTGGAGACAGTTGATTTTTTTAAGTTCTTTAAAAGGCACAACATCATCAGCCTTCTAGCATCCTATATAAATGCTATTTGGTTTCATAGTCAGCAAACAAACAGAAAACAGACCAACTGGGAAAGGAAAAGTATTATGGGCTGAACTGTGTCCTATCAAAAATTCATATGTGAAAGTCCTAACACCTACTACCTCAAAATATGACTATATCTTGAGATAACACCTTTAAAGAAGTAATTAAGTTAAACTGAGGTCATTAGGGTAAGCCCTTATTCAGTATGACTGCTATTTTTATATAGATGATTAGGACACAGGAAAAGAAGAGGGATGACCATGTGGAGACACAGGGAGAAGACAGCCATCATAAGCCAAGGAGAGGGACTTCAGGAAAAACACACAACACCCTACAGATGCCTTGATTTTGTATATCATGCCTCTAGGACTGTGAGGAAATACATTTTGCCTGTTTAAGCCACCCAGTTTGTGGTACTTTATGGCAGCCCTAGAAAACTAATCAGTGGAACTTTCTATATGCCAATAATTAAATCTTTGCCAATGTAAAAGCCCTATTCTTATATAGATAAATGGGTAGAACAAATAGGAACAGACAGTTCAGGATACTTAGTGAATACTAGTACTTTTATAATTCTATGAAATGGAGTAAAAGACATTGCCCAAGTCATGAGGCAAGGCCCTAGTACCAGGATGCCAGGTCAGTGACGGACACATTGATGGCATTATTCCAGCCAGTCCTGTCCAGTTGGTATAGAGTAAGAGTGACATCCAGTGGCTGATTGTATCAGTCAGGCTCTTGGACACCAACTCAGGTGTCAGATGGCTGAGAAGGGTCTTTAGGAACACTGATCAATTTTTGTCCAATATAGTTCTATGGTTGGTAACTATGAAACTTGAGTAAAAAATTGCAGTTAGTCTATGTTCTCAAGCATGGGCAGTAGGATTTTCAAGGTGTTAATATTAGAACATTAGGGTTATGCTGGTAGCCAAATAAAAAACACTGTAAATTAACTTAATCTTTTATACTCAATTATTTCTACCCCTTAGAAAAAACTCAGAAACAACTTATGAAAGGAAGAAGAAGCCCTCTTAACACATATATTACTATTAAAAAACTGAATATGGCCTGGCCGGGCGTGGCTCAGCGGTTAAGCGTTGACCTGGGATCCAGGCGATCGGGGTTCGATTCCAGGTCAGGGCACATGCCCGGGTTGTGGGCTGCAGCCGATCAATGACTCTCTCATCATTGATGTTTCTATTTCTCTCTCTCCCTCTCCTTTCCTCTCTCTGAAATCAATAAAGATATATTTAAAAAACAACAACACACATATATTACTATCAAGCCAAATACCTTGATAATTGAATAAAGTTGCAATCTATAAATTCTTTAAATTTAAAGATAGGTATGTTTAATTACAGGGCCCAGTTACTAAACTAACCTCAAGGATTGTTTGCAGTGACATTTAAAGCTGCAAAAACTCTATATCAATTGCCCAGCTCTCAGATAGTATTGTTTTGCCTTCTATTTCTTGATTAATCATTCTTACTTTTAGCCGGTGAGGGAAGCTGGCCTTTGAAATTTTGAATATTAAAGTAGAGGCTATCATCGTCAGCTGGCATTGCGGACACCATTGCTAGTGTGTCTTCCCAAGTGGAGAGAAGCTACGCTCCTGCTCTTGGAGTATTTTGCATACCTATATTCAAAAAACTGAAAGTAAAGATATGTGAATGTCACAGCCATGTACACATTGCATTCGTATACTGGGGGAGAGGTGTGCATGATGTAATGACTGCACTTGTCATTCTGCTCAAAGAGAAAGAGCATTTAGGAGGTGATGAGGGAAAATGGACAAATTTTCTTTCATTCCCTATGTATGGGAATGGTCTGAGTAAGGCTAGAGGAGGTCCTGACGGCTATTCATAAAATAGATGGCTGAGGCCTTTCATTACCCCACTTGTCCACTGCTCAGCTCCTCTACAATCAGGTGCATCTCCCTCACAGGACTTGGTCCTGTAGTGTGCATGCACTAATATACCATGATGTCAGCGATGCCTTTCTTTCACACCAAAGCAAAGATCAGTCTGATTTGTTTAACACTGTATACCCATTGCCTTAAAGAATCGAAGACAGGAAGCAGGTGGTTGATAAATACATGCTGACCCTTAAAAGTCAGGGCAGGACTTGACAAGTGGAAGAGGGAAAGACTAGGTGGGAATGGACACATAGATGGGGAATGGAAAGAGTATGTTCAGGACGTGATACAATTCAAGCATTGAAATGATTAAAGAATCTTCAGAATGACATTAATTAAACATTACATAATATTAAAGGTTACAGGGAAGAAAAGCTAATGTCCAAGAATGAAAAAGAAATGTGCTGAGTTGGTATCTCCTGAAGCTGAGTCCTGTGGTGACCCAATCAAAAAGTCTTCATGATAGTAGGCCATAAGCTGAGCCTTGATGGATCTAAACAAATGGAGAGAAGAAGGAACTGCAGTCCATGAAATGGTCAGAGTGTGAACAAAGTCCTGCCAACAAAAATGAATAGGGCATATTTAGAAGGCTTCCCTGAACTGGAGGATATTAAGGAATAATAAGAGTTAGCGTGAAAGGACATATTGGGACCGCATTGTAGATGACTACTTCCAAGCTACTGTGTGCAAACTTTAAACTGTAGACAGTGACATTTTCAGAAAACGTTAAGGAATATTAATTTGCAGTGATGTACTAGATGAATTCTAATAGGGAGAGACAGGAAAGAGCGAAATCAACTAAGAAGCTATTTAATAATCCATGTGAGTCCACACAGATTTGAAATATATTGGCAGTTAAAATAGTAAAGATGAGACAAATACAAGACATAGACATAATTCAAATAACAATTGATTAAATATAATTACTTTTTGCTTAAGAAGTTAAATATGGCTAATCGTTAGTGAGTGAACATGGAGAAATGCTGAGTTTGTTTGGGTAGCTGATGGCTAGGACCCAAAGTGAGAGTGTTCACCAGGTGTTAGGAGACAGGGCTGGAGTTCAGTTGGAAATTGTCATAGAAATACAGAATTAAGGTGGTGAAGCCATAAAAAAAAAAAAGGGATGACTTTTCTAAAGGAAAGCTATAGAGTGAAAAAAATACATATTAAATCTTAAGGGATCTTAAGGGAATTTCCCTTGAATGCAATACCTACATTCAAGGGAAATTGGGAAGAAGTAAAGCCAGAGAAAAATGAGAAACATTTGGTTTTATTGATTCATTTGCTCATTTGGTTCTTTCCTTATATAAACATTCATTTAATTATTTTCTCTCATCCCAGCTTCTGAGTCAGAGTTACCTTGTAATGTTAACCACTTAACTAAAAATTAATCATATCTACCAAGCTCCCTAAGGTTCTTTAAAACTTCTTTTTTACCTCTACCTGTGTCACAGATAGACAAAATTATCAAATTTGGAATCTAAAACCATGAGGTGTTTTGTTTTGTTTTGTTTTGTTTTCTTAATCCCTTTACTTATTTCACTCAGGACTCATACCCAGGCAGTCACTTGCTAAGTGTCTTGCCCAAGGGCAAGTTCCTTAAATTCTGAAATCCAAGGCTATAAAATGAGGATGAAAGGTGTTCCACAATGATTATTTATGTATAGAAAGTTATATGTTAGTTCCTGACTCTTCCCTACTTTCTTCTAAAATGCAATGTTAAAAGGCCACTATTCAACATTTATGTATAACAGTCATTCATTAATTCATTTAATCTTGGAGGTTCTATCATGATCAGCCATGTTTCAGATGCTGAGTATACATGAGAGAGACAAATTCTAGTCTTCTTGAGGTTCATAGAGTAGTGGAAGAAAGGAAATAAAGACTGAATCAAAAACATGTATAACTTTAGGCAGCGATAAACTCTTTGAAGTAAAATAAAGCAGTGTAAGAAAATAACAAGATTTGTGTGGGAGTGGCTCTATTTTACATGCGACAAAGGACAAGACAAATGAAATGGGGGAGCACTTTGTGAAGATAATTGAGGAGAGAATGCATGTGGAATGGATGGCAGGTGTAAGGTCCATCCATGAGGTGGCACTGAGTGGCAAATAGGATCAGCAAGAAGACAGGCCCTGTGACTGGAGTGTCAGAGGCAAGGGGTAAAGGTCAGAGCCATGATCAGTGTTAAGATCATGTAGGTCCTCTGAGCTAGAATGGAGAGTTTGCATTTTTTTCTAAGGATGATGAGAAGCCATTGGGGATTTGAGAGCAAGAGGGTAACATCATCTTTGGAGGAAAATTAGAGTTACTAAATTCAGTTAAAGACGTGCTTGCTAAGCCTTTAAACTGTGCTTCTCTAGGTCTCCCTCACCCCGTGGCCTGTGTATCAATGCTCTACTACGAGATCTGTTCTTGGCAAACTGCAGCAATTGTCCTGCCACGTCTAAAGAGAGAGAGAAAAAGAACCACATTATTTTACAGGGTTTAGGGAGGTTTAATAAAAGAACAAACAAATTTCCCTTATTCTACTTCAAATAGACCAACAAACAAAACTGAAAATCTCAGTATATGTCATTATACACAGTTTTCTTATTTAGAAAAACACACCAGGTCATTACAAGTTAATGATGGAGACTTTGACTTTGTGTTTAAGGAAAGTAGCAAAGACTTTGAGTTGTAGATTGGCATTCACATAATAAATTCATTTTTTTAAATGTTGCAAGAATTTCTTTAAAAAAAAAAAAAATAGAGCATATGCTGTTTCGCAAGTGCTGGAAAACCACAAAATCAGCAGCAATATTTCTGGCTGCTGAGATGCTGTGACAACTGTTTCCAAAGACAGAGGGTAACAAAGCAGCCCAGGGTGCCTTTATGACTCCACACAGTTTGAGATATTTTACAAATGGCTTCCTTTTACCTGGTAAAGGTCATTCTTTCTATTGAACAACTGGGACAACTTACTAATCATTATTTGTCTTAGCTTCATCTTACCTTTGAATAGTAAGTATTGAACTACTACTTTATTCACTCCAGATACAAAAACTGATGCTCCAGGATGTTAAGTGAATTGCCCAGTGCCTTCAGTTAATAAATAACTGTGCCAACCTTTAGGGTCCAAAGTCCATGTCCTTGATATTTTACCATAGAACAGCAGGGTAGGGAGGTTTTCCAGAGCATTATACGTTTTTAAAATGAAGAGGTGCTACTTTTTTAAGCACTTGGATACCTCTCTTTATTTTTTTATTTTTTCCTTTTTATTGAATTTATGAAGAGATACTACTTTAACCCCCCACCACCATTTTTTATTAGTGAAACACATAACTCAAGTAATTTGTCACTGTTCCTCCTTAACATGACTGTTTACTAGAAAAGAACATGATAGCTTGTTCTTTATAAATATAATGGTCAAATCAAATTACTATTGGAACACATTAAATAAGTTAAATTAATTAGGCATTAAATGAGCATATTAAGATGACAATAATGATAGGAGTATTTTCAGTGGAATATTCAGATCAGTAGTTTAAACCCCAAATATTAATAACTTCATATTAGATACATGCAAATGCATTGATTTTTATGCCTTTTATGTTGTTTTTTACATTTATGAGAAACACTTAAAATATTTCAAAATGGGGTTAATATTAATTTAAGCTTAATTTTTAATCTAAAATATTGTTGAGGTACATTACTCCCCCAATTGCTATTTCATTTAAAGTACTATTAGTCCTGAAAGAGATTAAAACTATGAGAAACTGAACCTCTCTGTGACTTTGAGTATTAAGTTAGCTATTGCTTTTTTTATTGTAGTGAAATGTCCTAATTTCTAAATTAGAATGGAACTTTTATTGTTGATGATATGTACAAATGACATCATTGTCTACCTAACTTCTGGCCCTAGCTGCAGTCTCTGGCCCTTTTAAAGGATTCTTTAATGTCACATAAAGACAAGTGGGTGAGATAACTAAGAGAGGTACTTCAAAATTAGGAGGCCAGGGCAAGAGGAGATGATACTTTGACATCTTCTATGACTTTTTAGTCATTTATTTTTGTTAATTGGCAGTAGAATAGAACTAATCCATGGTGTTGGGCATATTTTATGAGTACAGAGGAATTCACAGATTGCTTTCAGATAGTCTGGAAAAGACAAAAGAAGTAGAGTCCACTTTAAGAAATTACTGTATGTGCCTATCTAAGGATAGACATTTACTCATACATGTACCCAAATACATGCAACCATATTCAAAACTCATAAATACAGTCTATAAACACTTTACAGAGGAGGGGGGCATTTGTGAGTGCCAAAGGAGCTGTGGTTCATAGATGGCGTAGAACTTGAACTGCACCTTGGGAAAGATGAGCACTTGATAAGGGCAAGCAGTGCATTCCGGTCAGGCAGCATAGCATAGTAGATGCAAAGACTGGAGTCAGTAAATCAGCAATGTCAGTGCCAGTGAATCGGCCAGGAGGCCTGCCTACCTGTAGGAAGAGGCTGCCTGTAGGAATGGCTGCAAGCTTAGGCTATGTGATGAAGGCTTAGACTTGCCCTTGTAGGAGGACTGTTCACACAAGGAGAACATGCTGGAAGTGATGCTATGTATTCACATGGTGTGGGTATTATTGGAAAGAGGTAGACAATAGTTTGGCCTAGCTGATGGCAATGGACATCATTAGATCAGAAAAATGGGAGTAAGATTTCAAAGGAAGGACCAGCACAATTTAACTATATTTGAACATTAAGCTTGTGTAGGTGGATAATTGCTATTGGGTAGAATAACATAATTCAACCACTTCTTAGGTAAATAATTTGGCAGCCTGGACTTTGCTTCACCTGATTTATCGAAGCAAGAATCATAGCCATGTGATTTATCAGCCACCTCACCAAGTAGCTCAAGGATATGCTTCCCTTCACATGTCTAATCACAATTTCATTACAGTGTGCATATAGATTTCCCCCCTCTGGGGTTTTAAGGGCATTTGCAGTTTAGAGAACGTTTAAAATCTCTCTCTCTAACCTTGAGATTAAATTAATGTTATTTTAGACTCAAAACTTTCTCCTGCGCATAGTGGATCATTAATGTAATTGAAAGAGATTTGAATCCCAGATGTTTATGCATTTGCGATTCCAAAGGCTTCCCTCAGGGAGTCATTCTCCTTGGCAGTTAGAGACACAATGGAAAGTCAGCCTCAAAGCAAGCAGTGTCACTTAAATTCAGATGTCAACCTGGCTCTTGGGTGACAGCCCTGGCTTGTGTAACATGGTTACGCTAGGTCTCACATCAATTTCTGAATTTTACCAATTATGATATTACAAAGACTGCCTAACAAAGACTGGCACCTTAACAAATGACCGCTCTTAATGACTGTTCCCCCTTTACTCACTAGCATAGAACAAATCCTTTTTATAACAAAGCAGGTTTCCGCTGACAATCATCTAGAGAAATCTCAGTGGAAAAGGGGTACGAAACAGTGGGGCTCTGCTCTAGGAAGCTAGGAGTTAGATGAAGAGATAAGACAAACCCCAGAAAAAAAGTTCACAGTGCTGGGCTGTTCTAAGGTGAGATGAATGGAGTTCACTGTGTCAGTACTCTCTCCTTCAGAAATAAAGACGATTGCTTTATTCTGCTGTAGGTCATCAGAATCATCTCTCCAGCTTGTTGTGTTCAAGTAATTGTGGCATATGGTGCCTCGTGAACCAATACAGACACATTTTCCTTCCTTTTATCACTTTTTTTCTCCAAGCTTGGCTAACTTTCTATGCCAGCCTGTAGACAGGGAGGGCCATGCGAGCTCTCTGGGCAGCATGCAGACCCATGGGAATATTCCCAAAGACTTGCAGTGACCCAGGCTTTGTATTGGGAAGAACTTGGAGTCTGCAGTTTTGTCTCTGGCCTTTGTTCTTTGGCCTCTGATGACAGATATTTCAGTAGGAAGAGGGTTGTACCTTCTGAGGCTTTGTATAGCACGGGAATTACCAAGGGAGGAGTGGGGGGACCCAGAAGCATAGCTTTAGAAGACACCAAGTGGGATCAGAGCTTGACACGGGGAGGTGATTTGAAGAAGTGTGGGTTTTGTTCGGCGGCCCGAATTTCCTTCAGCTCTGACCAGCTTTCAGTGACTGTATCGGGAGCTGTGGCTTTCTACCTTCTGAAGAGGTCAACTTGAAAGCTGCCTTTTGCCAGCTGAGATCTGACACTGATCTGTAGAAATTGGTAGGGGATTAAGTGTATTGCCCTTAACTGAAAATGGAGTCCCCGAATGGCAATCTTCAGGAGAAAATAAACTCTGATTCTTATCTGTGTGCTCCCTAGGCACTACCCTTGAGAAATGCATCCTAATAATTGTGGCTTCAAGTTAAGATGGCTATAATAGCACTGAGCAATTTTCCTTTCGGTGTTTCACAGAACAACCACCTTTCTGGAGCCCCATTTTAAATTTTAATGTCTCCGAGTTCTGACTGATTAACCAACAAATGCAGTTAAATACAAGCTTTCACTTGGAGAGTGAAATCATGCAGAAAGGAAACTGCCCTCTGATATTCCCACTGATTATAATAGGAAGAGTTGAAAGCCTGAGATGTCTCTTCTGGATACCTGGGTGTAATTTCCATCTGTATTAATGAAACTGCTAAATGTGTCATATGAATAAGAAAATGGAACTTCAGAAGGTAGCCTCTATTGACTAGGCTGATTTTTAATTTTAGGGAGTTATATATTGCTTTCATGAACTTTTCTTCATCCTGGAAAAATATTCCCATGCAATATAATTTATAATTACTCTTAGAAATACAGTGTTTCTCATTGAGAAGTCTGTGTATGTGGCCTGAGCATTCTAGCTCACATGTATAATTGGTAGCAACGGATAATTATAAAAGGTAAAATGATTTTCCGCTTTGGCTCAGTGACTATTAATATCAAATGAAAGCACATACTGGCATCAAGGGGAGCACAGCCTCTTTGCCTTTCCAATTTCATTTTACATTACCTGTCGCCTTGCACGAAATCCTTTAGACATAATCGCACTTTTCCCCGAGTATCACTTTTCCTTAAGTCCTCACTCTCTGCTGCACTAATCTATGCAGGTGCAAGGAAATAAGCCCAAGTGTATCTCTTTTTCCCCCCTAAGACATGTTGCTTAAATGTAAGAGAAAACTACTTGGCAACTCTAACTCCCCCGCTCCCCCCAGCCTCTCAGAATTTCTCAGCTCTTCACAGGAGTGTTTTCTCCTTATGGAGGAGTTGATTTGGTTCCATTTATAAAAATAGCAGCTATTTAAATGGGAAAAGCTTTCCCTTATATCATCTTTGGGACAAATGTTTTTCTAAAAACATACACTCCTTTTTTTTCTAACAGAGAAAGATTCTAAATAGATTCAGAGTTCATCAACTCCCAAAGAGTTTTCTGTAATTAATGCACTTTACATCTAAGTTCACATAAATGCCAAAATAAAATATGTGAATTAGAGAACTGTTCTATGCTATTGCATTATATGTGTGTGTTTGCATGTATATGCATTATATATACAAACTGTCATAATTATGTATTTATGCACAATGATGTTTCTTTCCTATTTAGAATTTTATATAGTGATTTTTTTTTAGGAAGGTGGGAGGTATAGCCAATATAAATTGTACTTTGGAGTTTCCAAAATACTCCCATTTATTTTCTTATTTTACATACACAGTAACAACTCTAGGTTCTTAATTTTACAAATGAGGAAACTAAGGCTTAGAGAAGATAAGCCATATACCTTAATAATTGATTCAATAAGTATATATAGCCTGTCTACTGTGTGACAGTTCAAAATCTTAGGGTATAAGAGGGGATAAAACAAGTAAGGTGCCACTGTCTAAGCTCTTATAATCTAGTGGGGATGGCATTCATTTAAAACATTATCACATATACTCAAATAATAGTCACAACTGTAGAAGAGTTTAAACTTTAGCCCAAGTCTTCTGCCTCCAAAACAAAGTCAGTAGGACCATCACCTTTCACTGAAGTGGACATTCACTTGTGTTAGTGAGGCTCAATTATACTAGTCTTTTTGGCAACCGGTTGTTTTGGCATGAGCCCTTCTTAAGGTTGACCTTCTGCATCATGTCACTGTGGAATTGTGGTACCTACTTGTGCATCATCAGCTGAGAGGAGAACTTTACATAGATTTCTATCAAATTTTATTTTGCCATTTTCTTCCTATTACTCTAGTTTGTCAACATGTTTTAAAATATCTTTATTGATTTCAGAGAGAGGAAGGGAGAGGGAGAGAGAGAGAGAAACATCAATAATGAGAGAGCTGTCACTGTTGGGCTGCCTCCTGCACGCCCTCCGCCGGGGATCGAGCCCGAAACCCGGGCATGTGCCCTGACCGGGAATCGATCGGCGATCTCCTGGATCCTAGGTCGATGCTCAACCGCTGAGCCACGCCCAGCTGGGCCCAACATTTTTTTTTTGAACTCTCGTTTGATCATCTCTAACGTATTAGTTCTTTCTCGCAGTTTCTGTTCATCTGCAAATTCTTTGAAATTGTGTTCAGCGGTATCACTGGCAAAAATTGTCCACCGTTGTTTGGTGTGAAAGAAAGAGCATACACTTCTCATTAGTTGCAAATTGGATTTTCTATTAGCTAAGTGACCTTGGGCAGATAGCATCCTCTCCCAGAGCATCTGATTACTCATCTGTGAAATGAAAGAAACCAGGCTGAGAATTTTTAAGGGGTTTCCCTGCATTAAAAGTTTTATGATCCAGTATGTATTAAAGCAATATGCTGAGTTTTAAAATTCTTCCTGGTGTGGAGAGAAGGAAATGCAGAATATGCACCAGTATGAACTGATGAGCGTCATGCCCCATCCACTAACGGAAGGAAACAAATTAGCAAAGAGTGGTCCAAAAACCATACAAAATGGACAGTTATAATATGATAATTGTCAAACTTGCCTTAATCTTAGTGGATCCATTAAGTCCTTACAGTCTCTTTAGCTATCTATTTTTTTAACAAATATTTAGAAACCAACAATGAATATACTGATTATAAATAATTAAGCCATATTAGTTATTTATAAAAAAATCTATAATTTGGGGTCTTCTGTGAGTCTTGTCTTTATCTTTTATATAGGAAAATTATCTTTGATTCTACAGGTGGTACCCCTCACAGGCCTCTTTCAAACGTTTGCCTAGTAAAAGTCAATTCTTATTTTCTTACCTCTAATGCTGCAATTTATTTATAGCTTTGAACTTGAGTAATTTGTGGATTGCTTTTTTTTAATATTGCTTCATTAAGTCACAGAATGTATCTATTTTACATCAACCCTATTTTGGTTGTAGTATCTTCTATAATTTACTTCTGTTGCAATATGTGCTACAATTTATCCCTGTCATTGTTTTAGGCTTACCAGATAGAGAGGACTGAAATAGAAAATTTCATCCACTTTCTTCAGATCACATAAATCTTTCGCCTTTTATAACTAGGGATAAATGGGAAGTAATTAAATAGAATCCAAAGCTTTCTATCCTGAGAGAAGAGAAAATAAAGGGCCACCCACCCCAAAATGTAATGAGGAGTCTCTTTACATGGGAAGTTCTGTCCTGATACTATGGCTTAAAGACAGACTATTCAGAATGTACATCTGTAAAGAGCAATACTGGAAATAATCTATTTCTTCATTTAAATATGACTTCGTGTTAATTATATGAAACCATGATGGATCAATGAACAAATAACAATGAACTAGCTTTTAGATTTTGCAGTTTTAAAATTCTTCTGCCACTTTTCAGTTTCTCAGCTCTGTGAAGGCTCCTCATAATGCCTGCAGGCTGTCTCTGAGCCAGGGAGCTTCCCCAAGTGTCCTTGTCAACACAGTGGCCCACGCCCCATTCCAGCAATCCCATTCTTTCTGGGGAATGTGAATCCTGCTGTATTGAAGTATTGTGCCTTTTATTTCCTGTATTTATCAAAGGCAGGCATCAAATAATATCTGTTCAAGGGCATTACTTTTTTTTTTTAATCCCCACCTGAGGATATTTTTCTCATTGCTTTTTCAGAGAGAGTGAAAGGGGGGGAAAGAGAGAGAGAGAGAGAGGAACATCAATGTGAGAGAGAGACACACATCCATTGGTTGCCTCCTGCATGTTCTCCAATGAAGGCTGGGGATCGAGCCTGCAACCAAAGTATGCACCCTTGGCTGGAATCGAACCCGGGATCCTTCAGTCTCCAGGCCTATGCTCTAATCACTAAGCCAAGCCGGTTAGGGAAAGGGCATTACTTTTTTAACAAATGCATATGCAAAGGTACAGAGGTACAAGTATTTAACAATTTAAGAGTTTTTTTAAAGTTGGTTTTCTTTATGCTATGTATATTTTTGTTTTTAAAATCACTTAAGTGTGCTTGAAAGAAAAACAAGTCAAACCCTAAAACATGGATCCCTGGAGTTTCACAAAATTCCAGTTTAAAAAATTTTGAGAGTTTTACCTGAAAATGTTGTCAGTCCATTCCCTAAACTCATAGATCAGAGAACTGGGCTGTAAGTTATATTGGGGACCAAATAAATATTCAATACTACAACCCTGACTGAGTAAAAAGCCAGGCATTTATTTGTTTAAAGTTCAAAATTCTAAGTAAATATAATTTTATTGAGGCTCTCTATGTCGTGTTCAAAGGCTACATTTGGGTGGCATGAAAAGACTTACTACGCAGTAAAATTGGTTCACATATATTATAATTATCTGCTAATGCTTTTATGTTGATTTTTAGCCTGCCCATAATGAGAAGAAATTGCTTATCTCAGGCCAATACTTGAAACAAAAAGGGAGCCATTTCTCACATTAAATAATTAAAGCCTTGCACATGCTAGATTAACCTTTGATGCGTGTCTCGTTAGCCTCAGTGCATTTGCTGAGGCTTTCTTAGACCCTCTCTGTGCACAGTGCGCGCAGAGACAGAATGCTAATGCACTAATGAAGTGCATGACCCACTGAAGCTAAGCCTGTGGAGCTGGAGTCTTTCCACATGGTGGGGAATATGGACATCCATGCTAATTTGCGCTAAAACATCCGTCTGCACTATGTATACATATAGTATGTATATATGTATATAAATGTGTATATAATGATATTTATGCACTTTTAAGCATTTTCTAAAATCCCTTAGACCCAATGTATATTATATTGTCAGTTTGAAGGTACTATTGATGTGTTCTTTTAATTTAATTTTCCATGCTGTTTTAAATATGTGTCTATTTCTTGTTTGTTGTATATTTTCCCAGTAAGTTCCTTGATAGTCAGTGCTATGTCATTATTTGATTCCCAATAATGTTTTTGGCATACTGCGATGCATATCTGAATACTATTAATTGAGTTGTTTAGAAATGCAATGTATTCTATACATGTTCTCCAAAACTACAACAACAACATTTTTTTAAAGCATCAGATTTAATATCTAAACCATCTTAGATTTTTTATGCTTCTTAGTTGGTATTTTAGACTACACTATTTAATAGTAATTACTTATCAATACAATATATGGTTTACATTTATTTATTATAGTTACAGAAATTTCATACAAGAAAATAATTAGAGAGATATGTTTTGTCCTACTAATAATTTAACTACTCAACTCCAAGGTTAGGTGACAGGAATACCACTAGTATTTCAGGCTAATTCTTTCAAAAATGTAATATTTGTTTTACTAATTATAAAATAAAATTTAACCTGTCATACATTATTCAAAAATTTTTTAATAAGCTCCACTTATAAAGCAATACTTAATATTCCAGTTAAAATATTTGAGTATCCTTATGTTAAGTTTTACTAATATGCACTGTGATGAGATGGAGATGCAAATAAATAGCAAGAATAAGAAAATTACTAATATCACTTATTATGAATGTATCAGCACACATCAGTCCATAGCAAATGGTTTTTACAAAAGGTATGGTCAGATTCAACTACTCATAAATAGTTCAGCCACCATGAATGGAATAAAAACCTTAATATAAATGAACTTTTTAAAACATCTTCCTAATGTTTCATGTGGATAGTCATCACATTTTTTGTGCTTGACTCAGTCTTTCTGGAATAAAATGATTTTTCAGAATATGTGGTTCGAAAAGTAACAAAATTTTATGTTATATGTTGTTAGAGACTTCTCTGTTCACAACAAAAAGTCTAAGTGACTTTTTTTTCTAATTTATCTTTATTGTTGAGAGTATTAGAGATGCCCCCTTTTCCCCATTGGCTCCTTCCACCTCGCACTCACCCCCTGCCTGGGCCTCCAACACGCTATTGTCTGTGTCCATGGGTTATGCATATGACTTTCATGATTCACTTTATGTCTATTTTAAAAATAGCGCTTTCTTCTAACTTTTGTAAACAATAAAATATAAATATTGATATCAAATAGGAAAATGAGAAAGATATTTTAGGCCATCAAGATATATTCTCAATTTTGTATTCAGAAGTACCTCATTTGTGTAACAAGATAACCAAATTTAAATCTACACTGATAAATGTAAAAGGCAATATAATTTTTAGATAGCATTTGGTAACAAAATGACCCTTTTTATGCTTCTGTTCAGTTGCTAATTCTGGAGAGTTTTGTCCCAAAAGGCAATAATGATTTTATTATTGTCTTTAAATTCCCACCCTCATTTTTTCTGCTACTCTGGGAAGACCATTTCCTCTGCCCCTGACTTGCCATCAGCCCTGCCTCCAAGCCAATGGGATCTTGCTTTCTCGCTGATTTAGGCCACATGCCATGATCTTTTACTTTCCCCAGTTTCTGTTGAAATCATATCGGGTGAGTTTATAACAACAGAGATTTAATAAAACACAAACACAAATTTAGAGCTTACTTTTAAATTTTATTTATATTTTCAGCTTAGTGCCTTCAGGGAGTCATTTAACATTCTCTGCTTCTGGTAAACCTTGCTCTGTATTGATAGTTTTCAACCTGGGCTGCCCTTCTGAAATCCTGGGGAACTTTAAAAAAAAAAAATTGTCCTGGTATCATGCCAGACCAATTAAATCAGAATCTCTAGGAGCCAGCATTCTGGTTTCAGTATTTAAAATAGCTTCTCTGGTGATTCTTAAAAGCAATGATGGTAGCAAACCATGGCTCCATACAATAGAACAGGCTGTGTCCTTATAAATATTAATCATAGTCTATATTAATTCATCATCACATAGGTGGCTAGAAAAAAATGGAAGAGATGATTAAAGGTCTGCAATAATTTAGGCTACTGGAGGGGAGCTATTATTTTACATCCTGTCAATATAAGTTGAGAGCATAGACAGACAAAATTCCAAGGGAGTGATAAATTGCATGCCTAGCTTAGTAAAGTAAGGACTGTCATGTATAATATAGGGAAATCCTTTTATTGATAATACTACTTTACAGAATGACTAGAGAGAAAGCTCATCCTAGTCCTTATATTAGTTTCCTGTGTCTTCTGTAAAATATTACCGCAAATTTGGTGGCTGAAAACAACAGGAAATTGTCTTCTCACGTTCTGGAGGCCAGAAATCTGAAATCAAGGTTGTTTTTTTCTGGATGCTTAGGGGAAGGCTCTCTCCTAGTCTATGCCTCTCCTAGTTTCTAGTGGTTGCTGGCCATCCTTGGCTTGTAGATGCCGCAATTCAGCCTATGACTCTGTCTTCATATGGTGTTATCCTCTGTGTTTCTCTAGGTCTGCGTGTGTCCTTTCCTTATAAAGATGTCAGTTATTATATCTAGGCCTCACCCTACTCCAATGTAACCTAAGTTTAACTTAACTAATTACTAAGACCCTTCTTCCAAGTCAAGTCACTTTGTGAAGTTCCACATGGACATGAAATTTGAGAGGACACTGTTGAGCCAAATGCAGTCATATTAATTGATTTCTCTGCAACTTTTGATGCTGTTCAACAGCCTTCCTAAAACTGCCCCACCCCAGGTCTTCTGTATATATTTTGTATCTTTTGCTTCCTTCTGTCATAATGCCCCTAACAACATGTTACAAAGGTACGTTATATACTTGTTTCCTCCCACATTCTGTGAAATCCTAGAAGGAAGGGGGAGTGACTTATTCAGGTCTGTATGTGAACACCTAATGTGGTTTCTAGCTCATACAAGCCATCGCTCGGTAAGCTCTGGAAAAATGTAAGACAGAAAGAATGAGAGAACAGGGTGTGTGGCCACTCACCTAAACAGAGCAGGGAGATAATGGTCTGCTAGTACAATTTCTGGTTATAAAAACATAGATCAGGATTGATGATTATTGAGTCCTGTTTATCAAATTATCGAGCCTCATGATTTTTGGAAATATAATCTCCACATATTTGTTCAAGTAATAAAAGGCTTCTATCTGTGCACAAAAGGGTTTGTTTTATATGCTGATCCAGCATATGATTTTAAGTTCCACAACTTAGGAATCTTTAGGACGAATATTTACTTAGCAGAGAGAGATTCTATCAAGGAAAGAGTGGGAGAGTCCACCACAGACCATTTCTGAAACGTTCACCTAGTCAAGCAGTTTACCTACAGGTCTTAATGGAAAATACCCTTGTCTTCCAGCACAATCTGCGAGTTCACAGCAAAACATCTTTTTACTACCATTATTCTAATCTATGGCACTGGTCCCAGTGACCAATATTTTCAGTTGTTGGACCACGTCATTTAGAGGCTTCAGAGATTTACAGCTCTGACCAAGTCAGGGTCTGCATGTAATCGGCAAATACAAGGGATTTTCAAATTATTTCCTTTTCTTTTGTGTGAGTTGCTTAGTCAACTTGAATTTCTTATAACTGAAATATGAAGAAGAGAGGGAAAATAATAGAATTAAGAGAACTACAGGTGCCAGAAGCATAGCAATATCATGTAGTCCACTCTTTAGTCATACTGATCTAAGAATGATCTAAACCATCCTTTGCTACTGCTTTTATATGTAGGTTGTAGAATGTATGAGCCAAACGAAAATGGATCACTGAGAGCTATTGGCTCACAAAATGCCAACAGTTATATATTGTGTGCATGACACATTATTTTATGGCAGATACATGGAGAATCTAGGTAGGGAAAATTACTGCCTATGAGTGATTATATTGAAACCAGTGATACCATTATCACTTAGTGGTATATTAAAATGCTAATTGTCATTCAAGGTCAAATTAAACGCCATATAAACAGTTTTAAAATGTACGAGTAATTGCTTTAAAAAAGTACATTTGAGATTATTTGGAGATAATTAAATACTTTGAAAAAAGTTTGGGTTCCTTTACTAGAGTACCTCTACCTTTTGCCTATGCCATTCTTAAACAGTGACATTAGTTAAAACAGTTATTAACCGGGGGTGATTTTGTACCCTAGAGAATTTTACTCCATGTTTGGAGACACTTTTGCTTGTCACAACTCGGGTAAGGGCTGCTGATGGCATCTCAGTGGAGGCCAGGAATGCAACATCTTGAAATTCGGACAATAGCCCCCTCAGCAAAGAATTGTCCAAATTGTCACAAGTGCCCATGTTGAGATGCTCTGCTTTAAAAGAAGCAAGGAGAATGAAAAAGCTGGCTCTCAAGTTAATCAGTCTCAGCTTATTGTTACACAATTGTGGGTTAGAAGACTGTTCTAAACCAGGAGCAAATACAAGGTTAGGACATCATCAGTGAGTTTCAGTTTTTTATCATATTCACTCTGTTCTGCACCTCAAATGACTCAAGAGCCTAACTGCTGCAATTTGCTTGACAATTATAAAACACCTTCTCACCTGTTATCCAACCAACACTGGATCTTCACAATTCTGTGAGGCAGCAGGGGCAGGTACTGAAGCTGCCATTGCAAATAGAGAACTGAAGCTTCCAGACAGCTCAGACACCCACTAAGGGGAGGTGGCATGGTCGGTGGGAGCAGTCCCTGGGCTCAGACAGCAGGAGAGTGCATTGTTGGTAGACAATTAAGAAACAGTAAAAATGAAATCAGCTGAAACTTGCTCTGCTTTGTGTCAATTACCATTCTAAACAATGTCAGTGACCAAACATTATTTCCTTTTAAGAGCTCTTCTAGCCTCCTATCTTGGTCTGCCACTGCTTTTGGGGGTTAAGTGCCTTACCCCAAATCAAAACTGGAGAGGAAATGGGAATTCATAGATATGGGATTAAATTTCACACTTGGTGTCTCTACATGCAGGCAAAGCTCCTTCACCATCCCAGTCTAAATCGTGTACTTGAAGTAGTATACCTTTTTAAGGGCAGAACACAGAGGCCCTTAAAATGCTGTTAAATCCCATAGATGGGCAGATTACATGTTAATAGGGGTACATTGGGTCCAGTTGGGTCAACCAACATTTTTATAACAATCAGCGATACAGAAAACTCTTCCTGTCTTTCTGCTGGCCTTGCTGGGGATGACTGGCTGGGAAATTTTATGAGTCATGAGTCATTTATTTTGTGACAGGTAAAATAATGTTTTATCACTGTAATTACAGGTCCTTGTTCTGTGCCTTCTATTTCATTGCTCTTTTTCCCCTCAACTTCTAACCTACCAAACTCTTTAGGCCAAATGCTCTTACTTCTGTGCATTTTGCAAACTTTCAACATACTCAGTGCCCTATATTTGACTTTTCTTTTGATGAGAAGGAGAAATGGCAGTTGGTAGTCTGAAAGATAGCCCCTGACCTTTTCATGATGGGACGGAAGGCTAAAAGCTGGAATTGGACGGGGAGGGGGTTGGCACAGCACTAAAAGATATTCCCTATGGCTGTGTCGGCAGCCTGCCAAAATATAACTCCTTGACTAGCATGAAAATATTCTTTAGGGCAAGAGGAAAAATATGACAAGGCGGGAGGTAGGATTTGACATGATACAGATCTGGGAAAATGAAATGTGACAATTGCTAATACCATGCAGTTTAATGAAACTGGCATATTTCAGATTCCCAACAGGTATTTAAGTGTATAGAAAGCATATAGGTATTAAAATGTAAAGAAAAGTGTTAAAATTATTTGGACAGCATTATGGTTATCTCCATTTAACTAGGGGAGCATCATTTACAACAGAGCCTTATGGGCCAGCTGCTTTTGGTATTGCTATTTTTTAATTTCTTCATTCATGTTACATAGTGACACAGATGAAGAACAGCTGATTGAGTTGGTATTATATTTATATATCTTACCTAAGGTTATATTTCTTGTTAGTCTCTAAATGCATAGCTTAAACATGTGGAGTAAAAAGGGCAACGATGCCTGTGTTTACTTGAGTGTAATGCTCCGAACAAAAGCTCCTGTGGTGTAATACATGAATGAGTTTATTGTCTAGTACTTCAAACTCAGTCTGAAAGCTTGGATTTTCCACAGTGAGGTTAGAAGTGTTCACTGAAAAATTTATCCAGCCGAGGGCAAATATCACAAATTTTGTATTAGGGCATGCTATTGCAAAGTACTATTGCATTACTGGGTGAGATTTTACGCAGCATAGTTTGATTTCTGGTGAGACCTCTCTTACTGGCTTGCAGATGGCTGCCTTCTCAGTGTATCCTAACATAGCCTTTCCCCAGCGCTTGTGCATGGAGATAGTTCTTATGTCTCTCCCTCTTATTTTAGGTTCACTAATCCTATCATGAGGGCCCCACCGACATCTAAAGCTAATTATTTCCCAAACACTTCACCTTCACATATATCATCACATTGGGGATTAGCACGTCAATGTATGAATTGGGAGAGGGGGGAGGAGAGGCAGATACAGTCAGCCCATAATATAACCTGCAACAACCATCCATCAAATGCTCGACCTCTCTTTTCTAGCACATTAAGGACACATGGTTTTCCCCCTTCTAATGATGAACTTCCATGACTACAAGCTCTGTTTCAGACAAAGATTCTTCCTCATACTAGGCCAAAATTTGTTACATGATGAGTTTTATTCAATGATCTTGGCTGTTAAAGTTGTATGCGACTTTATGAAGTGAGAATTCTCTCTTGCACCCATGTTGATTTCACATCATCTGTTGTCTTCGCAGAGTGAGGAACCAGGAACCATTGGCAACAGGATAGATGCAGACTAGACCGATTGGTAGAGAACTGAATGGAGTTATTCTTGTCACATATGCCTAAATACTGATGAGATATATACAGATTAGATTATCCATTGAACACAGATACCATTAATTACAAATACATGTTTTATTCTTCTCATTTAATTCTGTCATATCCCAGGAAGTGATGAGTTGGGTGAGGAACAACTTTAGGTATTATTAAGAAGTAATATCTGAGTCAGGCAGGCTCAGCCAACATGGCAGTTGCCAATCTACTTCCCAAGTAAGTCTTCTAGTTAGTGAGTGCTCAGAGAAATGCTGTCTTAACAGTATTCATTACAGGTAGAGCCTAAGGTTGAATTTTGTTGACTTGGCAATCATATCCCTCTGTTGAGTCATTGAGCCTACTCTCAACTACATACCTCTAATGTTTTCAGATCTACTGCTCCATGAGTATGCTGTCAGGTACTTAAGAGTGAACTTGGATCCAAGGAGAGAACATCACTTTATCCTTGTTGAATCTCATTTTATTATATCTAACCTATCACTCCAAATTCTTAGAATATTTTAGATCTAGATTCTGTCATTCAGTACAGGGTTTGGCAAAAGTAGGTTTACAGTTGTTTGCATTGAAAATTACACAATAATTAATAAATATTAAGACAACTCTAAACTTATTTTGGCCCCATCTTGTATATGTCCTGAACCTCTTAGTCTTATGATCTCTTCAATTTGCTAAATATCACATATTCACTAGGAAAAGTGTTAAAGAAGATTGAATCAAAGATGAAAGCTTAGGGTAGGCCACCATCAACCTTTCACAGGTTGACACATTCAAAATTATTTAGATACAACCATGTGAGCTGTTGTGAACAGTCCCTAGTCAAATGCCTCATGCTCAACCTGCTTCATGATTCTTATTCACAATCTGGTAATCCTCTGGAAGGAAATTTGAGAGTCTGAAATGATTTCTTCTAGTGTACACATTCCAGGTTTTAGGGATATTGACTGCTTCTATTTACTCACAGACCATTCCCTTTAAAAATCAATTTTAGATTCTTGCTCAGATTGTACATTGAAGTAACTGGCATAGTTACAAGATCTATCTTTTCTAAGTTTGAAATATAGAGCTACCTTGATTTTCCAATGCTATCATTGATTTCCACAAACCCACAAAGACCAGTGATGATGTGTCACCTCTTCTTCTGGTAAATCAGAAAACTACTAACAATTAAACACTAGTGTTTGCTGGATTTCAGTTTCCCCCCAGGGAACCTTTAAAATTTAATATTAAAAAGTTAAGAATTATATAACTAAAATCCTAAATAAAATTTAACATAAGATTGTCACTTGCTACTTATTGTTATTAGAATTTTTAAGGGAGGTCCTAAAGTTTGTTCAAGCAACTGCTGTGAACAAAAAAAATGAAAGAGTATGATGTTGGTTTTCTGTGATCCTGATTTTTAGTGTTTCTTTTTAACGAGTGTAATATGTCACCTGTACTTTAATGAATAACATCATAACTTTTCTTAAATGAATTTTTAGAAATTTTGTTTATAATTTCAATACCACGTTTATGTTAGTAAAAGATAAGAAATCAGGAGATAAAGCTATATTATGTTTATCAAGGGACTTAAGATATAGAGAAATTACAAAATTGGTTATAGGGCTATAATGTTTATAATTCTTTCCTTAGCCTCAGTGGAAATTATTTTTCAAGGCATCTAACTAGTAATGAAATTGATTGCAAGCTACTACATGCAAGTTCTCAACATTCTCTTTATAAACCAAGAGTTTGGAATCTAGGTTTAAAAATAAAACATATATAGCAGTAAACATGATACAACTCAGAACATAGCCAGTATTTTTACCTCTCTGATAAAATCACATTTTAAAATTCTTTTTAAAAAAATGTATTGAATTTATTGAGGTGATATTGGTTAATAAAGTTATATAGGTTTCAGGTGTACACTTCTATAATACTTCATCTGTATATTGTATTGTGTGTTCACCACCCAAAGTCAAGTCTCCTTCCGTCACCACTTATCCCCCTTTCACCCTCTTCTACCTCCCCCCACCCCCTTTCCCTCTGGTAATCACCATACTTTTGTCTATGAGGGTTTTGTTGTTTGTTTGTTTGTGTGTGTGTAGTTCCTTCATTTTCTTTCACCCAGCTCCCAACCCATTATTATAATACAGTTGTAAGACTACCACCAGGAAAACACAGAGAACTGTTCATTACAGTTAGACATTGTAGAGGGATCAGGGAGTAAGTGGCATGATCTGAGGCTCTGAGGGTTGCCGTTATTGAAGATAAAAAGGATGAGAGGATGTTTCAGGTGGAAGGAAACATGGGAATGAGAAAATGCCATTTTGCTGGAGTGTGAGGGGTATGATAGAAAGAATTAAAGAAAAATAATAGTACCAGGCAATTGACACACAAAAGTGTTCAGTAACTACCTGTTAGTTATTTGAATAAATACATGGGTGGACGAGATGGTTGGTTAAGGCAATTTTATCACATCGCATGTCAAAGACATTTGTATTTTTGCACTTTAAATTGTGGGGAGCCACTGATGGCTTTTGATCAAGGGAATTGCGTGAATAGTGCTTTGAGCGCCTGAAACACTGGAAAGCCATTTTTAAAAGTGCACTTTATAGATTTTGTTGCCACTTTAACTCTCCCTGTAACAGTCTTTGTGAATCTGAAAATTATGTGAGTAGGCAGCAATAAGTGTTGCTAGGACATTAAGTCACCAAACAACTGGAGGTCTTAGACGAAGGTTTTCTTAATGAGGTTAGAAGCTAGACAAGACACAGTGAACATAGAGTAAGCCCCAAATAGGTTTATTTTATTTCCAAGACTCCAGTACCTGAAATGGTTCCAAAGAATTTAATTGGAATAGTCTTGCCTTTCATTCTAGAAGCTGCTCCATATTTCACTCAGATTAATCTCTGTCAAAAATAGTTTCCTCTAAAGACCTTTGTTATACTACCTTGACTTAAAAAGTAGATTTTTCTCTTGAGTTGCTAGAGCTGTATTATGTCAAAAAGAACCACATTGGAGTCACCCCTATTTTTGTATTAGATGAAGAGATGTGGGATTTCCCCGTCAGCTGGGAAATCCTTTTTCATCTTAGGAGTTTATTAGGTTATTTAGCTGCCACTAAATTTAGCCTGTGAGAGCAGTCTGTGAAACATCCGGCCGATCCTTTCATTTATCAAAATTCCATTTCTCCTTCTTCAGAAAAGAGCTAGATAATAAAACTGATTCTCTTTCTTCCACTGAGATAGTTCCCACCCAAGGGCATTTATTTTGAAACTAAATAGGACAGGATCTGAGGATGGGGAACACCTTAGAGATCATGGAGCCCTTCCTCTTCTTAATTTTACAGTGGAGCAAACTAAGACCCAAAGATTAAATTATTTCCCCAAAAGTAACACCAATAGAAAGGTCCTATGTAAAATTGAAATAGGTGAGAAAATTATTCATTGAATGATGTCAATCTGCCACCCCAACCTAGGGACCAGAGGTTAGGAATTAGAGAAATGTCCTGGCAGCACTCCGAGACCTGCTGGGAACCCAGCTTTGATGGAAGCCGAGGGAAGCAGTCCCATCAGAAGCATTCTTCATACGATTTACCATCGATGCCATTTCTCTTGCCCTCTTCCTGCCCCTGATGATGTTGTGGTCCTTAGCCGCCCCATCACAATCACACTCTGATTCATGGCCTCATTTTCTACTCCACTCAGGCTCCCTAACGCCGTGGGCGTGTGCTGCATTCCTTCCCACGTGAGAACAGCTGGCGGGCCACCTTAGGGTATACGCAGTGTCCCAGTGGTTAGGAGCGAGAGGAGGGTTGTGAAGGGGGAGCAGGTCGGTCCCTACTTCTTGCCTATCTCGAGATTCCCCCCAAGTTTGGAAGAGTCAATATGACCAGTACACCTCTGTACGCTTCTGCATGCAGCTCTGCTTTGCCTTTGACTCCTAACGCAGTCCCAGGGCTTGGGTGGAGCACAGTCAGGCAGCTTGAACCAAGATTTGGCTCAAAATTGCAACCCTGATAGGAAAGCACTTTTGTGATTATTGTCATTGTTATTGTTATCCTCATGTCAGAAGCCACCAGACATCTGTTAAATCTATAAGGCAGAGTGTTTCCAAGCATGTTGGAATACTGCCTGCATGAGAATCATCTGCTTTTAAAGCAGATACCTCATTCCAACTCAGAGCTGCTGAAGTAAAATTTGTGGGGCATAGATACAGATGCACACTGAACTGAGAGCCATGGATCTATACTCAGGTTAAATATCTACATTCTGAGAGGGCATTCCATCCTTTCACTAACTCTCCCAATTTGTTGCCCGTCACAAAGAGAACAAGGGAGTTCAACAGCTAGATCTAGAAATGGGGAATAGTATTAGCTTTAGATTCCTGTGTGCAAAGCCCCTGCAATTATTTTATTACTGTCTTTGAGGTTACTATGTCTTTATAGTTCTTAATGTCTTTATGGTCTGCAAGGGAAGAAAGCGAAAGTATATTAAACTCCTACTATGCAGTTATCACATTTATGTTGAAGGAATTGCCTTTGCAAAAGTCATATATGTATTTTAAATCAGTGCAGTGACTTTCTAAGCGCAGTCCCAGGCAAGCAGCGTCAGTGTCACCTGAGATTGTGTTAGAAATGAAAATTCTTGTCTGCACTGCACCCCTCCTCCCCAAACTATGTATTAACTAGCTTTTTAGGTTGTTCTGATAAATGCCAAAGTTTAAGACTGCTGCTCTAAGCTGTAATATAATAATAATGATAATAATGATAATTCATACTTCATAGTTATTCTTCATATTACTTTCTATTGTTATTAAACTAAGCTAATGGACCAAAAAGCAGTTGGGCCAAGGTAAGTGTTCCATACATAGTCAGAATATCTTGAGTCTATGTTTAATTTTTTAAAGCTGCTCCAATTTTCTAATTGCTTAATTTCAGGTGAAGACTCCATAGGTTGCCTATAATATAAGCAGTCATGGTACAAGTTTCATATAAAGGTTATAAAAGGGATCTAGATGTTGTAGAATTGTGTTACTTAACAAGGGAAATTAGAGGGTTTTTTATTCCCCATTTTAAAAATTAGGACCAGGCTATCTGTTTTTCTACTATCATTTAAAGTCAGTTTTAAGACACTCATGGGTGACATTAACATGGCGTTAATAGGCTTAGTGGGTCTTTCAATTTCTTACTCCCAAGTGGGGATCAGTTTCTTGGGGCTAAGTACAGTAATCTCTACCTCTTCATCTTTGACACCCAGATAAAATCCCTGTATCTAAATTTGCCTATGATTTTCAAAGTTAATTGTTTTTTTCAACTTAAATGGATGTTAAGTGACATTTATTTTCCAAGAGTGAGGATTGAGATTGAAATTCATGTCAACCCCACTAGAGGGTGACCTTTATCTAAGGCAGGGTGCAGATATATTAAGGGCATCCTCTGCAGTCATTTCAAGATTAGATTGTGCTGCTATTTATTCAAGGTGAGGGAGAGTCCAAAGGTACCTCTCAGGCCAACTCAGACCTGAATTACTGCCCTTTTCGAAATAATCTAGTAGTCTGGTGTGGACATTTAAAACTGAGCTGTTGCATAATCTGTCTGTATTTTAGGGTAAAATTCCTTATAAATAAATGCAAGTCTGAATTTTAAAATGTTTATCTGTTTCAATTCTGCTTCTCAAATGTCCCTTTTCAAATATATCTCCCCACCCGTCACGAAAAAAACACACAACACAACTGAAAATATGAAAAAAGAGAACTCTCTTTGATTTATAAAACAAAATAAAACAAAAGGCTGTAGGATGTTGTTAAGTGTTATTTTGTGATTTGAAAGTAAGACAAACAGATTCTTTACATACCAAAGATCAAGGGCACAGTTAGGGTGTTCAGACCATGATGAGAGAACTCAGTTTTGGTCAAATCCTAAGAAGTTAATATTAACCACCGATTCTCTTTATTTTTCAAAGTTTAGATTCAAGAAGTAAAATATTTGTAAATGTTATAACTGCTGAAAATCTCTCAATTAGACATCAGAATTCAATGTTATTTTAAAAACCATCTTAGTAAATACCTTTTTGTAGCATGTACAATTAACACAACATTTTGCAGCATAAAGAATTCAAGTATTATTTATATATCCTACATGGTTTAGATACTAGATTTTCCTACTTTGATTTTTAGTAATTTTTAACATAAAGAAAAGCTGAGCATAGGGTAGTGCTAAATCTATAGAAACATGTAGGTTATACAAATATTTACTTTTTTTTCCTCAGAATATTATAAAGAATGTTTTTAGAACACAGGATAGCGATTCTGCCAAGAAGAAAATCAGTTAACCTCATGCAAAAGAAGACTACAGTAATTAAACTTGGGTTCTCATATACAGATTTTCATTGTTATCCACCTCTATAAACCCAAAAAACATGGTCTTATAAAATGCATACTTATTAAAATTAAAAAAAAAAGATTTTCTGTGGCATGAATTAGTCTGAATTAGCTTTTAATTTGCATCTAAGTTCATGACAAGAGATTACCTTTAGAAAGAAATAAATCTTTATTTGAAAGATGGGTGGTTTTATGATTGTTATATTCTTGAAGGAACAGGTCTCAGCCTGAATTGAAACCTTTCTTTCCAGAAAAAAATAAGCTTGCTGTGAATCCATACTGAAATAGTCTCTATGTATACTTGCATGTGTTTTTATATAGAATTGTTAAGAACTACTGTGATAACTGCAATTATCTCTAGTTAATACATTAGTTATCTGCTAACATTTACTTCTATGTTTAAGATTAAGTATTTTTCCATTAAATAAATGACTCACATTTTAAAACTATAGAAGACATTCTTAAAAATTATGTGAGGTTATGTATAAGCATACACTTTTTATTTTTATTTTTTTAATTTCATTAAATGTATTGGGGTGACATTGGTTAATTAGGGTCATGTAGTTTTCAAGTGTACATTTCTATGATACATGATCTGTATATTGTATTGTGTTCCCACCACACAAAGTCAAATCATCTTCTGTCACCATATATGTGGCCCCCTTTACCCTTTACTACCCCCACCCCCTTCCCTCTGCTAACCACCCTCCTGTCATCTGTCTGAAGCATACACTCTTATAACCACTGCGGCCTAAAGATGATAGAGAGCTAAACTCATTTGCAAATTAGAGTTAGAAGGGAAACATGCAATTTAATTACTTCATGATGATGCCACTCAGACTTTCCTTCCAATTGTAAACGATAACTAAACTATATGACTAAGATGACTAATTGTCTATCAGCTGCTAGGATTTGACGGTTCCTGTGCATATGGAGAGCAACTAATCAGGCAGCATCTTCAATTCTCTCCCCAGTTTGAGCTTAGATTGCCCCAATTTATCTGTTTTTAAAATTAAATTTTCAACAATAGAAATTTGCAAACCACAAAACCAAAGGGAATAAACACAGTATTTAAAAATAAGATGCTTTAAGGTTTTAGGTTGAGAAGTTAAAAATGAAATGAAATTTATATCCTCCTTTATCACAGTTCAAATTATAGACCCTACATATAATACCATATATTATGTATGTGCAACTATATATGGTATGTGTGTGTATATATATATGTTTGCACATACATAATACATGGTCTTACTGAGTTTCATTTGCATGTCATTTGTTTAAAATGGGGTTAGATATAACAAAATCATGCCATTAAACATGTATCACTAATCTATTTAAAATATTATGAGAAAGATAAAGTTTGGTTTACTTTAATGTTGCTTAAATTCCAAAGTAACTTTTTCTTCTTCAATAACAGAATCTCACTTTTATTTGAGTAGCATATGCTCTAATCCAGGAAATTAATAATGCTTGGTTTAAAGCTTAAACTTTATACACTTATCATCACAGCCCCATTCAATTTGACCAGCAATTATTGTAGGTGTGTCTATGTGCTCCAATTCTGACCACGAAAATAAATAATAAGCTCAATTAGAGAGCTTCTGAAAAAACATATCCTCCCTCAAAAAATAAAGAGAGAGAGCTCTTCCCTCCCTCCCCCTCTATCTTAATTGGGATGCTCTTCTTTGAAAATGTGATGATTGGAGCTACGTGAAATATTTTGTGAGAGAAAATTGCCAGAATATTTAGGATGGCAGAAAGGAAAGATAAAATGAGAGCATGAGTCCTTGATGAAATCCAGCTCTGTAAGCACTGACCTCAAGACTTTTTACATGAGAGGGAAATTCAAATTCTATTATTTAAGCCACCACAAGTTAGATAGTCCTTTCCTTGTAGCTGTAAGCGTTCTGTAATGATACGGACAGTGATTCTAACTAGTCCTTTTAATTATTCATATGTGATCACTTTTGTATCATTCATAACAATAAGACTAGTTTGGTATTTTGTACATGTAGCTTACTTTTTTCCTTTTGTACCTTATGTAACTGATTAAAAGTTTGTATTAAATATTAAAAACTTATTTACATAAGATTTTAATTATTTCTTTTTTACTTCTCTGATCAACAATGCATGAGATCATTCAGAGGATAAACATATAAATCTGTTTTATGAATGTTGTTTCTGGCTCAGCAAAAACAAATGCTTCAGATTTCTATTTTTCTTTTTAATTATTGATACTTTTTTTTTTACTATGTCTTTATTGATTTCAGAGAGAAGAAGGGAGAGGGAGAGAGATAGAAACATCAATAATGAGTCATTGATATGCTGCCTCCTGCACACCCCCTACTGGGGATCGAGCCGGCAATCCGGGCATGTGCCATTACTGGGAATCGAACTGTGATCTCCTGGATCATAGGTCAGTGCTCAACCACTGAGCCATGCCAGCTGAGCAATACTTCTTTAATTATAGATTTTATTAGAAATGTGCTTCTATGAATTTACTGATAGAAGTTAAAGTGTATCCATGCAATAATTAAAATAAAAATAAAATATATAGTGTAGAATGCTGCTCAATCTGTTTCATAAATGGTCTATTTAATGAATCCACATGAACACTGTGTTACCCCTATAGGCCTCCAGAATCAATCTCCAAATCTCAGATATTCTCAGAGGGGTCTATACACAGATGGAGTTTCTTTCTTTCTTTCTTTCTTTCTTTCTTTCTTTCTTTCTTTCTTTCTTTCTTTCTTTCTTTCTTTCTTTCTTTCTTTCTTTCTTTCTCTTTCTTTCTTTCTCTCTCTCTCTCTCTCTCTCTCTCTCTCCCTTTCTTTCTTTCTCCCTTTTCTTTCTTTCTTTCTTTCTTTCTTTCTTTCTTTCTTTCTTTCTTTCTTTCTTTCTTTCTTTCTTTCTTTCTTTCTTTCCTCTTTCTTTCTTTCTCTCTCTCTCTCTCTTTCTTTCTCTTTCTCTTTCTCTTTCTTTTTCTTTTTCTTTTTTTTTAGAGAAGATTTCTGTATCTCAAAATTATTTATTCTAAAATGAAGGAACCTTATGAAAGTTAAATTCAGCCAGCCCCAATTCAAAGCCTGGTGCAGGAGTTGGTCAACTTTTTCTGCAAAAGGCCAGATAAAGGTTTTAGGTTTGTAGGTCATATAGTCTCAGTTGCTAGTAATCAACTGCTATTATAGCTCAAAAGAAGCCATAGGCAATATGTAAATTAAAGGCCTTGGCTGTGTTCCAATAAAACTTTATTTACATAAGTGCTGGCAGGCTGGATTTGGCCTGCAGGCTGTAGTTTGCTCATCCATGATCTAGAGGTTTCATTTCTGTCTCACTAACCTCGCCTTTCAAATATTGTTCTTGGGAACTGTTACTATATGGATCTTTCTTAATGCATAACTGCTGAGAGCTCCTCCTGGGGAATTTATTAAGACACGAATGGGGCGCCCTATGCAGAGCCTGCAGCATCTCCGCCTCTGGGCTAAAATCCTCCTCCACCCTGAGTCCGTTTTTGTTTTGTTTTGTTTTCAATGAATAGAGGTTATTAATTTAAAAATATACTTTTTTTTTTTTTAGCAGTTTCAAGTTTACAGAAAAATTGAGCAGAAAGTAGAGAGTAGAGAGAGTTCCCACCTACTCCCTTGCCATCATCACCCTCCACCTATTTCCCTTTTATTAGCATCTTACATTATTAGTGTGGTACAAATGTCACAACTGATGAACCAATATTGATACACTGTTATTAACTAAAGTTCATAGTTCACATTAGAGTTCATTCTTTGTGTTGTACATTCTATGGGCTTTTACAAATGTATAACGGCCTGTCTCTACCGGGACAGTATTGCACAGATCCTTTCCCTGCCCTCAACAGCCCATGCTCCACCTATCCACTCCTCCCCTACAGCTCCTTTCAGTCGCTGATCTATTTACTTTCTCCGTAATTTTGTTTTTCAAGAATGTCATAGAGTTGGAATCATACAGTATATAAACTTTTCGGATTGGCGTCTTTCACTTATTAACATGCATGTAAGGTTGCCCATGGCTTGAGAATTTCTTTTTACTGCTGAATAATATTACATTGTATGAACTTACCACAGTTTGTTTATGCATTTCTCTGTTGACCATCACCTTGGTTGCTACCAGTTTTGGGTAGTTATGAATGAAGTTGCTTTTAAACTTTGATATGCTGGTTTTTGTGAGGATGTAAATTTTCAACTCATTTGGGTAAATAACAAGGAACATGATTACTAGATCATATGATCAGTTATCTTTTAAAACACAATCTCAGCAGATCATTCTTTTGCTTAAAATCCGTGGGGCTCATCTTTGCTTATTTGAAAGTCACAACTCTCCAGCATGACCAGTATATCTGTATTCCATCTTCAGTTGGCCACTTCCCTCCACTGCTACCCCAGAGAGCTTCTTATAATTTCCAGACTGCAGTTATCTTCCTTCCAAGTGGAAAGCCTTACTCTTCCTCCTTCACCTCAGACTCCAGTTTACCTTTCAAGCCTTAGCTAAATAGCACCACGTTTATTATTTATTTCATGTTTTAAATATGTCTTTATTGATTTCAGAGAGAGGAAGGGAGAGGGAGAGAGAGAGAAAGAGAAAGGTCAATGATGAGAGAGTTATTGATCAGCTGCCCCCTGCATGCCCCTGACTGGGCATGGAGCCCCCAGCCCGGGCGTGTCCCCTGACCGGGAATCGAACCGCGATCTCCTGGATCCTAAGTCCTTGCTCAACCACTGAGCCACACTGGCTGGGCAATAACACCACATTTAAATTTCAGTTTAGATGAGGAAAAAGTTCTGGGGATGGGTGATGCTAGTGGTTACACAACAATGTGAATGTAGGTAATGCTAGCGAACTGTCCATTTAAAAATGGTCAAAGTGATAAATTTTATGTTACTTATATTTATCACAATAAAATAACAGAAAATTAAAAATAAAATGTATTTTCCATTCCCTTAAACTCTCCTTCTAATGTCTCCAGCGTAGCACTGGAAGCTGTGTTGTGATTGCTAATGGGGTATTGATTCCATACACTAAAATTAAACTGAAATTCTTAGAGGACAAGGACTACCTGTTACCTATTTTTCCACCCCAGCAGCTAGTACATGATTGGACAGAGTAGACATTCAAATATTTGTCAAATAAATGAATGAATTGGATAGCACTGGGAAAACAGAAACAAAAATAGGTCCTTGGGTATTTGCTGTAAGAGTAAGTCTCCATGTGCTACTCAAGTTCGTTTCATAGCCATTCCGCACATTCGCCTTGCACACACTGTCACGCTGCTGCTGAGCTGGCCCACGTGCTCCTTTAATGCCGTCCAAATGTCCTTCTGCCATGCTGGCAAACAGAATATCCTTCCCACCTCGCACACAAAAAGGCTGGCTTAGGTTAGACTTATGGGATGGTGGCATGAAATCAACGTTATAAGGTTAAAATTGCAAGACATTGAAAGACAAATGTGGTCTTTGCCTCATTAACTGAAATTGTGATACCCAATCATAGACTACAGGTTCCTCCTCCAAGATCATTTACACTCCCTCCTGCCAGCCTCTCCCTCCACTGTCCCTTTCCAGGATGAAATCAGAAACAGAGGCCAAATATGGCCAGTTTCGCAGTAGCATCCTCAGTTGCCAATTACAAACTGCTCTTTACAAATTATTTTTTATAATCTTTATGGCACCCTCCATTGAGCCATTTCTCCTCCAGCACTCACAAGTTTTAAGACTGTCCAATAATTCTTTCTTGCTAATACTCCCTCCCGGTAGTTCCCGCTGGTGACTCCCACTTCCCTTGGTCTCCTGTCACTCCCACTCATTATTTTCATTAGTTTCCCTCTTCGCATTTTTTCCTTATTTATAGAATCCCATGACAGATAAACAGAGCTGAATTCACTTTATTCGATGAATACAATAATTAGGAGTATTGTAGAACCTGTTGATATAGTTTCTTCATTTTTATGAATTCCGTTTGCCATTATTACAATTCTCTTCATCCTTGGTCTTTTCATAAGAACAATAGCTAACATTTATTGAATGTAATTTGTACCAAAAACTCTTGTTCCATCTAATAATTCTATGGAAATAAGTATTTTATTTTGGAGGCTAAATGACTTTTCCAAGATTATTAGTAGTAAGAGGCCAGAGTAGGATACAAGTCCATGTCTATTTAGTTTTCAAATCCTCAACCTTAACCCCTTCACTACACTTAGGGTAGGCTGTACCCAATAATCACTGGTTCTCATCTGTAGTTTCCTCTCTTGATGACTTTAATGCAACCACATTCATGTTTATTGATCTCCTAATTCTAACCACTTCCTAGCCTTGGATTGACTTAGTTGTCTTTCTCTGTATGTATATATTATTCTTAAAAGTGTAGTGTCCCAGGAAGCACACAGTGCTCCAAGGGCTGGCTCACTGGCTCTCTAACAAGGTATGGTGATACTAATTTATTTTCAGTTTTGCTTCTCAGAGGGCCTACCTTTTGGTTGGTCTCTTTAGTTGCAAAAGCAAATTAGACCAATTGAATGACTGGAAGAACTAACCTATGAAACTAGACCTTAAACTTTACACAATTCAATGCAGATAGATAAATGTGGTAAGGATCAAAGTCTATAGATTAATGCAGAGAACAGAGAAAGAATGTATGTTGTTTCAACATGAAAATTAAAATTGTTTTTAAAAGGGTTAGATGAATTCATGAGTGATGGATAAATAACACGTATTAAGGAAATAAATTGGAGCCTACCTCTAACCCCTTGCTCTGGCATCAGTAAGAATAACTTAGTTTCATATTGTTCTGAAAATGTCACAAAATTTACTTCTTACAGCAATGTTTTTGGATCATTCTTATGTATTTAACAGAACTGACTGGGGATAAAATAGTTTCCCATTGTAGTAAACTTATGAGATGAACTGTTTACAGTTTTCTGCCCTCACCTGGGAAGTCTATAATGGCCATCACCCCCTGTCGTTTTAGTGGTGATCTGTGAACTGCTTTGTTCACTGGCTGGGACTAAAAAACAAAACACTATAAGGAACTGAAGCAACTATTTCCACCAAACTCCAGTTTTTTTCTCTTCCAACTTTATTTGCTCTGCAACTAATAATAGTTCCTCAACTGTGATTTGATTTTGTTCTAGGAATGAATATATATATATATATATTTTTTCTTTTGGAATGAATATATTTTTAAAAAGTAATCTGGAATTGAAAATACACACACACACACACACACACACACACACACTCAACAGTCTACTTCAGGATAACATTGAAAATACAACACTGTGGAAAATTACCCTATGGATTTTGAAATAGTATTTTATAAAAAGACAGAAACTGCACCATGTAAACTGATGTTATACACGTAAGCTTATTTTGCCCAAGAATACAAAACTACAGTATCTGACCTTTCAGAAACAGCAGTGAACCGATACCAAATGTCACCCAGTTCCGCAAGCAAGAAACCTACACACTGTGCTTGACACTCCTTGTCCCTTCGCTGCCGCGCAGTCACATAGCACTGACCACCTGACCTCCTAAATGTTCCTCCAGTCTGCCCTTTTCTCTCCATCTCCACTGCCGATGCCTTTGCCTGACCCTGCGGTAATTAAACCAGTGTTCTTGTATCCAAACTGACTCTCCTATTGTCCCTTCATACTCTAGGCAGAGCGGTCTTTCCAAATGACTACCTGATTATGACATGCTTTTGCACAAAAATTTTTGATGTCTTCCCAATGCCTTTAAAAAGACCAAAGTCTTTAATATGACAGCCTGGTTTGGCTCATACCTAACACCCAGATTGCAACTCCCATTGCTGTCTCCTTCACACTGTGCATTCCAATTTCACTGACCTTTAAATGATCTGTACCCCCTCCTGCCCCAGGGACTTTGCACATGATATCTTCCTTTCCAGGAGTATTCTTCATCCTGCTCTAAGCCTAGTTAACTCATATTGGTGTTTAAGATCTCAGATCAGAGTTTAATATTTTTCCTTATGAACTCAGATTTGGTCACATTTGTTTTTGTGTTTTCTCATAGAAATCATTCTTTTTCCTGTAAGAACTTCTCTTATTTCATAATGATGTGATCGTTAATGTAAATATACATCTCCCCCACTGTATACTCCAACAGAGAACAAAGTATATCAATTTTTCCTATTGTTATACTTTAAGATTAAGAACAGTGACTGGCAATGGAATTACCTCACAAAATTAAAAATAGAACTGCCTTATGACCCAGCAATTTCACTTCTGGGAATTTATCTGAAGAAACCCAAAACACTAATTTGAAAAAATATATGCACCTCTATGTTTATTGCAGCGTTATTTATGATAGCCAAGATCTGGAAGCAGCCCAAGCGCCCATCAGTAGATGAGTGGATGAAAAAGCTGTGGCACATTTACACTATGGAATGCTACACAGCTGTAACAAAGAAGGACATTTTACATTTTGTGACAGCATGGATGGGCCTGGAGATTATTATGCTAAGTGAAATAAGCCAGTCAGAGAAAGACATATATCACATGATCCCACTTATACATGGAATCTGATGAACAAAATAAATTACCAAACAAAATAGGAACAGACTCATAGCTGTCAGAAGGGAAGGGGTAGGGGGACTGGGTGAAATGATGAAGGGATTAAGAAAAAAATACAAAACAAACAACACAAAAAACCCTCATAGGCAGACAACAGTGTGGTTATTACCAGAGGGAAATGGGGGTTGGGGAGGTAAGAGAGGGTAAAAGGGGGATACATGGTGATAGAAAGAGACATGACTTGGGGTGGTGAACACACAATACAAAATATAATAATACAATACAGATGATGTATTATAGAATTGCACACCTTAAACCTATATAATTTTATTAACCAATGTCACCCCAATAATTCATTTTTTTAAAAAGAATGACTGACAAATAATAGAAGCTTGCTAAATATTTATTAGACAAATGAATGCATGAATTTTAGACTCCATTACTTATAGAGTAAGTGGAAAATTGTTTCCATGTGCTCATAATATCCAAATTTAAAAATTTATTATCTAGTATTTGGGGCAGAAAGTTTAGTATTTTTAATAGTCCATTTTTAAACTAATTTTAAATAAAATAATTCTTCCTGTTTCATAGTGTCACATTCTTAACAAACAACCTAGAAAGTGAGACAGGGTCTTTATCAATGCCTGTAATATTTCATAATATAACATTAAAATAATTCCAGGTTAATTCAGAAAGAACTAAGCCCATAGCAGAAATGGACATTTGGGGCTTCAGCTTCACCCAGTTAGAGTTATTTAGCCAAGAGGTTGACATCTTTCTCTCCTTGCTCGCTGCTCTTGCTCCCCTGAGGGTATTGCTGTTGCCTCTTTTTCTTTCTTGGCCTCTTTCTTCAGTGTTCAATGTTTGTCCTTTAGTGTTAACCTTTGGAATTATTGAGCAAGTTGTTACCAGAATGTGGGAAATCATGGCCAGCGTGTTTCTAGCTAATATAAATCAAGGGAACATAATCCTCAGGTGTTAATTTTAGCACCATGTGGGCTTCTCTGTGTTCCACACATTTAGCATTGGCGATTCTTACCAGCTACTGACTTTTCTCTTATTCCAGTAAGATGATTTGTTTGCTGTCTTGGGAAAAAATTAAACCTTTTTCATTTGGCCCTTATTTTCAACAGTATTATCACTAACAAACATGTGCTAAGTAGCAGCATGGCGCAGGTAAATATCACATGCACAGAAACAGAAACATCTTAACCCATTGCTTCTTAGGACTTGTGCTCTCTCAGACTGAAAGTCATTGTATATGACATGGGGTAATGCTATTTTTCTTTTGAAAGCATTTTTAATAGCATTATTGAGTTAATAAAAACATGTGAAGAGTCTTTGAAAATAATAAAGCTCCATACAAACAAATATTATTCAATGAATATTGTATTTTAGGAGTACTGTAGGATCTGCTTATATAGCTTCCTTCATTTATCTATGGAAGCTTGCATTTTAAAGGTTGAATAAATATGTACTTTTGATCTGTTTAATTTGGTTTGGTTTTTATTTATATTAGTATGTAGTTTTGACTGGGTATGTTTTCTCAGGAAACATCTGTAACACAAAATAATTTAGAATGGAGCTTCAAGAAAGGAAAGTAAAAAAGCTTGAAGATGCATGTAGAAATAAACCTAAGGAGAGAAGTATATAGAATTGTAGGAATACAGTTCAAAGAGTTAAGTGGAAGAAAAAACTGATAAAAAAAAGCAGGTACATGTTCACTCATAGAATCTAGCAGAGTTAAAGTCACAGTCAAATATTTGTCATTTGATATTCAGTTACCTAAGATAACATGGGCTGAGAAGTACAAGTCCCTGAAAGAAAACATTGATAAAGAAAGATAAAGCAACTAGAGTTTTGGTAGGACATGGCAAGATATTGAGTGATCTATTCTAACTACATTAACTATAGAAACTAAATTTTTGCACAGTAAATTATGCTCTTGTTTTGGCTAACAAAAACTTCTAGTGCAATTAATTGAAAATGTTTGCTAGCCCAAGTGACAACATCTTTGTCTAGCTGGATATAAAAGAGCTAAATATATTCGGTACCATTTGTTGCATTCAGGAATGTCTTTATTGCACTCTCCCCAACTCCACTCCACCATCACCCCCACCATCAGTACCCTGACTCTGGGAACACAGGTTTTTGTTGTTGTTTCCCCCAAATCCCTTGGGATCCTGTAATTATGCATTCATTTCTTAAATGATATCTCTCTGTAGCTCTTTCTTCTATTTCTGGTACATGTAATGTCTGACAGGACTAGACCAAGCAGATCATCATACAAGGTCAAGTCCTGTTCCAAATTTAACACTCAGGAGATAGTAGGGAAAGGTAGTGAAATAAGGTTAAAGAATAAAATAAACACTAAGATATGATTTTTAAATAATTTATCCAAATGGAGTTGTCCATCTTTTTTACTCTTTTCTTAAGAGTCATTCATTTTAAGTAGAAATTTTGTTTTGGAGCTATAGCTTCCCTTGTGGTTGCCCCAGCTGTGGTTGCCCCAGCTGTTGTAAAGTCACATTCCTCTCTGATTCTCTTTTAGAACAGATTGGGTTGACCAGAGGGATAACCAGTGATTAAGAGTCTAGGCCATAGACTTGGAGAGCCTGAGATCAAAATCCTGCTCTGCCACTTGCTAGCTATGTAAACTCTCATCGAGATACTTAACTTTAACATCATGGACTGTTAAAAAGAGTAAAATGGGATGGTACATATAAAACATTTAGTGTTGTGACTGGCTTATAGTGATAAATAAGTAAATGTTAATTATTACTAATTCTCACTTTAGTTCTCCTTTAATTAGATTTATTTTCATGCTTGTAAACGGTAGTGTTCCCTAGACTATGTCTGGTGAAGGACAGTATTTTTTTTTAATTTCCAATTTTTGCACTCTCTGATACTTTCATAAAATGTAATTATCGAACACATATAAAAATATTGTTAAGCTGGTATAGGAGTTTATAAATGTTTTTGTTCAATTTCTGCACTTGCTTCATTGCAGGCAGCAAGTGAATAACTTGTAGACGGGCCCAGGTTCATGGACCATTTGTCAAGTAGCATTATAATGAATTCTTTGTAATGTATTTTATTATTTACCTCTTGAGTGAGATAATCCCATTTCTAAAGTGTTCAAAATGTTCGCCGATATTGTCATCGTTAGTATATATGTAAAATTGGTTTACTGTGATTTTTGTGCTGTAACAAAAGTACAAATCACTAACAATCTGAAAAACCCTTAAAATGAAGGATGAGGCAATGTGGACAGTCTAACAGTCTGACCTTAAGCATCACTAATCTCTGCTTTGATGAGGCCTCTGAGTATTTGTCAGACCAAGAAAGTCTGTACATCACTGTGTGCATCTGTTATACGATAACATTATTCACTTGGACCCTTCAGAAAAATTTTAAAAATTAATGACAGCACTTTTTCTGGATTTTATTACATACATTCAGTCTAATTCCTTTTACATTTCCCTTTTAGGCAAAGCTCTGTATGAGGGGTGGGGAACGTCTGGCCCGTGGACCATAGAGAAATCATTTGGTCTGGCCCTGCCAAGGCAACTGCAGGCGGGACTCAAAATTCAATAAATCTAGGAGCTTTTTTCATAGCTAATTTTTAAGTTGATCATTTTGTATGGCCCATAAATGATGTCATAAATATCCAAATGGCCCTTGGCAGAACAAAGGTTCCCCACCCCTGCTCTATACAGTTAACATGACCCTGCTTATGATGAAGATGTGGACGATTGGGAAGCTGAGGTGGCACAACACCAAAACACATTTGCTCTGAGTGCTCAGTTTTTACTCACACTACCTGCTATGGCACCTTCATCCCATTGCAACCCTTCCCTGGGCAACTCATGACAACAACGAGTTATGCTTTTCGGGGGGATGTTTGGCAACAGATGCAGCCAGCCCAATTTCTATTTTTTTCACCATTTCTTTAGTTGATCAGTGGGAAAGTTATGCACAGGCTGCATGAAGGGAAAAGAGATTCATTTGCAGTACTCATATGTTTTCTTGTTTCTTTCTTTGAACACTTTTAAGAATAGATTTCCCCTTAAGAATTATATTCTAAGAGTTGTTTCAGTGCCAATGTGATAGCATATATCATTCATCCTGTTTTCCATCTATATTTTTCCCATATGTGGGTATAGATGGAGATAAAGAGCAGCGGTATAAGATGCAGATTTTTGTGTTTTAGTTGAATGAGAGAATCAGCTGAATTAGTTATCTCAGTTATCGGTTGCCTTAATGAAACCATGTAACAAGCCACCACAACAGCTCATGTGACATAAAATTGTAAGCGTCTATTATTTGTGCATCAAGGGTCAGGTGGAGCCTGGCTAGACAGCACTGGATCTTTAGATATTGAGGGATTTCATTACATACCTGGGGACAGGCCAGTTTAGGTTGGGGCAGCTTGGCCCTGCTGCGCACGCCTCTTCTCCGGCAGGCCAGCCCAGGCCTGTTCCCTGGCAGTGGCGGGGGGGCAGGGCACCCCCAACTGCACAAGTGCTTGCCAGGCATCTGCTTTCTTCACCTTAGCTCGTGGCGGGAAGACGCACCAAATTACATGCTAAAGAGCATTGTTACAGGGGAGGGTGAAGAATTTGGGTCATTTCTGCAATGGATCACATGTTCAAACTAAATCTATTCCATTGAATAACATGAGAAATGAGAAGGAATAGTTAAATATATTTATCTTGATGACAGTAAGTATACTTTGGGCAAGTTACTGGACTCCTGTGTGCTCAGTGTCTTCATTTCTAAAATGGAGGTAATAATAGCACCAATCCCATAGGGTTATAGTGAGGATTAAACTAGTTGATTGTGTAAAGTGCTTAGAACACTGCCTGGTACAGAAGTATACTCAATTTAAGTGTTAGCTATAGTTATTAACACTATTATTATTATTATTATTATTATTATTATTAGGCATTAACTGTTGAGCTCTGGCAAGTGTGTGAGGATAGTATTTAGTTGAATCAATACTTCCTTAAGTGTATTTCTTTTGTGATGTTTCTTGCTAATATTTATAGCACAGGTACCATCTGTTTGTGTCACAAGCATTATTATTCTAGGGATTTATACATGTCTATGTTCTCGAGAAAACAGATTTAACATTATAGAGCCAGTTTGTGCATGTTTTTGTTTATAATCTTAAAATTTCTTAAATGTGGGCTATAAATAATTCACATTTTTATTTGTTTGAATTTTCTTCCTTTGATACATTCTATGCCAGTGTTAAGAAATGGCAGCAAGCTTATGGCTAACACCAATTTGATATTTCTGAAAATTCTGTGATCATTTATTAATTTGTTCTGTGTGGTAACAGGAATAGGTGCCAATGCTTCCCAAACTGAAATGTGCATACACGTTACCTGGGGTTTTATTAAAATGCAAATCCTGGTTTAGCAGGTCTCAGGTGGTGCCTGGGATTCTGCATCTCTAACAAGCAACCAGGTGAAGAAGTCACTACTGGTTCCTGAATAAATTATGAATATTTAAAGAGTTTATATATCTGTGTATATATGATA